>NC_062557.1:47580002-48226929 GCF_016906955.1 Phacochoerus africanus
CATTCAAATGTTTGAGTGCGAACCGTGTTCTAAACACGCAGCTTCCTGAAAGGCTACTGCCAGGCGGCTTCCGGGCTGTTCGGTTCCTGATTGTCATGCCGCGGCAACCACCGGGCACTTCTCGGGCATGGCTAGGGTGGCGAGCTCTCAAAGCAGTGTGGATCCGATATTTTTCCCCACTATCTCATCTGAACGACTTGGGCCCCCGTGGTGAGAGGGCAACCAGGGTTCAGACCCAGAATCTCCCAGCTTTCTGACCGGGATGGGGTCTAGACTATGACTCTACTTCCAGGTAGACAACGGCTACCATTCCTACTTTTTGTCACTTAACATCAAAACCACAGCAGCAGTGCCCATACCCTCGGCATCTCCTGAAGTTATCTTTTTTTTTTTTTTGGCCCCCCTTCTCAGTACTTATGCAATCTGTATTTCTTTCGTCTGCTTGGGGAGGTCGGGAAGAAAAAAAGCAATCTCTTTTCGGGCTTGCTAATAAACAGAACTCAGGAAGGATGCGTGATAACGTTCTCACCACAACCTTGACTTTATTAGTGTTTGGTCAGTGAGTCTGCTGAAGGTATAGAAGGAAAGCCAAATAATAAGGACTGGGAGACTGGTAGCAAACAAATTTAGCATTGCCGTCCTAGGAAGAAATTGCTGACAATGCAATGGCCCCGTATTTATTTCTCTGTTCACAATTTATACTCCGCCGGTTTTAACAGAGGATTTGAGGAAGCTAGAGACACCGTAAATGAACCTGTGTCTCCAGAGGTAAGGAGCCGTGCTCATGCCTTGCTTTATAATTATTTTTCAATTAGAGAACAACTACTCAGAGTCTGAGTTCCCACTGGCGTGGTACAAACATTTCATTACTATGAGAAACCGTAGGAATGTCCCAGGGAAGCAAACTACCATCATTTAGTGAGGTGGCATCCAGCCAACACCCCAGGCTAACATCCAGATGCCTGCAGATCAGCTAAAATGCTTTTAAAGGGCTTAGGCTCTCCAGATACCCGTTTGAAGTCTTTTCTGGGAACTGGGAGTTTTTACTGGCGGGCAGTTAACTATTTCAAGAAACATTCATCGGCACAGGTGAGCATCGCTCCAACGGCAACACTTCTCCGGTCCTCCCCTCCCCTCGTGCACTGGGCACGTGACTGCGGGGCCAGTCCTCTATTTCCTGGCAACGGCTCAGCAGCAACAGACCCTCTTTAACTCATCCCACATGTGGTCCTTTCCCGTGGGTCAAGGTCCCCTCGGGATCCTATTCACTGGGTCCCATGGGGATGGGCAGCAAGTCCATTAAACAGGATTTCATCTCTTGGAGCTCCTGGATCTCATCATTCCAAGGGCCACAGTGCACCAACAGAACCTTTTCTGCCCTTTGGATTGTGTTCAGAGCTTCGGGGATTGCCAACCTGAACCAAAGGAGGTAAGAGGAGTGAATCCACGCATTCAATCAGGCAAACATGAATTGAGGGCCTATTCACACCCTGCGAAGAACACAAAGTAGATCGCTTTTGTCTTCAAGGATCTTACGATCTAGAAAGGCACATGAGACACAAACACACTGCAAGGCAGAGTTGGAGAAGAAACGTTATGAAAAAAAAAGTATAAAGATGCCAGGATACTGAGAAACAAACAGCTCTCAAGACTCATCTGGTATTTACCCCAAGGTTCACTCAAGAGTCCTCATCTCAGACTCACCAAGTCCGCCTGTGGCCTCGCTCGGCAGCCCCGTTCTCTCCCCTGACCACACGGACTGCCTCTATGTCTTGGGTATCAGCTCCATGCACCACTCAGAACCCTAGGATGGAGCTTCAAACACTTTATCACACCAATGGCAGCTTCGTCAAGGCCGGACGTATTCCATCTAGAAAGCCTGGCATGAGGGTCTCCTGATGATCCCAGTTACAAAAGAGGATGTGCCATCAACTCACCAACCCTACCGTTCTTTCCTTTCAACCTTTAAAGCAGGGTTTAGGGTTTTTCTTTTCTTTCCTTTTTTTTAGGGGCACACCTATGGCATATGGAGGTTCCCAAGCTAGAGGTCCAAGCGGAGCTGTAGTCACTGGCCTACACCACAGCCACAGCACATCAGCGCCTCGTCTACAACCTACACCACAGCTCATGGCAACGCCGGATCCTTAACCCACTGAGTGAGGCCAGGGATCAAACCTGTGTCCTTGTGGTTACTAGTCAGATTCGTTACCATTGAGCCACGACGGGAACTTCTAAAGCAGGGTTTTTTGACCTTGACACTATTGATATCTGGGGCTGGAGAATTCTTAGCTGGGGGGAAGGGAGGCACTGGCTCGTGCATTGCAGGATGTTTAGCAGCATCTCTGGCACCTACCCTGAGTTGTGACAATCAAAAATGTCTCCGGCCATCGCCAGATGTCCCCTGGGGAGCAAAAGGACTCCTGGTTGATTACAACTGCTTTAGAAGAAAGAGGACCAGGGAGAAGGACGAGGCCCTGGAGTTGAGGGTGCTGAGACTGGGCAGAGCGCCAAGGGAGGGAGGTGTGAGTGAGTGTGCAGAACTGAAAAGAACTGAGGTGATGGGGGGGGCCGGGCTGCTGGACAAGTTCTCCCCAGAAACTCCCCTCAGAGCTAAGAGCTTCCCCAGGTCTCTCGGGAGGCAGTTCTAAAGCTCCAAGTTTGTCAGCAGAACAGAAAGAAGGGATCCCTCCTAAAGGGAAAATACGGCCATTTCGACTTGCTTAACAGCACCATAGGGAAAAAGGGATACTCAGAAGAGCCTGCTATGAGAACAGCATGTGGCCTGGTGAAGTGCTGGGGAAGCAACACAAAGACTCACCCATTGAAGAAGATTTGGGCCAGTTTGAAGAGCTCATGGCCCATCTCAACACTGGATGGCCCGTGGCGAACCTCAACTACCCGGAGACTCTTCTGTAGATGGCTCGCTGACTTCTTCCAGTCCCCTGCAGAGAAGGGAAAATCTAGTTTCAGAAGAAGTACCATGGTCAACCGTGGATGAACACTTCCAGGATACGGTGAGCAAAATGGAAGTGAAGAGCAGTCTCGGTTGAAAGACTAAGAGAGGACCAACCAGACAAGGCCAAGGTCATGACCAGACACACAAGGTGGGCTCGTTCCTGGGGGGCGGAAGGTGAAGACACACGCCATACCTAAGGCAGCATAGGCCTGGGCCAGGTCATCCGCGATTTCTCCCACCACACTGTGTTCTGCTGACAGGAAGCTCTCAGCATCGTGTTGGCACCCCAACAACAGCTGAATGGCTCGTTCTATCAATTCAAAGGAAAGCAGCCTCATTAAGACACAAACCCTGTCTTAGAAATCAGACTTAAATTTGCTACGGGCTGGGCCGACTGTGGAAACCCCACACTGTCTCCTTGGGTTGTGATCAACTTATGACGTTTGCTCCAATAAAGCTGTTCTCTTAAGTTTTCTCTTTCAATAGAAAAACGTGCTGGTTGTCTGAAGTGGAATGAATAGGTCCCTTTTATGGTCATTATTTCTCTTGACTCAGAAATCTAAGCTGAAGGGCAACTTTCATAAAGCGGGGTAAATAACTTCCGACAACGTCAAGCTCTAGGGCCGAGTTTTTCAGGGTAATGAGGGCCACGACCCCCTTTCTGGAAAGAGCAGGAAACTGAGACCCACTGGGCATACACCCCACTGCGCTTCAGAAGAGAGATGAGCCTCTGCCGAGGGCAGAACAGTCCCTCCGGGAAATTAGTTCATGAGGCCCTGGAACCAAAATAAATGACACTGAACTTCTGGATACACACAAAGATCAAGGATGTCAGAAACTACCTGTTAGTCTTTAACTAATTCTCCGATGCCTCAGAGAACAACAGCTTCAGTCAGCTGGCCCTTTTTCAAGGACACCAGGCAAACGGAGCTGGGAAGGGCCTACATAGCCATCTTGTGGCTGGCCTGGGGATAATTAAATTCAAATTGTCCAGGAGTATCCTCGAGTTCAAGGTGATCTCAGAATGAATGAAAGGGAGGGGGCTGGAGGTCCAAGGCAGGGAGCCAGTCTCACCTGGTTTACAGTTTTGGAGAAGCTTCCGGGCCAGCCCCACCTGCTGCTGAAGGTCTTGCAGCCGAGAGTCTAGGTGATGCCTATGGACCGATGCCGGACAAGATGTGCTGCCACAGCTCAGAACATCATCTCCCTGTGGAAGTCAGTTTTGTCTTTATTCCTGTGCCAGAGTCAGAATGTGACACCGCGTGTGCTTACATTATAAGATGGCTCCAGGAGTTCCCGTCGTGGCGCAGTGGTTAACGAATCCGACTAGGAACCATGAAGTTGCGGGTTCGGTCCCTGCCCTTGCTCCGTGGGTTAACGATCTGGCGTTGCTGTGAGCTGTGGGGTAGGTTGCAGACGCGGCTCGGATCCCGCGTTGCTGTGGCTCTGGCGTAGGCCGGTGGCTACAGCTCTGATTCAACCCCTAGCCTGGGAACCTCCATATGCCGCGGGAGCGGCCCAAGAAATAGCAACAACAACAACAACAAAAAAGACAAAAGACAAAAAAAAAAAGATGGCTCCAGAGCGTCTGGCCCTATCGGGGAAAGAGACTCCTGCAGTAATGCACCCACCAAGCGTGGCCTGAATTTGGTTTTGATGGCAGCAATTCTAATGCAGCAAATTAAGCTGGTACAAAGATCAAGGATGTCAGTCAGAGACGACCTGCTAGTCTTCCACTAACTCCCTGATGCCTAAAAGAACCACCGCTTCCGTCAGCTGGCCCTTTCCATCTGAGAGCCCCCCTCTTATTTCTCTTCGGGGCTGGGTCTTTGGATGACACACCCACTTCTAGTTTTATGAAAAGGTCACAAACAAACCAACAGGAAGGTACAGGGTGAAGCTTCCCCATATGTGACCTTGGGCTTGTGACTTGAGCTTTCCAACACAACCAGCTCTACGTTCCACGTACGGTTCCCCTAAGTGGAAAACAGTTTGCTATTTTTCAGATGCCAGACTCTGTGGCCTCATTTGGCGACAGCAGCCTGATCTCTCCTGAGGGTCCTTTCCCTCCCTGCTGAAGGCAGTGCCTGGGAGCTGAGGGGGAAGCGTGTGGCTCCCATCCGGCCCCTCCCTCTGGCCCACACGGCTGGAGGGAGACTCAGTGACTCTGATTTTCCTCCAGCCACAGATACTGGGTTGATGTAATACAAGAAGATTTTGTCCAGGCCTCTTTAGAGGAGCGTATGTTTCTACCCTCTGAACGGGGAGGGGCTGCGGCTGCGGCTGCAGGCAGCCAGCTGGCCACCACAAGAGGGAAGTCTGTCTCAGTTTGCGCTAAGAGAGAAAAGGGAGCTGAGGGAGGCAGGAAGAAAAATTGCGTCCTGGATCATGCTGCATTGGCAATGCTCCCATCCTGGGATCTTTTAGTGATTTACATGAGCAAATAAATCCCCAGACTCCCCCCACCTCAAGACGAGTGTGGGTGGGATTTTCTGCTCTGTGCAAGAGAAAGATCACTAAGTCCAACCTTTCCCTGGGTTCCTGCAGGCGGGTAATCCACGTGTGGGGAAGGTGGGCGAAAGGCAAGAGAGAGTGCTGCTCTCGGCACCTCTGAGTCCCAGTGGCTTCCTGCTGAAGATTCAAGGCCCTCAGGCTGGATAACTGACCTCCAGGGAAAGCAAAGAGCAGGGAAGGGAGGGAGAGATTCACCTGCAGGAGAGCTCTGCAACGGTGACAGCAGAAGGCTTCCCTCCTCGGTCCCAACGCCGAGGGTCTCTGCTTCTCTCGTTCACAAGGCGGGCAGTTGCAGTCAAAGAAATACTGAGACCTCAGCTTCTGGTGCCTCTCAGCAACACCCATCCTACTCTCGTGAGGCCCTGCAGAGAGACCACGGTTGGCCAATATCTAAAGCAAGAGAGCATCAAGTGCTGCTTAAAAAACTTCAGCTTAGGAGTTCCCACTGTGGCACAATGGGATGGGTGGCGTCTCCGCAGCATCAGGACGCAGGTTCGATGCTGGCCTGGCACAGTGGGTTCAAGGATCTGGCTTTGCTGAAACTGTGACTCAGATCTTCTTCCCGGCCGGGGAACTCCAAGACCTGATCTCTGGCCAGGGAACTCCATATGCCAAGGGATGTCCAGAAAAGAAAAGCAGAAACAAGGAGTTTCCGTTATGGTGCAGTGGTTAACAAATCTGACTAGGAACCACGAGGTTGTAGGTTCGATCCCTGGCCTTGCTCAGTGGGTTAACGATCTGGCATTGCCATGAGCTGTGGTGTAGGTCGCAGACGAGGCTCTAATACCGAGTTGCTGTGGCTCTGGTGTAGGCCCATGGCTACAGCTCCGATTGGACCCCTAGCCTGGGAACCTCCATAAGCAGCGGGAGTGGCCCTAGAAAAGGCAAAAAGACAAAAAAAAAAAAGAAAAGAAAAGCAGAAACAAAAACTTCAGCTTAGTGGAGGGCCTGGTCAATTATTTATCATGTGACAGGTTATCTTTAACTCAAACATTTGTGGAAGTAGATCTAGAAACAGGCTTCCATGCTGTGGGGACAGGGAGAAAAAGAAGCCAAGAGGCTGCTCCTGGCCCATTTTGAGAATAGGACGTTTATGGGAACTGAGCAGTGAGAGGCACGGTCATTTAGACGAGGCCTAGTGAGGAGGCCTCTATCCCCTCACCCTCCCAAGTAGGTCCTGCCTCTGCCAGGAAACAGACACTGGACAGGTGAGGGCACCTGCCCAGGGGCTTGCTCAGGTGACGTCCCTCCCGGCCTTTCGTGCTGGAGAAGAAGGCACAGGGGTGAGGACGGAGGGCTCACCATAGCAGTGGAGAACCTCTTGCCCCTTCCGAATGGGCTGTGATGCCCGCACGGTGGCGATGGTGCTGATGAAGGACACGCTGGCGTTGGGGCTGCAGGAATGGTTCAGGAGGCTGACGACGGGGAAGAGGCCGGTGGCAAGGCGTACCTGCCTGTGCTCAGTAATGAGGCTCCCTTTAGATCCTGAAAGCGTGAGAGGAAAAAGGCAAAAATGTGTCAGGACGTTAGTCTCGGCCTCCCCCTCCGTTTCTCAGAAGAGGAGCTGGGCACTCGCGCCCGAGGCCCGGCTGAGTCACAGCTCCACAGCCGGATCGGATACAAATCAGATGGAACATGAGTCAGAGCAAACTCTGGTCGGCAGGAAGCACAGCGGATGAGGACATGAAAAGTCCACCAGAATCTTGGAACCTAACCACTGTGTCTCAATAACACAGAAAAACCCAAAGATTAGAATTTATAGAAAATAATAAAAAAGGAATTATCAGCAGGGCATCTTCGAGAGAGACAGTTTCATAATGTTCATGAGGACGTGGACACCGAAGCACTTGCTGAGGTCACTTCCCAGAGACACTTACAGTCCCAGCGCTTTTGTTTAACTGGCCTTTGGTTGGTTAATTGAGCAAGTAGCCTATTTAGTATCCTAAACGGAACAGGCTTATCATATATTTTTAAAAACCAGTATTTCTTTGGCTCACTTCTTCATGCTGCTGTTTGTCCCAACTTGATGGGAAATCAGTCAGCAGGAGTTCTCACTGAAAAAACTTTCTAGACCCGTTCTAATTCAAGACAGTCTCATGTCCCAAACAATCTCCTCCTTGAAACACAATTAAACCAGCGATTTGGAGTTCCTGTTGTGGCTCAGCAGTAACAAACCTGGCTAGTACCCATGAGGATGCCGGTTTGATCCCTGGCCCGATCAGTGGGTTAAGGATCTGGCGTCGCTGTGAGCTGTGGTGTAGGTTGCAGACGTGGCTTGTGGCTGTGGCTATGGTGTAGGCCGGAGGCTACAGTTCTGATTCGACCCCTAGCCTGGGAACCTTCATATGCTGTGGGTGCAGCCCCACCCCCACCCCTCAGCAATTTAAGTATATGATTGAAAATTAGAAAAGAAGAAAAAAAAGTTCTCTAAGTAATGAGGCGATTTCTGCACCAAGGCTCAGGCACTTATATTCATAAGTGAATGTGAATTCGCTGTAGTCTCCGGCAGGCCCACCTGCTCTTATTTTAGCCACAGCACTAACTGGCGTGGTTAGTCAGCTTCTCAGCTCACAGATACAGAGAGCAATGAAAGACAGGTATTCTGACGATGGCAAAGGAGATGGTGACAGACTGGAGGAGGAGGCAGAAAACTTACACGAGATCAACAACCTAAAGGCAAACAAAAACACCAGCACCACTCAAGTTAACTACAACTTGACATTTCACTTAACCAGAGATTCCTGGGCTTGAGCGAGTACTTGCACAGGTTTTTGTAATAACCGTACAAATCTCAGGAGGATGCATGGTATAGATAACCTTGGGCTTGCAGAAAGGCTTAAACTGTGGTCAGTAGCCTTGGTATGAGCATGAGGAGATCATATTTCCAACAAAGCTGGTGGGGAGTTCCCGTCATGGCGTGGTGGATATGAATCCGACTAGGAACCATGTGGTTTCGAGTTCGATCCCTGACCTCGCTCAGTGGGTTAAGGATCTGGCATTGCTGTGAGCTGTGGTGTAGGTCGCAGACGCGGCTCAGATCCTGTGTTGCTGTAGCTGTGGCGTAGGATGGCAGTTGTAGCTCCAATTAGACCCCTAGACTGGGAACCTCCGTGTGCCACCAGTGCAGCCCTAAAAAGCAAAACAAACAAACAAAACAAAACTAGTTGACGAGTGAAAGATTCTGGTACTTAGAGGGGAACTTTCAGTTTTCTGGAAAACTAATAAGTCATCAGATAATTGCAGTGTCACTGTATATGCGAGGCATCTCAATATACCAATCACCAAATAATGTGATTGATGAAATCACATTATGAATTTCATCAAGTCATAGATGAAATGAATAAAGACAAAATGAACCATCATGGGAAAATGTTCTAGAAAGGAAAACATTAACTATAGGAAAAATACTGTCTCCTTGCAGACAATTTTATTACCTGCTGCTGCGGAGGACAAGAATAAGACAAGTAAATATAATTTGCAGGGAATCCAAATGACTCCATTTTAGTCAACAATTCCACACACTGTATGGAAATCTTTCATTAGAGCTTCTCCTGAATGCTTAACTGACTTTAGTGTCCCCTCCTCTCTCCCCCCTGGTCCAATGCCTTCCTTCTGGTGCTCGTGCTAATGAGCAGTGGAAATGCTAAAAGGTAAGGAGGCAGCAGGAAGGAGCACAGGGCGAAAACAGTTTGTAGTCTGAATAATCAGCCTCTGCATAATTACAATTTGACTTGCATTCCCAACTACTGATAACTGGCAATCTCTATTGGAACAGCTGCTAAAATTTTCTCAGAAAAAAAAAAAAAAGATCACAATGTGGTGAGTAATGTCAGCTTCGTGGATTATTTATGGATTATCCTCTAACAGAAGTAGGTCCAGGAACTGAGCGGGGCTGAGTATTTATGTCAGAGTTGAATGTCTCCTAATTATTTCTAAAAAAATAAGTATTGATTAAAAAAGTATTCAATATTTTGCATTAGTCATCCATTAGCTGAGATCATAGAAAGTGAGAGTGTGTAGGTACCTTATCAACTGAATTTAATATGTAACATTTTGTGCATAAAACAAAACAACAAAAAAAGAGGGACTGATTCTTCTTACCAAAAGTTCATCTTGCTAGGTGTTTTTTTTTTTTTTTTTTTGCTTTTTAAGGCCACACCTGCAGCATATGGAAGTTCCCAGGCTAGGGGTCGAATCAGAGCTACAGTTGCCGGCCTACACCACAGCCACAGCACCTCGGGATCCCTGACCCACTGAGCAAGGCCAGGGCTTGAACCTGCATCCTCGTGGATACCAGCCTGATTCATTTCTTTCTTTCTTTTTTTTTTTTTTTTGTCTTTTTGCCATTTTCTTGGGCCGCTCTCTCGGCATATGGAAATTCCCAGGCTAGGGGTCGAATTGGAGCTGAAGCCATGGGCCTACACCACAGCCACAGCAACGTGGGATCTGAGCCGCATCTGCGACCTACACCACAGCTCACGGCAACACCGGATCATTAACCCACTGAGCAAGGGCAGGGATCGAACCTGTAACCTCATGGTTCCTAGTCGGATTCGTTAAGCACTGCGCCACGACGGGAACACCCCAGCCTGATTCATTTTGGCCATACCACATGGAAACGCCTCTTGTTAATATTGTTAGTATGTTTTAAATGAGATTCAAGTAAAGAAAAAAGATTCATTCATAATACTTCCATAATATACCTATTTTAGTAGATGCTTTACTAAACAAGAGATTTTTATATAAATCAAGTCATCAAAGATCCAGCGTGAAGGGAAATTCCTCAGTTGCTGCAAAGTGAAAGCAAAGGGCAGTGAACTGATCTGAATCTGAGTAGAACCTCGTTAAGCCTTGTTACAACATGAATCCAGATACACCATGAATATGCCATTCTGCCTGGGGTAGAGCCACATATGCTAAGGTCTAAGAATATCATCTGTGGCCAGTTCTCTCCCTTAAAATAAGTACCAAGAGAGGTTTCTGAGGAACTTTGATTAAACAGGATTCATGCAAATAACATACATTTTCATAGGTTTTTGTCAAGGTCTATCCAAGTTAACACTTTAATCCTTCTTCTGTGCTACTAATGAAACAGCTGCTAATGAAATTCAATGAGAACACTAAATCGGGAGGTGTTGCAACCCCAAAGAAATAATAAAAAGGGATAAAACAAGATTAGAAATTTAGCAGACTGAACAAAATTAGATTGAATTCAAAAATGAAAGTGAACATTGCTGGTGGGTGTTCAATTGGTACGACTTTCCTGGAGGGCAATTTTGCAATATGTATTAAGTGTTTTAAAAATATTCATGTAAAAAAAATACTCAAGAGTTCTCATTATGGCTCAGTGGTAATGAACCTGACTAGTATTCATGAGGATGCGGGTTCGATCCCTGGCCTTGCTCAGTGGGTTAAGGATCCGGCATTGCCATGAGCTGCAGTGTAGGTCACAGACACGGCTCAGATCCCCGAGTTGCTGTGGCTGTGGTGTAGGACGGCAGGTGTAGCTCTGATTCAGCCCCTAGCCTGGGAGCTTTCATAGGCCAACGATGTGGCCCTAAAAAGACAAAAAACAAACAAAAAACCAAAACCCCCAAACTCATAGCATTTGAATTACTTTTTGGGGGGCCATGCCTGTGGCATATGGAATTTCCCAGGCCAGGGATTGAACCCATTTCATAGCAGCAAACCCAGTGGCTTCAGGGGCAATGCTGGATCCATAACCTGCTGTGCCAAAAGAAAATTTCTGAGCTATTTTTATTATTTAAAGAAACTAATTACAAAATAAATACAGGGTAGAAAAAATTAAACTGGAAATTATACAGAAAATAAGTCACTTATAATTCTGTCAGTCAGGGATCAGGCTCGTTACTGCTGAGCCACAATGGGAACTCCATATTTCAATGATTTTTAAGGGAATTTACATAAGTTGTACAATCATTACAATCCAGTTTTAGAACATTTTCATCACTATGCATGTTCTTTAATTTTTTTTTCTTTGCTTTTTAGGGCTGCACTTGTGGCATATGGAGGTTCCCAGGCTAGGGGTTGAATACTCCTCGACTTTGACTTCATTTCTGATGCGCCATAACGGGAATTCCCACTATGCGTGTTCTTTAAAATTGATTTTAAGAGTCGCGTGGAAGAAGTTCCTGTTGTGGCGCAGTGGTTAACGAACCCGACTAGGAACCACGAGGTTGCGGGTTCGGTCCCTGCCCTTGCTCAGTGGGTTAAGGATTCAGCATTGCCCTGAGCTGTGGTGTAGGTCGCAGACACAGCTCGGATCCCGAGTTGCTGTGGCTCTGGCGGAGGCCGGCAACTACAGCTCTGATTGGACCCCTAGCCTGGGAACCTCCATATGCCATGGGTGCAGCCCTAAAAGGACAAAAAAAAAAAAAAAAAGAATTGCATAGTTGCTAGAGATTTTCCCTCATTTTGTTGCTCATATTTTAATTTTTGTTTGTGGGGTTTTTGGGGTGGGAAGTGTTAAGACAACAGTTATTTCATTTGTGTACAATGCTGTGTGCCAGCAACTTTGCTTGAGCTCAGCTGAACTTTTTTTCTGCTAGTCTGGCCTGGGCTCACTCATGGGATCTGTCAGCTACTATGGTTGCAACCATCTGGTGTGTGGTCTTTTGTTCTCAGGGAGGTTAGTCCAGGCTTGTTCGCAGGCCACAGCACCATTTTAAAAAGGTGACAGTGGAAGGTGCAAGGTCTCTTCAGGCTTTCACTCCTAAGTCACATAACATCGCTTCTCCAGCATTCCACTGCTGAAAGCAAGGCTCAGGGCTGGCCCAGATTCAGGGGCCCGGGAAACAGACCCCACTTCCTGATGGGAGAAAAAGCGATGTCAAGGTGCAAAGGGGCGGATATGGAGATGAAAGAACTGCTGTGGTCACTTCTGCAAATAATCTTCCCTAGAGGCCAGGAGGTTCACCTGGTCCTCCCCTCCGTATGAGAGCGTGTGGAACCACAGAGGTTCAGGAAGCGGACCAAGTTCATACCGAGAGTTAGTGGTGAGAGTGAGTGGAGCAGGAGGTCAGTCCAATATTTCATTCCTTCGGGCATCCCTTTCACCTCACCTACATTATCTTCTCTACTGATGATAGTGTTCTTGAAATTTGGTCTTTAAGTTAAATCTGGCTGTCTTCTAATTACCTACATTTGGTATCCTAGGCTTTAGAAAGCTTTTCGTACAAGCCTAAGACTAGGTACACGTTCGTTTATCTTTTTCTAGATACTTTATAGTTTTATTATTATTATTATCATCATCATTATTATTTTGCTTTTTAGGGCCACACTCACAGCACATGGAAGTTCCCAGGCTAGGGGTTGAATTGGAGCCACAGCTGCTGGCCTACACCACAGCCACAGCAAAGTCAGATCTGAGCCTTTTTTGCGACCTACACCACAGCTCAGGGCAATGCCGGATCCTTAACCCACTGAGCAATGCCAAGGATCGAACCCGAGTCCTCATGGATACTAGTTAGATTCGTTACCACTGAGCCACAACCGGGAACTCCTAAATATTTAACTTTTTAATGAGAATAAAGAATCTGATACTTCTGGGGGCTATCACATCAGTACCATACTGTTTTTAATTATTGTAGCTTAATGCTAATATGAAATCTGATAGTACCAAGCCCCGCTTTAAAACACAAAAACTTATTCTGGAGTTCCCGTCGTGGCTCAGTGGTTAAAGAGTCCGACTAGGAACCATGAGGTTGCGGGTTCGGTCCCTGCCCTTGCTCAGTGGGTTAACGATCCGGCGTTGCCGTGAGCTGTGGTGTAGGTTGCAGACGCGGCTCTGATCCCGCGTTGCTGTGGCTCTGGCGTAGGCCGATGGCTACAGCTCCGATTCGACCCCTAGCCTGGGAACCTCCATATGCCGCGGGAGCGGCCCAAGAAATGGCAAAAAGACAAAACAAACAAACAAACAAACAAAAACCCCCAAAACTTATTCTTACACACTTATTCAAGATGAACTTTAGCATCGCTGTTAATTTTAAGAAAAATCCAATTGTGATTTTGTTAGAAATGGCATTAGACTGATTCAGTTAATGTGCAGAAACTGTCATTTTTACAGTTTTCAATCTTTCAAGAATATGGCATGTCTCTGTATTTATCCATGTTTCTGTATTTAGCCTTCTTTAATATCCTCCAAATTAAAATATCCTTGCATTTCTGGAAAAAATCCTACTTGGTTATATATTATTGTCCCTTTTAATAAACTGCTGGATGTAATAGAGCACTGACTTTCCCCCCCAGGGTTTCTATATCTATATTCACAAGTGAGGCTGGTCTATAGTTTTTATTCCGGGCTTTGCAAAATGAGTGGGAAAGGCTGCCAGGTTCCCCCTTGCCTTGGAACAGTTTATATTTATAAAAACAGCCTGTTCATGGAAAGATATTTTTTCCTTTTCTTTATTTTTTAAAATTTTGGCTAAATATATTCCTTAAAAGTTTTGGCTAACTCATATGGAAAAGACTGGGTCTGGTTTGTTTTTATGGAAATGTTTTAATAACTTTTTCAATTTCTTCCACAATTGCTGAATTTTTGAGGTATTTTCCTCCCTCTGGAATTTTTTTTTTTTTTTTTTCTTTTTAGGGCCACACCTGCAGTATATGGAAATTCCCAGGCTAAGGGTCGAATCGGAGTTGCAGCCGCCAGCCAACGCCACAGCCACAACCACGCCAGATCCAGGTCACATGGGGCAGCTTGTCAGGGCACTGGATCCTTGACCCACTGAGAGAGGCCAGGGATGGAACCAGCAGCCTCACAGAGACAATGTCAGTTAAGGACAACATCCTTAACTCGCTGAGCCACAATGGGAATTCCTCCCCTGGATTTCTTAGGTCTGCCAAATCTTTATCTCTATCAGGACTCTGGAAACTGTAGCCTGTGGGCCAAATCCTGCCTGCTGCCCCTTTTTGTACATATATGCTCAAGAATGGTTTTTACATTTTTAATTGGTTGACAAAAAAATGGAAAGAAGTATAAAATATTCAAATTTCAGTGTCCATAATCAAGTTTTATTGAAGCCCAGCCAGGCGCATTCATTTGTATACCGTCTGCGGCTGCTTTCAGGTTACAAAGGCAGTTGAGTAGCTGCAAAAGAGACCATATGACCTGCAAAGGCCCAAATATTTACTATTTGGCCCTTTACAAAAAAAAGTTGGCCAAACGCTGGTCTATAGGACACAAGCTTCGATAGACATAGGCCTGTATCCCCTACCTTAAATTATGTTATCTTGGTTTCCACATACTTATTTTTTAATATATTTGCTCAAAGTCAGAGTGGTATATTAAAGTTTCTTACATCTATGGAGTTTTTGCCAGTTTCTTCTTGTAAACTTAACCACTTTCGTTTTATAGACAGAATCTCTATGTTGCTGAGAGCTGAGGTTGATGATCTATTTCAGGAGAGTCTCCTTTACAAAAATAAAATGCCTTGTTTTACTAGATTTCTTATCTTGAGTTCTACCCTTTCACATTAATATTAATAACCCGATTTGCTTGTGATTCCTGACATGTCTTGCCCAAACACTGTGTTAAACGTCACCTTTGTAAACAGAATATGATTGGATTTTAATTTTTCTTTCTTTCTTTCTTTTTTTTTTTTTAGGGCCACACCTCTGGCATATGGAAGTTCCCAGGCTAGGGGTCCAACTGGAGCTACAGCTGCCGGCCTACACCACAGCAATGCCAGATCTGAGCTGCATCTGTGACCTACACCATGGCTCACGGCAACATTGGATTCTTAACCCACTGAGGGAGGCCAGGGATCAAACCTGCATCCTCATGGATACTAATCAGGCTCATTACCGCTGAACCACAACAGGAACTTCCAGATTTTAATCTTTTTGACCCATTCTGGAAGATTCATTTAATGGAGTTTAGCTTATTTACACTCACTATTATAGACTCATTTTTATCATTTTCTTATCTTTTTCTCTGCAAACTTTTTTTTTTTTTAAATTTATGGCTACACCTGTATCATATGGAAGTTGCTGGGCCAGGGACTGAGTCCAAGCTGCAGCTGCAACCTATACCACAGAGGCAGCAACGCCAGATCCTTAACCCACTGCACCACAGCAGTAACTCCTGCAAATTTTTCTTTTTCTTTTTTTTTTTTGTCTTTTTGTCTTTTCTAGGAGGCTCCCAGGCTAGGGGTCTAATCAGAGCTGTTGCTGCTGGCCTACGCCAGAGCCACAGCAATGCAGGATCTGAGCTGCATCTGTGACCTACACCACGGCTCACGGCAATGCCGGATCCTTAACCCACTGAGCAAGGCCAGGGATCGAACCCACAACCTCATGGTTCCTAGTTGGATTCGTTAACCACTGCGCCATGATGTGAACTCCTGCAAACTTTTCTTAAAAATGGTTCTTCTCTAGACTGAAGGGAAAGGTATGAAACACATTTAAACTTTAATAGAATAATGTTACCACTGTGTAAGTATTTTTAATTTTAAAAATATAGAAAAGTTCAAAGGAATTCTCTTTGTGGCTCAGCAGTTAATGAACCCGACTGAGATCTACAAGGATGTGGGTTCAATCCCTGGCCTCACTCAGTGGGTAAGGATTTGGCGTTGCTGTGGCTGTGATGTAGGACCCCTAGCCTGGGAACTTCCATATGCCACGGGTGCCTCCCTAAAAAGCAAAAAAAAAAAAAAAAAAAAGTTCAAAGAAGAAAGTACCAATCACCCATATTTCCAACTTCAGACTTCATTACTGTTACTTAAGATTTTGGTTTTCTTTTCAAGGTTTCCGTTGTGGCTCAGTGGGTTCAGAACCTGACATAGTGTCCGTTGAGGATGTGGGTTTGATCCCTGGTCTTATTTAGTGGGTTAAGGATCTGGTGTTGCCGAAAGCTGTGGTACAGGTTGCAGATATGCCTCAGATTCTGTGTTGCTGAGGCTGTGGTGTAGGCCAGGAACTTCCATATGCCTCAGGTGTGGCCCTAAAAAGAAAAAAAAAAAGATACTGGTATTTTTTTGTTCAGAGTGGCACTACTTACAACAGCCAAGACACGGAAGCAAACTAAGTGTCCATCAATAGACTAATAGATAAAGAAGATGTAGTACTGGAGTTCCCTGGTGGCCTAGCAGGTTAAGGATCTGGCATTATCACTGCTGTGGCAGGCGTTCAATCTCTAGCCCAGGGACTTCTGCATGCTGTGGGTGCAGCAAAAAAAAAAAAAAAAAGTGTGGTATATATGTATACAATAAAATATTACTTGTTATAAAAAAAGAATGAAATATGAGGAGTTCCCAAGATGGCTCCGTGGTTTAAGAACCCAACTAGTATTCATGAAGATGTGGGTTTGGTCCCTGCCCTTGCTCAGTAGGATCCCAAGTTACCATGAGCTGTGTTGTAGGTCACAGATGCAGCTTGGATTTGGCGTTGCTGTGGCTGTGGTGTAGGTCAGCAGCTGCAGCTCCAATCTGATCACTAGCCTGGGAACTCCCATATGCCTCAGGTTTGGCCCTATGGGAAAAAAAAGAATGAAATAATGGCATTTGCAGCAACATGGATAAACCCAGAGATTATTATACTGAATGAAGTCAGGACAAATTGAATATACATCACTTAGACGTGGAACCTAAAAACTAGTACAGGAGTTCCCATTGTGGCGCAGCGGAAATGAATCTGACTAGAAACAATGAGGTTGTAGGTTTGATCCCTGGCCTCACTCAGTGGGTTAAGGAGCTGGTGTTGTCGTGAGCTGTGGTGTAGGTCGCAGATGCGGCTTGGATCTGATGTTTGCTGTGGCTGTGGTGTAGGCCAGCAGCAGTAGCTCCAATTGGACCCCTAGCCTGGGAACCTCTATATGCCACATGCGTGGCCCCAAAAAGCAATAGAATAAAAATTAAATAAAAACTAGTACAAATGAACGTATTTACAAAACAGAAACAGACTCACAGACATAGAAAACAAACCTGTGGTTACCAAAGAGGGAGGGATAAGTTGGGAGTAGGAGATTAACAGAGGCTCACTACCGTACATAAGACAGAAAAGCAGCAAGGATTTACTGCATCGCCCAGGGAACTATGCTCGACATCTTGTAATAAACTATATGTAAAAGAATAATATATATATGTCCGAGTCACTGTGCTGTGTACCTGAAACTAATGCAATATTATAAATCAACTATACTTTAATAAAAAGTAAAGAAAGATTTTTGGTATTTTTACTTCTAGTGTTATTTTTTTCTATGTCTATACTTAAAACATCATGTAAGGAAGAATAAATCATGCATCGAATATTAGAAACTCAAAGACGAAGACAGAGGAGTTCCTGTTGTGGCTCATCATAAATGAATCCAACTAGTATCCATGAGGACACAGGTTCAATCCTTGGCCTCGAGCACTGGGTTAAGGATCTGGTGTTGCCGAGAGCTGTGGTGCAGGTCACAGATGCAGCTTGGATCCCGCGTTGCTGTGGCTGTGGTTGTGTCTGGCAGCTATAGCTCTGATGCCACCCCTAGCCCGGGAACTTCCATATACTGTGGGTGCGGCCCTAAAAAGAAAAAAAAAAAAAAATGAAGACAGTCTCTAGTGCTCTTCCCATCACTCCAGGCAGCAAATATTATGCTACGAACCTATTTCTCTAATCCTCTTTAGCCATAGAAAATACAGGTATTCCTAGGTACATATATTCTTCCTATCCAAAAATTCACTCTTAACAGCTTGTGAAAAATTTTACAGAGAACTCACCATACAAATGAAAAACTGGCTGTAATGCAACGCCATGCAAAGGAGCAAAAGCCTTTCGGCTAAGATTTTCTCACTGTAAGGAGGAGGCCCATAGAGGAAAGTGGATACAGAACAGTTTCGTTCCCCCCATGGCTGTTACCCTGCCTCAGGGATTCAGCGGACTGGAGTTAGTGGTCACTACTATTGTTTACCAGACGATAGTTGCCATAGTTTTCGGAACTACTGACATTTATATCTCTTTTGTATGTTCTCCTAAGTATTTAAGAGGCAAGGCATAAGCGTTGGTAGCTTTTCCACCATATAATCTGGAAGCTCCATATAGTATTTCTATATTCAGAAAAACAAAATGAAAACAGTATTTTTTTAAATGCCAGTGAACGTACCCAAGGGAAAACATAATTCTGGAAAAACACTCAACGGATATATTTTAGAAGGTAGCAATGACTCAAAGCAGCAAAAGGGAGAGAGAGAAAAAAAGATTAACCTGCACTGTGAGTTTGTTGTCCTGTGGGATGTGGCCAGTGCTATTTTTGATGGTCCATGTGCTTCAGGATGGGGAAGAGAGTCCTGCCCCAAGACACCTCTACTGAAATACCTATAGCACTATATACCCTGGCAGCCGAATTAAAATTAAAGATAAAGATATACAACAGAAGGTTGATAGGATTCTAGATTACCCCATGCGAGACAATCAATAGAGCTAAGCATGTACAGTTTAGTGAAGCCACATTTAATACTAATCTGCCCACGAAACCTAGGTGTAGGTACTACCCGATTCTTCCCCTCCACAAAACTGAAAAAAGTATAGTGAACTGATTGAACTGACACACATTATCTGCTAAAATAGAGATCACACAATAGAAATACTTGGAAACAGTTTCTTTTCTTATAATAGTATCTGTTGTCAGTAGAGTCTTATTAGAGATGGCACTCAAAGATGGTGAACCTAAAAAGCAAAAAAATTAGTATATGTATATATTTTTTGGTCTTTTTGCTATTTCTTGGGCCGCTCCTGTGGCATATGGAGGTTCCCAGGCTAGAGGTCGAATCGGAGCTGAAGCCGCCGGCCTACGCCAGAGCCACAGCCACACGGGATCCAAGCCGTGTCTGTGACCTACACCACAGCTCACGGCAACGCCGGTTCGTTAACCCACTGAGCAAGGGCAGGGATTGAACCTGCAACCTCATGGTTCCTAGTCGGATTCGTTAACCACTGCACCACAACGGGAACTCCAGTAGGATTTTTATCTTTAAAGTATTTTTACAAATGCATCACCTTCACAACTCTGTAAAAGTAGGTAGAATTAAGGTACTCATTTTACAGGTGAGAAAACCAGGGCAGAGTGGGATCAAGTAATTTAAGGTCACTAACTTCTCAGCATAATCATAAGACAGCTGGTATTTCCCATTAGGCCACTGTTTTTTTTTTTTTTTTGTCTTTTTAGGGCTGCACCCGCAACATATGGAGGTTCCCAGGCTAGGAGTCCAATTGGAGCTGTAGCCACCAGCCTACGCCACAGCCACAGCCACAGCCACAGCAACTCGGGATCCGAGCCTCCTCTGTGACCTACACCACAGCTCACAGCAACGTCGGATCCTTAACCTACTGAGCGAGGTCAGGGATCAAACGTGGGAACTCCAGGCCACTGTTTTCCTTTACAGTTCTTTCCTCCTAAAAACTTTAGCTACGTCAAGAATAATTATTTTAAGGCAGAAAAAAAGAGTTTTCCCCTTACCTGTCTGCTGAATGGCCGTGATTGCCTGAGCATTACACTGCAGCTGTAACATGTGTCTCAGCATGGCCACTCCCCAAATATTCCACTCGGGACACAACACAGGGGCCTCGGCTGCTTTCAGCTTCGATGACTTCAGACCTGCTGTGAAGGCCTGTGAACCGGCTGCTTGGAGCTGCCTGCCCAGTGCAGAAACACTTAGTGCACAGAGGAATTTGTGCTCTGGACTATGGTTTTCAGTATGGGGTAAAAGGTGGAAGACAGCGTTATAATTATTTTCATACTTTCCATCGATACCACATCCAGGAACTGAGGTCTCAACTGTTTTGCCCCTTTGCTCTCTCTCTCCTCCCAGGTCATAACTGAGTGCTTGTGCCAGATTCTTGCCTTCAGGTGAAGAGACGTCTCTGTTACACGTCTCACCACAAAGCGTCATTCTGACTTTGCCAACATCCTCGAATCTAGCTAAAAGCGTAGACCTCAGGGCAACGTGGCAAAAGACACCCAGGGTGAGAAGCAGCCCCCCTAGAGAACACTCCACACTGTGGTAGAGGTCCCAGGCCTGCTGCAGACACTCTTGGCTGCAATACTTGGCATAGCTGCACCCATCACAGGGAACTGTGGCCAATGTGGGCTTCAAACACCGGTGACAGTAAAGGTCCCCGTTGGTAACTCTGGTGTCCCACTTGCTCTCCAGGCCTTCGTGTCGTGGTGGCATTTCTCCTGGGTTAAGGACACTCACAAAAGCATCCTCTTTCACCAGAAGCTCGCCTGGGAGGATATCTTTTGTGGCGACCAGAGAGCGGCCTTTTAAAGGGTCCACGCGTAAGCTGACGGACGATGAGGCACCGCGCACGTGCGCGTTCTCTTCCCTCAGCTCCATATCCTCCAAGGCCTTGGTGAGAAGGGCTGGGAAGGTTTCCCCGAGAGTCTCCTTTTCTTGTACCTTCCTTTTCAGACGACAGAGGGTTCTCTGCAGAATCTGAAATTGGGAAGCTGCTAGGGCTGGTGTGGCAGCAAAGTTACTCTCAAGGTCACTGATGGTCTGGCTCGCCTCCTGTAGTCTCCCCAGGGTCACCAGACACTCTGCCTTACGCAGCAGCAACTTGGGTTGAAGATTTTCTGGATATCCATGCGACTGCGCTCTGACGATGTCTTTAAGGCATGTCTGAAAACAGAAAGGAAATCCCCAAGTGACTCTTGGTCCCTACTCTACAACGTCCACTTGAAAGTTTCGACAAAGATCGGGGAGTTCCCGTCGTGGCGCAGTGGTTAACGAATCCGACTAGGAACCATGAGGTTGTGGGTTCGGTCCCTGCCCTTGCTCAGTGGGTTAACGATCCGGCGTTGCCGTGAGCTGTGGTGTAGGTTGCAGACGCGGCTCGGATCCCACGTTGCTGTGGCTCTGGCATAGGCTGGTGGCTACAGCTCCGATTAGACCCCTAGCCTGGGAACCTCCATATGCCACGGGAGCGGCCCAAGAAATAGCAAAAAAAAAAAAGTGAAGGGTAATTTTTTTTCCATTTTTAAAATTTTACTGACGTATAGTTGACTAGTAAGGTTGTGATCATTTCTGCTGTACAACAAAGTGATTCAGTCAGACGTGTACACACATCTATTCTCTTTCCATTCGGGTACATCCATTTTGGAATTCTCCAAGAATTTAAATTAAACCCCAGAGTAAAGAATTTTTTGAGTAATCATAAGTTCACATTTAGGCCCTTTGGACTAAGAGAAAAGAGTAAGAATCTTAACTCTAAGAGAGTTCCCGTTGTGGCTCAGTGGGTTACGAACCTGACTAGTATCCATGAGGATGCGTGTTCGATCCCTGGCCTCGCTCAGTGGGTTAAGGATCTGGCATTGCTGTGGCTGTGGTGTACGCCACAGCTGCAGCTCCGATTTGACCCTTAGCCCAGGACCTTCCATATGCTGCAGGTGTATAAAGAAAACAAAAAAGAAAAAATAATAAAATTAAAATTTAAAAAAAAGAATCTTTTTAAAATTTTTTTGCTTTTTTTTAAGGGCCGCATTCACGGCATATGGAATTTCCCAGGCTAGGGGTCAAATCGGAGCTATAGCTGCCAGCCTATACCACAGCCATAGCAAGGCAGGATCCAAGCTGTGTCTGCGACCTACACTGCAGCTCAGGGCAACCCTGGATCCCTGACCCACGGATCGAACCTGCATCCTCAGGGATCCTAGTCGGATTCGTTACTGCTGAGCCATGACACAAACTCCCTGTTATGCTTCTTCTTTCTGTAAGACTTGTCCTTAGACCTCAATTCAGGGATGAGGAGAAAGCCACTCATCTAAAGCCTACCCCCTCATAGGCAGTTCCACTTTCCCGTTCAAATGCATATCGAGAATGAGAAGTAACACTGCAGGGGTATTCCTGAATATGCTCATCCGGTTCGTTAAAAAAAGAAATGCAAACAAGTAAACAGTTTGCAAACACTTGAAACCTGAAGTATTATTAGCAACATATCTCACAGCTGATCTTGACCCTGAGCACGGCTGACCCGCTGGATATAGTCCACGGCTCAGTGGAATGTGGATGCTCTCTTGTCAACCCACAGAGTCACCTGGGGCGGGGGAAATGAATCAGGAGAAAGAACAAGTTGGGGAGGATATCAACTTGCTTCCCATTCAGCCGGCTGCAGCGGGGCCCCATTTCAGTGCTCTAAGGCCAACAACACAGAGGTGAAGGTCCCGTCCCCAAGGGAACCCTGCAGAGCCTCTCCAATCACACCAGGCACCCTGATACTCACTTCATACTGACCCAGGTGGAAGAGGGCTGCAGAGCGGTTGGCGTAACACAGCGAAATGTCCTCAGTGCTGGGCCTTGAATGGGCTACTCCCTGCCGAACAAATGAACAGGTTAAAGGTATACGTGGAAACAAGCATCTTCAGAGCTTTTTTTTTTTTTTTCTAATAGGGGCTCTGCTACTAAAGACTGTATGCAGTTGGGAAAGTTATGGATCTCTTTGTCCTTCACCTGCTTCATTTTTAACTACCTTAGAGCAGAACTATGACGATCAAGTGAGGAAATAAATGTGCAAAGCACTCTGGAGACAAACTTCAGACACGGCTTCAGCCGCAAACAATACTAAAGGAAAATGAAAACCGAGGAGCATAACCCTGCATATAACAAATTCACAAAACACGAAAGAAACACTGATGGTATGAGGGAAACAGTTAATTTGTATATAGATAGTCAAATGCATGAAAATGAAAGTAGAAAAGGGTACTTTTCCCTGGCATCAAATTGGTAAGGATTAATAATAATCCTAAAGGTGGCATCTCAAATCACTGGAGAAAAGACAGGGATTATTCAATAAAAGTATTGTGACACAATAGCTAGGACATGGAAACAACCCAAATGTCCATCGACAGATGATTGGACTCGGAAGATGTGGTATATATACACAATGGAATACTACTCAGCCATAAAAAAGAATGACATAATGCCATTTGCAGCAACATGGATGCAACTAGAGAATCTCATCCTGACTGAAATGAGCCAGAAACACAAAGACAAATACCATATGATATCACTTATAACTGGAATCTAATATCCAGCACAAATGAACAGCTCCTCAGAAAAGAAAATCATGGACTTGGAGAAGAGACTTGTGGCTGCCTGATGGGAGGGGGAGGGAGTGGGAGGGATGGGGAGCTTGGGCTTATCAGACACAACTTAGAATAGATTTACAAGGAGATCCTGCTGAATAGCATTGAGAACTTTGTCTAGATACTCATGTTGCAACAGAACAACGGGTGGGGGAAAAATATAATTGTAATGTATACATGTAAGGATAACCTGACCCCCTTGCTGTACAGTGGGAAAAGAAAAAAAAAAATGCTGAACCTCATTCATAATCAGCAAGTTGCAAATTAATTTTTTTTTTTTTTTGCTTCTTAGGGTCGCACCCACAGCATATGGAAATTCCCAGACCAGGGGTCAAATCAGAGCTGTAGCCACCGGCCTACACCACAGCCACAGCAACTCAGGATCTGAGCCATGTCTGCGACCTACACCACAGCTCACACCAACGCTGGATCCTTAATCCACTGAATGAGGCCAGGGATTGAATCCGTGTCCTCGTGGATATTAGGTTCATTAACCATGATGGAAACTACTAAGATGCCACTTTTTTAAAAGTGTCAAATTAGCAGAGAAAAGGAAATTTTTTTTTTTTTTTAGTGCTGCACCTGCGGCATATGCAGGTTCCCAGGCTAGGGGTCGAATGGGAGCTGTAGCTGCCGGCCTACACCACAGCCACAGAAACTCAGGATCTGAGCCGCATCTGGGACCCACACCACAGCTCACGGCAACACCAGATCCTTAACCCACTGAGTGAGGCCAGGGATCGAACTCACAACCTCGTGGTTCCTAGTCGGAGTCGTTAACCACTGAGCCATGATGGGAACGCTGAGAAAAGTAAAGTAAACTCGACAGCAGATTGGGTGATTGGGTTAGTGTAGGAGTGGGATAATGGGCATTCTCATACATTGCTAGTGGGAGTGTAAACTGGTCTCATGATTATGCAGGCAATTGAGCAATATACCTATCTCTTAATATATATATGTTTATCTCCACTGACCCAGCAATTCCTCTTCTAGGAATTTATCCCACAAATAGAATCTTTTATACTACAGATATATGGAAAATAACATATTTGCAAAGTTTCTCATCACAGAACTGTTTGAAATAGCAAAAGATGGGAAACAAATATTGATCTAGAGGATACTAATTATTATTTCCATATAATGGAACATAAATGGAAAAAGTGCAGTGCTGAACAATGTGTATAGAATGTTATTTATGTAAAAAAGTGTGTGTGTGTGTGTGTGTGTGTGTGCAGGAGTGGGAGATTATTTGTATTTATTTATATATGCCCAAGTACCTCTGGAAAGATACCTCTAACAATGATAGCGAGGTGGCTGGGGAACAGAGGAAGCTGACTGCACTGTATATTCTTGCACCTTTTTTTTTCTTTCTTTCTATGGCCACACCCATGGCATGTGGATGTTCCCAGGCTAGGGACTGAATGGGAGTTTCGGCTGCTGGCCTTGCCACAGCCACAGGAATGCCGATCTGAGCCGCGTCTGCGACCTACACCAGAGCTCTCGGCAATGCCGGATCCTTAACTCACTGAGCAGAGCCAGGGGATTGAACTCATACCTTCATGGATTCAGATTCATTACCACTGAGCCACAATGGGAACTCCCCTCCTGCACCTTTTAATTCTAGTTATGCAAACACATTTCTTATTCAAAAATAAATAGCTACAATGATGATGATAATGATAACACTGTAACAACCAGTATTACTTAGGATATAGCGGAATGAACATTCCCATACTCTGCTAGAAGGGATACAACTAGTTTTTTCCTGGAGAACATTCAGCATCCAGTGCCAAAGGCTTTAAAACACATTCAATTGACCCAGCAATTGCCCTTCAAGGAATTTATCCTCAGGAAATAATCAGGTGTGTACAAATATTTACATAGAAAGATGCGCCTTGCAGCTTTATGATACTCAACAATCTGCCAACATTAGGAGATGCTAAATCAAGCACAGTTCTCTGCAATGGAGCGCTAAGCCAGCCGTAAAAAATCATGTTCTAGTGGAAAATTTAATAACATGAGAAAATGGTCACAATAAATTGTCGAGGGGGAAAAAAGCAGGTTACAAAACAGTAAGTACAGCATTATCGCAATTTTGTAAAAGAACAACATACTTTCAGAGGAAAAAGCGGCTGGCTGGATGTAAGCAAAAATGTTAACAGTGCTTATCTGTGGTTATAGGATTTTTTTTTTCTCACTTTTTATGCGTCTCTATATTTTCCAAGTAAACATATATTACATTTACAATCAGACAAAAAAAAAACCAAGTATTTTTTTAAAAAGAAAGAAAACAGCAGCTCTATAAAAAACTGCAAAGTACCATAATCACCAAAATACAAGCTTCATGGAATAGCAAGGCTCATCTGCCTCCACATTCTGAGCAAACCTTAATTTTTTGCCTGATATAGGTTATTTTACTTATTTTCCTTGAACAACGTCCCTGTGATCACAATTATGATGCACACGCATAAAGCTGAAGAGATTAGCTCTGAAAAAGAAGCATTAAGCCATTTATCAGTGATCACTACAGCTAATGGATTTTAATTCTGCAGCAATCACTGATGCTTACATTAGTCAGCTAAGCACTTTGCTGTAGCATTACAAAGCAGGACTTTGATCAATTTTAGAAGCTGCTGTGGTAGGTCTTATAGTTTTTAGAAAATGAATTCCAAACTTTAAGCATTGTCTGCTAAAGATGCAGAGTAGGGGTACACTCTTCAAATTCACACTCGTTCTTTTTTTTTTTTTTTTTGTCTTTTTGCCATTTCTTGGGCCGCTCCTGAGGCATATGGGAGGCTCCCAGGCTAGGGGTCTAATCAAAGCTGTAGCTGCCAGCCTACGCCAGAGCCACAGCAACGCAGGATCCAAGCCGCGTCTGCGACCTACACCACAGCTCACGGCAATGCCAGATCGTTAACCCACTGAGCAAGGGCAGGGATCAAACCCGAAACCTCATGGTTCCTAGTCGGATTCGTTAACCACTGCGCCACGACGGGAACTCCCCTCGTTCTTTTTTAAAAAATTTTTTATTATAGTTGATTTACAATGTTCCTCAATTCCTGCTGTATAACAAAGTGACCCCCACACGCATCCTTTTAATATATAAGGTTCACTGACGGTGCAGGGGTCCATATATTCTTGCTTTTTTTTGTTTTTTGTTTTTTTTTTTGGCTGTATGGTAGCATGCAGAAGTTCCCTGGCTAGGGATTGAACCTATGCCACAGCAGTGACAAAGCTGGATCCTTAACCCACTGAGCCACCAGGGAATTCCTATATTCTTGCTTTGGAGTTCCCATCGTGGTGCAGTGCTTAACGAATCCGACTAGGAACCATGAGGTTGCAGGTTCGATCCCTTGCTCAGTGGGTTGAGGATCTGGCATTGCCGTGAGCTGTGGTGTAGGTTGCAGACGCGGCTCGGATCCCGAGTTGCTGTGGCTCTGGTGTAGGCCGGCAGCAACAGCTCCGATTGGACCCCTAGCCTGGGAACCTCCATATGCCACAGGAGCGGCCCAAGAAATCACAAAAAGACAAAAAAAAAACCCCTATATTCTTGCTTTAAATCCATATTTATCTCTTAAAAAATTATGGAAGGAAATCTCTTAGGGATTTTGTTCCAGTTCCTACTCTAAAAGCAAGACAGAAGGTTGTTAAAAACCACTATTCCTCCTCAAAACCTAGCTCACTGATGGTTAGTGTAATCATTTTTTTCTTTTTTGTGTCTTTTTAGTGCCACACCCATGGTATGTGGAAGTTCACAGGCTAGGGGTAGAATCATTGCTGCGGCTGCTGGCCCACGCCACAGCCATAGCAACGCCGGATCCAAGCTGCATCCATGATCAATGCTGCAACTTGTGGCAACGCCAGATCTTTAACCCACCAAGCAAGACCAGGGATCGAACCTTCTCCTCATGGATACCAGTCGGGTTCATTAACACTGAGCCACAATGGGAACGCCAAGTTTTCTTTCTTAAATCCAACCCAAAATTAACAGACAAGGCTACCAGTAGCTACACAATAACTCTCTTTTGAAGAGATATGCATTGTTAAATTGTTGAGTGTCCCTCCTGCTGAGCTGGGGGTGTCTTACCTTGGAGTAGAGTAGTGTGGCTCCCATATAATCCTTCTCATGGAATTTTTTGTTTCCTTCTTCTCTGTAGAAAAGGGGAGCATCTGGGTCCTTTCCTACAAGGTAACCTCCAGAAAGCCTTTTTAAAAACATCTCATCCTCAGGCCTTCATGAAGAAAGAAAGAACAACAACAAAAAGCACAAATTTATATCAAGGAAAACGCCGAACCATTGCACGTGCAACAGGAGTGAGCGCCTTCAAAACACTGGGACACAAGAGGTCATGTGACCAGCGGAATACCTTGTGTCCTCAGAGACACAGGGACTAGAATTTCTATTTAGGGGAATAGAATGTAATTTTTAAAATGATCGATCTCGCAATTACTGCCCAATAAACCATTTCTTGGATAATGCATGATACAGAAGTGTGGATGTGGAGAAGGACATGATAATGGAGTCCTTGCACCAAGGCAAACGCTCCATCTAAACTCTGCTGAAAATACCTGAGGGAATGGCTGACAGAGGAGAGGGGGAAAGCGAGGGAGGAAGGGGGGGGAGGAAGAGAGAGGGAAGAGGAGGGAGAAGAGGACCAAAGAATGAATGAAAGTAAAGGTAGTAAAATGTTAACATTTGTGGAATCTGAAAGGGTATTGAACAGCAATTCTTTTTGTTTTGTTTTTGTCTTTTTGCCTTTTCTAGGGCCACTCCCACGGCATATGGAGGTTCCCAGGCTAGGGGTCGAATCGGAGCTGTAGCCGCCGGCCTACATCAGAGCCACAGCAACGCGGGATCCGAGCCGTGTCTGTGACCTAAACCACAGCTCACCGCAACGCCGGATCCTTAACCCACTGAGCAAGGCCAGGGATTGAACCCGCAACCTCACAGTTCCTAGTCGGATTCGTTAACCACTGCGCCACGACGGGAACTCCTGAACAGCAATTCTTTATCTTATTTTTACAAGTAAATCTGAAATTATTTCAACCTGCAAGTTTTTCAAGATAGGTATATGAATTCTCTAGTATATAAATATATAAACATACATATATAAATACATAAACATACACACGCAGGCAACAGAGAATACATCTTTTTTCTAATATGGTGAAACAGTATAAAATAACCTAGACTACGCTCTTTGACTATACAATGTAGTGATGCAAATATGAATAACATGGAAACTAAAAACTCTCTTATAGCAGCTCTTGGGTCAAAGGGGAAATCACAGTCAAAACTTAAGAATAAAAAAAAAACAAAACTTCAGAATGTTTAGAAAAGTGGTTTTCAAATTTTTGCTTACAAAGACCCACAATAAGAAATACCTTTCACATTGTGATTCAGTATGATGTATCTGTGTATGTATATATGGAAATTTCACACAACATTATTTAAGTTATATCAAATATGATTAACATTTAAACACAATATAGAAAAATCTCAAATAACGAAAAGAAAAATAAGGAGGGAAGTTCCTATCATAGCTCGGTGGTAACAAGCCCGACTAATATCCATGAGGATGCGGGTTTGATCCCTGGCCTTGCTCAGTGGGTTAAGGATCTGGCATTGCTATGAGCTGTGGTGTAGGTTGCAAACTCTGCTCAGATCCTGTGTTGCTGTGGCTGTGGTGTAGGGCGGCAGCTACAGCTCCTATTCAATTCCTGGCCTGGCCCTAAAAAAAAAAAAAACAGGAGGATTTCTCTTGCCGTACAGTGGTTAAGGATCAGGTGTTGTCACTGCAGCGGCTTATGTCACTGCTGTGGCATGGGTTTAATCCCTGGCCTGGGAACTTCCACATGCCACAGACGTGTCCAAAAAGAAAAAAAAAAAAAGAGAGAGATTTTATTTCAATCAGAAGGTGTGCTTGCATATTCTAAATTTATTCCAGTCCAGAAAATATGAGGATAATACCCCATGAATATCTGGTGCACCACAGAGCCTATTCTTTGTTTGTTTTGGGGCTGCTTTAAATTAGGTTAAACCTGAAAATCCTATTCAAACAAAAAAGCAGTGGTAAACAGTAATAATAGCAAAACTCTTCTTGCCTAATGACAGATTATTTTTTAATCTTAATCCAAAATGATGATAAACTCAATGTTTTTGTAATTGTTCTTCAGTGTAATTAAGAACTAAGCTGCAATAATTCATTCTTCCGGCACCAAGTTTAACTCAGTAATTAATTCAAACTTTTGAAAAGCAAATAGATGTTTCAAGTTGTTTTTTAAATATTTCATATTTTCTTCTAGAATGTTATGACAAAAAATTTGAGGAAGTGAGATGGAAAATTTTTCTATGTAGTTTCTTTTTTTCCTAGCCACATCTGTGGCATACAGAAGTTCCTGGGCCAGGGATCCAGTTACAGCTGCAGCTGTGGCCTATACCACAGGTATGGCAATGCCAGATCCTTAACCCACTGCACTGGGCCAGGGACTGAACTCATGTTGGCGGAGACAATGCTGGATGATTAACTCACTGCGCCACAGCAGGAAGTCCCTAATTAATTTTTTTACTATGGTAAGATATTTTAAAAATTGTCATTTTAAGCCATTTTAAGTATATAGTTCAGTGGCATTAAGCACACTTCACAATGTTGTGCAACTGTCACCACCATCCATTTCCAGAACTTTTTCACCATCCAAAACTAGAACTCTGCATTCTTTTTCTTTTTCTTTTTTTCTTTTTAGTTCCACACCCACAGCATATGGGGTTTGGAGGTTCCCAGACTAGGGGTTGAACTGGAGCTACAGCTGCCGGCCTATGGCCTACAGCACAGCCACATCAATACAGGATCTGAGCCATGTCTTCAACCTACATCACAGCTCACGACAATGCCAGGTCCTTAACCCACTGACGAGGCCAGGGAATGAAACTGCAACCTCATGGTTCCTAGTCGGATTGCTTCTGCTGTGCCACGACGGGAACTTCGAACTCTGCATTCTTTAAACAGTAACTCTCCATTCCTCCCTTTCCCCAACCCCAGGTAACCACTATTTTACTTTGTGTCTATGAATTTTTCTATTCTAGGTACTTCATATAAGTGGAATCATAAAGTATTCGTCCTTTATGTCTGGCTTATTTCACTTGGCATAATGTTTTTCAAGACTCATTCATGTAATGTGTACTAGAATTTCATTCCTTTCTTTCTTTTTTTTTTTTGGCTGCACCCATGGCATGTAAAAGTTTGCAGGCCAGGGATCAAACAGCAGCAACCAGAGTCACTGCAGTGACATCACTGGGTCCTTAACCCACTGTGCCACAAGGGAACTCCTCGTTCCTTTTTATAGCTGCATGTATACACCACAGTTTGTTTATCTTTCATCTATTAATGGACATTTGGGCTGTCTTCAGGCTTAGCTATTGTGAATAATACTGCTCCAAACATTGGTGTGCAAACACTGTTCAAGTCTCATTTTCAATTCTTTTGGGTATAAACCCAGAAGTAGGATTGTTGGATTATACAGTGATTCCATTCTTAATTTTCTGAGGAACTGCCATTCTGTTTTCTTTCTTTCTTTTTTATTTTGGCTTTTTGTCTTTTAGGGCTGTACCCACAGCATATGGAAGTTCCCAGGCTAAGGGTCAAATCAGAGCTGTAGCCGATGGCCTATACCAGAGCCACAGCAACTCGGGGCTCTGAGCCTCGTCTTCAACCTACACCACAGGTCACAGCAATGCCAGATCCTTAACCCGCTGAGCGGGCCAGGGATGGAAATGGAGTCCCAGTGGATGCTAGTCGAGTTCGTTAACCACTGAGCCACAACGGGAACTCCACCATTCTGTTTTCCACAGTGGCTGTATCATTTTACATTCCCACCAACAGTGCACGAGTTGCTATTTTCTGACTGTTAGGTTTCTCCAATAGAAAGATAATTTTCCCTTTGTTACAAGTAATATTAATTAGCAATCTATGGGGCCATATTTTGAGACCATGTGATTAACCTGTTTCCCAATGGTCTTTCTTACATGGTTTGAGCATCCATTAACGATCATTGCCAGAAACATTTATGACACTGGGGGGTGACAAAATGGTGATTTTCTAATTCTATCATTATTTCTAAACTTATTATAATCTTCTGTAAAGACAAATGTTTCCCCCTTTCTTTTCTTTTACTTATTTCTGTATTTACATGCGTATCATCATGGACTTAAAAAATTTCATTGTGGAGTTCCTGTTGTGGTGCAGCAGAAATGTATCCAAGGAGTATTTATGAGATGTGGATTCAATCCCTGGCCTCACTCAGTGGGTTGAGGATCTGGCGTTGCCCTGAGCTGTTGTGGAGGTCACAGGCTTGGCTCAGATCCCAAGTTGCTGTGGCTGTGGCATGGGCAGATGTAGCTCCGATTTGATGCCTTAGCCTGGGAACCTCCATAATGCCATGGGTGTGGCCCTAAAAAGACAAAAACAAAAAAGAAAAAAAGTTTCACACCACTACCATCATTATACTTTTTGATGCCAAAATTGGCCTAAGTTTGGCCAGTCTTCAGACCGGCTCCTATTTTTTTTTACATAAATCCATTAGTCTTTCAGCATTTCCTTCATTTCTGGCAAAACAAAGTATTCTAGTTGAATCAGTACAAAAGCAAAACAAACAGTAAGGCAGTGAGTGTGGATAATGAGTCTGCTAAGGATTCCCTAGGATGCTGTAGATTATCAATGGGGGGGGGGGTTGCTTCATCTGCCTTAGAAGGTCTTCAATATTTTTTATTTTTTTAATTTTTGCTGTCTTTTTGTCTTTTTAGGGCTGCTTCTGTGGCATATGGAGGTTCCCAGGCTAGGGGTCTAATAGGAGCTGTAGCCGCCGGCCTACGCCAGAGCCACAGCAACGCAGGATCCGAGCTGCATCTGCAACCTACACCACAGCTCATGGCAACTCCGGATCCTTAACTCACTGAGCAAGGACAGAGATCAAACCCTCAGCCTCATGGTTCCAAGTTGGATTCGTTAACCACTGAGCCACAACGGGAACCCCAGAAGGTCTTCAGTATTGATGAAAGGCATCTAATTTGGGAAAACATTCCTCTAAGATTGTAAATGGCAAAAAAGAAAAATGTGTGCCTGGCTTTAAGCTTTAAAGGCCCAATTCACATTTTTATTTAATGGACATGCATCCAGAGATTAGAAGTTTAAATCTTTTTTGGTTATTTTATTTATTTTTGTTGCCCTGAGTGGGCCAGGGATCAGATTCAAGCCTCAGTTGTGACCTATGCCACAACTGTGGCAACTATGGATCCTTAATCAAATGTGCTGGGCCAGGGATCAAACCTGTGTCTTGGTGCTCCAGAGATGCCACTGATCGTGTTCTGCCACAGCGGGAACTCCTTTTTGGTCATTTTAGATTATGACTAAACAGTTTCACAAAAAGCTCTTCAGAACTAACTTAGCAGTTTCACAAACATAACTTGTTACACAGAGGGACGGGAATGAAGTAGTGAGAGATACACAAGACAAATAAAAATAGAGGCAATTATTAACTCCAGGGAAAATAAGAGTTGTACAAGAATGGAAATGTAGGAGTTCCCGTCGTGGCACAGTGGTTAATGAATCAGACTAGGAACCATGAAGTTGTGGGTTTGATCCCCGGCCTTGCTCAGTGGGTTAAGGATCCGGCATTGCTGTGAGCTGTGGTGTTGGTTGCAGATCCTGCGTTGCTGTGGCTCTGGTATAGGCCGGTGGCTACAGCTCCGATTAAACCCCTAGCCTGGGAACCTCCATATGCCATGGGAGCAGCCCTAGAAAAGGCAAAAAGACAAAAAACAAAAAGAACGGAAGTGTAATTCAAAGCATATTTACATAGACATAGTAATATACACATCGAAATCTGGTTTAACCAGTATCATATTCTATTGGTTATAGATTATAAATTATAATATAGTTTTGACAATAGAATGAGGGAACAACAAAGTATATACGTGTGAGTTGAGGGTAAGAGAGCTAGATTTGACATCTAAAATTAAAAATTCAGGAGTTCCCTTCGTGGCTCAGTGGTAACGAACCCGACTAGGATCCATGAGGAGGCGGGTTCGATCCCTCGCTCGCTCAGTGGATTAGGATCTGGCATTGCCTTGAGCTGTGGTGTAGGTCGAAGATGCAGCTCGAATCCTATGTTGCTGTGGCAGTGGTGTAGCTCCAATGTGACCCCTAGCCTGGGAGCTTTCATATGCTGTGGGTGCAGTCCTAAGGAGCAAAAAAAAAAATTTTTTTTAATTAATTAAAATAAAAATTAAAAAAATAGCAGTACTAGCATACTGTTTAGTAATTTGAAATTAAATGCTAGAAGAAACAGTTAAAATAATTTAACGTAACTGTCTCTGGAGGACAGAAGTAGGGAAGAATAAGACGGCATTGTTTTTCTCTGAAACACTCTGAGTTTTTACACTATATGCATATTACTCTGATAAAAAATTAAACTAAAAAAGGAAAATACTAATAAGGTACCGGGTCTGGAGTTCCTGTTGTGGCTCAGTGGTTAACGAATCTGACTAGCATCCATGAGGACGCAGGTTGATCCCTGGCCTTGTTCAGTGGGTTAAGTATCTGGCGTGGCCATGAGCTGTGGTGTAGGTCACAGATGCGGCTTGGATCCTGCGTTGCTGTGGTGTAGGCCAGAAGCTACAGTTCTGATTGGACCCCTAGCCTGGGAACGTCCATATGCCATGGATATGGCCCTAAAAATCAAGAAAAAAATAAAATAAAATAAGGTACCAGGTCTACATAATTTTACAGGATTTTTATACCAGCCTTTTTTTTTTTTTTTTTTTTTGACCATGCCTGCAGCATGCAAAAGTTCCCAGGCCAGGGACCAAACCCATGCCATAGCAGTGACAATGCCAGATCCTTTAACCACTAGGCCACCAAGGAACTCCTCTACCAGTTTTAAAGAATCAAATAATTCCTACATTACATAAACTATCTCAGAACATAGACAAAGATGGGAAGCTCTCCAATTCACACTGTGGGGCTACCATAACCCTGACACCAAGAATTGACAAATAGAACACAGAAAAAAAAAAACATGCAGGGTAGTACCATTTATGAACACAGGTATAAAAATCCTAAAAATAACATCAACAAACTGAATCTAGCTGTGTGTTAAAAGAAAGACAAATAATAACCAGAGTTTATCTCCAAAGCAGTTCAACTTTGGTAAATATACTGATGTAAATCCTGCATTAACAGGTTAAAGGAGAAAAAGAAAATGATAATTCCTCCCAAAATACATAAAAAAAAACTGATAAACTTAAACATTTATTTATGAAAGAATATACGGCAATTTCCTTAAACTGGGAAAGGGTAATACTATAAACCTAGTGCAGTGTCCTAAACGGCTGCTACTATTCAGCACTGCACTAGAGGTCTAACTAATGGTATAATTAAAAAATAGAAGAAGAGGTATAAATATGGAAAGGAGGAATACTGCCTGCAGATATACTTACTAAAAATTCTAAGTGGACTGGCATAAAAATGATGAAATAATGTGAAAGTACAGTTATGTGGCCTATTATAAGATGATTCCTGTATTAACATACCAATCACCAGACAGAGAATGTAATTGAGGGGAAAAGTCTTATTCACAAGCATAACAAAAATCCTAACAAGTAAGGATAAATCTAAGAGGAAATGTGCAAGACCTATATAAAGAAAATGATAAAACTTTGCTTAAGGACATAAAAGAAGCCCTGAACAAGGGGTAAGACATACCCTTTACTTAGATGAGGAAATTTTAAATTGTAAAGATGTCAAATCTCCCTAAATGAATCTATAAATCCAACACAATCCCAATCAAAAACCCAACGACACTTTTTTTTTGTCTTTTTGTCTTTTCTAGGGCCGCTCCCACGGCATATGGAGGTTCCCAGGCTAGGGGTCTAATCGGAGCTGTAGCTGCTGGCCTACACCAGAGCCACAGCAACGTGGGATCTGCGACCTACACCACAGCTCACAGCAATGCCGGATCCTTAACCCGCTGACCAAGGCCAGGGATCGAACCCTCAACCTCATGATTCCTAGTCTGATTCGTTAACCACTGCGCCATGATGGGAACTCCCCGACACTTTTTTTTATCGAACTTGACAGTCAGTTCTAAAGTTCACATGGGGGAAAATAGCCAAAGATATTCTTGAAAAAGAATAATGACTCTGTGTGTGTATGTGTGTGAACTTGGCTTAACAGATAGCAAAGCCACATTTGTACCAGATGTCCCTGCTTTCAAGTGCTCCTTCTCACTACATCTGGTAATTAAATCTCAGGGGGAAACCATTCTTTGTGGCTGAAGTAGGATCAACCCCAATTCCACAACAGGATTGGGTATGTGATATGGGCCTAGCCAGCGAGAGGAACCCACACCTTTGGTTGAATGGGTATGCACGCGATCAAAGTTAGGCTGAACAGAGTCCAACCTAGACTTTTTCTGCCGAAACTTTTGGGAAAGGTGGCCTCTTTTCTTGTGGTTACTAAGCTATCAGGCTGTGCTCACAGCTACCAAGAGTTATAATGCCTACCAGGTGGAGAGAGTCTGTCTGACAGACGAGGAGATAAAGAGTCTGATGAGAGCATCTGAGCTCCTGGATACAACCCTGCCTGAAAACAGATCTGCCTTTGCATATTCTAGTTTCATAGCCTATAGATAACCTAATTAGAGCTGGGTTACTGTCACCTAAAACTGAAAGAATTCTGATACTATAAAGTCACAGTAATTAAAACTCTTTGGTTTTGAACAGAAACAAATTTATGGATAAGCGGGAATTTAATTCATAATAAATATGGTATTCTGAAGCACTGGGGAAAGGATGGACTATTCAATAAATGATGTGGGAAATTATCTGGAGAAAAACATAACATTCCCTCACATCATACGCAAAAATAAATTCCAGGTGGATTAGAGGGCTAAAACATAAAACTACAAGAAATAGGAGAAAATAAGGAATGTTTTTATAATCCTGGTGAAGCATAGACTACCCTAAGACATATAACCCATGACAACTATGGCTGTATAAAAGTTAAAACACATGCACACAATCTATATACAGTAGGAGACACAATAAGTAAAATAAGAAAATGATAGACTATGAGAAAAATTAGTAACACACAGAGCAAAGAATTATATAGCCAGATTTATTTATTTATGTATGTATATATGCATGTACGTATTTTTTGTCTTTTGTCTTTTTAGGGCCTCACCCTCAGCATATGGAGGTTCCCAGGCTAGGGGTCTAATTGGAGCTGTAGCTGCCACAGCAACACCAGATCTGAGCCGTGTCTGTGACCTACACCACAGCTCATGGCAATGCCAGATCCTTAACCCACTGAGCAAGGGATCGAACCTGCAACCTCATAGTTCCTAGTCTGATTCGTTTCTGCCACGCCACAATGGGAACTCCTACACAGCCAGATTTATGAAGACCTCTCATAAATTCAAAAGAAAAAGACACCTACTTGAGAAATGGGTAAAGGACATGAATAATTCATAGAATAAATATAAATGGGTTGTAACATCAGAAACGGTGTTTTACTTCACTAGTAATCAGAAAAATGCAAATTAAAACAAGATTGTTTTGTCCTTATAGTTCCCCAAATTAAAGACTGTTGCTTTCTTTTTTTTGTTGCTGTTGTTGTTGTTATTGTTGTTGTTGCTGTTGTTGCTATTTCTTGGGCCGCTCCCGCAGCATATGGAGGTTCCCAGGCTAGGGGTTGAATCGGAGCTGTAGCCACCGGCCTACGCCAGAGCCACAGCAACGCGGGATCCGAGCCGCGTCTGCAACCTACACCACAGCTCATGGCAACGCCGGATTGTTAACCCACTGAGCAAGGGCAGGGACCGAACCCGCAACCTCATGGTTCCTAGTCGGATTCGTTAACCACTGCGCCACGACGGGAACTCCGACTGTTGCTTTCTAATGTTAATGAGAATTAACATTATAATAATAATGTTAATGTTTATGTTAAACTGGCAAAGCCTTTTTGGAAAACAATTTGGCAGTGTTTTTATTTTTTTTTAATTATTATTTTTAAATTTTATGGCTGCACCCATGGCATATGGAAGTTCCTGGACCAGGGACTGAATATGAGTGACAGTTGTGACCTATGCCGCACCTATGGCAATACTGGATCTTTCATCCCACGGCGCTGGGCTGGCGATCAAACCAGCATCTCTGCAGCAACCTGAGCCACTGCAGTGGGATTCCTAACCCATTTTCCCACGGCAGGAACACCGATATTTTTATTTATTTATTTATTTATTTACTGTGGCATATGCAGTTCCCAGGCCAGGGAATTGTATTTATTGTATTTATCTACAAATGTATGAGAATACATAAAAAAGAACTAGAAGGCTCTAATAACTTGTAATTATCTGTGCGAAAGAGAGTGAGAAGGCTGAAGGGGAAACTTTCATGTTTTAATTTATTAAATAGTGTGTTAATCTTTTGAGATGAGAATGTATTTGTATCTTATTAACATTTATAACAAAGAAAAACAAGCCAAAGGAAAAAAAAAAGTTTAACCCTAATTGTGCCTAGTATCTGAACCAGCAAAGCTCAATGCCAAATTTGTTATTTCATTCAGTCAAAATCTGAGGGCCTCTATGTGCCAGACACCATAATAGTTGTTGGCACAAGGATAAATATGAAAACCTTGAACTTGAAAAGTGTGTGTTTATGTGTACATATAACACTCACGTGTCATACTGAGTACAACCATGTGCCAGTCACTGAACTAAGAGCTTTACCAAACTGTCATTCAATCAATATTTATTGATTACCCATTTTTGGGGGTTTTTTGGAGGTGCCCATGGCACACAGAAGTTTCTGGGCCAGGAACCCACACCATAGCAGTGACCTGAGCCAGATCTTTTAACCTGCTGCACCAGCAAGGAACTCCATGATTACCTGCTTTTGTTTGTTTGTTTTGTCTTTTCTTTTTCAGCTGTACCCGTGCCATATGAAAGTTCCTGGGTCAGGAATCAAATTCAAATCCAAGGCACAGCTGCAACCTATGCTGCACATGTGGCAATACTGGATCCTTAACTGCTGTGCTGGGCTGGGAATCAAACTGGCAACACCACAGAGACAAGCTGGATCATTACCCCACTGTGCCACAATGGAACACTTGAGTACCTATTTTTTTTTTTTTTTGACATTACACTACTCTTGTCTGCAGAAAGACAAACAAATACAGACATGGCCCTTGCCTTCATGGTGTTCATAGTCTAGTAATAAAGCAGACATTAATCAAATGATTACACAAATATAAAAAGGAAAGGTATGCAGAGCTGTTAATGCAAAAAAAAAAAAAAAGATTCTGCTAGGACTCAGGGAAGGCTTTCCCAAGGAAGATATGGCTCATCCTTCAGGATGAGCAGAAGTTAATTAGTTCTCAGGGCATGGGTAGCGTGCATAGGAAAAGCATTTCAGGCAACCTGAAGAAAAGGCCACATGACAAGCAGCAAGCAGCATAACTGTACCAAGAACTAAAAGAAGGCTAATGTCTGAAAGGGGAGTGTGGTGGAAGAGAAGGCCAGAGACAGGCAATGGTCAGACTGCAACGTCTTACTGCCAATATTAAGAATTATAGGAATTCCCTTCGTGGCTCAGCGGTTAACAACCCGACTAGGATCCATGAGGATGTGGGTTCGATCCCTGGTCTTGCTCAGTGGGTTAAGTATCTGGTGTTGCCGTGAGTTGTGGTGTAGGCTGGCAGCTACAGTTCCGACTGGACCCCTAGCCTGGGAACCTCCACATGCGGTGGGTGCAGCCCTCCCCCCAAAAAAGGAGAATTTTAGCCTTTATTGTAAGAGCAAAAGAAACTTCTGAAAGGTTTTAAGTGAGACCAATATAATCTGATTTGCGTTTTGAAAGATGATTCCTGCTGTGATATAAAAAATAGTTTGGAGGGAGGCAAGGATGGATGTGGGAAACAGGAAGCTACTGTAATGGTCCAGCTACCACATGAATCTGGATTAGGGAGATACAGGGAGTGTATTAGTCTTTTGCTGCTACTGTAACAAATTACCACAAAATCAGTGGCTTAAAACAAACAAAAATCTATCATCTTACAGTTTTGAAGGGCAGAAGTCTGGCATGGGTCTCAATGGGCTAAAATCAAGGTGTTGGTAGGGATGAATTGTTTTCTGGAGGTTCCTGGGGAGAATCTATTTCCTTGCCTTTCCCAGTTTCTAGAGGCTGCCTATATTCCTTGGCTTGTGTCTCCCTTTCTCTGTCTTGAAAGCCAGTAATGTTTCATTCCTGACCATTCTTTCATAGTCACATTGATAGGGATGGAGTAGGCACAGGTGGTTGTAGAAGTCCCACTAGGGGATCACAGATAAAGAGGGAAACCTCGGGGATGTCGGGAGACCACTATAAATTCAACAAAGCCATCAGAACAAGGCAGGCTTGCTTAACTAGTGGAGGTGTGAGAATTGCCTCAGGTGATTGGGTGGGGATGGGATGAGGCCTACTTTCAGATTCGGACCAAGGGCAAGAGTGTGAAGACTGCCCTTCAGCTGATTTGAATATACACCTTACCAGATACTAAGGAGGAGTTACTATTCCCAGAAAGGAAGAGGCAGGCCTTTCCAATTCCCACGCCTGTTGGATGGTAAAACCGTGGCCCACGGGGTCCTTAGGGCAGAGGTTCCTTGCTTGTCTGCCTGCATCTCTCCAAGCATCCTATCTTAATAAATCTGTTTCTTGCCTATCACTGTTTCTCGCTGAATTTCTGCTACACGGAGGCATAAAGAACCTGAACCTCAGTGAGTCCAGACACAGGGTAATTCTAATTTAAAACCATGGGTTCAAGTCCCGGCACATGGGTTCAAGTTCCAATCTGGGTTCTGGCTGGGTTCAGGCCATTAGTGCTGTCAGCTTCAACATCTCCCTCTGACTCCTCTCTTCTGCCTCCTTTTTTTTCTACATGCCCCCCCACCCCCATTTTTCTGGCTGAGCCTGCAGCACGTGGAAGTGCCCAGGCCAGGGATTGAACCCAAACACTAGCATCGACAACGCCAATACCAACCTGCTGAGCCACAAGGGAACTCCATCTGTTTTTTCTACTTTTAAGGACACTTGTGATTAATTTGGGGTCACCTGGATAATCCAGGCTACTCTCCCTATCTTAAATTGGCTTATTACCTGCAACCTTAATTTCCCTGTTACCTCATGTTACCTAACATATCCACAAATCTGAAGATTAGGACGTAGCCATGTTTGGGGTATATTTTTCTATCTGTCACATGGGGAAATGCAGGAGTCTGACCTTGACTTGATTATCCATTTCTATGTTTTTTTTCTATAGTTATCTTGGAGATTACAAAATGAATCCCAATTCACAATCTATCTTCAGGGAGTATTTTCACCATTTCACAAACACGAGAACCTTACAACAATTTAACTCCATTTACCTATCTTGCCCTTTGAACTACTATCTTTCTTCTAAATTTTTTTTTTCTTTTTCTTTTTATGGCCACAACTGCAGCATTTGGAAGTTCCCAGGCTAGGGATGGAACTGTAGCTATAGCTGCTGGCCTACACCACAGCCACACTGGATCCCAGCTGCATCTGTAACCTACGCCACAGCGTGCAGCAACGCCAGATCCTTAACCCACTGAGGGGAGGCCAGGGATCAAACTCAAATCCTCATGGACACTATGTTAGGTTCTAAACCTACTAAGCCACAAGAGGAACGCCTTACTTCTAAACATTTTAAACCCCATAAGACATGATTAATATCATTGTTTTAAACAATTAATTTAAAAATATTTACCCACATATGTACATTTTCTGGTATTTTTCATTCCTTCCTGCAATTACATTCTTTCATTTGGGATGATTTTTCTTTAACCTGAAGAACTTACTTCAGGATTTCTTACAGCTCTGATGTGCTCAGATTTTATTTTTGTCTGAGGATACCTTTATTTTTGTATACCGCTAGGCCACCAGGGAACTCCCCAAAAGGGCTCTTTATTTCCTTCCATCTTGCTCTTCCTAAAGTCTACCCTCAACACCGTGGTCAAAGCAATTCTTTAAAACAGTAATCAGCAGGAGTTCCCATACTGGCGCAGCGGAAACAAATCCGACTAGAAACCATGAGGTTGCGGGTTTGACCCCTGGCACAACTCAGTGGGTTAAGGATCCAGGTTGCTGTGAGCTGTGGTGTAGGCAGCAGACTTGGCTCAGATCTGGTGTTGCTGTGGTGTAGGCTGGCAGCTGTAGCTCTGATTGGACCCCTAGCCTGGGAACTCCACATACGGCCCTAAAAAGAAAAAAAGAAAAAACCAAAAAACCCTCAGTAATCAGCAAACTTTCCACAGAAAGCCCAAGAGTAAATATTTAGCCTATGTGAGCCAAGAGGTAAAGTTGAGGCTATTACGTAGGTACTTAACAAAAAAAAGATGCCTGTGAAAACGTCTTATTGGAATTCCCACTGTGGCTCGGTGGATTAACAATCTGACTGCAGCAGCTCAGGTTGCTGTGGAGGTGCAGGCTTGATCCCTGGCCAAGTGCAGTGAGTTAAAGGATCTGGTATCGCCAAAGCTGCAGCTCATATTCAGTCCCTGGCCTGGGAACTTCCATATGCCATGGGTGTGGCCATAAAAAAAAAAACAAAAAAAAAACCAAACCCACTTTTACTGACAACATTTAGTAATAACAATTGAGCATAATTTTTTTGTGCTAATGAGAAAAATGAATTTTCAAAAAATGGATATAGTTTTGCTTAATTGGAGTTCAAAGCCAATGTTCCCTATCATCAAATCTACTGCAAATGTTTATCTGTAAAAACCATTCTTAGCTGATGGCCACACAAAACAGGCAATGGGTGGATTTACCCAGGAGGTTGCTGTTTGCTGACACCTGCTTTAAGATACCATCAGATCACATCACTCTAATCTCAAAACCCTATGAATTAATTTTCTGTTGATGTGTAACAATGACCACAAATCCAGCAGGTTGAAACACTATCCATTTATTAGCCCCACAGTTCTGTAGATCAGAAGTCTAGGTGGGCCTGCCTGGGCTCTCTGCTTAGGGTCTCTGACACGGAGGATCTGGGAAAGAATCTGCACCTAAACTCATTCAGGATGTTGGCAGAAGGCAGTTCTTTGCAATTGAAGGTCTGAGGTCTCTGTTTCCTTGCTGACTGTCAGCCAGGAAGCACTCTCAGCTTCTAGCGGCTGCCGGCATCCCTTGTCATGTGTCACGTGGCTCCATCTTCAAAGTCAGCCAAAGTGCATTCAAATCTCACGCTTTTGAATCTCTCTGATTTCCCTTTCTGCTACCAGCTGGGAAAAACTCTACGCTTTTAAAGGTCTCTATGCTTTGAAAGGTTACGCCCACCCAGTAATCCTATCCCAAAGTCAGCTGGCTTGGGACCTGCATTACAGAAGTCAAATCCCGTCCCAGCAGTGCTTAGGTTAATGTTAGGTTGAATAACCAGGGAACAAGAATGCTGGGGGGCATCTTTAGAATTCTGCCTACCAGACCCCGCAATAACTTTCCACTCAGAGTAAAAAGATAAGGTGCTAAAAAAGGGTCAACTGTGATCTGTGCCACCTGCTTCTCCCCAGTTCCCAGGCATGTCCCATGGCCTCTCTGATGTTATTTCCTACTACTTTTCCTGTGGCTTACGCTGTTCATCCCCCACTAGCTGTTCATCCAACCTGCTGTTATTTAAACATGCCAAACACTCCCCTCATCTAGCATCTCTGCCCAGAACACTCTTCTCTCGGATATCTACTTTAACTCCGCTATCTCCAAGATTTTGCTCCACTTTCACCCTCTCAATGAGGCCTGACTATTTAATACTACAACCTGACATATGGATGGCCAGTAGGCACATGAAAAAAATGCTCAACATCGGAGTTCCCGTCGTGGCGCAGTGGTTAACGAATCCGACTAGGAACCATGAGGCTGCGGGTTCGATCCCTGGCCTTGCTCAGTGGGTTAAGGATCCAGCGTTTGCCATGAGCTGTGGTGTAGGTCACAGATGCGGCTTGGATCTGGCTGTGGCTGTGGTATAGGCCGGCAGCTACAGCTCTGATTTGACCCCTAGCCTGGGAACCTCCATATGCCGCGGGAGCGGCCCTAGAAAAGGCAAAAAGACAAAAAGACAAAAAAAAAAAAGCTCAACATCACTAATTATTAGAGACATGCAACTCAACACTACAATGAGGTACCACCTCACACCAGTCAGAACAGCCATCATTATTAAATCTACAAATAACAAATGCTGGAGAAGGTGTGGAGAAAAGGGAACCCTCCTTCACTGTTGGAATGTAAATTGGTACAACCATTATGGAAAACAGAATGGAGGTTTCTCAGAAAACTAAATATAGAACTACCATATGATCCAGTAATCCCACTTCTGGGCATATAACCAGACAAAACTACAATTCAAAAAGATACATGCGCCCCTATGTGCATAGCAGCACTACTCACAATAGCCAAGACATGGAAGCAACCTAAATGTCCATCAACAGATAATGGATTAAGATGTGGAACTGGAGTTCCCGTCATGGCACAGTGGTTAACAAATCCAACTAGGAACCATGAGGTTGTGAGTTCGATCCCTGGTCTTGCTCAGTGGGTTAACGATCCGGCATTGCTGTGCGCTGTGGTGTAGGTCGCAGACATGGATCAGATCCTGTGTTGCTGTGGCTCTGGCGTAGGCCAGTGGCTACAGCTCCAATTCGACCCCTAGCCTGGGAAATTCCATATGCCATAAGAAAGAACAAAATAATGCAATCTGCATGAACATGGATGCAACTACAGATTCTCATCCTAAGTGAAGTCAGAAAGAGAAAGACAAACACCACATATCACCTACATGTGTTATCTGAAATAGGGTGCTGGGAGTTCCTGCCGTGGCGCAGTGGTTAACGAATCCGACTAAGAACCATGAGGTTTCGGGTTCGATCCCTGGCCTTGCTCAGCGGGTTAAGGATCCGGCACTGCCATGACCTGTGGTGCAGGTTGCAGACGTGGCTCAGATCCCACGTTGCTGTGGCTCTGGTGTAGACTGGCGGCTGTAGCTCTGATTAGACCCCTAGCCTGGGAACCTCCATATGCCTTGGGTATGGCCCTAAAAAGTTGAAAAAAAAAAAAAAAGGTGCAAATAAACCAATCTACAAAACAGAAACAGACTCATGAACATAACAGAACAGACTTGTGGTTGCCAAGGAGGGGGCAGGAGGGGGATGGACTGGGAGTTTGGAATTAGATGAAACCTATTACATTTAGAATAAGCAATGAGATCCTACTGTATACCACAGGGAACTATATCTAGTCTCTTGGGATAGAACACGATGGAAGATAATATAAGAAAGGGAATGTATATACACGTATGACTGGGTCACTTCGCTGTACAGCAGAAATTGGCACAACATTGTAAATCAACTATGCTTTAATACAAAACTTTTTTTTTTGTCTTTTTTTTGTTGTTGTTGCTGTTATTGTTGTTGTTGTTGCTATTTCTCGGGCCGCTCCCGCGGCATATGGAGGTTCCCAGGCTAGGGGTTGAATCGGAGCTGTAGCCACCGGCCTAGGCCAGAGCCACAGCAACGCGGGATCCGAGCCGCGTCTGCAACCTACACCACAGCTCACGGCAACGCCGGATCGTTAACCCACTGAGCAAGGGCAGGGACCGAACCCGCAACCTCATGGTTCCTAGTCGGACTCGTTAACCACTGCGCCACGACGGGAACTCCCTAATACAAAACTTTTAAAAGTCAAAAAAAGAATATATTACTCTATCAAGAAGACCCATAATTGGTAAAATAATAAATCATGAGAACATAAAAAAAAAATACTACAACCTGCACTCTTGCTCCTAGCTCTGCCTATTTTCCCCCACCCTGTTCAATTTTTCCTTTTTTGTCTATTGTACTTATCACCTTTAATATGTTATATACTTATGTTTATTGTCTGTCCCTCCTTGCTAGAATTAAGCTCTTCGAAAGTAAGGACCTTTGTCTATTTTCTTTTTAGCAATGTACTTTTTGTTTACTAAGCACCTAGGACAGTGGCTGGCACAAAATAAGTGTTCAGTAAAAATTCACTGAAGTTTTGGGAAGCTCCTGTTTCAGTTTTTTTTTTTTTTTTAAAATATATACACACATGTACTAGGTTGTAATGTAAAACATTCCCTACTGAAAAGTGCGATCACGAGGTTTTGAAAACTGGGTGTTCCCATTGTGGCTCAGCAGGTTAAGAACCCAACACAGTGTCCATAAGGATGTGGGTTTGATCCCTGGCCTCTCGCTAGGTTAAGGATCTGGCATTGCCACAAGCTGCAGTGTAGATCGCAGATGTGGCTTGGATCTGGCAGCTGCAGCTCTGATTTGACCTCTAGCCTGGGAACTTCCATGTGCCAGATGCAGCCCTAAAAAGACAAAAAATGAAATAAAAAATTTAAAAAAGGTGTTTGAAAACTACTGTGATTTGACTATATGGCCTCTAAGATTCTTTCCACATATGGGCACTTATGAATTCTATGTGCAGTTGTAATTCTCCACTATATCCTTTGAGATATGGCACAGTTGAAAGCCTAGAGAGGACAGCAAGGCACTGATTACTGAAATAGTATTGACATTGAAAAACCTAAATAGCATCCCTATCTGTTCTATACTAGAAGATTAGAAAAAAAAAAAACTGTGGAAATAGCACAAACTGTTGAATGCCCCAAAATATAAAAATCTGAACTTAATCCTTCCATCAAAAAGAGATATAACTTGAGAGCAAATGACAAAAGAGAACATTTTCCAGATCAAAACTTCCCTGGTTAAGGCTTCCATTTACTTACTGAAGAAGCGAAGATGAGTGGAGAAAGATATCGCTCAGTGCCTCTGCTGTAGAAATTGTGACCTGAATGGACTTGGGGAGCAAAGACCACTTCTGAAGTATGTATGATTTCCACTCATCCACCGGCAGATCCATGCTACTTAAGATCTATAAACTAAACAAGAAAATAAGAAACTCAGGTTTCTACAAATGTACAACTCTAGAAAATCAAGATTCCATTCAAGCAAGTGTGAAGCTACAAAATCAATTCTTGTGGTCTTTCCCTATCGTTGTTTACACGCCAAGAAAGGATCTATAGACTCTTGAACCAATTCACTCCACATTCCTTCATTCAAAAATATTTATCGAAAGCTGACTCTGGGAGCTCTCGTCATGGCTCAGTGGTAACGAACCTGACTAGTATCCATGAAGATGCAGGTTCGATCCCTGGCCTTATTCAGTGGATTAAGGATCCAACATTGCTGTGGCTGTGGCGTAGGCTGGCGCTACAGCTCTGATTTGACCCCTGGCCTGGGAATGTCCGTGTGCCTCTGGGGCAGCTGTGAAGAAGGAAAAAAAAAAAAAAAAAAAAAGGTCCTGGGGAAAGTGAAAAGAAAAATCTGCAATGTCTCAGTTTTCTGACTTGACCATCAAGGGTAGATGGAGGTCTAAGAGGTCAGGGATGGCGACTACTACGATTAATCATTGTATAACCATCGCCTTGTGTGATGCCTGGAACAAAGTAAGCTTTTTCTTTTCTTTTTGTTTTGTAGGGCTGCGCCTGAGGCTCCAATTGGAGCTGCAACTGCCGGCCTACACCACAGCCACAGCAACGGAGTCTGCAACCTACACTGTAGCTGAGTGGGCCAGGGATCAAACCCCTTTCCTCATGGATACTAGTTGGGTCGTTACCACTGAGCCATCACGGGAACTCCTCCCCAGCAGCTATTAAGTTAGCAAATACTTATCTTTTACACAGTTCGGTTTTTCCTTTTCAGTCCCCAGGTCACTCATTTAGTTCAAGCCCTCACCATTTCCTGCCTGGCATTCTTTCCAGAGTGTCATCCATGCCCTTAGAATGCCCATTCCCCATTCCAAATTCAACCCATCGTCCACAATGAGACAGATAACAGTCCTCCACCTTAAATGCATCAAAACTTTCTTAGGAGACTCCAGTATAAACCCTTCATTACCTGACGCTAGGCTTCCTTCATAATGCTCAAGTCTCACTTCCTCTGTACCCTACTGTCCTAGCTACTCAAAGCTGCCCCCAGCTTACCACGCTGTTCATCTCGCTAATTTTTGCCAAGGCTATATTTATTCTTCCAGGAGCATCCCTAACCACACTTGAAGTCCACCTGGCAAGTTTCCACACACCCTTCAAAACCCAGTTCAAATGGTGCCTCCTCTGGGAAGCTCTCCCTGATTTTCCCACCTGTGCTAGCAGCCTACTCTGTCTCTCCTGGGGCTCAAACCACTCTACCTTGAGGTAGGGCTACTCACAGCAGAAAGTTCCTCGAAAGACTGCGCTCTCCTCTGAGGATAGGGACCAGGTCTTATTTACCTGGAGAAACCTCCACTGTGCCAAGCCCAGGGTCTGGCGCCTGCGGGAGCTGAGCGCTGGGTTGCTGAAGGAGTCAGGTCATTGCTTTAACTACTAGCAGCAGAGGTATTTGGGAAGAGCGCTACCACTGCCCTGGGCTACCAGTCTTTGTCTGCCGGGTAAGGGCCGTGTGGGGTACGTTTCCGAGAGCCCACTGGGAAAGCTCCTGAAACGCGTCTCTCGCGCGCCTTTCGCTCGCTGCTCCTGCGTCACGCTTCGCGCGCCCGGAGGCTCCGCGGCCCGCGCCAAGGCCCCACCATCCCGCGACTAGGCCCGGGACCCGGGCTCTGGTGGGTCACGTGGGCTGCCCATCGCGCCTCAGCCAATGCGGTGGCTGCTCGGCCCCTAGACCCGCCCCCGTGCCGTGCGCATGTTAGGAGGCGGAAGCGGTGCCAGCAGCAACGCAGGCCAATCGCTTTGGAGCGCGCGGGGCCGGGAGCGAAGCCAGGGCTGCGGGAGAACCGGAGCGCGGGAGTTGGCGTGGCGGAACCATGGTGGGCCACCTGAGCGAGGGGGCCATTGCGGTGAGAAGATGCTGGCGGGCCGGGGTGGCTGTGGGCCCTGGGGCTGTGCGGGGTAGAGAAGCGGGAGAGAACCCGGGAGGAGGAGGTAGCGGGGGGCCGGGGAGGAACCGCCGGGGGACCCCCAGTAATCATCACGCTGCAAAGGATTTTCTCCATCGTCGTCTTTTAAACACGCTCATATGTTTCCTGCTTAAGGAAGCAAAACAAAATAAACTCTTGATTTTCACCCATCTCCTCCCTGGCCACTCTGTCTCCTCCCCTCCCCCTATCCGCAGCCAAACTTTTCCAGAGTTGTCTGTTTTCAGTTATTTCATTTCCTTGCCTTCCATTAACTCTTTAACCGACGCCTGTCTCTCCTCTGATCACTATAGAAGTAACCCTGGCTGAAGTTAGCAGTGCCTCCAGGACGTTAAATGCAATAGACAATTTTGAGATTTTAATTTACTCAGGGTTCTCAGCAGCGTTTGTCCACTGAGCGTTGCTTTCTTCTGGTAATACCTTCTTTTGGTTTCTGTGGTTCAGCTTGGCTGGTCTTTCCCTGTCTTATTTCTAGGTCTCAGTAAATTTTGTTGACTTAAGGCTCTGCACTAGGCCCTCTTCTCCCAAGACAATCCAATTACTTTCTGTGTGTCAATTGTTCACAGATTTCTTTTTCCGGAGCCCCCTTTACTCTGAAAGACAAGCCTCTATAATCTGCCTTTGTACCCAATATCGCAAAAACATTTTAAATTCTACTGTGCCAAAGCGAATCCAATCTCTCTATATGTGGACCTCTACTGTTTGTTGTCTGAGTGAATGGAACCATTATCCACTAAATTATTTGAGCCAGAAATTGTGGAGTCATTCTTCTGGCAAACTGCATCACCCTGGATGTGCCATCTCTCTCCACACACAAAGTTTGGTGTGTTTTACCTCCATATGTATCTGAGTGTGTGTGTGTGTCTGTGTGTTTCTGTCTGTCTTTTTAGGGCCACACCTGCAGCACATGGAAGTTCCCAGGCTAGGGGTTGCCCCTACCACAGCCACAGCAGTGCAGGATCTGAGCCATGTCTGTGACCTACACCGCAGCTAACAGCAACATTGGAGCCTTAACTCACTGAGTGGGGCCAGGGATGGAACCCGACTCCTTATGGATACTAGTCAGGTTCATTACCACTGAGCTACAATGGGAACTCTGCTCCATGTGTATCTCTTAAATCCATCTACTTTTCTCCATCCACACTGGAACCGTTGTTTCTGGCCTGGCCTGCTCATTTCTCCCCAGCATAACTCTCCATTCCCACCTGTTCTTTCCTACTTTCCAGAGGTTTTTTTTTTTTTTTTTAATTTTTGTAAAAATTTAAATTCCTGGTATATTTCATACTCTTGCTTTCCACAGGGCCTTTGAACATTTTTTAACCAGTATCTACTGTCTGGGTGGTTCGTCATTCTTCTCTTGCTGGCTAACGTGATCTTCAAGTCTTGGCTCAGTTACTTTCTCAGTGAATCCCTCTTTTTTTTTTTCTCTCTTTTTGCTTTTCCCCGCACCCGTGGCATATGGAGGTTCCCAGGCTAGGGGTTCAATGGGAGCTGCAGCCGCCAGCCTATACCATAGCTACAGCAGTGCAGGATCCTTAACCCACTGAGCAAGGCCAGGGATTGAACCCGCAACTTCATGGTTCCTAGTCGGATTCATTTCTGCCACGGCATGACAGGAACTCCTTTGGGGTTTTTTTTTTGGCTATACTGGCAGCATATGGAAGTTCCCAGGCCAAACCGGAGCCACAGTAGTGACAACACCAAACCCTTAACCACTAGGCCACCAGGGAACTCCAAGGAAGAGTATTTTAAGAGCCCTTTTAGGCTTCTCTTTTGATCTTTGTGATACTGTAATGTAATAAGAAACGTTTGGTCTTTGTCCAGTTTCTGGTAGACAGAACTCCTAAAACCCTTGGAATTTCCTGAGTGTTGGGGTAGGAGGAACTTAAGCCCCTTTCAGCCATACCTGAGTTTACCTTAATGAGGTAACTCTTGGTGAACCCCAGGATAGCTTCAGGATGGTGACTGATTGCCAGGAGAACCAACTATGTGATTGAAGGGTTGGAACTTTTTGTTCTACTCCTCATCCCACGGGAAAAAGGCTGGAGATTGAGCCAGCCACCCTTGGCCAGTGTTTCAATCAATCACGCCTACGAAATGGGACCTTCAGAATAAGCCCTCAACAGCAAAGTTCAAAGAGCTTCCAGGTTGTTGGACACATCTACCTGCTGGGGGGTGACACACCCTAAACTCCACAGGGACAGGGTCTTCTATCTTGTACCTGTGCATTATTGGTAATGAGTGTGTCTGTCATTTGGAAAATATTGGTTCGTTGCCTTATAAAGATCTTCCAGATAGTGATCTGTTTAATTATATCACAAAAATTTGTGCTTATTAACCTCATTATGGATTTGCTCAGAAAAGTCTGTTGGTATTGGGAAGTTGGTGAATACAAGTTTTCAGAGTCCTGCTTTTCATTAGAAAACTGTTTGTTCGTCAGTCACAAGTATGGTTAATTGTCCCACTTTGTTTTATTTTTGAGGAAATACCTACTAAATTCTCAAGGCTGAATGACCATATGTTATCACTTGCCCTTTCAAGTAAAAAATGATGTTCCATGAAAAAAAAGGGGGGGGGGGGCCAGTTCCACATGCGACTTGAACGTTTGCTCAAGTGCCTTACCTCGTGGCCAGAGCCACACTTAAGTATGTAGCAGAAGTATTTTTTGCATGCTTTCCGCATTGTTAAAGAAAATATTTTTAAAAATTTGTTTTCAAGGATTAAGATAGATTTATTTATTTATTTACTTACTTAGGCCACGCCCATGGCGTGTGGCACTTCGCAGGCCCAGGATCAAACCCACACCGTAGCAGCGACCCATGCCCCTGCAGTGACAATGCTGGATCCTTTAAGGCACTGCACCACAAGAAAACTCCTCAAGGAGTAAGATTTAACATGATAAATAATTTTACTTCGTCATCAAGCTTCATTTTTTTTCATTGAACCGCCCCTTCCAGGGCATTCAGGGCAGCGAGCAATAGTACAGTGACTACTAATATAGTAACTCCGCTCAGGCACCAGTAGTTTTACCTCCCACTGCTTTGCGCCATCCGTGCAAATGTCAACACAGCTGGCCCAGGATAAAGCAGGAATTTTGAAAGTAATTCAACCCTTTGACTAGTTCAGCATAATCTGTGTTTGTTGTCAAGCATTCCCATGAAAGAAGGAAAATCTTACCAGATGATCAGTTGGTGCTGTTACCAGGTGAATACAAGCAAAGCAGCAAGTCCAGCCACATCTATAGATGCATCCATGTGTAAGACAAAAGAATTTTTCAGGAGAGATAGTAGCTCAAGCGCAATGTAGCTTGTTCTTTAATTCAGCAAGCTGCTGTATCATTAGAAAGTAGCACTGCTGTGATTTCTTTTACTGATTTTTTTCATCCAGTAGATAGTCATCAGTGGTAACAATATAAAGTTTTATTAGGAGTTCCCGTTGTGGTGCAGCAGAAACGAACCCGACTAGGAACCATGAGGTGGGTTCGATCCCTGGCCTTTCTCAGTGGGTTAAGGATCTGCCATTGCCACGAGCTGTGGTGTAGGTCACAGACGCGGCTCGGATCCAGCCTTGCTGTGGCTGTGCGTAGGCAGGCGACTATAGCTCTGATTGGACCCCTAGCCTGGGCACCTCCATATGCCGCAGGTGTGGCCCTAAAAAGACCAAAAAAATAAAGTTTTATTACTCTTTCAACCAATTTTTCTTTGTATTGAATGAATGAAGGGCAAAATCTTGTTTATCATAATGAAAATAGTTCTGAGTTTACGTACCTCTTGAGAAGGTCTTGGGACCCCAGAGTGCAGTTTGAGAACGGCCTCAAGGTTGTAGCATACACCTCTAACTTATGTCCACCTTCAAATAATTTGGTAATTTTTGACTAGATACTGGACATTACGAGTAATACGTTACTCGGTGCCTAGATGATGTGTATAAAGAACATGAGTTGGTCTGGCAGGCGGTCAGCTGACTTACAGATCACCTGATCCCTTTGAGACTGTAGTGGGCCTAGAGTAGCTTTTGCTTTGGGGCTGGTTTATTCCCATTTCTAAATCGTGGCCTTTCTGGGATTTCTACTGAATGCACCGGGTGTTGACTGAGTTCTCTCCACTCTGTCTAATTGGAACTCGAACACATCGTACCCTGGGTGAGCTCCAGTAATTTTTCGGCTTTAGCTGGCCTGTGGCGCCTCTTTCTGTGTATGCATAACTTAGAATTCAGGGAGAAACTCAAGGTAGCCCCTGCGTAGGTTACTGAAGCTCTTTTTTTGTGTAGCTGCCTCCTGTTGGGTACTCTGCATTCAGAAAGTCCAGCTACCTCACCTCCCTGAACTCTGACCTGTGCTCAGCAGAACTGCCATGTTTTTCTTGGATTCTGCTACTTGCGCTGTGGTCCAAAAGTGCCTCAGAGCAGAACCCCAGGGTGATTGTAGGACTCGCCTCATTTGTTCTCCTTTCAGGGATCACCGTCTTCTTCTACCTGTTGAAAACAAAGGAGGTCTCTGTGTTTTTGTCCAGTTTTTAGTTTATGGTTGCGAAAACTAGTCTGGTCTCACTTACCTCAACATGGGCAAAAGCAGAGGTCAGATCGCCAGCTAGCTATTTTATCTGTTGGTTACCTTTAAATGATGGCTTTTGAAAAAACAAACCTGATCAATAGTTTTTTCTTTTTTTTTTAGAAATTATTTTTATAATTGCTAATAGAGTCATGGGATTTAAAATTCAAAAAGTATAGAAGAGTACAAGGTCTGCCTCTCTCACACTTCCTTCACTCAGTTCCTGTCACAAAAGGCAGCCAGTGTTACATAAACTTTTTTTTTTTTTTTTTCCTCGGCCTGTGCTTGTGGAATGTGGAAGTTCCTGGATCAGGGATCAGACCTACGCCACAGCAGCAACCCGGGCAGCTGCAGAGACAATGTCAGATCCTTAACTCACTGCGCCGCAAGAGAACTCCTTTTAAGGCTGCATAATGTTCTGTTTTAAGGATTTGCATATTTATTTGTATAGTTCCCTATTAATGGGCACTATAGGGAAATAAATGAAAATATGAATATGAATAATGGGTCCTTATCTGATGCCAGTATTTTAGATACGCTAAGTGTATCCTTGTCGGAAGGTATGTGTCCCACGTTTAGGATTTTATGATGTCAAATGTTTATCATGCTTTGAGTACGTATCTCACAAGAATCTGTTTTGACTTTTTCAGGCCATAATGCAACAGGGAGATACATCCATAAAACCCATCCTCCAAGTCATTGTGAGTACCTACGTATTTTTCACATCAAACTTTTCTATTTTGGTCTTTTTAGGGGCATATGAAAGTTCCCAGGATAAGGGTCGAACTGGAGCTGCAGCCAACAGCCTACGCCACAGCCACAGCAACTCAGGATCCAAGCTGCATCTGTGACTTATACCACAGCTCACGGCAACGCCAGATTTGTAACCCACTGAGTAAGGCCAGGGACTGAACCTGCATCCTCATGGATACTAGTTGGGTTCATTACTGCTGAGCCGCAGTGGGAACTCCCACATCAAATGTTTTTCAAACTTGTATATAATTATAAATGACATTTGAGAGAGGTCATACAGATCTGTCCACTTTGGGAAATTCTCTATCATCACAAAAACATCCAGTCCATGCTGTAAACTCAGAGAGGACCCAGACTTTTTTTTTTTTAATTTATTTATTTTGTTTGTTTGTTTTTTGTCTTTTTGCTATTTCTTGGGCCGCTCCCGTGGCATATGGGAGGTTCCCAGGCTAGGGGTCAAATCGGACTGTAACCACCAGCCTATGCCAGGGCCACAGCAACTCGGGATCCGAGCCGCATCTGCGACCTACACCACAGCTCACGGCAACGCCGGATCATTAACCCACTGAGCAAGGGCAGGGACCGAACCCGCAACCTCATGGTTCCTAGTCGGATTTGTTAACCACTGCGCCACGATGGGAACTCCCCAGACTTTCTTTTTAATGTTAGTTAGCCAGAGTTTGACCTTTGGAGGTTCAGACTGGAGGGCTTTGCCTGTTGTTTCCACCATCGATGGGTGCTGTGGGGCTCCCCATCATTTCTACTGCCTCCTTGGGTGTCCTTCTGCCCTGGGGTTTATCTGGCTCAAGCCTGCCTTACATACAGCCTCCGGAGAGATCCACCCACAAGGAACTCATCTGCTTAAAATTGTTCATTTATGCTGTCATTCATTTAAGGAGTTCTCAAATTTTAATGAGAATTTGAAAAATCAGTAGAAGCAGAATCCGGGATCGTACTTGCAGGTTCGGAGTCAGCAGGGCCGATGATCTGTCTCCCTGTTATTCCCCAAGTCACTGCCAGTCATCTGAAGGCTCTGTTTTCGTATTTCATCTCCTTCAGGAAGCTGCCTCTGATTTCCTTCAAGTTAGGCTACGTGTCTTGGCTCTGCCCGTGTAGCATTATTAGGTACACAGCTCTGCCTCCCTAGAGCACTGCGATTATAAGCCTCTTCAGGGCAAGTGTTCCCCCCCCCCCCCCCCGATTCTGTATTTTTGGCGTGTTCCCTCCACGTTCCTTGCATACATTATGTGCCTTGTGTGTTTTTTAAAAATTGATTTTCAGTCAGATTTGTGTCAGGGGAGAGAGAATACAACAATATTGGCAACTTATTCTCGTCTCTGCTGCGTTTAACAGTGTTCTTGGAGAAGAGGTTGGTGGGAGAATCATCACATCCAATTTTCTTTCCCTTGGATTTAGGTGTCAAGAGAATGGGCAAGCAGTTCAGTTTTTGTTGCGCTAATGGCAAACCCACTCTCCTGCCGCTTAGGTTTACTCGTCCCCGGGGACTGGGCAGGCAGCCTGGCTAACGCGTCGTGTTTTCTCTCCTAGAACATCCGTCCCATTACCACAGGGAACAATCCACCCCGTTATCGACTGCTCATGAGTGATGGATTGAATACGCTGTCCTGTACGTATGATGCGTAAATCTAGGAATTTGTATGTAAATAATATAAGCACACCCAACACTTAGATTGCCGTAATTAGAGCATTCCAGAAGTCTTCATTTGCTTGGCTCGCCCTTCACGCAGGCAGAATTGCGGCTGGCAGAGAGCATTCGAGCAATAGACTGGGTCCAGTGGAAAGCTGCCACTTGGCTTAATTAATTTTCTCTAACTGGTGCTCTATGTTTTCTTTGATTAATTTCCCTCAGGACGATATTGACATTTAGTGAATATGATGGGTTAGCTGTCCTATACTTGTCTTTCTGGGGTTTTATTTCTATGTTGGAAGCTTTACAGGGAGAAAGAAAATTTGCAGAATATATGCTTGCTCTCTCTAGTCACAAGGTGAAGAACCTAGAAAAAAGATGAGGCTTCGTCATGCAACCTGAATGCTGGAAAAGGTGATTTGGGGCACTTTAGGAAATAACTGAATTTCAGAGTAGTAGCAGATGTTTAATACGCAGGAAATGGATGCCCTTTTTCATATGCAGAATCTGGGGGTTTAATTTCAGGAACATGTTTCAGGCATTGTTTTTCTTTGCTGGTACAGGTGTCACCAGCTTTTGTCACAACGGAAATGTTTTCGCGACTAAAGTAATCTCTGTGCTTTGCAGCTTTCATGTTGGCGACACAGCTGAATCCTCTTGTTGAGGAAGAACGATTGTCTAGCAACTGTATTTGCCAGATTAACCGATTTATTGTGAACACATTGAAAGATGGAAGGTATGTGGTAGGTTTTTTTCCTGTCGTGTTGTTAAAATGGGGACCAATTTGTGAACAGAGAGGTTCATTCAATGCCAAAATCCGATTAGGAATCAAAAAGGCAGTGGTGGGCTTTAGCTAAGAATTTTTAGCTATTGAATTAGGAACTCAGGCTACCAACAACCAGGCACGCCTCAAGAGGAAAGAAATGGAACCAACCTGGGCAGGAAACTAAAGCTGAATGCGAAACTCTTAGTTCTAGTCTCTTCAGCAGCACTGGTTTTAGATTCTCTCTTAAAGTATCTTTTAATGAAAAGGGGTCACTTATTAGAGCAAAAAGAGATGATGATGTAACACTGCCCCTTTTTGGCAGTCCTGAATCTTTCATAGCAAAGGCTTTCTTCGGCCAATAGAGAGTATGCTGCGTACCTACAAGATGCTACATGTTAGAGATACAGGGGTGACGAGAACTGTTATTCACACCTGAGCAGCCACTGCTGAAATATGACATTCTTTGTTGGGGAGAGGCTTTACCTTTCACTTTTTTCCCTCGAGCTTTTGATTCAGTTATGAAACACAGCCCAAACAGGTGAGCAGCCAGTGTGGCCAGCACGCCCATCTTCATGAGGGTATCGATGTATGTTACGTTAGATGTACATTAACTTTTTCTGCTTGTATTTGTTTGATGTATCATTGTTCTTTTGAAACTTTTAACCTTGCTGTTGTTCATCTTGGATGTCTTTTATAAACAGCGTTGAGTTTTAGAACTCCATCTGAGATTTAGTGGGTGAGTTTATTCTGCTTTATTTATTACGGATTTCCCCCTCGCCCCCCGCGCCCCAATTTTTTGGTCTTGCCATAGTCTCGCTATGCTTTCATTGTCTTTTCCTCCTTTGATTGATTGCATTGCCTTAATTCTCTTTTTTTCCTCTACTCTTTTAAAAGTTGCATGTTCTATGTGTTTTCTTTGTGATTACTCTCACATTAAAAAAAAAAATCCATATTGGAATTAACAAAATTACAAAAATAGTATTTTTACCATCCTCCCAAATAAAGCAAAGGCCTTAACAGGGTCTGTGCTCAGTATTTTCCTTCAGTTTTGTTTTTACTCCCCCCAATTAGCACCTTCTCTTATATAGTCCATGCTCATTTAGATTTACTCATTGTTTATTAGCTCACTTTTGCCTCTTTAATCACCGGCCTTCCTTTTCAGTTCATTTTCTTTCACGTGAGTTCCAGTTTCTGCTTATGTGGTGGATACCTTTGCTCTTCATAGATGTCTTCAGTTTGCTCTCTTTTCTAGTGTATGCGCTGGATTAATTTAAGATTGTCCAACATATTGTATTGTTCGGTTTTTAGCTTCCTCTGTTCTGTTCCTTGGGTTTTTATAGTTTAAGGATTAGATATGTAATGATACTGCTTTTCTTCTCTTTTTTTTTTTTTTGGTCTTTTGTCTTTTTTGTTGTTGTTGTTGTTGTTGTTGTTGCTATTTCTTGGGCCGCTCCTGTGGATATGGAGGTTCCCAGGCTAGGGGTTGAATCAGAGCTGTAGCCACCGGCCTACGCCAGAGCCACAGCAACGCGGGATCCGAGCCACGTCTGCAACCTACACCACAGCTCACGGCAACGCCGGATCATTAACCCACTGAGCAAGGGCAGGGACCGAACCCGCAACCTCATGGTTCCTAGTCGGATTCGTTAACCACTGCGCCACGACGGGAACTCCTTCTCTTTTTTCCTTAATGTCTCAAGCTCCCTTTTCTTCTCAATCTCATTTCATCTTTTGACTTTTATTGAATTCTTAGTCTTATTTGGCAAGCCGTGATTGGGACGTATTCCCTTTCTTGGCTAATGCTTTCTTCTAGATTGGATTCTTAATTGTCTCTGCCTTTTATTTTTATACACTGTGGTGTGCTGGCATTGTTGCTGTGTTATTTCTTTTTATCGTGTTCTTGCTTAATGTGGGCAGTTCCAGCCAGACTTCATATTTGCTCTGACATTGTCTAGGCTGGGTATGTTTCCTTGCCAACCTCCCCACTTGGGACCTGTTACCTTCCACTCCAGGATGCCTTGGAGAGCTCGAGTGGTGCTTTCTATCCTCTCTTCTGTCCTCTAGGGCATGGTTATGGGAGAGGAAAGCTTTGCTGGCGTTGAGTGCAGAAACTCGGGCCCCTTTCTCTCTAGTCGTGGGTGGAATTCCCCTCTCGTAGGCTTTGCCTTCTTCCACCACCTCTGCACGCTGATGTGCTGTGTTCCTTCCTACCCCTGCTGAGAACCTGCCTGTGAACAACCAGCTTTCTTCCAAACAGGGCTTTAGCCATCATTCTTGGATCTTTAATGTTTTAGACGTTTTCTTGGGCTACACCCAAGGCATGTGGACGTTCTCGGGCTAGAGATTGAACTTGCCTCGCCGCGGGAGGATGTCCTCATCCTTGGACATTTATCTTTACATGCTCATGCTGTTACTTCTGCAGAGCAGATTACTAGAGTTAGAATTGTGGGGGTCAGACAAACTCTGTGGTGAAAGTTTGATGAGGAACTAGTTATTTATAGGGTTAAAGTCCCTCCCCGCAGCATAATGAATTCATTGTAAGAGGAAAAGCAGCAAGCTCCCAGTGGAGAAAGCTGACAGACAGGACCTTATCCAGTGATTGACATTGACCTGACCAGCAGTGGAACAAAGAGACACTGAACAGTTGGTTAGGAGTTCCCACTGTGGCCCGGCAGGATCGGCGGCATCTCCGTAGCACCAGGTCGCAGGCTTGATCCCTGGGCACAGTGGCCTAAAGGATTCAGCGTTGCCGCAGCTGTGACACAGATCACAGGTTCGGCTCAGACCTGATCACTTGGCCTGGGAACTCCATATGCCATGGGGCAGCCAAAAATAGGGGGGAAAAACATTCATTAAGGAATAACAACAGGAAAATTTCATCAAGAAGAAAGACCTGACTGCAGACTGAAAGGATGTACCCCACGTACCAGAAAAGGGAAAAGCAAAACAACTGGATACTGAGTCATAGCCTGGTTAAGTTACTGAATTCGAAACCTCAGAATTCTTCCATCCAATGCACAGAGTCCATTCAGGTTTCATAAATTGTCTTATGTCCTTAATAGCAGTAGGATCCAGTCCAGGATCACTTGTTATATTAATTATCATATCTCTTTAGACTCCTTCAATCTAGAGGGATTCTTTTACTTTCCTGCTTGCAATTTGAAAATCAGTTATTTTATAGAATGCTCCTCAGTTTGCCAGAGGCTTCCTCCTGATTGGAAACAGATTACGCATCTTTGGCAAGAGTGTAACAGTAGTGATGCTGTGTGCTTCTCATTGGTGTAGGTCCTGCCATCTCGCTTCAGATTATCACCAACACCCAGTCTTATTGTATCGCTACCCCTTCCACATTTACCCTCCTCTATAATTTTTTTAAATTATAGTTGATTTACAGTGTTCTGCTAATTTTTTACACCTAAAATATCAAGTATCCTACTACTGTTCCACATTTAACTATTTGTGTGTGAGTGTGTGTGTAAATAATTTCTCTGTATCAGGATCCAAAGTAGAGTTCCCAGTGCAGTAGGTTGATAGTTCTTTTAAGTCTCTATAAATCTGGGTTCCTCCTCCATGTCTTTTTTCCTCCGTTAGTGTTTATTTGTTGAAGACACACGGTCTTTGTCCTTGATCCTTTTGCACAATTTCCCACAGTCTGGATTTTGTTGATTGTATCTTTATAAAGCTGTAATGTGTCTTTGTCATCTCTGTTTTCTGTATGTTGATGTTGGTGTGTTCTTTGAATGTCCTGCTGGATTCATCTTGCTAATATTTTATTTAGGATGTATGTAATGTTACAAAATAAAATTAATTAATTATTTATTTTTTTAGGGTCGCATCTGTGGCATATAAAATTAATTTTTTTAGTGTATTTTTTCTTAGGCTTTGGTATTAGGGTGATGCTAAATGATTGATAAGCCTTCCATTTTTCTGTGGTCTGGAGTAATTTGGATAATTTTGAAAGGTAGTTAAATACCCACCACTAAATATCTATCAGAAGAGTTTTTCTAGGGAATCTGTATCCGTGGACCCGTTGCTGCCTAAAGCACTGGAGGCTACTTGCCATCGCGGAAAGTGCAGTCTAGTAGGGGAAATAAATAAATAACAAGTGTAGGACTGAAATATAAAGTGTATGTGAATTAACCTAAATATTAATCATTATTTGTTAACATAAACTTGCGAGGTGGTCTGAAGGAAAGAAATGGCAGTTGTAGAAAGGAGCATATTGGAAAACTGATCTCAACCAAAGTTTAAGGAAGTGTCTCTTGAGGACGTGATGCTTGAAATGTGTATCCGATGAGGCCGAGCGAGGTCAGAGGGTGGCTTGCACAGAGGCCGTGGGGCAGGAGGGGGCGGCAGGTACACCAGGAGCTGAACGGAAACCCTGGACGGAGCTCGGGGCCTCGGCGGGGATGAGCTGGAGAGGTTAGCGAGGCCAGACGTCACGGAGCCTCGGAGGCCATCTGAAAAGGTTTTTTCCTTTTGGCCAAAGGTCCTTGGAACGTTATGGAGAGGTTTTATTCAGAATTAAAGGTGCAAAGAACCAGAAGTTCTTAGACAATTGCAGTCACATTCTAAAAGTAGCTATAACCATATTGGTTTTCACTGGGAAAAGGCAATTGTTTAGAAAAGTATATGTTTCTGAAAAACAGATCATTTCTTGTTAGGTGACATCTTCTCATGTCTAATAATCGAAATTCTTACCATGTCATTTGCTCCTTGAAGATACAGTGTGTAGTGAGGACACCGCATTCTAATTAAGGTGCTAGATGGGAAATGAATACCCTGCAATCATAAAAGGCCTCGGTAATGATGCGGTGAAAGATGAAGGGAAATATTTCTGTAGGAATTGATACCATGTATTTCTCAAGTTATTCGGTAAGGAAGAGCAGTTGACAAAGGGAAACAGGTTTATCGCTGGGAGTACTGGGGGAAAGCTTTTTAAGTAGCTTGTCCTCGGAAGGGCTTCTGCATTTATTTTTTTCCATCATGTTTCTACTTTGCCTCTTTAGGAGAGTAGTTATTTTAATGGATTTAGAAGTTTTGAAATCAGCCGAAGCAGTTGGAGTAAAGATCGGCAATCCAGTGCCTTATAACGAAGGTAAAATGTTTTTTAAAAATTGTTACACTCAGTTGACTACCTCTTTATAGATTTGGGATTTTATCTCTTGGATATCATTTGATTGGTTAATCTTCCTAAAACTGGTGAGTTGGGGCGGGGGGTGGGGGGTGGGGGTGGCTAGGAACCAGGTTGATGTTTTAGGTTTTTCTTTCCATGCTGAAGAAGTGATAGAAGGACCCTGTAAAGGAAAAACCTCCCCTCTTTGTTCCTCTGCACACACAGCAGTCACACTTCTGGCTCCTCCGTGACCAGATATGTGGAGTTTTGTCCCTGTGCAAAGCCGTGCTCGAGTTCTCTGTGGACACCCACTGGGTGTCCTGCAATTCAGTTTGGTGCTGGCACTCGCTGCCTGGAGTTAGCATCAGATCCCACGGGGTGAGAGCGCAAGACCGCCTGCACCCCCTCCATCCCGCCCCTTCAGATGCCAGTCGAAAGTCCAGGTTGTGGTCTGAGTGGCCAACTGGCTATGAATCATAGGTTCCTACAAGTCCTTCCTCCGGTCCTATTAGGTTAACTTGCTGGTGTGGCTCACAGAACTCAGAGAAACAGGTTGCTTACCGGAATACCGGTTTATTACAAAGGCTGTAACTCAGGAACGGCGAGATAGAAGGGCAGGCATGGGGCATGGTGGGGGGAAGGGGTGAAGCTTCCATGCCCTCAGGGTGTGCGATCTTCCCAGCATCTCCGTGTGTTCACCAGCAGAAGCTCCCCAAACCCCACCCTTTGGGGGGTTTATGGAGGCTTCCTTACTTAGGCATGATTCATCAAATCACCGGCCGTTGGCAATTAGTTCAACCTCCAGCCCTTCTAGCAGTTTTCTTTTTAATGTTTTAGTCTTTAATGTCTGGATCCCAAAAGAACGGGAAAAGTGAAGTGGGGAGAAGGGTGCCAGCCCTTTAAATCCCTGAAGAGCACTTCAGCAGAGGGCGAGGGGCTTGCAGCCATGGAGGAAGTGCCACAGCAGTGGTCACTGCCTCTTTGCACCTCTGTGATCAAAAGCAGCATTCAGAGCACAAGCCCCCCAATGTTTCCTTTCTGCCCACCTCAGTTCTAAAACTGCAGGCTGCTCTAGGAACAGAGCCACTGCTGCCTGCCACAAGGCTGAGGGTGAGGAATGGGTGGTGGTACTGTGCCAAGGGCTGGCATTGGAGGACATTTGCCAACCAAGCCTTCCGCTTGGTTGCAAGCCTTTTAGAGACTCCTGAATTTCAAAGCAGTTCTAACAGGATTCTGCCAGTGCAGCTGCTGTCTGGGTTGGGAGACAGATTCCCATGCCTCCTACTCTGCTGTCTTCCCAGAATCCTTTCAACAGTGATTATCTCTTGATAATAGTTTTTTATTTTCTTGTGAAAGTATATAGAGAAGCCCAATGGCATCAGAAAAACTTACTTTAAATAAGAGAGACAGTGATAGCTCTGAGAAAAATAAAAGCAAAGAATCATCCCATCACTGACTTAAGAAGGCTCGTCTGCCCCCATCAAGTCAAAGAAAGGGAAATTAGAGCCTCACCGTTCACCAAAATAAATTCCAGATTTGTCTAAAAAGTTCAAAAAAACAAAACCATCAAGAATAGTAAAAATAGGAGTTTCCGTCATGGTTCAACAATGGTTAACGAACCCGACTAGCATCCATGAGGACACAGGTTCAATCCCTGGCCTAGCTCAGTGGGTTAAGGATTTGGCGTTGCCATGAGTTGTGGTGTAGGTTGCAGATGTGGCTCAGCTCCCACGCGTTGCCGTGGCTGTGGCGTAGGCCGGCGCCTACAGCTCCAATGGGACCCCTAGCCCCGGGAACCTCCACGTGCCGCGGGTGCGGCCCTAAAAAGACAAAAGACCAAAAAAAAAAAAAAAGATGTAGAGATATTTTCATTTACATACTTGGAGATCTTCCTCATGTTTACTTTTGCAGTGGTATGGAGAGTTCTGTTGTGCGGCTGTTCCATAATTTAACCAGCCCTTTACCGATGGGTACTTTGGGGTTTCTATGCTGCAACAGATAGCTTCATACATATGCAGGTATATGGGCAGAAGGGGTTTGATTGCCAGAGGTGAGATCGTTGGATCGATGGATAAATGCCTTTGTGGTAGGTGGATGTGCTTGGATTCCCTCCATGGGATAGTTATCATTTTGCATTCCCACCAGCCATATGTGAAAATACTGGTTGCTTCATAGCTATGGCAACAGAGTATTTTTTAGGGCCTTGGCATATGGAAGTTCCGAGGCTACGGATTGACTCGGAGCTGTAGCTGCTAGCCACAGCCACAGCACTGCAGAATCTGAGCCGCGTCTGCAACCCACACTGCAGCTCATGGCAATGTCAGATCCTTAAGCCACTGAGCTAGGCCAGCAATCAAACCTGCATCCTCAAGGATACTGGTTGGGTTCATATCCACTGAGCCAACCCAGGAACTCCCAGAAGTATGTTGTTAATCTTAGGATCGTTTTAAACCATCTGATGAGTGAAAACTCACATCTCGATGTAATGTCTAATTTGTATTCTGAGCAAGACGAGCGTCCTTTCAAGTGTTTAAGGGCTTTTTTATTCTCTGAGAACTGTTGTGTTGTCCATTTTTCTTTTGGGTTATTTGTCTTTTTCTTCTCAATTTTTAAAGGTTCTTTAAAAAGTAGAGGAATTAGTCCTTTGTCTCTGATATGAGTTACAAAGTCTTTCTGACTTTGGCTTTTTTGTTGTTGTACAGCAGTTCTCTTTTGTTTCTCTGGAGTTGAATTTTCCTTTTTTTTTGATGACTTTGGGGTTTTGAGCCATAGTTAGAAAGGTCTTCCTCACCGTAAAGTTATAAAGGCATTCACCCATGTATTATTCCAGCACGTGCCCTGTTTCATTGTTTGCATTTGAATTATCTTTGCTGCTTCTGTCTTATGGTTACGGTGTCTTGATCCGTGGTGTTTGGGCCTTCACTTTCCCATAATTTGCAATGTGTGGGTTTTCTCTTTGCCCTAGTTTCACTAAAGAGGCAGTCCCTGTGTGTGCTGTTTGTTTGTGGGACGGGTATTCATTCTTTTTATTTCTCTGTACGATTTTTGGGAGAAATGGGAAAGTTTGGGCTTCGGTCATCCCCATGCTTCTTCCAGAAATGGAAACCTTCTAGATGTTTCGTTTTACCTACACCACATGTAATAATTTGTTGCTTTAAATTGGAGAGGAGCCTATTCAGGTAGAGTTCCAAAATAGTAATTTGGAGCATCCCATTTGCTTTGCACGAGTGAACCTTTGTTAAAATGAGCACGTCGGTCAACTCATTCTCAGCTCTTAGGAAGGAGAGCCAGGTCAAAGCCACACTTAGCATTTCTGTGAAACCTCCTGAGACAGGAGGGGTGAGAGGGAGACGATGGCGCCCAGCTTTATCACCTTTGGCCAAGTTTCTTATGCTTTTTATGTTGTATTTAATTGAATGATTGCTTTGGACATGTTGTCTTTCAGGGGCAAAAGTATTTGAGATCAAGAAAAAGATGAAAGGGTTGACAGACAGTTACCACTTGGGGTCAGAACTATGGCAAACGCTCCTCTGTCTCAATACCCACTTCCACTGGCTCTTCCCTTTCTTCGGAGTCTGTTGAAAGGCAAAGGGATGAGAGGAGATTTTGGCTGTTCAGGGTTATTTGCTATTGAATTTCATTGTAACTGGATCAATAACACATTGTTCCTCGGGCCATCATGAGAATAGCTCTGTTACAGTGATTACTCGACTACTGCCTTATGGGTGTATTTCCCAGAAATGGTTTCCTCTTGTCTGTTGGAAAGCAAGGGAACTGTTAGTAGTGGGTAGAGAACTGAAGTTAGGTTTGTATCCTCCTAGCACATCACCCAGACCTGAACGTAAGTGACCAGTAAAATTAACTCACTCAATGCAGCCTATAAACTGGCAGAGGAATTGCAAAATGTGCATTGAAATTGTCTCTTGGTACTCGTACCATATCGAGTAAAGATACAGAATTTTCAAAATGTGAGAAATAACATTTCAAACACAGTTCATGTTTCACACAAAATTAGATTGGATGGCTTTAAATTTCCCTTATTTGCCGTTATATATATACTTTAATCAGTACGTACCTACACTATTTCTTTTTTGTGGCCCCACCATGGCATGTGGAAGTCCCCAGCGCAGGGACTAAATCCAAGCTGTAGCCACAACCTAATGTTCTGTGTACTCCGTAGCCTGTTGGCCAATTTTTCTCAGCTGGTGGCTCATTTACCATTATAATGATAATAAAAATGATAGCTGTGGATGCAAGTAACTTGAGGGGCTAAAGTCCGCTTTTAAATACCCTCTATCCCACCTGGGTCAGAGATAAGCAAGGTCCTGTGACCATGTCCTGTTTAGCAAGATACTTGGAGAAATAGGCATGTTAACAAGGAAAGGGACCTTATTTTATTTATTTTAATTTTTTTTTTTGTTTTTGGCTGCGGCATGCAGCAGCTTGGTGAGGGATCTCTGTGCCCAGACCAGGGATTGAATCCTGGCTGCAGTGGAGGAAGTTCTAAGCTCTAGGGCACCAGGGAAGCTCCCAGGAGGGGACTTCAGAGTAGACATGTTTGAGGGGGCAGGAGAGAGGGGGAGGGACTGGGAGGGGCGGGAGCAGAGATTTGTGTATATTTATGTCTCCGTCTTTGAATGTTTAAATCTCAGTTCTTTTGAATAAAATTTCATGAAACAGGTAAAAATTCAGATTAATTTTTTTTTCCCAAACACTTGGCCCCAATATTTCCTGAGCAACTCATCTTTTCCCTACTGATTTAAAAAAAGGTTAATGGTGGTCTTTTGGAAAGTTCCTTAGACACAGTGTGTCATAAGACGCATTGGCAGAGAAGAACAGTTCTCCTGTGCAGTGTCTTATGACGCTGAAAATTCAGAGGTAGTGGAAGAGCTAAAAAGTAAACACAAACATTCATTGTCAATAATCTTGGCTCTTCTTTCTTTCTCTCTCTTTCCTTCTTTCTTTTCTGTCTCTTTTGGGCCACACCCACGGCATATGGAGGTTCCCAGGCTAGGGGTCGAATCTACACCACAGCCACAGCCACGCCAGATCCGAGCCACGTCTGCGACCTACACCACAGCTCCCGGCAACCCCAGATCCTTAACCCACTGAGCGAGGCCAGGGATCACACCTGCATCCTCATGGATACTAATCGGGTTCATTAATGCTGAGCCACGACAGGAACTCCTTGGCTCTTTTTTCTGTGTAAAGAAGGCCTCTCACTTTTTCTCTCTGTAGGAAGAACTAAGGAATAAACAGTGCTGTTTAACCCTTTTAATTTGATGCTGAATTTATTTTACTCCAGTGGCAGAGTTAATGTTCCTTTGGTTGTACCGGTTAAGGGTAATGTTAGCAGAAGGAAAGGAAATCAGCGTGTCACGGGCCCCTTTGGGTTAGGGCCGCGGTGGACCCAGCAGGAGTAAACCCCAGGATGGAGGAAGTGGAGGCAGGCAGGGAGCTTCTCCAGCGTGCTCTCCGAGTCCGTTCTCTGGGCTCCAGGGGAGGTTTCCAGCTGCACTTGTGTACCGCAGGCACTCTTGGTGAGCAGCCCCCATTAGGCTGGCTTTCTGCTTCCTGTGCCAATCACAAAGGCACCATCAAATTCCATAAATCTATTATTTTTTTAAAAAAAAATTAAGTGTGTCTTTGCAGTTTTTTTAAACATTCTTCAGCTTCATAAACATTTGTCGAAAGGGTCGGGCAAATAAATGCTCTGATTGTGCGGCCTTTCTTATTTTCTGCTTGAGAGACACGTTTGGTTCGCCTCCTTTCCTTTTAATCTTCCCGTCTCCCCGCCACACCTGCTTCTGAACTCCATTCTCATCTCTCCTGCTGTGACAGTTCACTCGCACTTCACGGTACCCAAGGCGCTTTCAACTCTTATTTTCCACCCACTGTCAGTTGCAAAATAAGGTTGCTTTGTTTGGGAGGGGAAGGGTGGAATCCTTTCTGAATGTCTCCTTTTCCTTTGAAGCAGGAGCACTTCAGAGACAATTGAACTGCTTTTAGGTTTTTGTTACCACCCAGCTTTCTCCTCTGGTAGATCCTGCCGCGAACACAGCCCCGTGGATAACATCGATTTGTTGCTATGGAAATAGTGGTAATGTCACAGATTCGGCCCAGTGACTTGACTTCAGGTTCACGCAGGAGAAACGGGCAAGGCTTTAGGGGAGACCCTCATTAAAACCCAAAGCTATCAATTATAAGCAGGCAAAAGGGAAAGGGAGCTGGCCTTTTAGGGAATGAAAACAAAAGTGAACCCCTGGCACATGCGCCGCGTGCAGTTGAGCGCCCCAGCGTGAATTCTGACCCGCTCGAGTCTTTGACACAATCTCTGATTTGTACATCCTCAGAGTATTTCTTCGACTTAAGTTTAAATCTTTTGACCCAAATTAGTGGCACTAAAATGGTCTCTCTCCTCTTGATCATCAGGACACGGACAGCAGCCAGTTGTTCCTCCTCCCGTCTCAGCAGCCAGCCCACCAACCAGCAACCCCCAGCAACAGAACGGGAGCTCGGGAGTGGGTAAGGCTGCCGCACGAGGACGCGTGCCGATTACGTGTGGCAGGCGTTTGAATGTCGCTTTGAAATCTAATCTGGTATTAAAGGGAGTTTTCAAAATGCCATTCATGACAGTTGCTTCTTGCAAAGAATAATTCTAATTCTCATCGCAAAGCGCGTGATTGAAAAAAATGGCTGGTCTTTTCATGATACTTAATATGCTTTTTTTTAAAAAAAAAAAAATCAGAATGATACACTGTTCTCTGTTACTAGTGTATCCGGTACTTTCTCACTCACATCCTCTAGACTCTGTGAATTTACATACCTTTTTAATTCTCCCCTTTTAACTCTCTAGGACCCGCTTATTAAATCTGGCTTGTCTCTTCTGAGTTTTGTATTTGGAGCTCTTGGGGGTATTTATCTTAGCTTGAAGACAGCATCATTTATGTTGGTCCTAGGTCCTGCTTCTCAGTCTCACAGATGAGAAATAGTTTCTTCCTCCTTCACTTTCTCTCCAGCAGGTCCTGAGAGGCTGTGATGGCATCCTTTGGTTTATTTTCCGGCCTTTGCTTTAGGGTCCTCTTCATGTGGGATGCCACCAGTGAGAATTATGATCTCTAAAATTTGGTTGGAATTTTTATTTTTAGAGTTCCTTCTTCTGTCACAGCTTCACATACACCCCTCTCTCCCCTCCCCTCCGCTATTAATTTCTGTGTACTCAAACTATGTACTGTTGAAGCGGGGGTGGGGTGGAATGGATTATCTAAAATAGTAGATATTCTAAAAGTCACTTCTTGGGAGGAAATACAAATAGTATGTTATTCTCCCCACTACCACCCCCGTCCCTGATTTATATTTCCACTTGTCTGTCTTTGGCTTATACTGAGATTTATTTTAAAAATTAGTATTCCCTAAACACATAACTGGGTGGTGAAAGAAAAAGGACCAGGAGGAGTTCCTGTTGTGGCTCAGCAGGTTAAGAACCCAGCTAGTATCCATGAGGTTGCGGGTTCAATCCCTGGCCTCGCTCAGTGGGTTAGGGATCTGGTGTTGCCACAAGCTGTGGTGTAGGTCGCAGACGCACCTCGGATCCCACATGACTGTGGCTGTGGTGTAGGCTGGCAGCAGCAGCTCCAGTTCAAACCCTAGTCTGGGAACTTCCATATGCCACAGATGCAGCCTGAAAAAAGAAGAAAGAAAAAGAACTGGAAGTAAGTTGAGGAGAAGCTGCCAGCATGAAAACTGGATGTGTGTGTGTGTGTGTGTGTGTGTGTGTTACATAATTGTATATTGTGTACTAGATATAGATACACACATACATAGGTGTTCAAGAGAGTATGTGTGCTTCCTTGCATCATCTTGAGGTAGTTGTTACTGTTGTGAGTGTAGACATTGCTTGATGCCCCAGTTTGAAGAGAAAATTTTAAGATCTGGGGCAGTCTGTGTGTATTTTTTACTAAGTGCTACAAATACCTAGAAGACTGTGGTACGTGCTGCGAAAATGCAATAAATAAATGCTGAATAATAGTAGATTTACATTTCTAGCCAGATGCCATTCTGAAGAAATGTTTTGTTATAGAAGATATGAAAAATCATTGGACTAAATCATCTTTTCCGAATTTGGAGGCAGAAGCCTCGGAAATAGCATGCACGTAGGGGACGTCGTCTGCTCACAGGCTTTACGTGATTACCTGTTCTTCCCGAGTGCCAGGCAGCTGCTTAGGCTTAGATAAAGGAGGCAAGAAGGGGCCACGGCAGCCAGCCACCTACTTGTCATGAACGGAAAACTGATTCTTGCTCTTTGCTCCCAACTAAACCCATCCCATAGACTGCATTCTAGACCTTCTGTTCCTGTCAGACCAGTTGAGAACTGGGAATTTTCTAGGGATGTTGGGAGGCGACATATTTGTGATGGATGTTCTTCACCTCAGGCGACTCATCCACTGTGTCCGTTAATTCCTAGGCTTTCCTTTAGCTTTTTCTCTTAGGCAACTAGTGACTTGTCAGTTTTACCAGTCAGGAGGGTCGATTTTTTTTCTCTGAACCCATCACCTTGCCTGTTGCCACAGGGGCAGCTGGAAGAGGGTTGAGCTCCCAAAACAGCAGTGTCTGGATTCCTTACTGTTGTTATCATGACCTTAGGGCCTCAGTCAGCAGTAGAGTCGTGAACATCTGTGTGCCCAGCCTTCGTTCTGGATCTGTCTCCAGCCTCCTGTTTCAGTCTGTTTGATTTCCAGATCCCTTGATTATGAATTTACTTATTTAGAAAAAAAAAAAAATATATATATATATATATAGTCTTTTTAGGGCCACGCCCATGGCATATGGAGGTTCCCAGGCTAGGGGTCGAATTGGAGCTACAGCTGCCAGCCTACACCAGAGCCACAGCCACGCAGGATCCAAGCCACGTCTGTGACCTACACCACAGCTCACGGCAATGCCTGATCCTTAACCCACTAAGGGAGGCCAGGAATCGAATCTGCGTCCTCGTGGATACTAGCCAGAGTCATTTCCGCTGAGCCAGGACGGACACTCTCTCTTGATTATTTAAAAGGAAAAGGCTTGGAGTTTCCTGGTAGCTCAGCAGGTTAAGGTTCCTGTGTTGTCTTTGCTGTGGTGTGGGTTCAATCCCTGGCCCAGGAACTTTTGCATGCCTTGGGTGTGGCCAAAAAAAAAAAAAAACTGTAATAAAATAAAAGGAAAAACTGCCTCTCATTTTGTGTGATGTCACCAGTGACACCTCAGTAATTGAGAGTTATTAGAAAACATTATAAAATTTCAATAGCATAATGATTGTTCCTCTTTGTGTTTGTTTTTAAAGGTTCCACTGTATCTAAGGCTTATGGTGCCTCAAAGATATTTGGAAAAGCTGGAGGTACCAGTGTAGTGAACAGCTCTGGGGGAACACAGGCCAAAGTGGTCCCCATTGCCAGCCTCACCCCTTACCAGTCCAAGTGAGTTATTTCATGGAATAAGTTTAGAAGGTACTTACAAAAGAGTATAGTAAGTTATTATGGGCTCTTGAATTACTTTTGTGTGAACTTCAGGATTGCCACACATAGAATAGGTTTTCTCTTTTTTTTCCAAATGGGAAGAAATTAAAAATTGTGGCAACCATGATTTCTCTTATAATAAAGAATAGCAGAAAGAGCAGTCTGGGGAGTTCCCGTCATGGCTCAGTGGTAATGAACCCAACTAGTATCCATGAGGAAACGGGTTCAATCCCTGGCTTTGCTCAGTGGGTTAAGGATCTGGTGTTGCTGTGAGCTGTGGTGTAGGTCGCAGACTCAGCTCTGATCCCAAGTTGCTGTGGCTGTGGCATAGGCCGGTAGCAGCAGCTGCAATTGGACCCCTAGCCTGGGAACTTCCATATGCTTTGGGTGCAGCCCAAAAAAGACACCCCCCCCCACAAAAAAAGAGCAATCTGCCATAGCCCATGGAGTTTCATTCATTTTAAAAAAGAATTTGAGGAGTTCCTGTCGTGGCGCAGTGGTTAACGAATCCAACTAGGAACCATGAGGTTGCGGGTTCGGTCCCTGCCCTTGCTCTGTGGGTTGACGATCCGGCATTGCCGTGAGCTGTGGTGTAAGTTGTAGATGCGGCTCGGATCCTGCGTTGCTGTGGCTCTGGTGTAGGCCGGTGGCTACAGCTCCGATTGGACCCCTGGCCTGGGAACCTCCATATACTGCGAGAGTGGCCCGAGAAATGGCAAAAAGACAAAAATAAATAAATAAATAAATAAAATTAAAAAAATAAAAAAGAATTTGAAATTTAAAAGATTTAATGCTTGAAGAATCAGTTGATAGTCTCATGAGTAAAAATAAATATTCTAAATCTGAAGGTATTTTATTTTCTCATCGTATAAACAGGTGACTTGTAGTCTTAAAAGTATTACTGGGGTGTAGGTGGCTAAAAGAATCTGTACTATTTGTATCAATATTTCTTTTATATGACTTCTTACCATTAAAAATTAATTTTTGCACTTTAAATTTAGGGAGTACTCTTTTCAGAATTCTTTCAGCTATGTTTTTATTTATTCTTCAATGCTTGGTAAGATCGGGGTAACCTGTTCCCCTGTGAGATAATGAGTGAGGTGCCTCGTGTCCTCAGTGCCTCTGCTCAGGATGGACGCTGGGTCCGGGTGTCAGAGCTCGTGCCTCTTTTTTTAGGGGCCTCTGTCTGAGGCCCTGTTGCTTGCGGGTGTTTTCTGCTGGTGGCTGAACCAACACCGTGTTCCACACCCTTGTATTTACTCAGTGTTTCGGAAACGAGGCAGAAGCCCGACATCAGGTATATCAGTTCCCATAATCGAAAGCGGTGGCAAAATATAATTGCTGGTATGACTGCCTTTTCTCGCTTAGAACCTTTTATCAAGGGGATATTGTTGCCTTGGTGATGCTTTTTGGAGAAGGGAGAGCGTTTATAAATTTACTTATTTGACAGGAGAATGAGTCAGTGTTAAATCACCTTGCATGTTTTACTCTTTGCTTATTCTATAAACTGTCAAACCTGGATGTCATCGTGGGGTTTTAATTAGCTGCGTTAAAATACACCTTCCACTGGAGAGTGGAATATGCGTAAAGGAAGAAGGGCTATCGGAAGATGGTGGGGAACCTTTCAGATCTTTCGCAAGTGAGACTCCGAACACTAATATCGTCTACTTGGTTTTCAGGTGGACCATTTGTGCTCGTGTTACCAACAAAAGTCAGATCCGTACCTGGAGCAATTCCCGAGGGGAAGGGAAGCTTTTCTCTATAGAACTAGTTGATGAAAGCGTGAGTATTTGTCGCATGGGAAAGAGGATTTGACTCTGTGAGAAGCAGAAGGCTCATCTCTGTGCAGGCCTGTGAGGTGGGAAACCACAGTAGGCCAAGAGGAAACGTGATGCTGCTTGTTAGTTTTCCTCTCTTGCAGTCTTTTGATGCTGCCTGGGGGCAGAGGGTTAAAGTCCTAAATAAAATCCTTGGTCTCAAACGAAAGCATTTATAAAAGCAGAAGGTAGTTTCCCAAATGTAAGTAGCCTCATGGGCAGTAGAAAGCAGAGACAGTCTGACTCTCTGGCAGGCTTAGTTGAAACCCTAGGAGGTGTTGTCTGCTTAAGAGCCAAGTGGGGTGTTGGGCCGCAGCAGCGTGATAAGTGGTTGGTTTTGTGGGGATGGATTCTGGCTCTGCAGACTCTTAGCTGCTTTACCTAAAACCAAACCGTGATGAAAAAAACAAGAAAATCCAAGGTGTAGAATCTTGACAAAGTTTTGTCATGCTATTTCCCTGTCCATTAGTTTTATTTATAATTCCTAATATATATTTCATGCAGTCTTTTCAAAACTGCTGCAAATTGCTGCATATTTCAAACTGCAATATCCTTTTCGTTCAGACCTCCAAGAGGGCCAAAAAAAAAAAGTTTGTTTTCATTTTTGAAAGACAGGATGACATCCCAAATGTATTGACTGTGATGGCAGAATCAGTGTCAGTACTTAATTTTTTTTTTCTTTCTTTTTTCTTTTTGACTAAATTATTGATCTAATCTGTCTGTCAGTTGGCTAAAAATCCCGACGCTTATTTAAGTTTCTTCTCCATCTGTGGCATTTTGACTGATGGGAAAGTAAAAGTGAAAATCAAATCAAAAGCAACTTGAAAATACGACTTGTTTTAGCATTTCTGGCAACGGCTCTTGACTATGAAGTAATTCCTCGCTTAGTGCAAACTTGAAGGAAGCCCGTGAATCACTTTGCTTCAGCACGCTTCTCTGGGGCCTTCAGCCACGTCACTCCACGTTCAAAATCGTTTTATGTTTGTGGTCAGAGTGTTAAACTCACAATCGGGTTGGCTGGTTTTGGTTTTTTGTTTTTCCCGTTGCAGGTTTCAGACTCGCGGTTAATGAAACTCAGGCACAGAATCGGCTAGTTAAGCTTAGGTTGTTTTTCACTGGGGTGAATAACTCGAATATCTGACTATACAATGTGTGCTTCTGGGGTGACTGTGCTGCTGCTTTAAAGATGTCATAGGGAGGCCGAGGCGTCCAGTTTTTCGCTGGTAAACTGGAACTGTCCAAGGCTCACCGCCCTCTCTTGCTCCTGCAGGGCGAAATCAGAGCCACTGCGTTCAACGAGCAAGCGGACAAGTTCTTTCCCCTTATTGACGTGAACAAGGTACCGGCGCGTCGGGTCCAGAACGGAGCCGGTTGGGTGGCGGGGCCGGGGCGAGGGGACTCCGGTCCATTGGCGAGCTGCCTGAGGGTCCCGGGTTTTTATTTCTGATTTGATGGACGATCGTGGCTTGGCCTCTTGCAGGTCTATTACTTCTCTAAAGGCACCCTGAAGATCGCCAACAAACAATTTACAGCTGTCAAAAACGACTACGAGATGACCTTCAATAATGAGACTTCTGTCATGCCCTGTGAGGACGGCCATCATTTACCCACAGTTCAGTTTGATTTCACAGGGATCGCCGACCTGGAGAGCAAGTCGAAAGACTCCCTCGTAGGTAAGTCTGGGCCTGAGAAGCAAAGGTGGCGGCGCGGGCGCAGGGTGGGACTTGCGTGCCTCTTCTTCACCCTCTGGTCCCGCCAGAGGGGGAGCCTTGACAGTGTCTTGCTGAAACGTCGTGCCTGTGTTTTAGACATAATTGGGATCTGCAAGAACTACGAAGATGTCACCAAAATCACAGTGAAGTCTACCAACCGAGAAGTTTCCAAGAGAAATATCTATTTGATGGACATGTCGGGGAAAGTGGTGAATGCGACTCTGTGGGGAGAAGACGTAAGTACTCCCTTGGAGCCCCGGGGCCGTGCGGAAAGGTGGAGACACACGAGCCCCAGGAGCTGTGGGGCTTTGGCCGTGTCAGCCGGTGTAGACCCTCCCTAGTGAAGGATCGGGCTGTCTGGGGAGTGTCTGAAACGTTTATTTGATTTACTTGTGTGAGATGTGCTCTGATTTATGGAATTTGCATTGTGGCTCAGTGGGTTAAGAACCTAACATAGCGTCTATGAGGACGTGGGTTCAAGCCCTGGCCTCAAATAGGTTGAAGATGGGGCTAGGATCCCGCATGGCTGTGGCTGTGCTGTAGGCCGCCAGCTGCAGCTCCAATTCGACCCCTACCTTGGGAACTTCCATATGCCCCATGCGCGGCCCTATAAAGGAAAAAGAGAGAAGAGATTTGCTCTGATTTGGGTTTTACATACTGAAATGCTCTTTTCCCCAACTTTAGGTGAGATTCGCCGTATCTCTGAGCAGATGCTAGGTTACCTAGCATAGACTCCGTGAATCATGCATTGTACTTGCTCTTCCGGTGGCCCTTCTCTTGTTTCCTTTTGTTCTTCCTGCCAGTGACACTTGTTTGTGTTTGTTGCTCTGCAGGCTGATAAATTTGATGGTTCTAGGCAGCCCGTGATGGCTATCAAAGGAGCCAGAGTGTCCGATTTTGGTGGACGGAGCCTCTCCATACTGTCTTCCAGCACAGTCATTGTGAATCCTGACATCCCAGAGGCCTATAAGCTTCGTGGATGGTAGGTTTTATGGGGCTAAACGCAGGGGTTACTTGAGCCTCGGCTTGGAGAAGGGCTGGTCCTCTTGGTTCCCACGGTCAGTATGTGAGCCGTCTGCTGAGCAGAGGGCCTCGGTACTAAGTGGAGCTGTTCCCGTGTTTCTGGGAGGCATCAGGCCTTCTGAGAGGATGGCGTTAAAGCCCCTATACTGACACACCTGTAATCCCGTGACGAACCTGGAGAATCGCAGGGAGCAATTAGAATGGGAGCGCCGCCTGCCAACCTGGATCCTGCCAAAGCAGATGAGGCCAGGCAGGCAGGAGCAGCTGTGTGCCAGAGCTCTGTGAGCAGAAGGCCTCCCTCTTTCCAGGGTTCAAAGCTACAGGCTTCTGTGGGGCGGGGGGGGGGGGGGGGGGAGAAAGTGCTGTCTTGTCGCGTGTGGTCTCTGGTGCCGGTCGCACCTTCTAGTGTGTATTCACTGGACCTTGATACAGCGCGGCGGGCACAATGGGCTTTTGTTGCCGCAGTGCTGTTCACAAAGCACTCGGGGAATGAGGAGCGTCTACTAAAATCTCCTCGCTCTGTCTTGCTTCTTCGGGTGTTAAAAGGAGCCCTTCAAACTGAAACGTGGAATGCGAGCCCTGGCGTGTTCTGGGAAAGCCCTTGAACTAGCTTGAGCTTAAATCATTTGTGTAGCTGCCGTCACCGGGGCAGTGTGTTGTTTCCATCCATGTCTTAGGGTTTGAGTGACTAAAGAGACACATGCTCCCCACTTTTGCTTGGGTCTAATGGGAACCAGCAGCACTAGTATTTGAACAGTCTCATGAAACATCTGCTGGAGTGATCATGTCACTTAAGCCAGCCTCAGAAATGCGGTCCACGTGGATCTGTGTTGAATTATCCTGGTAGCTGGCGTTGCGTTCGGAGGCGGGGCCCATTAATTAAATCTGACCAGAAGCAACCACCGCTTTGGTTTGTCCTTGGTGCCTGATTTTCCTTCGGGCTCAGGGGCTCGACCCCAGGTTCATCGCCTGCCCACATGAAGGTCTTCTTCCCTCGCTCGTCGGCAACTGCAACCCCGGTCAACGGAGAGTGACATGGCTGTCCCCAGAGTAGAACCAGGTGGCATGGATCAGAGAGAAGCTTCAGTGAACACGCTCCACCTGGGCGCGGACTGGAGGCGTTTGGATCTCAGTGGTAGCCGGGCCGCGCTGTTCCTGAGAGCAGGGCTCCGTCTCTCCCTGCTCTGTTGACTCCTGATGAGCTGTCTTTGGTGGCAAATGTCTCCTTGGAGTTTTCGAAACCATAAGCGTGTGTAACCGGTCGTGGTGAAACAGATTTATGGACCTTGCCGTCCTCTGTGACGGATGGAGCTGCTCCCCGGACAGAACGAGAAGGCAGTTGTCTGCGGCTCAGGGCAGCGTCCTCTCTGTCCCGTGGTCTCTTTTTAAGCAGCCTGTTCTGTGTGTGGTTAGCTTCCAGTTATCCTCCTGGGTGACACTGGCATGTTTTTAATCTCAGACGGAGTCTTCCCTGCGTAAGGATGTGTCTGAGACCACTTCCTCTCGGGCCCCCCTTCCTTCACCTCAGCTGAGACATGATCAAGACATGTAAACAATTTTAATAAGAATTTCAATTAATTTTAACTTTAATATTGGCATAAGTAAAATCTCATTAAGAAGGTAAATCGGTGAGGCAGCAGATAAATATCCTCTATTACTCTGGGTTATATAATCCTTTGAAATTCTGTCTGGCTCAAAAGATCTTTCACCGTGGGAACATGTCTCGCTAGCCTGTTAAAAATATGTCAGCTTCCCCTTTCTATCCTGATACATTTCAGGGATGATAAGAATGCAGCTGCTGACCAAGAATGAGCGTCAGCAGCCCAAAGAACGATACCAGAGCTCTCCATCACTGGTTTTTTGTTGTTGACTTTTCCAGGTTGCGGTTTTTTAGACCCTGGGCCCTCTGGCCAGGGTTGATATGCAAGGCTAATTCAAGAAGAGGTTCTGTGGTCTTTGGCACTGTCTTTCTTGACCACTGGGGGGCATCAAAGCAGTTGAGATAAAAAGAGGTCATTCCCTTTCTTCAGCAGACTTAAGGTACAAGGAGGAAGATATTAACTTCAGCCCACGTGGCTGGCTGTGACCTAGAGAAACGGGGCGGGTTGTGGACAGCCTGCATCTGGCATCCAGAAACAAGTATCATATTCAGTACGTGTAAGTGCCTGTTACTCTCTATTTATTTTTCAGGTTTGACTCAGAAGGACAAGCCTTAGATGGCGTTTCCATCTCTGATCTGAAGAGTGGAGGCATAGGAGGGAGCAACACCAACTGGAAAACTTTATATGAGGTTAAATCGGAGAACCTGGGCCAAGGTGACAAGGTACCTGCGTCCCTAACTTTCTTCACGAAAGCACGTAAAGTGTGCAAGAGGATGGGTCCTCAAAGCTGATTTGGGGTACCAGCTGTTAGTCCTTCACTCAGAGCCTCTGCATCTTACCTGGAGCTCTGACCAGAGCGTGGCTGTGATGGTTGAGGGTGGCGGCCAGAGTGAGGGAGCCGTGCCCTCCGGGAGGAGTACATTGCTGCATCCCTTAGGTAGGTTGGGGCAGAGAGGTCAGTTAAGAGCTCTGACTTAGGAAGTTCCCTAAGTTGTGGCTCAGCGGTAATGAATCCAGCTATTATCCATGAGGATGTGGGTTCGATCTCTGGCCTCGCTCAGTGGGTTGAGCATCCGTGTTGCCATGAGCTGTGGTGTAGGTCACAGACGTGGCTTGGATCCTACATGGCTGTGGCTGTGGTGTAGGCCGGCAGCTACAGCTCTGATTCAGCCTCTAGCCTGGGAACCTCCATATGCCGTAGGTGCGGCCCTAAAAAAAGCAAAAAAAAATAAAAAATAAAAAGCTCTGACTTTGAGGATTGTGTAGATTTTAGAGAGATCTTAATGAAACAGCAGTAACCAAGTTGCGTATTATAATATGAACTGCCTTCCTGTCTGTATTCTTTTCTGTGATGGTTCCTGCAAATTGAAATGCCCACTTACCAAGACGGTGGCTTTTTGAGGTTAAAGCTCCCCCTGAGCGTTAGTCAGGTCCAGCATCAGACACCGGGGCGGTTCATGTGTACTCTTCCTGGCCATAGAATATTAACCTCTCCTGGGCTGAGCATTGCCTATATTCTCAGACAAGAATTGGCTCTGAAAAAAAAAAAAAAAAGAATTGGCTCTGGCATTGGACTTCGTTGCAGACTTCCCTTTCAGTGCTTGTATTTAATGACCCACCTCCCATCTTGATCTAAACCTGTAATCTGTCAGCAGTTAAATATTTAAATCACTTATTTCTCCTTTATGCTCCCAAACCAGTAATACCTGCTTTATTATTTTCATATTATACAATATAGTTTTTATTCCTTATTGTCTCATTTCGCTGTACTCTCTTATCCATCGTTGTTACTGACTGCAACTTATGCTGCTATTTACAGCCTCCTGAGAATCAAACACAGGATATCTTTTAGGGTTCTGTTGTCAACCAATTTCTCTCTCAGATCTAAAGGTAGATAATTAATATGTAATAAGAGATGAGGCCTAGAGAGTACTTATTTGCACCCAAACTTTGAAGTCACATTTTGAATCTGTACCTTCCATGACCTAGAAATACAGAAAAACCCATCAGGCATTCTCCTAAGAGACTCCCCTTCTCTAGAGTCTTTTTCTTTTCTTTTCTTTTCTTTTTTTCTGAACCCACAGCATGTGGAAATTCCTGGGCTAGGGATTGAACCCTCATTGCAGCAATGATCACACCGGCTCCTTAGCCCACTGGGCCACCAGGGAACTCCTAGAGTCTTTGAGACTGAGGCTTTCTTTGTCCAAGCTCTTTAAACGTGCACCTTATTGTTTGGCCTCTTTTGGTCTGAAACATCAGGAAGACCCAGAGGCTGCTGACCTGGCCCTGAACTCAGAGTGCACCCAGACGGAACTGCTCAAAAAGTATTCATCCCATATCTTTTCCGTGAGAGTTTGAAAGCAAAGCACATAGCAGCAGCAGAAAGCCCACGACTGTGACTTAGTCCATGCTGCATTTACCTATCAGTGACGCCACCACTTTGGAGCCACTTGGTCACTTTTTTTGCATTCTTCCTACCAAATTCGATGGCTTGGGCCAAGTTCACAAACAAGCCCACGGGCCACATCCCCCTGTTGTGAATGAAAGTGTGTTGAAACCCAGCGGCCCGTCTCATCTCCATACCATCTGGGGACAGTCTCGCATCACAGCAGCAGAGTGAGTAGCTGCAACAGAGACGGTGACCACATGGCTTGTAAAGCCTACAAATAGTTACCGTCTGGCTTTTTACAGAGTAAGTTTGCTGACCTCTGGCAAAACAGAGGTAAAGGTGAATCTAGGCCCTAGGAATCCCTGCCATTGTTTTTAATGTGGAAGGAATGTGGTTGAACAGAGTTATGTCAGATTTTCCTGCGCTGCTCTGTATTTCCTGGTTCTACTACCTTTGGAAGGTCAGGGGAACAGGAGGGACTTCTCTGGAAGTCCTTGTCTTTCATATGGTCAGTTTCAGCTTTCATTAATTAATTTAGGGTAATCTAGAATACACTCTTTCATCGCAAGGGAACACGCTTTGCAACTTGGTTTATTACTTGTGGAGTCAGCACAAGCGATTTGCTGAAAGCACAGACGGCATTGTTCCCGGTAATGACGTTGTGACGGTGAGTTTGGAGACGTGAACACTGATGCATGAGGCGCGCAAGCCTGTGCCCGGCTCTCACCGCCCTCTTCTCTCTTGAAGCCTGACTATTTCAGCGCTGTGGCCACCGTGGTGTATCTTCGCAAAGAAAACTGTATGTACCAGGCCTGCCCAACGCAGGACTGCAACAAGAAGGTGATCGATCAGCAGAATGGGTTGTACCGCTGCGAGAAGTGTGACAGCGAATTCCCCAACTTCAAGTACCGCATGATCCTGTCGGTAAGTAGATTGGGTTGATGGGGACCCCTGGGGTCTTTCCTGTGTCCCTCCCGACTGCCAGGCACCGAAAGGGGCACCTGCAAAAACAAGATCACGTGTGGCAGCGAGTTTGCAGGTGAGAAAGCTCGAGGGCTCATTATTGTTCTGTGAATACAGAGGGAGGGGCCTTTCACTCCACTGCAGAGCGGTCCCCGTTCTCCTGCTAAAAGCTTTTTTTTCATACTTGAAAGTTGCATTTAGCTGCCTGGCTGGTTTCAGCCTGCTGTGCGTGTGCATACACGTCTTCCTCCGCTTAGAGTCGAGTCACGTCCACAAAACCCTCCGAGGTTGAAAATGCACTTAGAGCACCTTACCCACTGGACCTCATAGCTGAGCCCCGCCTCCCTGCAACGTGCTCAGAACACTTAGGCTAGCCTGCGGCGGGGCAGAGCCATCTAACACAAAGCCTATTTTTAAATAAAGTGTCCAATAGCTCATGCAGTGTATCGTGTACTGTGCTGAGAGGGAGAAACAGAATGGTTGTAAGTGTGTAAGTGAGCAACCCCCCCACCCAGTGTCGTGAGAGAGTAGCATCCAGCACGCCCCCAGCCGGAGAGGAGATCGGAATTCAAAGTGTGGTTCCTACCGAATGCGCATCACTTTCACACCATGGAGAAGCTGAAAGATCTTCGGTTAGGGATGGGCACTGGTGGATACTTGCCTGCTAACTGTTACAAAGATACATTTTTATAAAGCCCAGCATACGATACATTCCCTTATAAATGTGTGTGCTTTTAACCTTTTCTTGTTACCTGATTTTTCATCATAACTTTGTGTGTGTGGCCACGCCTGTGGCATGTGAAAGTTCCCAGGCCAGGGATCAGATCAAACTTGAGCCACAGCAGTGACAATGCTGAGTCCTTAACTGCTACGACCACCAGGAAACTCCTTATCATAACTTTTGATATTAAAGTTCCATATATACACAAAGTGAATATGTTGGGAATTGAAAAAATGATACATTTTTAAAAAAAAAAACTTTGGCGTTCCCTGGAGGGCCTAGCAGGTTAAGGATCTGGCATTGTCACTGCTGTGGCATGGGTTTGATCCTGGCTCAGGAAATTCTGCATGCCGTGGGCGTGGCCAAAAAAAAAGCCTTTGTTCTCTAATTCTCTTTTTTCTTTTTTTTCTTTTCTTTCTCTTTTTTTTTTTTTACTGCTACACCTGAGGCATGTGGAAGTTCCCAGGCTAGGGGTCAAGTTGGAGCCATAGCTGAAACCTACCCCACAGCCACAGCAACACCAGATCCTTAACCCACAGAGCAAGGCCAGGGATCAAACTTGCATCCTCAGAGAGACAATGTCAGGTCCTTAACCTGCTGAGCTACAGTGGGAACTCCTATTCGCTATTTCTCCTGAGCCTTTTACTTTAGGAAAATGGATTCTTTGTGATCCACTTTCTTCTTGACGCTCCCCTATTTAATTTTACATTAAAATTACATTAACAGATTGCTCACTTCTGTTGCTGTGTAAGTTTGGTGGCTAGATGATGGCTTTTAGTTCAGGCTTTCAAATTGTCTGGGACCCTTAGCGGTGACTGAGAGCTGTGTTGCAGAGCACCCCCCCGGTGCCTGAAGGATGTGCAGTGTAAAATGCAGGTTCTTTCAAAACCTTTGGCCAAAGGCCATTGCAGCTGGAGGGGCATTAAGTCCATGGTGCTCGGATTCTGCTTCTCAAGGAGGTTGGCCAAGCTGTGTCTCCACTGAGATCTGAAGTCACACATCCATGTCACATCGTGTTTCTGCCTGTGATCCAGACTGCATTACGTGTTAAACTCTTCTCTCGGGTACTTTCCACATTCTTTGGAAAGAATATAGCATAGCATGTATAGTAGAAATGGCTTTTTTCCCTAGAAATTATTTTACTGAGTAGAAACAATCGCCCAGTCTCCTTAGGTTGTCTTCCTTTTATTATTTCTCTGCTGAAATAATGTAGAGTTTGTTTTTTAGGTAAATATTGCCGATTTTCAAGAGAATCAATGGGTCACATGTTTCCAGGAGTCTGCAGAAGCCATCCTTGGGCAAAGCACTGCTTATCTTGGGGAGCTAAAGGAGAAGGTGGGCCATGTCTTTGATCATTCTTGTAAGAGTTCCCATTGCTGGAACACCCATTTCGTTTTTTCTCTTTAATGTTTTTTGGTTGTTGCTTTCGAGTGTTGTATAATTTCTCACTGATGATTGAGAGCTCATCCGATTCTCATTGTTCATCTTGGATGTGCTAACCATGAAGTCATGACGTAATATATATATAAAATGCTTTAAAAGCAGCACTTTCCAAGTATAAACCACTTTTCTCTCCTGTTGCTGTTAGCACGCCAAGAGGTGTTATGCCTGCAGTCATTTGAGATCTGGAAGGTATCTTCTGAAATAACCCGCAGTACAGATGGGCCCTTTTAATGTAATGAACACCTTCCTGAAAAGTTGAGTCAAATCCTGGTTTAAGTTCACGTATAGGCTCTGTGCTATTTCAAGTCCTCAGATGTAATTCTTAATGAATGGTCTTTCTTTCATAAGGTAACTTTGTCTATTTCATTTTTATAAATTAGTATTTTCACACATTAGTTTTAGTTCATTCAGGGAATAGATTGCTAATTATCCTAACCGTAGGAAAGATGTTTTTTCAGATAAACTGTGCAGAGACCAATAAATTAGCGTCTATCTATAGATTTCCCCCCCAGTTCCTCCAAATCAGAGTACTTATAAAAATCACTAAGAGAAAAGGATTTATCATTCGTTTTGATGTGTGTGTGTTTTCTTTCCTTTCTCCTGTTTTATTTGCCTTTTTTTTTTTTTTTTTCCCCATTTTGGGGCCACACCCAAGGCATAGAAAAGTTCCCAGGCTAGGGATTGAATCAGAGCTACAGCTGCCAGCCTACGCCACAGCCACACCACCACCAGATCCAAGCCGTGTCTGCGACCTACACCCCGGCTCACGGCAACGCTGGATCCTTAACCCACTGAGCGAGGCCAGGCATCGAACCCGTATCCTCATGGTCCTGGTTGGGTTCGTTACCGCTGCACTGCAGCAGGAACTCCCTCTATGTCTTTTTGAAATTGTCCGCGAGCTCTGAAAATAATCCCAACAAGTCCTTTTACAGAAATAACTGGAATTGACTTGAAAGTATGATGGTATCTTTTATCTGTTTTGCCTGCTCCTCTATTTTCATATCAGATTTTAAGGCTCGAGGCAGCCTTTCAGGATTTTTTATGAGCTTATTACATTTGACTAGTTTTACTGCCGGTGAATGAGGACGTATAGAAACTCTTCCCTCAGGAACTGTGATATTCTTGGAGTGTGCGCTCCGCGCTCTGACTAAGCCTGAAAGAATGATGGCAGCTGGTATGACTTTCTGACGGTTTAACACATTGTTTTATTTACATACCCGAAAGCCTAAGGACTGTGTGTGTGTGTGTGAAGTAACCTTTATACAAAAGAGTTCTCTCTGTAACAGAGCTATTTTCATGTTCCACGTGGCTCGCAGAGATAATACTTGACGGATATGCACTATTAATTTTATGTATAAGTTCTTGTACATTTATTTTATGCCTATTTATATAAAATGCTTTCTCTAATCCCTCTCTGTTTTCCAGACTTGGTCGGGGGGTGGGGAGTAACTCAGTAAATGTTGTTACAGTTGTACAACTTTTTTTTTTTTTAATGCAAAAGCTTAATCAAACAGTATTGGAGGGGTGAGCGGAAGAGGGCGCGAGGACTTCGGTGTTTAAACTTTCCCTGAAACCTTCCCACGTTTCCCGTCTTCCCCACTTGCCCACCAAATCAGAGCTGTAAAGACGGAGGCTGAAATAACGTCTGCGACCACTGGAACGTTTTTCTGAGTGTTTTAATCTGTGATGAAGATGCTGAGCCTCCGCTCCATCCCATGACAGACTTTGAAAGTTTAGAAACGTGTTTCCTAAGAGTGTCGCCCTTTTTTCTTCCCTTGCAGTAGAACAGCAGTTTGAAGCATTTTTTCAGTATAAGTTGAGCGGCTTTAACACCTTCACACTGTTGTGCAACCACCACCCTCATGCTCCTCTAGAACTTTCCCTCCTCCTCCGCCGGAACTGTATTCCCATTAAATACCAGCTCTCCACTGCCCCTGGCGACCATCTTTCTACTTTCTCTCACTATGAATTTGACTTCTCTAGGTAGAGGATTTTATGTGTTTTTTTGGTTTTTGTTTTTTGTCTTTTCTAGGGCCGCTCCCGAAGCATATGGAGGTTCCCGGGCTAGGGGTCCAATTGGATCTGTAGCTGCCGGCCTACACCCACAGCCACAGCAACACCACATCCGTACCGGGTCTGTGACCTACACCACAACAACGCCGGATCCTTAACCCACGGAGCGAGGCCAGGGATCGAACCTGCAACCTCACGGTTCCTAGTCGGATTCGTTTCCGCCGCGCCATGGCGGGGAACTCCGGATTTTCATTTTTAGTAAAACTCTACCTAAACAGTTTTGCACGATGAAATGTCGCCTCTAGGTTAGTCGTTCCTCAGCAAGTTCAAACCCCGGGGGCGGGGGGATCAATTTCTCAGAAGATTTTCCTCCAGGTCTTTTCAAACATCTTACAGGTATTTTCAGGTGGCCTGGTAGTTTCCATGCCTACAGCTTTACGTTTGTTTTTGCAGAACGAGCAAGCCTTTGAGGAAGTTTTCCAGAACGCCAACTTCCGGTCTTTCACCTTCAGGATCAGAGTCAAACTGGAGACCTACAACGTGAGTCACCTCGCCCGCGGGGCCCGAGGGTCAGCAGCGGGAAGCCGCCGCTCGGGACCCTCGGCGCCGACAGGGCGGGAGCTGTCGGGGCATTGCTTGCGGGGTCCCGGCCCCCCGGCGCTCAGAACCCCGCGTCGGTTCCTCGTGGAATCTTCCCGCCACAGAGGTGCCATGATCGTCCCCCTGAAGGGCTTGTCTCGTGTCACGCGCCTGGGGAAACGTGCTGTGTGGCCTCTTCCGTTCAAACTTGGAGGTTTTTGGTTTGGGTCCTGACAAAATGGACACCAGTCTTCCACAAGTCAGTATGTGGGAGTTCCCATCGTGGCTCAGTGATAAGGAACCCGACTAGGATCCATGAGGACCCGGGTTCCATCCCTGGCCTCGCTCAGCGGGTTAAGGATCTGGCGTTGCTGGTCGGTGGAGTAGGCCGCAGCTGCAGCTCCGAACCTCCCTATGCCATGGGCGCGGCTCTAAAAAAAAAAATAAAGTCAAGATGCGAAACGAAGACCACATGTAGTTAGAACCACCTTGAGGCATTCCTTAAGTTGCTCTGAACGTCATATGGTTGTAAAGTCGTGGGGAAAAAGCCTTTCTGGAAGACTTGCTCCCGTCAGACCCTGTTCTGCACATTTCCTTTACTCACCTGAGCTCGCTTGATGGGGGGGTCGTAACCCTGTAGGTGGGAACTGCTGTCACCTCGTTTTACCGATGAGAAAGCACAGGCATACAGGGAATAGATAACTTGCCTGAATTCACATGCTGGCAAGCAGCAGACCGAGTCACGGCGCCCAGGCAGTCCAGCCTCAGGGCTTTGCCCTCAACCGTGTGTAGGGGTGAGACCGCGTTCAGCACTCAGGCAGCACGCTGGGGCGTGCGAGCCCCCGAGCCAGCCTCACCCCCTTCTGCCTCAAGGCACCTTCCAACCTAGTGAACGGGCGAGGAGGGAGGATTTGGAAAATGTTCTCTGCTTGTTTCAGGGTTTGCTCCTCCTGTTTTCTTGTCCTTACTACCTCCTGATAGATAGGCTTGGTTTTGTGAGCATTAAATGAGACAGGGACTCAGATGTCAGTGGCATGACGTGCGAGTGGGATGGGATCAGAACAAACAAGGGTCACGAGGGCCCTGCGTGGTGCGGACAGGGAAGGGAGGGCAGCCTCTCGGGGGCTGAGACGGGCCCAGGGTGGGTCTCCCGTGTGTCCCCACACCCGCTTTCAGAGCCAGCTGAGTGGCTTAGGAAGGCTCTGTCTTCTCTGGGCTCCTGTTTCTCCTGCGTAAAGAAACTAGATTGATGTAAACCAGCTATAATGGAAAAAATAAAAAATTATATAAAATCATATTAAAAAAAAAACTAGATTGGACTTGATGAGCCCTCTGAGGTCATCGCACTTGGAGTCTAGGCTTCTGAGTGTTTGGGAGCAGGAGGAAAGGGGGGAAGGGGCCTGTGTCGAAGGGAGACCTCTGTCCACTCCCTCCTCCCCCGAGCTCCCCCCACTGTCGTGCCTTTATTGGAATGACTGGACTCTGACTCGTGTCTCGGATTTCTCTCTCTGGCTCTCCGTTCCCAAACTGCTTTTCTCTTTTCAAAGGATGAGTCTCGAATTAAGGGCACTGTGATGGACGTGAAGCCCGTGGACTACAAAGAATATGGCAGAAGGCTGATCATGAGCATCCGCAAAAACGCAGCCATGTGAGACGAGACAGAAGCGTGAAGACACAGAGCTGAAGCAGCTCGATACCCCCGACCCCGCGTGGCAGATCCCCGTTGGCTGCACGGACCCGAGAGCCTCTGTGGTGGACTCGGCCGTCGCCCCTCTTGTGCACAGCCGGAAGCCACTGGCAGCCAAGGGAAATTCGCTCGGTGGTGTGCGGTGTCAACCGTGTCAGACCCCAGGGTCGGCCGGCGGGTCGTGTAGTACCAGTCACTCCTTCTGTCCTCAGGCTTTTGTCAGTTTTATTAAGATTTCATTATCTTCAACGAGGAATTATGTCACAAGTAATTGACCCTGAATCTGCAGACAGTGAAATAAATTATGTAAGTAGCGTTTCCGCTTCTCCCGTGGTGACACCCTCACAACGTGGGTCCCTTCTCGGGAGGGAGAGCCGAGACGTGGCCGTGCGGAGGATCCTGGGCCTTCCAGTGAGGGTGTCTTCCTAGAACTCAAAGGCTCTCTTTCTAGAGGTGCCACATAGTCGTTAATGCTTGGAATGGCAACGGGGTAGAATTATTAATCAAAGTCGTATCTTTTATATCTGAAGAAGATCCTTCCTTCAGGGTTTAATAGGCTGAGTCAGATGGGTCTGATATTAATCAAAATCGTCTCCTCTGAGGAAGGCTGATGAGCATTGACTTGCATCCCCGAGGGACATCCAGACAACTACAAAGCATTGCTTTCGTTTTCCCTGCCATTAATATTGCATTTTGGTTGGTGGATTCACGCCTCTCCTACCTGTATGTATTTCTTGCATGTAGATGTTTCTTTTCTTGATTAGAGCCATGTCAAATAGTAGGGATTAGGAAGGGAGAAGCCCTCTGTTCCCTTGCTTTGTTTAATAATAAACAGTATATTCTCTGCTTCCGAATCCTCCTTTCTTTGAATGCAAAGGGTTCTTATAACTGGAAAGCAATTAATTAGCCTTCATAATAAATGTTCACTTGGGGGAGATGTGAACTCACTACAAACTCGAAGATGAGTCCAAAGCATGGCGATCCTTCTTCCTAATGTTTGCAACCCTGAAATGCATCTTTAAAAGAATGAAAACACCCAAAACAAAAAGCCATTGTGCCCGGGAATGCTGATGATCTGGCACTTTGGGATTTTATTGATGTTTACACAGCCGTCTTAATACCAACCAGGCTTTGAAATGTGAACAGACAGTGAGCTGGTGAGAAAACAGTAATTATGCTACGGGGCCTTTCAGTCAGCCGGAGCGTGCTTGCTCTGGGTCGTCCTAATCATATTAATTATCTCCAGTTGCTGCAGCCCACCGCTCGCATGTGCTGCACACCTCTCTCCAAGCAGCCGGGCGGCGTCTCGGTCGGCCTGCGGCGCCAGGACCTGGTTTTCAAGGTGGGCACGTGCGGCACGTGGAGGCCCCTGGTGGAGCCGAGGAGTGTGGACATCCTGTCGTGTCGCCCTTAGCCGTCCTCCTCCAGGAGGAACCAGCTGGCCCTGGGCAGGCGGACTCCCCGTCCTCGGGACACAGAGCGCCTTTTTTCAGGCCCGCTCATTGTCTGGAGACCTTCCCGCCTCAGAAGACGGTCACCGGGCTGCTCTGGATTCTCTGGCCGAAGCCTCAAGGATTTTTGCAGAAGCTCTTCTCTGTCTGACCTTGCTTGTAAAGCGCTGACTAGAAAATTATAGTCTTCAGCACTATGGTAGATTGACAAATTGTGGGTTGGACGTGGTAATCTAGCTCTCAGTCTGGTAACCAGTCTTTTATATCCCCTGCTCCCAGCATTCCCTCGTCTCCCCAGTACGGCTGCCCCCCTGCCGAGAGCCCTGACCGGTGGTGCCACCCCGACGCGTCCCCAGAACCCTGTACCAGCCAGCGTGCATTCCCAGTGACCACGCGCTGAAACCAGCACATCTACACGGATGTGATTAGAAAGCCACGAGGGACGTTCCGAGATAGGCCCCCCCCCCCCGGAGGGAGGATGTTTAGCAGATTTCCCTACTCAAAACCAGATCCCCGGTAGAAGAGCATCAGAAATTGGCTCCACTGTTATGCTTTTAAGAGATTTAGGTCCCTGAGGATTGCCTAAATAGATTCTGGCCCACGGTTCTTCGAATTCTCAGGGAGATACTTTGCCCCGAAAGGCCGTTCATGTTCTATTTCTCATCTTTCACGTAGAGATCAATGTTTTATTTTGCGTGCATCATGACATCAGCATTAGGCAATTAGGAAAAAAATCTTATCATTTCGCCTTTATTTTAAATGGTTCTTGGATTCCCTCCAGTCTCATTGTGAAGGAGGTGGGGGGCAGGGGGAGGGCATAATCTGATTTCTGTCCATATTTTCGGTGTTTTATGCTTTCCATTAAAGCCTTGCTAATCTCTTGTGTGCTGGTTCTGACTTTCTGAACTGCAGGGTCAAAAACTTCCCCCTCCCCCGCTTTTTTTCCGAGTGGCCCATCTTCAAAAAGTATAAATAATATTGATCGTGGTGTTTAATACACTAATGAAACCCGTGGCTATTGACTACATAATTAATATACTGTCTAAAAGTGAAGTTTGGAAGCCCAGCCTATAAAGGTTTATATATTGACTTGTGTTTCTTTGGCAATATGCCTCCTAAGGATTCATTTATAGAAAATGAAACTGGTTGTTCAGTCTCCCTTCCCTGTCACTTGTTAGAAAGCCGCTACTCCCCCCGGTCAATGGATTGTTTCCTTCTCTCAAAGGGAGGATTTCTCCCCTCATGCTCCCCTCCCGCCCCCCTTTTCGTGTGTATGTGTTTGTGGTTCGGTTTGGTTTGGTTGGACATGCCCATGGCATGCAGAAGTTCCCAGGCCAGGGATTGAACCTGTGCCATAGCCGTGACAGTGGATCCTTAATCTACTAGGCCACCAGGGAACTCCTGCCCTTCTCCCCTTTTTATGTGGTTTGTGAGCTCTTAATATTATAATCCACTCTGCTGGTAGAGTTCTGGCTTTTAGAAACACTTGGGAATAATCTTTTTTTCCTCAAAAAAAGAGACTAGATGTTTAATTTGCATTGGTCAGAAAAAAACCTTAACTGGGTATGCTTCATGTTTTATTGTTAAGCAGTTAAGTGTTATTCGTGTTGGGAGTTTCTGTTGTCGTTCAGTACGTTAAGAACTCAGCGTTGTCTCTGAGGATGCAGGTTCGATCCCTAGCCTCACGTGGTGGGTTAAGGATCCGGCATTACCATAGACTGCAGTGTAGGTTGCAGATGTGGCCAGATCTGCGTTTCCAGGGCTGCGGCGCAGGCCTGCAGCTGCTGCTGCAATTCGACCCTTAGCCTGGGAACTTCATATGCTATAGGTGCGGCCATTAAAAAAAAAAAAAAAAGTATTGTTGATATCAAGAGAGGGAAAAGAACAGGTCCCATTTGGACCACCGGTTATTTCTTCACATAAGTAGTCCATGTGCATTGTAGAAAAACAACCTGTCGATGAGAAAAAGCAAAATTGTGCTTAATCCCACCCATCAGCAATAACTGCTTATATAGCTGACTATTCTCTAGGCTTGTGTATGTATAGAGAGAGTTTCGACTTAAAAATGGGGTTACATCATGCATCCTCTTCTGTAACCCTCTGCGCCAGCACTACAGGATGGACATCTTTCCTCCTTCCAATAAAAATAGATCTGCATAATTTTTTTTTTTTTTTTTAGATCCCCATATACTTTCTAATTGTACAAGCTCAGCTTTCGGCCAGCAGGAACATTATCCATTGTTGTGCTGTGAAAATGTGTGCCTTCTATTCTTGTTCCGTACGTTTCTCGGATTGTTCTTTCTTTGTCTTAGTGCAGTGATAGAGCCTCTGACCCTGTATGCTGTCTCTGGCTGGCCGGTGATTTGAGCAGCCGCGAGGGTGCTCTGGAGCAAAAGCAGGTAGACACCTGGGGAGGGAGAGGGGCAAGGGAGGCCCAGAGCCACCGGGGACGGGGAGGGGGCGGTCATCCTACCTTCCCCATGGACGAGTGTGGCTGGGAAGAGGCCTGAATCCTCTTGGCTTCTGCTGGAAATGCTCTCTTGAGAACACATCAGACTTGCTTTATAAATCAACCTGATTCTGGAGTTCCCTGATGGCCTGGGAACTTCTGCATGCCGTGGGCATGGCCAAAACAAAATCAACCTGATTCTTTATCTAAAACTATTAATGAGTGATTGTTAAAATACATACATTTTTGGCTGCAGCATGTGGACGTTCCTGGCATTGAACCTGTGCCACAGCAGCAACCCAAGCCAGATCCTGAACCCACTGCACCACAAGAGAACTATTAAAATCTTTTGTGTTTGCGTTTGCAATGATGGTTTTAAGTTGTTGAGAGAAGTATGTGGCTTAGCACCTGCCCTCATTGATCCACCGTTCCACCCTCTCTCTAGGTGACTTTAAATCAAGATACCCTGGGAATTCTCTTTGGGCGCCAGTGGGTTAAGGATGCTGCACTGTCTCTGAGGCAGCTCGGGTCACTGCTGCAGTGCAAGTTCAATCCCTTGCCCTGCACAGTGAGTTAAAGATCTGGCATTGCTGCAGCTGTGGTGTAGGTCTTCAACCGTAGCTCAATTCAATCCCTGGCTTGGGAGCTTCCATATGCAGCAAGTGCAGGAAAACAAAAACAAAAACAACAACCAAGATACCACGTCCCTGGGAACTACAGGCTACTTGGAGCAAAGCTTGGGACTAAGGAGTAATACCACAACTCAAATTAAAATTCAGTAAATGGAAAAAAAATTCAGTAAGTTGAGAGATCACTGGAGACAAGTCATCAGAAAAGATTTCCCAAAGGATTGGATGATTTGAGGTTCACACACATTGTAGCCTTCATTTGGGTCAGGGGCCATCTGATCTGCATGGAAAACTCAGGCAGCCCCTCTACTAGCCTTTCCTTCCACTTTCACCACTGGCAGATGAAGCTGTGATGAGGCCGGTACCAAGGATACTGGGTTCTTGTAGTGTTTGACCATGGGTGGGGTAGGAGGCCTTGTTTTATCTATTGCCAGACTCTTGCATCGGGCTTGTCATAAGACTTTGTGACTCAACCTTGAATTTGTGGGCGTACTTGAGACTGAACCCACCACCTGGCCATTTTTACAGCCTTCCAGCTTTGCCAGGCTCCTGATGGCTGTCACCTGGCACCCCCTACTCCTTAGATGTTGATCAATCTCAAAACGTACACTTTTCGAGAAAACAGAATTTCTTTTTTGGCCTTGAATGTGGCCCACGTGAAAAACCATCCCACCTGCTTCGTGAGAAATATTTAGATCCCATTCAAAAGTGATGGTGTAAACTTTTCATAATTGTGAGCTATTCTTATTAAAAAAAAAAAAATCGTACCTGTTCCCTAGGGTATTACCCAGTTGGTAATTGGAAGTTTGTGCTGTCATTAAAAATGACAGCTTCCTCAGATAACATTCTTGGTGCTTATAAAATGCAGATAACTCAGCCTATATTTAACTTGTGTGTGGTGCAGCTTCCTCTCCACGGTTAGGTAACCAGGGGCTGGTGTCCCGGCAAGGCAGGGGGTGGGGGTGCAGTCACTGCAGGGAGCGGCAGCTTTGTGCCTCAAATGCCCTCCCCCGAAACGGAGTCAGAACAACCAGGACTTTTTAAAAATAAGCTCCGATTGGGCTCTCATCTCTCCCCTCACAGTTGACACCGCTGTTCATGTTGAAGTTTATTTATATCTTCAGTCAGCCATGGTACAGAGGTCATTCCTATTGGCCTCAAATTTTAGAGGCTTATGTTTGCCTGGGAAAGCTGATCTCCCCAGCACTTAGGCTTGGAATGCAAAGCTGGTCTTTGCAGAAGCTTGTCTGCCTCCGCAGCATCCCCCACTCCCACCACCACCAGCACCACCACCACCAATTTCCTTCTCCACCATTTATTTAAAATTTGAATAGCTTTCGAAGGTGCATCCCTGTAAATGAGCTCTCCTCTAACGGGCTCTCTCCAGGCAGCAAACCTTCCATAAAGGAACCACTAATTAAGCAGCAAACGGTTTGTCTTGCTTAGCCACGTTCCATGACTCTAGCAGTCAATTTAGGCAATGGCAACATCCTTCTTTATGGGCATGATTTTAATAATATTCTTTTGTCTTTCCACCAGCGGTTAGGGTGTGTGAGAGTGTGTGTGTGTGCGCGCCTGTCTTCCTCTCCATCTTGAAGCGGAAGATTTGTTTCCATGGACTTTTGTGTTTATGAAAATCCTTATTAAAGTTACTCTTGAAGGATCAAACCCACGCCAAGCCTTCCTGGCTGGAGAGTGGGGCTGTGGGAGAGCAGGTCGATCTGCAGTGGAGGCACGCACAGGCTTTCAGGGAAGATGCCTGTCAGTCAAATGGCTCTCTTGTTGTGAGAGGCACGAACAGCTCTCTCGCCTTCTCCATCTGAGGGAGAATTGAAGGTGTTAGCAGGCTTACCCCGGCAGCATCCCTCCCCGGGCAGATGTGCACACCTCCGCCAAGCTGCACATGCCTCCTAATAGAACCTTTAGCTCCTGGAGCCAAGTCTCATTGTGCATGTGTGTGTGTGTGTGTTATTAAAGTGCGGGAGGCTAGGAAGAAGCAGAGCCCTCTTAATTAGAGAGCGACATTCTTGCATAGTAGTGGTGTTCCGTTCGTGGCATAATTGTCACAGCAAATTACCAGTTAGGTTAAATATTGAGCTGGTAGTTCTCGGAGCTTCAATTATTTGCTCCACCCCGTCCTCCCCACCCGCCCCTCCCCTCCCCTCGCCTTCACCTGCGATCCTGCACTTCTAACTTGATCTTCTGCCAAGTGGTAGCTTTTAAGTGAGGCTTAGAGAAGATACACTTTACAGCGGGAGCAATAAATCTGGCTTTGGGCAAGTTAGAGGATGCCAGGAACATCTGAACGAGGGGTGCAATTTTTTTCTGGGCGTGTGGGGGTAGGCTGGGTCGTCTTCCCCGACTTCTAACTCCAGCTATAAAACTGCTGGGTCAGTCGGTGTATCTCCCGTGGCTGTCTCCTGATGTGAAAACCCTATTGGAGATGCCACAAGAAATGCAAAGGAAATATAAGGCTCGGTTCCTTCTCTCTAAATTTCAGTCTGAGAGGGGGAAAGCCCCCCCCCCTCCGCCACCGCCAATATAGAAGAATGCTTTTCCTAAACAAGCAAACAGCAGGTTGAGAGTGTTGGTGTGGGAAAGGAGCTGATGGAGAGGAGGGAAGAGACTCTGGTGGAGGCAGTCCCAAAAGGTGTGAGTTGTTGTAAGGGCGAGAAAAATGGATTGGCAGGGAGAAAAGAGGGGTCTGCTTCCAGCTGAAGGAAGTGGAGCAGGAGAGAAAGGAAAGCAGGTGCAGGTGATACCAAGGAAATCAGCTTGGTTCAAGGGGTAGATCTTTGCAGAGAAATCCTAAGTGAGAACATCAGGAGAGCAGCCTGGACCTTGATTTTTTTTTGGAGCTTAATACTTAAGCCCCTTGGAATGCAGGTCCCAGGGAGGGTCCTTTGTCTTTAATTGACCAATTATCCGTTGCTCCTGGAGCTGAGGTTCTGGCCAGCCAGGTACCCGGGAAGATTGCTCCAGTGCAGCCTCTCTGCTTAGCCAACTAAATAGCTGAAGAAATCCTGCGGGGGATGTTATTGGAGTCTTGTACACTCAATTCCTCACAAGCTTCATGCTGGGCGGCTCATTTTCTTTGGACAAAGATAGACTGGCTCCCTCTCTTGTTGATGGAATGAAAATTCTCTCTTGCATTATGGCTCATGTGATAGCTTTGGTGGCGGGGCTGTGGGGATAATGAAGAGTCTCTTAATGGCCCTAGTTAAACCCAGTAATATCACTCTATCAACCTTCAGCTGGTGGTGGGACTCTAACCCAGTTTCGCATTTCTTAACGTCTGCAACCCACCCCCGGGTTTGAGCTTCTTCTGAGCGCTAAGAAGACTTTGACCATCACTGCTCTGTTTCGTGGAGCATATTTATAAAGCGGTGCTCATTTCCCGACTCTAGAATTGTGCCTCCTCTTCCCATTCCAGCTCCTCAGCTGAGATCAGTCTCCTTGAATAAACTGGGGAAGTCAAAGTTATTTCAGCCACAGCATCACCCTTCTCAGTCTCTGAGCTACTGGCCTGCTGGTTTAGTGCCCCCAAAGGAAGAGAACTCATTTTATTTTGGAAAACAGGGAACTGAATTTGCTTCAGGACCTGCCTGGGTCTGATGAGCCCAGTCTGTTAGCAGGGTTTGCCCCCGTGTGGGAGGTGCATTTTGAGGTGCATGTGCGCAGCAATGGCTGCTGCTCCCTGGGGAGGGAGGGGGCACGTGCAGTCCTGTTCTCAAGAGGGCTGGTGGAGGAGGCCACCTTACAAGCCTTTGGCCTTCGTGAAAATGTCCAATATTCACCCCCCAAACGGTGGGTCGTCAAGGCAACTTTTTGATGCCCCAGAGTGAACCCGGAAATGGGTCCTCGTGCAGAAGCAGGGGCGGGGGATGGGAAGGGAGCCCGGGAAAGGCTTCGGTGGGGAGAGAGGTCATCTTAACCTAAATTAAATAATGGAAATGACAATTATGAACAGCTCTGAGAGCAATGACTCGGCAGCCAGAACTACCTGACCATGACAAATGGCTCTCCTGGGGAAGCGGGCGCCGCCTCCTTTCCTGGATGTGGGGGGAAGGGGTCTCTCCACCAACCAGGGCGGGAGGCAGGGCCCGGGCTGCCTGATTTAGCCTGGAACTTAAAATCGCTGGAGCAGTTTATAGAAACACCAGAATGAGCTGTGGCACACAATCAGCAGGCAGGATCCAGAGATGATGGCATGAATGTTTCAAATGTGCTCAGGGTAATTAGTTTTGAATTACCATGTGCATATTTTAAACATTTAAATGATCATCCCAGGTTTTCGAAAACAGTTTCACACGGCTTCATGTCGCTCCCCCTCCCGGCGCGGCCTCCCCGCGGAAAAGCAGAAGGCGCTGGGCTCGAGAAGGAGCCAGGTGGATGGGGCCGAGCGGTTCCGCGGCTTCCAAGGAGGGGGAGAAGCGGCGGGAGCCGCGCTAAACCCTCGGATCAAGGGGGATTAGGCCGCAGCGCCGGGTCCTGGCGCAGCCGGCTCGCCCAGGACTTCCCTTCCTTCAAGCCAGTGTCGTCTGTGCCAGTTTTTCAAAACTATTTGTTCAGCTTTTAAGTTTTCCATTGTGCTTGAAAATGCAATTCCATGTGGGTAGCTTTTTTTTTTCTTTTTCTTTTTCCATTTTATTTTATGAAGACCTGGACAGCTGGGAAACTTGAAGGTTGATTAGCCAGGTAGGAATGACATGTGGGGTTTTACACCGGCGACCATGTCCACCAGTCAGCTTCCAGCAACTGCAGTGCCTCCATATTTGGGCCGGGATGCAAATAGCAGTTTCTAAAACCCCTAACTCGGTCAACAGTGGAAAGGGCGAACAACCCCCCACCCCCAGCCTCTTTTCTCCTATAGGAAGTGCTAAAGGAGGTGCACCCCTGTCTTACTGAGGACCTTTCTAGGTCTTTCTGCTTGGGGGGCAGGGAATGAAAAAAGTCCGGTCTCTAACTTTATAAAGGATCTGAATTTAGAGCAGTGGCTTAGAAAGCAGCCCTCCATCCCTTTCTTCCTGTTACACGCTCTTCCTCCAGCAGGGGGAGCTGGGAGGATAAAAACTATGAGCCAGTGTCTAGGACCTTTTGAGTGGGAGCTATCTATGCTGAGATCCTGATTGAATGAAAATTGTTCATTATGCAAACTGTGTGGTTCGATCCACAGAGGCGGCCCCCAGGCACAAACCCCAAGTCGTTGCTTTTTCTCTCTCCAGATTAAAACATATGAATTGCTTTGATGTAATCTTATAACAAAGCCTAATAGAAATTTTATTTCTACTGAAGTTGCCTGTCATTTCTTATTGCCCCCCTTCTTCTGTCCTATTAATACCCTTACAGTCAGGGATATGCAGCTGAGCTTAGACTGTATTCGAGGATGGGAACAGTGTCTCTTCCTTGGCGATGGCCAGGGTTATTTGAATATACTGCTTGTGATATATTTAATATCTTGTTTGCCCCCCCCACCGCTATTTATCATCTTAATGGAATGCTACAGAATATCACATTATGCAATGTGTTTAAATTGATAAATTATATTGGAAAAATATTGGATCGGATTTTTAATGGTAAGTGGGTTTTTGCAGAAATATTTTCTCATTAGGAGATCAGTGCTTGCAGGGCAGACATTGTAAGGATTTGGGAATAAGCTATATTTATGACTTATTTGGCTAATTAAAATTAAAGCATAATTTTAGCGTGAAGTTCCTGCAAGACTTTGCAGAGAGGGTGGAGGAAGAAACTTGCCCAAATCCAGTTACTTTTAAATGTCAGTTGCCATAACAACTTCACATGAGCCATATTTTTACTTGAAAATTCCTTTTAGGATTCGGTTGCTATAATAATTTGCCTCAGCTCTTTTTAGGAGGCATATTTTCCTCTTTTCCTTTTGTGATCATTTCAAGGCTTTCAATACTGTAACAAAAATGACCATGTAAATAGCTTAAGTCTTCCTTCTAGAGGAGCAGAGTGCCCCCCCCAAAAAAAAATAGAAGTGTGGGCTGTGGGGGGGTCTTCTGCCGGGAGAGCTCTCCCAGGCCACTGGGGAAGAAGGCTAGGTTCTGCAGGTTCATTGCTGCAGGAGCTGGTGTCCTTGTGGGTGGGAATCGTTTAGCCAACAGAATTTTCTGAAGTGAGCCTCTTTGGCTTTTCTGTGTCCTGAGGGTTTTGCATAAGGCAGAGACTGGTCTGACCCTCGGAAGGGAGCAGGGGTCCGCTCATGTATTCTGGAGGCCCATCGGCTGCTGCCAACTTGTCGTTCAGAGGAACTCCTGGCATTTGATGACTGAGTGAGGCAATCCCCAAAGTATTGACTTAGAAGCAGAGTGGCAGCAAAGTAAAGTTCATTGCCCTTTCTTTCGCTGTGTAGCTGTTAACCTTAATTCATTAGACCATGTGACCTCCGAGAAGCTCTTGCATCTAAGATCTCTTCTGGCCACAGGCACACCAGAGGGGACAAGTGGCTGCCAGTCTTCCAGATCTCTCTGGGGCCGACACTGTCATTGCTGAGGGCAAGCTCGGGGTCCCAAGAAAAAGGTTTTGCAAGTAGGAAGAATATTTAATTTTACTTTGTTTTGTTTTGTTTTGTTTTGGCTTTTTAGGGCCACACCTGCAGTATATGGAGGTTCCCAGGTTAGGGGTCTCACCAGAGCTACAGCTGCCGGCCTACACCACAGCCACAGCCACCCCAGATCCGAGCTGCGTCCACGACCTACACCACAGCTCATGGCAAGGCTGGATCCTTAACCCACTGAGTGAAGCCAGGGATCGAACCCGAAACCTCATGGTTCCTAGTCGGATTCGTTTCCACTGTGCCACAACGGGAACTCCAAGAATATTTAATTTCAAAAGACTTATGGTCCCATCTCTTTGAAGGCGCTCGGCTGTTCCTGCTCCCTTCCTGTGTCCCCTCCTGGGTGGAAGCTGCAGTTGTCTCTGAAATGACCACAGCATGGCCTTAGTGACCACAGCCCCTCTTCCTGGGTCTTTCCCGTGGTCCTCCCCCCCCCCCCCCCCCGCCATCTTTTCTCTTCCCACCCCAGCTCTTCGGTGGGATCTTGAATTATCATTACCTTTCCTGGGACTCGGAGGCTTGCAAAGGGACAGTGGGACTCCTGCAAGGAGGAGAGTAAAGAAAAGAGGGGACCTGGTGGCTATCCTGGCCGTCCCCCTCGGGACTCCACATTGGGAAGCCCATTTTGCCTGCCGCCTGGTGTCCTTACCTTGCAGGGACGGTGGTGCCTGTCCCCACCCCCCGCCTCCTAGGGTGGCAGTGAGCATCAAACGCAAGGATTTATGAGAACGAGAAAGCATAAAACCCTCTATAAATGTGCCAGGGATAATAAGTATTATATTTTCTCCTCTGGGTGAACCACACATTGGAAGCACAGAGCTTATACTCTAGAAAAATCAACCAGGCTGGAAACAGAAGCTGCTCTTTCCAGACCTAGGGGTGTGCCTCCGAAAGAGACTTTGGTGAAGGTTTGCATCTGCTTGGGGATGTTCAACATTTGGATTGTTCTGTACACGTTCGCTGAAATGTAATAGTTGACATTTCTCAAGCACCGATTGTGCTTTTTTTTTTTTTTCAAGCCGAGTGTGAACGGAACTATATCTTCAGAGAAATATACATAAAACATGATGGCTTGGTTTCCATGTAAAGCTGGAGTTTCTGCTTCCTCCTCATCCTCCTTTGAGGACTTTCAAAGGGTGTTTTCCCAAAAGCTATAGTCTCACGGAACCTGTGAGTGTGATTTTATTTGGCAAGAAGGCCTTTGCAGATGTTCTTATGTTAAGGACTTCCAGATGAGGTCATCCTCAATCAGGGTGGACCCGAAATCCAATGCCCATTGTCCTTAGAAGAGAAGGATTGAGGACACACCGAGGAGGTGACATGAAGACAGAAGCAGAGATTGGAGTCGTGCTTCAAGCCAAGGACATCGAGGATTGCTGGCAGCGACCAGAAACTAAGAGGCGTGGAACAGCTTGTCTCTCAGAGCCTCCAGGAGGAAACAGCCCTATCGACCTCTTGTTTTCAGATGTCTGGCCTCCAGACCTGGAGAGAATAAATTTCTGTTGTTTTTTGCCACCGTGTGTGTGTGGGCATTTCAGCAGCCCTGGGAAACTACAGCTGCTGCCTCCATCCTGGATTCTGTCATGCTTTTTTTTGGTTTGTTTTTGTTTTTGCTTTTTAGGGCCTCACCCACGGCATATGGAGGTTCCCAGGTTAGGGGTCGAATCGGAGCTACAGCTGCTGACCTACGCCACAGCCACAGCAATGCAGGATCCAAGCCACGTCTGTGACCTACGCCACAGCTCATGGCAATGCTGGATCCTTAACCCACTGCTCGAGGCCAGGGATCGAACCCCCAACCTCATGGTTCCTAGTCGGATTCATTTCTGCTGAACCACGATGCGAACTCCCTGTCATGCTCTTCTTGATGGGGCAATGAGGGGCATGGGCACACTCAAGTGTCTATCACATTCCATGAACAACTGGCTCCCTCCCTCCTGGGGCTGTTCTGCTTGGCTCCTCGGCTCAGGACTCACCCTCCTCTATCTGCTTCCCTCCACCTCAGGTACAACTGTGTTGTACCCTTAGTGGCCGAAGCTTGATTGCTTGATGACATCTGAGCCACAGCAGGGAGGAACACAGGGCCACCAGCACAAGGCCCAGGCCCCATGCAAAAAAAGGCACATTGCCGACAGAAAGAACATTTTTGAAAATCACCTAAAAAAAAAAAAAAAAATGGCAGCACCAAGCATGCAATAAACAGCTTCTAGCCCTCGTCCGCCAGCCATAAATTTAATCTGTTTGGACCTGGACACAGCTGTTTTCCTCTCCTTTCTTCAGCATCTTATTCTGAACTGGCAGCGGCCAAGTGCCCATTGTCACGGGCAGTGAGTTTTCATGTGGAAAGACACTTTAATGAGAGAGTTGGCACCACCTCCTGCACCTCGGTGGGTATGGTTCCCTCGGCAAAGTTTGTAGTTAACGAGTGTGGGGTTTTGATCTCGAAAGCACTAGGGAGATAAGCTGGAAGGGCCGGCAATGACATTCCTTTGGAGACAGACAGGCGCCAGCGCTGTTTTCCAGGAGCTGCAGATCAGCCTGCTCGGGGTCTGGAAGCAGACCCCGCAGCGGGGGTGGGAACGGCCAGTTATTTCATCCCACTCACCGCCGCGCCCACCCTCATCCCCGGCACCTCCTGGGACAACACACGAAATCTCTGGGTTCACTTCTTGGGGCTGTGATGGCCCCTCCTGCTTCCCAGAAAGACGGCTTTCTTCCCGGTGCAGCCCAGCATTAGCATGGAAATAGAGACATCATTCTTGAGGGGACCTCTCTTGACATCTTCCTCGCACGTCGGAGCTGGGGAATCAGTCCCTGGGCTGTGCTCTGAGCAGAGAGGATGCATTTATCCTGTCTCCTGGCAGGTGGGACCCACGGAGCCTTTGCATTGGACCCTGTCGCCACAGAATGTCAAACATCCTGCCATCCCGGATTCTCCAAGCCCGGCTTGGATTATCTCAGGAGCAGCGGCCTTGCTCATTCCCGGGACTAATAGGAACCTTTCAAACCTTTTGCTCTCTTTCTTTCTTCTCCTTTTTTTTTTTCCCCTTTGAATACTCTTTTCTGTCGGTGTGAAAGCACCAAGCCCTGAGCGCTGCTGAGAATGAAGGGCGTTGTCAAACATGAAAAAGGAAAGGACCACTCAACTGTTACCCCAACCACCACAGCTGAAGGTGCATGATGACTGCCCCTCACAGGGTGTCCGTGCCAGCCAGACTGCCACCCGTCTGCAGCCCGGGGTGGTAACAATGAACTGGAGCCCCAGGGTGCATTTGAAATGACACAGCATTTAAATCGCATCCATCATTGGGTTTGCGGCTCAGAAGGTTAAGGGCCCACCATAATTCTGTGAGGATATGGGTTCAATCCCTGCCCTCCCTTGGCACGTTAAGGATCCCCTGTTGCTGCAGATCCTGCTCAGACCCTGCGTTGCTATGGCTGTGGTGTAGGCCTGCAGCTCCAGCTCCAATTCAAGCCTTAGCCTGGGAACTTCCATATGCAACTGGTGTGGCTGTAAAAAGAAAATACATAAATAAATAAATACCACATCCGTCCACCTTCCAGGCACCTCTGCTTGGCCTTTTTTTTGGGGGGGGGGCTGTACTCCTGAGGCATGTGTTCTGGAGCCAAGTTTCCAACCTGTGTCACAGAAGTGACCCCGAGCCACTGCAGTGACAATGTCAGATCCTTAAGCTGCTGCACCCCAAGAGAACTTCCTTGGCTTCTTCTTCTTCTTCTTTTCTTTTTTTTTTATTGACGTATCGTGGATTTACAATGTTGTGATAATTTCTGCTGCACCACAAAGGGATTCAGCTACACGCATATCCGAATTTATGTCAGATTCCTTTCCTAGGTAACCCTTGGCTTCTTACTTAGCACTTGACTTCTGAGGAAGCCTCTTTTGCTGATAGAATCCATTTCCTCATCCTGGTGTGGACGTGTGCTGATCTCACGTGTACAGCGGGGGCAGCGGGTTCTGTGGCCCCGGCTTGTGATCTGGCGGGGGGAGGTTGTGACCCGTGAGGCCAGAGAGAGAGAGGCTGGGAGAGAGGAGAGAGGAGGTCCCTCGGGCAGAAAGGCAGCTTGTCTTTAGTGGAGTCCTTAGGGGGAGCCGCGGGAGGGGCGGTGGCAGCGGGAAGTGTACATATGATCATTGCCTCTTTCCCGGGAAGTAAATAAATCAGCCCGATGGAGATGCGCGAGGGGGCTGGTGACGCTGTGGACTTACACAGCCTCCTGAACCGGGCCTCTTCGGAGTGCTCCTGACATTGATTCATTCCGCCTTCCCCAGCCCACCGAGGGCGGGAGGTGGAGAGAATTATTATCCCTTCTCTCAACCCAGAGACTGCGAGAGGTTAAGAGGCAGTAAGTTGGGAGTCAAGGCAGCAGCCCCAGCAGCCCAGCCAGCGCTTCCTTCACTAGATCATGCTCCACTTAGAAGCAAGTAATTGTCAGGTAACCTATTTTTCGGGGGCTAATTTCAGCATATGAGGGCTTTGTCTCCTCTGTATATTTCTTTTGGCCTGAAAAATGCATGAGCTTATAGAGCAGGAAAGAAGGACTTGAATCCTGTGCCCCGGCTCATCTAGGGGCCCAAAGTCCAAGGCGGGGAGAGCAGAGGGGTGGGACCCCCCCCCCAGCACCCCCCCCAATGCAGCCTCTTCTGCACGTGGAAGGGGAAGAGGCATCCATAGGGGTCATGAGCTTAGGGCCTTGGGTTTCCTGAAAATGTGGCTCCAAAATGGTTTTCTCATTAAGAATCTGTCAACCAAGTGTCTTGAGGGAGGGCTCAGCCCGGGAGGAGTCAGAGGCTTCTGTGTGGCTTTTCTCACAGCCGAGGCAGCGGAGCAGCAGCTGAGTTTGCAAATAGGTGGAAAGGGCATCAGCCTTTGTCAGCCCCGGCCTGGAGTTCAACCCTGCCTGTGGGATGGAAAAGCCAGGCAGTGAGGAAGGGATGAGACTCAGAGGCTGGAGCGGGCGCCCGTTGGAATAATTTTCCCCGGACTGTTTGGAGCCCTCTTTACCCCAAACCCAGCAGCTCGCCCCGAGCACCTGAGAATGGAGATGAGAGCAGGCTCACTGCCAGGGGAGCTCTGTCATGTGTGTTACCAAGCAGCAGGTGAGCAGAGGAAACTGCCTTCTCTGTCCCCAAAGGCCAATTTCCTCCTGCACCAGCCAGGGTGCCCGGGCTCCACCGAGTCCCACATGTCAGGATGGCCGCGGCTGGTGTCTCACCTGCGGCACCTGCCCAGGCATCTCCTCCGCCCTGTGCCTGTCCACGATGAGGGGAGGAAGCTGCAGGAAGCGCCGGCCCTGTCTACTTCTCCTGAAGCCGCAGGGCCCTGACTGATCCCAGCTATATCGGGCAGGCCCTGCAGGGTCGTAATGGTGTATGTTTAGCACATTGCAGGTAGTGGCCACCGTTATAGCTGCCTGACGCAGCCTCGATCCTCCCCCCAGCCCCCGCTTTTTCCATCCCTCCCTTTCATTCTCTCCCTTCTTCTGCTCCCCCCCCCCCGCCTCTTTTTTTCTCACTCAGCCTCTGCTGAATTCTGCATTGACATCAGCACTTCCAAAAACAACAAAGAAAGTAGGTCACTGGCAGTTCCGGGTCGGAGCTGGGCCCTGGTGCCAGCTGAGGTAGGGGGTGCAGCCCATCTCAAGGAGAGCAGAGGGATACCCCGAACTCTGTACCCACCACCACCTTGCACGTAGAGCTCGGTTCCCCACCCTCACCCCCGAGTCTTGGGGGACGAGTCGGTCCAGGGTTGCACACTGGCTCGTGGACAAAGCCAGGGTTCCTGCACTGAGAGCAGCACCCCATACACTCGCTCTGGTAGAGTGTCGGGGTTCAGGGACCTGGGCTGCACGCACCTGGTCTTGTGAGCAGGGACGCAGCCTGCAAATACACAAGTTTATTCACACGCATGTGCACACAGGCCCATAAGCTCGGCCTCCTCTGCCCTGTTCCTCGGGGGCTTCACACATTCTATTTCCTCTGCTCTCTGTGGTCATGGAACTCCCAGTTCTACTTGAAAGATTACCCAACACGCTAATTGGGACTCCTGCTATGATTAAAAAGAAATTTCAGATTAGAGCCACCATACCATAGAGCTCAGGAAGAAAACAGCTCTTTATAAACCCAGCAGGAGCAGACTTTAGGACTTTAGGGTTTTTTTTTTTTTTTTCCTTTTCTTCTTCTAACTTTGAAAAAAATTGCTAGTGTTTTGCCCATGATGAGTCAAGTACAAATAGCCACGAGGTAGGGCCCACACCACAAAGAGAGGGGCGCTTGTGAGGAGGTAAAGTTATAGCTCCTCCAAACCCTGCCTCTTTTTTTTTTTTTTTTTTTTTCCATTTTAGAGCCACACCCGCAGTATATAGAGGTTCCCAGGCTAGGGGTTGAATCGGAGCTACAACTGCCAGCCTATACCACAGCCACAGCAACAAAGGATCCGAGCCACGTCTGCGACCTGCACCATAGCTCACGGCAACGCCGGATCCTTAACCCACCAAGGGAGGCCAGGAATTGAACCTGCAACCTCACGGTTCCTAGTCAGACTTGTTTCTGCTGGGCCACAACAGGAACTCCATCCCCCGCCTCTTTTTAATATAACAGCCCTAATGGAGTTCTCTCTGTGAGCTGAATCCCGCCTCAGCCGGCACCTCAGGCTTCCTGACTTGGGCAATGCCTCCATCCATTCCGGGTCAGCCTTTGCCCAAGATCAAGCTTTTATGAGCAGCTGAGGGTGAGAAGCACATTTCAATCAAGCTCCCTGAAGCGATTAGCCCTGGAGGTCCCCAGAGATGGCTGGGGGCAGATTTAAGCTGTGGTCAGTGACCGACCGGCACAGTGATAAGGGCAGGGCTTCTGAAAGATTTTCCTTGCAGGGCTGAGCAGGAGCACACGGTACCAGGTCCCCTGGGCACCTTACCTTTTCAAGCAGCTCCTCTTGTTTCAGGAGGGAAAAAAATCCTCCCCACTCCTTTCTACCCCGACCGTCAGCCCCAAGCCTCCAGCCCCCCGTTACGATTTTTAAAATTTAATGTTGAACCCAAACCCTCCTCAAAGGGAACCCTTTGACTCTATGTAAATAAAGTGTCTTCTTAATATCAGCTTCATTAAAAGACCCAAGAAAAGAACATCGATGTTTGCTGATGGAAGAGTATAATTGTCTTTAAGGGTAATTGGCTAATTATTGCAGATAATTGTCGGCAAATAAAAGAGAAGCAGGTAATAAGGAGGAAGGAGGCTGCCTGACGGGGCTGGCGCAGGTAAGCAGACCCCTCGGCCTGCGTGGGGTGGGGTTGAGGCAGGAGAACTTGAACCAAGGACTGCACTGCCCGAATCTCCAAAACCACCATCCCCAGAGTTTCGAAATTCCCCAGAGCAGGAAAATGCCAGAAAGAATTTGGCGGGCCTCCCTGGGGTGGCCAACTAGAAATACTGAGACACAACAGCTCCCATGTCCGGATGCCATCAGCTCCTAAGAGGAGGGTCCTTTCGGGATACCCCCTCCCTCTCCCAACCACAACCAGGGACTCAATTTCAAAACAAAGCATTATCTTTAGATTGAATAAAGTTGGCTTAATGAAAAGCTCACTACATTAATGTTTCACGGCAGATCAGCAAAATCGCAATCGCAAGCTCTTCTTGTCTTCAAGCTGGCATTTGGAAATCCCTCTTCCTGGGGAGCAGTTGCTGCAGATTTTGGGACAAAGAGGAAGCAGAGAACCTGGGTTTAAAAGGCTGTTGTTGCCAGAATTCCCACAGTGGTGCAGTGGGTTAAGAATCTGGCTGTAGCAGCTCCGGTTGCTGTGGAGGCGTGGGTTCAATCTCCAGCGGGGGCCGCGGGTTAAGGATCTGGAGTTGCCGCAGCTGTGGCATAGGTCTCAGCTGCAGCTCAGATCCAATCCCTGGCCCAGGAACTTGTGTATGCGGCGGGCGGTTGCCATAGTCTTCTGGTAGTCTCTCAATCCTTTCTCCTTCCCTGCCCCCCACTGCATTTCCCTTGTGTGAGGCAGACGATTCAGTCACAAAGCCAAAGCCAGATTAGTCAAGAATGACTATTCCCACCACCACCTGGGCGGCAAGGGTGTCATCCTGAAGGCAGAGCGCCACCTATGGGTCAGGGTGGGGACTGCAGCACCCTGAAGGTTTAATTAGCCAGTCTAGACCAGCAATTCTTTTTCTTTCTTTTCCTTTTTCTTTTTCTTTTCTTTCTTTCTTTCTTTTTTTTTTTTTTTGTATTTTTACGGCCACACCTGTGCCATATGGGAGTCTAATCAGAGCTATAGCTGCCGGCCTACGCCATAGCCACAGCAACATCATAGCCAAGCTGCGTCTGCGACCTACACCATGGCTCACAGCACCACCAGATCCTTAACCCACTGAATGAGGCCAGGAATCAAACCCTCAACCTCACGGTTCCCAGTCAGATTCGTTTCCGCTGTGCCACGACGGGAACTCCAAATTTTCTGACTTTTGATTGATTCTACTTCTTTTTCGCCTTCACCTTCTCCTCCTTCTCCCCCCCACCCCCCTTCTTCTTTTTTCACTATCCCTTGGCACATGGAGTTCCTGGGCCAGGGATCGAACCGGAGCTGGAGTTGCAACCGACTTCACAGCTGTGGCACCACCGGCTGCTTAACCCACTGGACTGGGCTGGGGATAGACTTTGCGTTCCTGTCGCTACAGAGACACTGTAGATCTCTTTGCACCACAGTGGGAACTCCTGCAAATCAAGTCTCCTGAGCGTAAGATTCCTGTGGGTGGGAAAGAAGCGTTGGTCCCCAGGGGGTCCCACTCTTAGCCACGGGTCTTGTTGGATGGGAGCCCTCCACTCCAGGAAGCTGAGGCCTGTGCTGGTGAAGAGCCGGATCTTGGGCTCAAAAGCATGGGTTTGAGTAACCAGGAGGCCCATTTCTCTTCGTGTATAAAATCTCCTCAGAGGGGACATTTCCCAGTTTACTGTGAGGTCCTGTCTGCGAGGAGACTTTTAAAACCTGAAATGCTACCCAAATCTAAGTTGCTTTTTCATATTTACTCGTCACTGGTCTGAGGAGAAACATTCCGAAGAAGACAGGGCCATGGCCTGGCTGGAGTCTCAGGGGCTGCAGCGGGTCAACGACCCTGAGAGAGGAAGCCGTCTCTGAGCGAGAAGGCCAAGGGGGAGTGGGCCAGAGCAGGCTGCTTCTAGGTGGCCGTGGCTGCTGGGGAGCCGAGGCCAGTGAGAGCCCAGCATAGGGTCAGTGGGGGAGGAGAGAGCATTCCTTAGGCAGCGGGAGTAATGGGAGGGACGGCTGCCCCTGGAGGCATCCCTGCGAGGCTGGGGGTGGGTGGGGGTCATTGGTCTGGTCTGCAGGGTCGGGGAGGGGAAGTGGAAGGGCCGCAGCAGGATAGGTCCGGGATTGGGGCGGCTTGGAGCCGTGGATTTCACAGCAGAGCGCCCACAGTATCTTCCAGCCAGAATACCTGGGCTCTGCCATGTCTGCCTGTGGGCATCAAGCTGAGAGCCAAGTGGGGGTGCTCTGAGTCTCCTTCCCGATGAACTTGGGTGACAGCCGGCAGAGACACAGGCGGGAGGTGAGGCTGGGGTGGTGTCTGGAAAGGAAGCTGGTGTGGAAATTCAGAAGAGCCTGTACCTTAGACTTGGAAAGTGCCAGACACTCGGTGGCACTTTAAATGCCACAGATAAAACAGTGAGAGACCGCCGGGTGGCAGGTGAGACGAGGGGCCAGAGACCGTGGAGCCTCTGCAATAAAAGTCCTTGGAGCCACCGGAATAAAGGCGACCTCAGTGAGCACGAGCATGGGGGGACAATGCCTGTGTCCCCGCTAGGGCAAAGAGGCACCCGCCCACAGGCCCAAGGGCACGCGTCCAGGGGATCAAGGGCCCCTGGAGCCTCCACAGCACTGGGAATCGTCAGAGACCTTCAGGGTCAAAGCTCGGTGGGAAAATGCTGCTGCCCAGGGCTCAGACCAGATTCTGCCCCTCATCACACACCTGCCAGTGTCCCTGAAGGCTGGTGACCCGCGTGTGGGGAGGGCGCGACTCGCCCCCCCCCCCCTCCCTGGGCAGTGCCTTCGTGACAGACCCCTCTGCCCTGCTCCAGACTGTCCCCTTTGTAATCAGATAAAAGTAACTCTTCTCGGCCAGAAGGTGAATTCCTCATGGATGGGCATTGGCCTGGCCAGGGCCACGCATGTGGTGGGCAATCAAACTGGTGGACCGGGAGTTCCCTTGTGGCTCAGTGGAGATGAATCTGACTAGTATCCATGAGGATGCAGGTTGGACCCCTGGCCTCGCTCAGTGGGTTAAGGATTCGGTGTTGCTGTGAGCTGTGGTGTAGGTTGCAGATGAGGCTTGGATCTGGCACGGCTGTGGCTGTGGCTATGGCGTAAGCCAGCAGCTACAGCTCTGATTGAACCCCTAGCCTGGGAACCTCCATATGGCATGGGTGCAGCCCTAAAAAGACAAAAAAAAAAATGAAGGACCACACTGGGTTGCATAAGGGACAGTGATAGGACACAGTGCCTGAGAGATGTGTGCGTGTGAGTGCAAAATGATTTTCTCCATGTCGTGGCTGGCTGTCTGCATCACGCCCTGCCGCTGGCTCTTTGGCTCCCCGACTACCCAGTAGGGTTGTACTTTCTCCAAAGGACGTTGCGTGTGTGCGCTCTTTGGCATCTCGCTCAGACTGCACCAGCCCATGCCTGACCCCAGCTGCCACGTGGTTCCCTCTGTGGGTTTGTCCTGCCTCTGTGAGCCCTCATTCCTGAGAAAGTCTGATCTGGTGCTTATCCCTCGCCTCTCTCTCTGGCTGGAGCACTGAGTGGCTGCCTGGTTGCTGCCCATCTCCAGTGAGCTGTCCCTCGGAGGACATCCTTGTCTTGCCCATGACTGGCCCTGAAGCTGGAGGGCTGGGTGCTATGGAGCCAGTTGCCTCAGAGGTCTCCCCCACCCTGGTCAGGTCCTCAGCATTTGTGTTTTCTTCTTCTTTAGAGTCTGTCTCCTGGGAAATGGTACTTACAGAGATTGACGAGTTTAATACACCTTTTGCTTCTCCTCTTTTCTGAGAGGGAGCAGCAGATGCTGTGGCTGGCAGGGGCTCCCCAAGATGCCGGGATGAAGGAGGTGGGGGTGGCATGGAGCCTCAGCCAATTTGGAAAGTCCTGTGACTCAAGCCCGTTTTGCAGCAGCAGTGTCAAATCCTGCCGTTTGGGCCTGCCATGAGTGTGCAGGCTGCTACCCAGGAATCGGTGGCACAAGAGACACAGCCTTTCCCACCCTCTTGGTGCTTAGCAATGAACAGCTCTAATGCGAAATAAGAGCTGAACGGAGAGAGATGGAGGGCAGGCCACATTCGTGCAGGCGGGCGGTGGATCGTGGAGGAGCCCGACCCTCTTCTCTTGGAGGCACGGGGCCTTGTGGACCGGCTCCCCGAAATCCCACTTAAATTAGCCACTGCTGCCTGCACAAGTGTCCCCTTTATCTGCCGCCCGCCCCCCCGTTGCTCTTGGAGCCACATGGTCTGTCAACAGGGCCTCGAAGCTACTCTCTTTCTCCCCGGGACATCCTCAGTTCCTTCACCCAGGGGACCTTTTTTTTTTGTCTTTTTAGGGCCACACCCTCGGCATATGGAGGTTCCCAGGCTAGGGGTCGAATCAGGCTGCAGCTTCCGGCTTACACCACAGCCACAGCAACGCAGGATTGGAGCCTCGGCTGTGAGCTACACCACAGCTCAGGACAAGGCTGGATCCTTAACCCACTAAGCAAGGCCAGGGATCAAACTCACATCCTCATGGATACTAGCTAGGTTCTTAATCCACTGAGCTGCAACAGGAACTCCCGGTGGCCCTCTTAAAAGAAAAAGGCAGGGGATCTCCTGCTGTGTGGCGCAACAGGAGCGTCAGCGTCTTGGGAGTGCTGGGACGCGGGTTCGATCCCCAGCCTGGCACAGTGGGTTAAGGACCCAGTGTTGCTGCAGCTGTGGCTTAGGTCTTGACAGCTGCTAGGATCTGATCCCCGGCCCAGGAACTCCATATGCTGCCAGGAGGCCAAAAATGATTTAAAAAAAGAGAGAGAGAGAGAGAGAGAGAGGTAGGGACAGTCTGATGGAGAGAGCACAGGTAGTCATGTTCCATGCTTAGCCTCCCTTTCTTCTTGGCTTTTTGGTTGTTATTATTAGCCAACAATAGATGTTTACGTATATTTTTTTCAGAGCTTGTATTTATTAACAGCCTGCAAAGGGGGAGACCAGGAGATTTATACTGAAAGCACAGTGAGTTAAAAGGGACAATTAGAGGAGCCGAAAGAGATATCGAGTGGAGAGTTGTAAAGAATATTTTAATGCACAAAGGTTCTTGAGATATTTTCCAAGTAGACAGAAGGTAAAAGAAAATTGGCTCATTACAAGCGAGTGGTGGGGGTTTGGTGACCTGGGATGGAGTCATAGCTGATGGGCTAACCCCCTGCTTAGGCCAGAGAGCCAGGCTGGGAGGAGGTGAACTAGAAGGCGGCCACGGCCAGGTCGGGAGGCTGAACAGTAAATGTTGGCCGGGACCCCATCCAAAGCCCAGCTCAGCCAAAGAAGCTACCCAAAGAAAAGCTGGCATCCTCCAGGTCAATATTGAGTAGGGCCCTGAGGATTGAGGTCCCAGAGGCAGAGTCCAGCCAGGGGCTGGTGGGGACAGCCTGGGTGTCAAAAATACAAGGGAGGATTTGCTGGGTGCTGCTGGCACCCTGGGGCTCCCAGCAGGCTCCAGGAAGCCCCTCCCAGCAAATCTGTTCTCTCTGATCCCAGGCCCTGCACCTTGTCCTCCAAAGAGTCTTCCTGGCTTCCCCCCGGCCCCCTCAAACCTGCCAACGGGCCTTCTGGAGCCCCCATTTGCCATGGTGGCAGAGTGCTGAGTGAGTACTTAGGTGACGAGCAAACACTTGCTAAATGGGATTCTTGGCTCTCTGGTAACGAACAGCCCCAGCAGGAGAGAAAAAAGGGAGCTGTCGTCTGGGGGAGTCCCAGGGATCCCCGAAGGTCTGCCAGAGTGGGCACATGTGGTGGCGCCCGAGGGCGTGTCCGGGCAGCCCCTTGGAAGCAAGGAGAGGGATCGATGGTTGAGCCCTTCACGAATGAGAAAAGCCCGAGTGCGGGAGACAAAACGGTTACGGCTACGGGATGTGTTCTGAGCTTGGAAGCAGCAGGTGTCTGGGAACGGGACTCTGGCCCAGGCAGATTTCCAGGGAGCGCTCCAGCTTGCTGGCCAGGCACCAGGGAAGGATCTGGCTGAGCAGAACAGGCAAGTTTCAGTGATGAAATCCACTGTTGAGGAACAGTGGCGAGCACGCCATGAAGGGGTGGGGGGTGCGGGGGCGGGGCGGGGGAGACCACGTGCTTGGAGACGGGCTGGGGGATTGGGGTGGCGCTCACACCTCCACTTCTAGAGTCCAAGTTCCTGAGTAGGATCCCTGCGTCTGCCCGTAGCCAGGCTCCTCTCCTGCTCCTCCGCAAACAGCATGCCCCATCCCCAGCACACAGTTGTTTGCAGAAACCCCAAGCGTGGTGATATTGCAGGTCTCCAGCCCCCTGCCTGGAATACTCCCCACACTCTTCTCTGGCTGCCTCTGAGACCCATCCAGAGTGTCACCTTCTCCTGGAAGCTCTCCCTGACTGCCCCGCTTACCCCAGCAGTTTCTCATTGGATGGGGGCGCCGTGTGCCAACAGGGACACCAATCCCACCCTGGTTTTTACCAATCCCATACTTGTTGCCACATCTAGGCTCTGAGTTCCTTTTGGGAGAACCACCTCTTCTCACTCTTAGGACCCCAGAGCCTGGGGCAATGGCTGGCACACGTACACCCTTGCTCAGTCCTTGTAAAGTGAAGGGTGGGGAGCCAGCCAAGCTCTAGAATCTGGGGAGGAACTTGAGGAGAGAGACTCTGAGACCACTTGTGGCCACCCAGCCCCTCCCAAAGGCCCCCAAAGTGGAGGGCCGTGTGGCTGGAGGTGAGAGACGAAGATGGGGAGACGGTTCCCCCTCACCCCTACCCCCAGCCCTGGGGCCTAGAGAAAGTGCGGAAAGAGATGGCCGAGGGGCTGGCCCCAGGCAGGGATGGCCTCAGCCTCTGGAAGGAGGCAAGGGCTCCCCAAGCGGGAACCCACGCCTCCCTGCCCTGAACCATCTGGGACGGACGCTGGGTCTGGTGAGTCGAGAGGCCATGGCTTAGCCCCTGACCAGTCAACTTGCTCTGATGTTTCCGACAAGGGTGTCATCTTGCCTGCGTGGCATGTGCACTGCTGAGTGACCAGTGATGTCACCCACAATAGAGTTGCTTTTATTCCCTCTGCCTCTTAGAGGAGCAAGCTGCTAAAAATACACCTGGCGTCCTGGGCCCCTCTGCCTTGCCTCCAATGACAGTCGGCAACCAGAGACTGTGCTGCGCTTGACAGAAGTGGATCATTTATAAAACATTAGCATTTCTTGTACTGACATTTCACTTCCATATTATAGGACTTACTAAGTCTTTTTTTAAAAAAATTTAATAAAGCGCTTGGACTCTTGATTTTCCCATGGAGGGCTGTGCTGTCTAAAGTTGGAAATGAAATCAACAACATAACAACATCCTCGGGTCTAAGGGACAGCTAGGCCTTGGCACGGGCCTGGGTAAGAGCAGGCAGACCAGCGGGGAGCCAACACAGGCCAAAGGCGATTTGTTCTGCTTTCACCAGACTCCCTTTAGTGCACATCTCCAGGCTCGCACGGAAGTGGATTTGTCCAGGCCTGAAAACGCAGCCTCCTTTCTCTCTATCTGGAGAGCTCGCGCCTTTCTCTGAAGCCAGGGGGCAGGTGCAGCCTCCAGACCCCATCCACGTCCACGGTTGCATGGGTCAGTCCCTGGCTTCCTGGAATCCCCTCTGGGCCCCTAGGAACTGGCAGTTCCCTTCCAGCTGCCCCCAAGCCCCCTTAAGGATCAACAGCTTAGCTGCTGCTGGAGAAGCTTTTGGGAACAGGTCCTGGATGACCCAGGGCCAGCCTGCTCCGGGGACAACCACAGAGAGGGTTGGTGCTGTCCCAGTGCAGCCAGAACGTGGGAAATGAGTCATGTTCTGTGCTGGTGAGGGACGATCCATGGAACAGAGAAAGAGAGAGAGTGAGTGTGTGTGTGTGTGTGTGTGTGTGTGTGCACTCACATCCCAGTGAGTCAGCGTGCCCCTGCCCCAAACAGCTCCTCCCTCCAACAAATGTGCTTGTGTTCTCAGAGCTGCACCCGGCCAGGCTCACACACCCCCTGCAAAAGCCCCAGCTCTGCCACTCCTTCAGCAATCTGGGGTTAGGAAATGAGAAACAGGGTTCTTATCCAAGAGAATTTTATTATTATTATTTTTCTCTCTTAATTGGATTCAATATTTCTTGCTCCTCACACACATCCTCTCTGGTGGGGCATTTGGATTTGGGCGAAGCCAAAAAAAGATTGTGTCCGCCCAGACCCCAGCCAGCAGCATGGCTGACCTTGACCTGAGCCCCTCTCCTCTGTCTGAACTTGCCGCTCCATTCCCTGCACGGCCCCGCTCCTGACCCCTGAGTCTGGGCATCTCCCCCGACCTCTGCCTGTCCCTGGACATCTTCAGAGGGTTCAGGAGGGGCGGGGCCTCCGTAATGCAGAAGTGCCTGAGATGGTTCTTGAAATGCCCTCTTTGTCCCCCTTCTGCTAAGGCCACCTGATGCTTTCCCTCCTGCTACCCGCCGCAGGACCCTTGCTGGGATGCCCATCAAAGAGCCTCAAGGAAAAATTCAGCAGCTGAGCCAAGCTGGAGGCCTGGGCTCAGACCCAGAGCCTCCCTGGCCCTTCCAGACCGTTGCTGGCAAAACGCGAGGCTGACAACACTGCCCAGCTTGTTGGACTAACACTGTGGATGCTGCCTCGCCCACTGGCCTCAGAAACCCAAAGCCCCTTCCTTCCCCTTTTCCACCCAGCCCGTCCCTAGGGCCTGACTCCCTGATGGCCAAGAAGCTGCTTCTTGCTTCTCACCCTGATGCCAACAGCTACTATATTGGGGGCGATTGAGTGCTCCAGGGCAGCAGACGGGATTGTGTTGCATATAAAAACATGGTGATGCTCTAAATATCTAAGAATATTGGTCCCCTGAAGTGATTCTTGCTGCCTCCCCTTCTCCCTGACCCTCCCCCACTGTCCCTTCGCCCCAGGCCCTGGCAAGCTCAGGTTACATGGGAACTACTGTTGCCACGTTGGGATTCTAGACAACAATCCTAGGATTCCTTTCCTTCTAGAAATCACCAATACAATCCTTAGTTCAGCAGATATAGGTTTCTGTATAGTTTATAAACATGATAAGACATACAGTTTGGTAAGGGAGTAGGGCGAGGGCCTGTGCATTTGTGTGTGTGTGTGTGTGTGTGTGTATATATATATATGTAGAGAGTGTGTAGATATATAAGTGGACGTAGTTATAAAACTGCACCTCCTGTGAGAACCTCATTGCACAAGATGAAGCTCTAAATTTCAGCCTCTGATGATCTTTCCTTTGGTAAGTGGTTCTTGGAGCCCAGCAGGTGGGCCTGGGTCTTCCAGGCTTGCCTGAGACATCAGGAATGAGAGGCGTTACCCTCAAGGAAGGGGCTGAAGGTGGCACGTGGTTGGATTTAGGGCAGGGTGACTCAGTGGCCTCAGGCACGAGCCAAAATGCCACCTGCTCGTGTGCTCCCAGATAGCTGGTGTCGGACCAGCCTCTTGGGTGCATCTTGGCTGTTCTTCTCTGAGTCCTGCATCCTTGGGGGATGGCGGGGCCCTTCAGACCTCTCCAAATGACCAGGATTCCACAGAGCCCAGCTCCCGTGGGGGCACGGTCCCGTTGTTGCCAATGCAGGATTCACTTTGCAGCTTTAACTGCCGTGCTGGGTGGATGCGGTCCGTGGGTGCTCGGCGGGGCGCTGGCTGGGACAGCTGGGTGAGATGTGCCAATCCCCTCCCCCTTGGGGCTGTACACTTTGTATTTATAATCCAGCAGCCAGGAGCCCAGACGGCAGCTGAAACCTCTACCAGCCTTTGCCTGAAACCCAGCAGATCCTCCACTTGTAAAAAAAGAAAAGAAATCCTGTTCCTTGGTGGACGTGTGGCAGTGCTGGGTGCTGGTGTCCGGCGCCCTCAGCGGAGAGTGACCACCAGCCCCAGGATCCAGGCCAGGAGGGAGGCCCGCAGGGAACTGCCTGAGGAAGCTTGCTGCACCCCGCTGGGGGCACGGATGGGGGTCCTGCGGGCACACTTGCCCTTCCTCTTGGGCCGTGCCGTGGGCATGATGTCAAAGCTGAACTTGTGCTGGTAGTCGGCGTAGTCCTGCAGCTCATGGGCCTGCTTCCCGGTGCCCGCCTTGGAGACCTGGTTGCGATTCCTGTGGCTGGTGCAGTTCTTGCCCGGCTTCTTGTAGCCCGACCGGGAGCCGGGCAGATGGCCATGCGGGTGGCCCTTGTCCCTGGCAGGGCCGTGGGGTGGGTGGTGCTCCTTGCGGGCGGCCCTGTCGGTGGTGGTGAGCGTGTGTGACTTGATCTGGTGTGGGGACACCGGCCCCGTGCAGTTCCGGAAGTCCTCGGCCCTCAGCAGCTTCAGGTCCTGGCCGTGCAGAGACGCGGGGGACACACAGGGGACAGCGGAGCTGGAGCCACGGAACCTCTGCAGCCATTCCCACAGGGAGCGCGCCCTGCAGCCACAGTCCCAGGCGTTCCCGTTGAGGCGGAGGAACTCCAGGGCTGCCAGTGGTGCCAGGCAGTCTCCCTGCAGCTCGGAGAGACTGTTGTTGAAGAGGAAGAGGGTGGTCAGCCTGCGGAGGTCGTGGAAAGCCTTGTGGTGGACCCACTGCAGCTGGTTCTCGTGCAGCAGCAGCCGGTCCAGGTTCACCAGGCCGCGGAAGGTGTCCTGGCCCAGGCTCCACAGCTTGTTGCCGTGGAGAAACAGGTGGCTGAGGTTGACCAGGTCCACAAAGATGTCATCCTGGAGGTACTCGATGTGGTTGTCCTGCAGGTAGAGGTACTGCAGGCTGTGCAGGCCGCTAAAGATGCCCGCTGGCAGGGCGCTGAGCCCACACTTATAGAGGTAGAGGGCGTGGAGCTTTACCAGGCCCTGGAAGGTCTCGGGCGCCAGCGTCCGCAGCTGCCGGTTGTCGCCGAGATCCAGCTCCTCCAGGTGCACGAAGCCCTGGAAGGTGTTGGGGTCGATGAAGGTGAGGTTGTTGGAGTAGATCCACAGAGTGACCATGGCAGGGCTGAAGTGGCCCTGCTGGAGGAGGGCGATGCGGTTGTTCTGCAGGAAGATGCGCTCGCTGTCCTCCGGGATGCCCTCGGGGATGGCGGCGAAGTTGTGCGCCTGGCAGCTGACCGTCATGGGAGAGGGGTAGCACACGCAGTCCCGTGGGCAGCCGCTGCCCAGGGGCAGCTCCCCGGCCAGCAGCAGCAGCAGCAGTTCCACACAGCACCCTGGCGGGGGGAGAGAGAGAGAGAGCACAGCCAGGTCAGGGGCTGCCGGGCAGCGGGGAGACGCTCAGGGTGCCGGGCGGGATGGGCTTGTGACCCTCCTTAGCCGAGGGGCTCTGTCCCCGCCTTTGCTGCGCTCTGCGGTCCGAGGTGGTAGCCTCCTGAGGGCCTGGCTTCTGATGGCGCCCCACGCTCTTGTGCCCCACCTCTACTGGGGTTCCATCTTAGGGTAGAGGTTCTGATCCCCCACCTTCATCCTACCTACTTCCTTAGCTCCACCCCCTGAAACCCCAGCCCCGCCCCTACCTGCTGAGCCCCACCCCCTCAGGCTTTGCCTTTTCCCCCTGGGAGCGGAGGTCACAGCTACAGACACAGTCGCCAGCCCCTAGTTACTGTCCCAGCTCTGCCACTTACTTGCCCTTATCTGCATGCACAGATAGTGGTGCAGGCTCTTGTTTCAACAAAGTAAATATCTCATATGGAGTTCTGAGCAATCTTTTTAAATTATTCCCAATAACAAGCAAAGCATGCATGACGCCAAAGTTTATCTTGAAAGATGTCTCATTTACATTGCCTGCGTCCCCAAATACGCAATATGCGACACTACACCCCCTCTGCCTCCGTTTCCTCATTTCTTTTTTCTCTTCTTTTTTTTTAGGGCCATGTGGAAGTTCCCAGGCTATGGGTCAAATCCGAGCTATGGCTGCTGGGCTATGCCACAGTCACGCTGGATCCCAGCGGCATCTGCAACCCACGCTACAGCTCATGCACCATCCTTTAACCCACTGAGCGGGCGCAGGGATCAAACCCGCGACTTCATGGATGCTAGTCGGGTTTGTTTCCACTGAGCCACAAAGGAAACTCCAATTTCCTCATTTCTAAATAGCAATAGTTGTCCCTTACAGAAGACGTATGTGTGTGTGTGAAGGACTGGGGAGGGGGCACCAGGGCTGATGGTTCCGGGGTCCAAGGAGCAGCCAGAGCGAGGCTGCCCCCAACTGGGGTCCATCTTTTGGCCCCTCCCCTCTCCCCGCCTTGCTGGAGATTCCAGCCTGTGGCTGCAAATCAGGCTTCGCCTCGTGACTGTCCAGAGCATTTCCTCTGTAGCTTCCCTCTAATTGGGCATTAATTAGGCTTTCGTTAATGGATCCTTAAAATAATTTATTTTCGGATGTGTCCAGCCTGTGGTCAGATAATAGCCCCGCGCTCATTATCGGAGCAGCCTCATTATGGACGATCATCATTACCTGCCTTTTTCCAGGGTCACAGCTGCCCCGGGCAGCCTGGCAGGCGCGCCAGGGTTGGGGGGACAGGATCCAGGCCTGGAGACCCCCACCCTGCAGGGCCAGGCAGCCATCCCACCCGGGCTGGCCTCCTGCTCCTGCCCCTCCGGCTTGGCCAGCAGGCCTCTGGGGAGAGCGGGGGCCTGAGGCAGCTCCGCCGATCCTTCCTGCTGCCAGCTGCGCCAGAGCGCAGGAACGAGAGAACCAGCCCTTCCAGCCACTCTTGGGCTGGCCACCACCCCAGCCGCCTGCCCAGGCTCAGGTGGGCCTCGCCACCCCTGACACCCCCTCTTTCCTCCCAGGAATGGCATTGTAAATAAGTGACAGCACCCAGCTGTTGGGAGTTATGGGCTCCCAGAGAGTGGCAGCTGCTTCCCATCCCGCTGTAATCACCCGGCTTCCACCAAACATTTCCAACACATAAAAATCATCACACATAATTTGTTTTTTGCATAATTGTGTTCAGTTGCGATTTTCAGAGCAATTATGACCTCGGTGGTGGTGGTGGTGGTGGTGACAGTGCAGCTGTGAGGACCCTTCTGGGAGGGGCCGTGCTCTGCAGCCCTGGCCCTGCCTTCAGTTTGCAGGCCAAGCCTCTGGTAGGGGTCTCCTCGGCCTCATTTCCCCTCATTTCCCCAGAGTAATGGGAACAGGAGGTGATGGTTACGCCAGCGCTCCCCACGTGGAGTCTGACCTCCAACCAGCCACTGCCCAGGAGGGCCCCAGCCCCACAGGGGGTGACGGGAAGGGTGAGGCTTGAGCCTCCAGCCCCCGGGGGGGGGGGGTTGGGAGGAGGGCCCTTTTATAGAGCCCGCCACTCCCTCAGCACTGCGCTTCACCCAGGCCCAGGCTGCCCCAGGGAGGTGGCCCTGCTCTGCCACTCTGAGGGGGCCCAGGGGGCCCACCAGCTCAAGGGCGTTCAGAGCGCTCAGTGTGCTGAAGGGGCCAGGGTCATGGCCATGAGGCTGTGCTGGTGGGAACCGCAGGGCCACAGCAGAACCCCCCACCCGCTGGGGTCCTGCAGGGATGGGGCATCCCTGCCCTTCAGTCAGGCAGGGAGAGCAGCTCGAGGTGGGAGCTGGAGGGGCTGGAGCAGGCTCAGCGCTAATACTGCCGACATTTGTGCAGCTTCTGGAGTTTACAAAGCGCTTCTGCTTGCACTTCCCTGATCCTCAGAACTACTCTGTGTGCTGGGGGGTGGGGGAGGTTTCCTGCCCCCTGACCTGGGCTGGGGCAGACAGGCCATCTGCCTGCTGCTGTGGCCCTGCCTCTTTAAGGACCCAGGAGGGGATTCTCTGACATGGTCTCCAGAGAAGGCAGGGGGTGTTCCGCAAAGAACCATACCCCTTCCTCAGGCAGGGGTCCCCAGGGGATGTTGGGGTACGGGGGAAAAGCAGGTGAAGACCACAGTTCGGATAAAAGAGCCAACTGTACAAAAATCTAGGTGTGGGCTTAGCAGCTGGCATGTGAACACATTTGGCAGGTGGGGGGGTCAGATAAAAGGGAGGGACCTGGGGCAGGAGCCACCGTGCTGTTCCCCTGGGAGGGGTCCAGGAGGAGGCAGGGACCCCGGGTGATGCTGAGAGCTGCTCTCCATCCTTCAGAACCAATCCAGATCCCAGGGGACCCTGGCCAGGGAAGCTGCCCTTGTAATTACCCCTGCCCCTCCCACTGGCACTGGGGTGTCTCAGGTGAGTCTGCTGCACCCTGGAAGCTGGTCTCATTTCCAGGGCCCTGGACCAGCTCTCCCAGCCAACCCCAGCTGCCTCTGGCACCCCTACCCCTGCCAGCGGGTGGGTGCCCTGGCCATGGATCATCACCTTGCTGGTTTCCTCTCAGGGAGGCTGGCATTGTGTCACCAAGGCTCTTCCTGTGCCCCCGGTGCCCCTTCTGTGTGGCCCATGGGAGCCCCGACCCTCTGATGGCTGATTCATGTACTAACAGTGACTTTTGCATTTTAAGACTGCGAATTAAGTGCTCCTGGGGCAGGGGGACCAGTGCGAGTTTGCCCAAGTCTCAGGGTTTTCCTGGGACACAGGAAAGTTTCAGGGCTAAAACCTGAAAGTCCCAAACAAACAAGGACATCAGTCACCCTACCTGCTGGTGACTGGGCCCTGGCCGCCCTCACCCCCAATCTCTGGCCACAGGTGGGGAGGGGATAAACAGGCAGGTGTGAAGAATGAGTGTTTTCCAGACACCCTCCCACACCTGAGCCCTGTGCCTGCAGCCCGGGGCCAGGACAGAGCCTGCGTGTGTGCATGTGTACATGTGTGCACGTAGATCCATGTGCATCTGTGGGTATGTGTGCTTATCTATGTATGTGTACCTGGCTACATGCACGTGTGTGTGGGTACACGCATGTGCATATGTAAGCATACGTTTGTGTCTGAGATCATCGAGGAGCTGGCTGCCCAGCCCTTTCATCCTGAGCATCTGGACTCCATCCTGAGAGGGGGCAGCGCCCTCCTCCAAGGAGAGGCACACCGCCTGTGACATCCCCATCTTATCTCAGTGTTCACTCTGGCTTTGCCTATAGCTCCCGCTCTCCTGACACACTGAATTATGTACCCACTTCAAGCCCCTCCAGCGCACCAGGATCACTCTGAGCTGGGAAGTGGGCGGCCTCTTATTGGAATAACCTTTCAGCTTTCATCTGCTGCAGCTGGTCCCCCGAGCAGGCCTGGCCAGGAATGCCGTGCTAATTGGGCTGCCAAGCTCTCAGGGGGCCTTGTTGGAGCAACCTTGGGCTCCCCTACCCTCCGCCTACCCGTGTCTACCACCTCCTCGCTGCAGGAGTCCCTGCTGGGCAGGGCAGGTGGGGCAACTTTGGAGGCTGGCACAGGCAGCTCTGTGCCCACGTACTGCCTGGGTCTGCCACCAGCCCAAGTGGCAGCACATTTCAGCTGGACAAGCTTGGGCAGGTCACTAAACCCCCACGGCCTCAGTTTCTTAGTGTGGAAACTGGGAGTCAGAGCATCTGCCTTCTTGGGTGTTGGCGGCACTCAGTGAGGCTGTGCCCCCAGAACGGCTACCAGGGTGGGCGGCAGGCAAGGCGGTCCCAAGGCTGGTGATTACGTTACAGCTATTGCATCAAAGAGGGATGTTGACCATGCCCCCACAGGACCCTGGCGTTCACCCCACCACCCTGGCACTCCCAGATCCCAGAGGCCTGGCAGAAGGACCTGAATGTTCTGATGTCAAGTCAAGGTTCAACCCCAAGTTCAAGTTTGTGGAGCAAGAAGGGAGGCAGGGAGGCCTGCGGATGTCATCCATGAGCAATATGGGGGGTCCAGAGGAGGTAGGGGCCATGGAGACAGAGGGAAGTGGACAGATTGAGAAAATCTGGGAAGTAGAATCGACAGGACTCGTAGAGGGGCCAGAGTGAGGAAGAGGGGTGGGTACCGAGGAAGTGGGTACAGTAGGGGGAGGAGCCTAGGAAAACAGGCATCAGGGGCCAACAAAAGCTCTGTTTTAGGACATGCAAAGTCCTGAACCTTAAAGGGGTGAATAGTTGGAAGCTGGATCTACCAAACTGGAGCCCAGAGTTAAGACGGACATGTGGGAAGCCTTGACCAAGAGATGGTACTTAGATCCATGGAATGGATGAGGTCATCTCTGAGAGTCAAGAAAGAAGACAGAGGATAGAGGCCTCTGGCAACACAGCAAGTCTGAGGGCAAAAAAAGAAGAAACAACGGGCAACGAGGTCAAGGGAAAGCCAGGAACTGTGGTGTGACCAAAGCCAAGAGTCTCTCCAGAAGGAAGGTGGAATCAGCTGCAATGAAGGTGGCTGACAGTTTACCTGAGGATGGAGGAGTGTCCAGGTGATTTTGGCAATGTGAAGGTAATTGGTGATGCTGGAAAGTTCTTTTTTTATTTGAAAAAAATTTTTAAAGGGCCACACTCGCAGCTTATGGAAGTTCCCAGGGTAGGGGCCAAGTTGGAGCTGTTAGCTGCCGGCCTACAGCACAGCCACAGCCACGCAGGATCCGAGCCACATCTTTGACCTACACCGCAGCTCACGGCAACGCCGGATCCTTAACCTACCGAACGAGGCCAGGGATTGAACCTGCAACCTCATGGTTCCTAGTCGGATTCGTTTCCCCTGTGCCACAACGGGAACTCCCGGAAAGTTCATTTCTGGTAGAAAGTTGGGAGCAGAGGTGTGCTGGAGTGGGATAAAGGGTGAATGCAAACTATTCCATTTAGAATAGATAAGTGATGAGGTCCTGCAGTACAGCACAGGGAAACTATGCCCAGTCTCCTGGGATAGACCGGATGCAAGATAATATAAGAAAAGGAATGTGTATATATATATATGTATATATATATATATATATATATATATATGTATGACTGGGTCACTTTGCTGTACAGCAGAAATTAGCACAATATTGTAAATCAATTATATTTTAACTTAAAAAAATTTTAAAAAGTGAAAAGCTGAGGCTCTGCTCATCCTCCGCCCACAGTATTGCTAGGTCTCGTGGCAGAGGGGGCAGAGGACATGGCCAACGACTGGCTTTTGTTTCCAGGGACACACGTCACTCCTGCTCATGCTCCACTGGTCAAAGTCACCCACAGGACCCAGCCTGTCATTGTGGGGACGGGGAAGAATACTCCCGGGGGACCCAGGGAGCAGCATCTGTGAGCACCCATAGGTCACTCATTAGGGAAGCTTGGCTGGGAAGGGAGCAGAGAGACTGGGCAGGACCCAGAAGGGCGTGGGGTCCAGGGAGCTTGTTTGTTTTTTCAGATGGAAGAAAGTAGAGCCTGTTCACATGCTTGTGGGTATGATCCAGGAGGAGAGAGCAAGAGAAAAGAAAATTGATGCCTTAGGAGTCAGGGAGCCAAAGACACCAAGACCCAGCGCTCCAAAGGAGCTGCCAAAGCAGAGAAGATGGCAGGTTAGGCTCCAAGGCTTTTGTTTTCCTCCAGGAAGTAAGTGGGCTTATCAGCTGAGAGCAAAGGTAGGGAAGAAGGTGGGAGTTTGAGGCGGAGGAAGACAATGACACAGGCCCCTCTGTGTGGTGGGAAATCAAGCCACCCTGGTCACGTGAGAGGTTTGCTGGGGACGAGGAAACAGAACGTGTTTGCAAACCCTGGGTTCCCATGCCCACGGTCCCAGCCTCTGCCCAAGCGAGTTCCCCTGACCACTCGCCGGAAGGTTGGGGCTCTCTGGCTCCTGCAATGCAGTCCGTCCGTGTCACTCCTGCCGACAGCGCATGAGCTCAGCCAATACTCTCTCCCTCCTGTCCTCTGACCAGGCCTTGTGCTGGGAGGGCTCTGGGGACGAAAGACCCAGTTCCCGGCCTCCACAAGCTGACAGTCCTCCCCAGAGGCCTCCAGGACAGTATGCTGTGGACACGTGTCACTCTTTTTGGCTACCCAGACACTAAACCCTCTCTTCCTGTACTCGGGGGATCTCCCAGTTTATGTAAACGAGCCCTTCCCTCCTCCTGGAAGCTGAGACGGTCAAGCCCTCACTTTCCCAGCCTCCCTTGCTGCTCAGGCAAGGCCCAGGGCCTGGGCTCTGTCACTCAACACACCTACCCAGATTCTGAACTAGGACTTACTGAGGCAGATAAGCCAGGAGCCGAGCAGGATCCATGCTTGCTAGGATAGCAGCAGGGTCAGTGGCCGTGACAGGAACATTTAGAGGTGCCTGCTGGGAGTGTCTTTGCCTTCAGCTGGGTCATTGTTCCTGCCTGTGGAGCCTCCACCCCTCTGGAAGATTCCGTGAAAGACCCAATATCCTTTATTATTTATTTATCTGACCATGCCTGCGGCATTGGGCCAGGGATGGAACCTGAGACAGAACAGAAACCTGAGCCACAGCAATGACAATACCAAATCTTTAACTGCTAGGCCACCAGGAAACTCTCCCCGTATACTTTAAATAAATCTGCCTTTTATGGAAGTTAGTCAATCCAGGTGTCTCTTACTTGAAAATAAGAATGCTCACAAGCACATCTACGGTCTGGCCCTAAGCCCCCAGTTCCCCCTCCCTGAGTCACTCCCCTCTCTCCTGTGGGAGAAGCGCCCTAAGTTCCCTGGGGTGAGGGAGAACCCCTCCCTCACTGCAGGTGATTCGGGAGGCAGGGCTATCAACCAGTGGCCAGGCTCCCCCTCAGGAATTTGAACCTGCACCTGACACAGAGCAACTCTGCTGTTTAACCTTGGAGGGGACGTCTCACCTCCCTGCCGGTGGGGCCCACGTCTGGCCAGCGATCTGCAGAGGCCAGCCTCTGCCCCCAGTCCAGAGAGCTTTAGCCCAGGTAGCACTCAGCCCTGGCCTCCCAGTATCCCCAAGCCCTATTTCCTCCCATAAGGTTTTTCTTTAAAGTCACTCTCCATCATCTGTTTTAATTTTTAAAATAATACTTGCCAACTGTGGAAAATATGAAAAGCATAGAACTAAAAAGGAAGGAAAAAATCAACCCAATCCCATTACCCTTGACAACCATCAATGTGCCTTGCTATACCTTCTTCTGAGACTTTCTTCATTTAGGTAGGGATATAGAAAATTTAAATAAAAATTTTATTTAAAGCAATAAAATTGGGATCATGCTATAAATGCAGCGCTGTATCCTGCATTTTCTGCTTAACTTATTCATTCATTCAGCAGCTCTCCACGTGCCGCCATCTGTGAAGCTCTGCTCCAAGGCAGCCACAGGGAGCCCAGCAGGCAGAGTGACCCCACCCTCCAGGAGAATACAGTCTGATGGGGAAACAGACACTCATCAAATGGCCACATCCAGGAGTTCCCGCTGTGGCACAACAGGATTGGCAGCACCTCTGCAGTGCTGGGAAGCAGGTTCGATTCCCGGCCCCGAGGAGTGGGTTAAGGATCCAGTGTTGCCATAGCTGTGTTGTAGGTCGCAACTGGGGCTTGGATCTGATCCTTAGCCCAGGAACTCCATAGGGGGCAGGGAGGCCAAAGAAGAAAGAAAAAAAAAAAAAGGTCATACGATGTATAATCACGCCCTATAAGGAGGAGTATAGGAAAAGAGATCTAGGTACAGCTGGGAGAACTGTGAGGGTTCCACTGGTTGGGGGGTGGGAGGGCCGGGAGTTCGAAGGTCAAGAGGGACTCCACCGGGGTGGGTGGAGAGTCCAGGCAGAGGGAACAGCATGTGCTGAGGGCCTGAGGCCAGAGGCAGCACACAGTTAAGTAACAAAAAAGCAGTAGGGTAACAGGTATGGTTTTTAGAGACTGCAAAATATCCTACTGTGTGGGCAGACCATAATTTTTTTTTAATCTGTGAAATTTAGATAGTTTCTCATTTTTCACTATTATAAATAATCATGGAGGGGCTCCCGCTGTGGCCCAATGGGATTAGCAGTGTTTTGAGAACACTGGACGCAGGTTCAATCCCCAGCCCGGCACAGTGGGTTAAGGATCTGGTGCTGCTACAGCTGCCACTTAGGTCTTGACTGTGGTTTGGATCTGATCACTGTCCTGGGAGCTCCATAGCCCTCGGGGCAGCCAAAAAAATGGAAAAAAAAATTATGGCAAACCTGGTACTATCACTTTCCTCCTGGGAGATTCTCGGAGACTCAGGTGAGGGGAAATTTACTGTACACCTGTCAGGAACTTCCGATTTATGACTGTGTGAGTGTACCTATAGATTCTTTTCAGAGTCAGTTAAATTTAAGTACTGTTGGAAGGAACATCTTTATGTATTACGCTTTCTCCAAACTTCTCATTCTTTCCCTAAATCAGAGGCTCCTTGTCAAAGTCCTCCTGACAGGATGACAAGTCATCTTCCAGAAAGGTGAGCCCTCAGAGCCTTAAGTTCGGCATCCAGAAGATCACCAACCATGGGGGTTTGCAGAGACCCCACCCTTTCCCTTGTTTGCCTTCCCAACTAGGCTGCGAGCTACTCAGGAGACAAGAGCCTCACATGAAAAGGTTTCTGGGGGGTGGGGTGGGGAAAGCAAAGGACAGCATCATGGGAGTTCCCTTTGTGGCGCAGCAGAAACGAATCTGACCATGAGGACGCAGGTTCAATCCCTGGCCCTACTGAGTGGGTTAAGGATCCCGCATTGCCGTGAGCGGTAGGGTAGGCCGGCAGCTGCATCTCCGATTGGACCCCTAGCCTGGGAACCTCCATATGCTGTAGATGTGGCCCTCAAAAGACCAAAAAAAAAAAAAAGTACATTATCATGTATTGAATCCCTCCTATGGGACACACATCCCGTCCTGGGGGCATCCACATACAATCGTTGACTATTCCCCCCAAATTACTGCAAAGGTATGCAGACCCCTACTTTACAACTAAGAAAAATAAGGCTCAACAAAGCAGTGATTTACCCAACATAGTGGAGCCAGGGTTCAGACAAGATGGATCCAGGTCCAACCTCCAATGAGGTCCCCCTCGGGAACCCTCTTCCCCCCACAAAGGCAGCTCTCCACCTCCCATGAACTATGTCCTTGTTCCCTAGACAAAAACGTCATTCTCTCCCCCACCCCCGCCCTCCACCCGTCTTCATTACATATTTCCTCTCCTTGTGCTTCACACTCATGAAGCTGGGGAAGCGGACAAGGCAGATGGGGAAGGAAGTGGAAATTCTGTATAATACTGTCTTCTGTATCACAAAACTTGTCGTAAGTGCCAGCCCTGGGGATTTGCCGGAGTTGGTGCAACAGAGGTGGGGCTGAAGGTCAGATTAAATTGGACTGGTAACCCCAGGGGGATGCTTGCAAGGGGTAACTACAGAAAGCATTTCCGGCAGGAACGCGGGCAGGCAGCAGGCAGCAGGCCCGGCCGGCCGGCCAGGTCAAGCCTGCTTAGCGGGGCTTAGTGATGACAGGCCTGGGTTCACACGTCCTCCCCTGGAAACCTGAAATCTTGCCTTTTCCCCCCAATAATGAGTTGGTATAAAAATGGATCCTGAATAAAACTGTCTGCAGTTTTCAAATTTCAAACTGCATTAGTCAAAATATATCAAATTTCCGTGTACTGACTTACCACCTGCTCAAAATCTGATCCTTTTTCAGCTGGAATATATTGAAATATGAATCACCTCCCAAGAGAAAAGGGGAGAAGAAGCAGAGGGAAGGCCCTCTCAAAGTGTCCAGTGGACGAACTGGAATCCTATGTTCCTTGGGCTCCCCGGCCTCCCCCAGCCTCCTTGCCTCCCCAGCCTCCCTACAACAATGGCTCCCTCATGGCCCACGCGCCTCAGCCACTTCTCCTTGATACCTGATTTCTAGCTCAAACCCCTATGCTCCAGGCAGTCTCTGCTACACAGTGCAGGACCTGCTCATTTCAAGCCCTCCAACCTTTATATAAGCACCTACTATGTGCTGAGTGCTCAGACTCAAGGGAGGCTGACCTCTAAGTACACCACTAAATCCATAGGGACTCCTTTGTCCTCATCTACTCATCCTCTTAGCACTGGACAGGGGTGGCCCTCCCTTCTGGAAACACTTCCTTCCCTTCAGAAATAGGGCTCTGCTGTTTTTCTCTCCAGCCTTGCTGGCTGCTATTGGTCAGCGCTCAATAGCGGCTTTTCCCGGCTTGGTCTCTACATAGCCTCGTTCTCCAGGCACAGCCCTGGGACCATCTTCTTCCATAACAACAACTATCCTCAGGGGAGCTCACCCGGATCCAGGTTTTATTTTTATTTATTTCTTTTATGGTTGCACCCACAGCATATGGAACTTCCTGGGCCAGTTGCAAACTTTGCTGCATCAGTGGCAATGCTGGATCCTTTAACCTACTGCGCCAGGCCAGGGATCAAACCCGAGCCTCTGCAGAGCTTCTGCAGTTGGATTCTTCTTTTGTATATATATATATATTTTTTTAAGGTTGCTCCCCAGGCATATGGAGGTTCCCAGGTAGGGGTCAGATCAGAGCTGTAGCCACTGACCTACGCTACAGCCACAGCCACACAGGATCTGAGCAGTATCTGCAACCTACACCACAGCTCAGAGCAACGCCGGATCCTTAACCCACTGAGAAGGCCAGGGATCGAACCTGCATCCTCATGGAGGCTAGTCAGATTCACTTCCGCTGAGCCAGGGTGGGAACTCCTGCAGTTGGATTATTAACACACTGTGCCACAGCGGGAACTCCTAGGCCCAGGTTTTAAATGCCACCTCCAGGAGTTCCTGCTGTGGCACAATAGGATTGGCAGTGTCTCTGGAGCACTAGGATGCAGGTTCAATCCCTGGCCCAGACAGGGTTAAGGATCCAGCATTGCTGCAGCTGAGGCTTGGATCTGATCCCTGGCCTGGGAACTCTGTATGCCGATGGGCAGCCAAAAAAGAAAAGAAAAAAGAAATGCCACTTCCACAGGGATGAAGATCAGACCTATGTCTCAGTCCTGAACTCCAGACCAGCCCACCCAAGGGCGCACCTGACACTGCCATGTGGTGTCTAATAAGCTGCTCCAACGCCGCGTGCCGGAGGGTGTTCCCCACGCAGGCTTCCGCATCTCAGTCAACGCCAGCTCCACCCTTTTAGTTGCTCAAGTCAACAGCCTTCTGCCTTCCTCCCTTTCTCTCATTTTCTTGACCTTTAACCCCTCAAGTTCGGCTGAAATTACGTTCAAAATAAATCCTAAATCTACCGGCATTACTCCATCCCTACCACCCGCACCCTGTCCCAGGCCATCATCGTCTCTCCCTTGGATCCCCTGAAGTGGCCTCCCTATCTGGTCTCCCTGCTTTTATTTCAGCCCCCACACCACCCCCCATGGCCCACACCCCAGCCACAAGGATGGTCAAAAGCGGTAAGTGCTATCACGTTCCTTTCCTGCTTGAAACCTTCCAGTGACTTCCACATTGCACCAGAACAAAATGCCAACTTCTTACCACCCCCCAGCATCCTCATGACCAGCCCTCATCCCCTCTCCAGCCCTCTCCTCTGCCAGTTCCCCCACACCAGCCTTTCTGTTCCCAGACCACAGCAAGCTCATTCTTGCTTTGGCTGTTTGGTTTGATTTTATGGGACAATATACATAACGTAAGATTTTCTTTCTTTCTTTCTCTCTCTCTCTCTCTCTCTTTCTTTCCTTCCTCTTTTATTTTTTTAGGGCCACACCTGCGGCATATGGAGGTTCCCAGGCTAGGGGTCTAATCAGATCAACAGCTGCTGGCCTACGCCAGAGCCACAGCAATGCCAGATCTGAGCCATGTCTGCAACCTACACCACAGCAACACCAGATCCTTAACCCACTGAGCGAGGCCAGGGATCAAACCAGCAACCTCATGGTTCCTAGTCAGATTCCTTTCCACTGCACCACGACGGAACTCCCATTTGAACCATCTTAAGGTGAACAATCCAGTGGCATTTAGTACCTTCAAAATATTGTGCAACCATCACTCCTATCTAGTTCTAGAATATTTTCTTCATCCCAAAGGGAAACCCCATACCCATTAGCAGTCACACCCATTCTGCCTCCCCCCACCCAGCCTCTGGCAACCATTAATCTGCTATCTGTCCCTGTGGACTGGCCTATCCTGGATGTTTCATACAAATGGAAGGATACAATATGTTTGCCTTCGAGTTTAATGTTGACTATTCCTGCATGAACCACTCTGCCACAGGCCCTTGTGGGACCACCTCCTTCTCAGCATTCAGGCCTCGGCTCCAGCATTGCCTCCTTGTCTAAAGCAGAGCCCCCACCCTAGTCACTCTCGATTGCGGAATCACACTGCTCTATTTCCCTCTTAGCACTCAACACTCTTGTTTCATTATTTGTTTACATGTGGGTTGTCTTTGCCTTTGTTGGCTTGTTCCCGGTGATGTCCCAACTCCCAGGACAGTGGCAGGCACCAGGGAGGCACTCACCAATGCGTTGTGGGTTGGGTTAACAAGTGCACCGTCAGCAGGGTGATGGAGCCTCAAAGATGCTATAGAGTCAAGGATGCGGGTGGCAGCCCGCGGCGTTGGTGGGGAGTGGAGGGGTCACAGGGAGAAGGTGGCCTCAAAGGGGGCGTAGAAACTTCCTTGGCCTTGGAGGGGAAAGGGGGGGGGTGCATTCAGGTGGAAGGGGAGGCATGGTCAAAGGCCTGGTGGCGGGAGACAGCATGTCCCACTTGGCATCCTGTGACATCTTCCCTGGTTCGCGATTTGTTCCCTAACTATTCCTCTAGCCTCCCCCAGTGAGGCGACATAATATATGTCTGGGAGCTGGGCTTGACACAAGATGCAGTGTACCAAGAGGAGAGAAAGGATGGAGTCTTTTTCTTATTTCTTTTTTGGCCGCCCTGCAGCACATGGAGTTCCCAGGCCAGGGATCAGATCTAAGACGCAGGTGCGACCTATGCCGGGATCCTTAACCCACTGTGCCTGGGAATCAAACCTGCATCCCAGGACTCTCAAGACGCCACTGATCCCCTTGCACCACAGCGGGAACTCCTGGAGTCCTTTTCCTTCGTTTCTTCTCTCCCCACCCTGGTCCTAGCATGTGCCGGACACCCGTACAGACGCAGAGGGAAACAGACTGGCTTCACGTTTTCTGAGTCATCCTAAGCCACCTTTCAGAGACCTGGGAAGGTGGGAGGGGATGCATTACAGACGCCTGTCAACTGCACTTTGAGGATGGCAGCTCCCAGGAGGAAGGCAGAGCTTGGATGGACTGGGGCCCCCTCAGGGCCCTCCCTGTCCTTATCTTTCTGGGCTGAGCCAATGGCCCCTCTGGGCGCTGACTGTCTGTGAGCCCTGCGTCCTTCATTTCTCCTGATCGAATCAGGCTTGGCTGACCTGGGCCCTGTGGCTCTGGGAGTCCAGCTGAGCTCCCAGAAGGAGAGGCCCTTCCCCAAAGCCAGGAGGCGCAGGAGGACAAATTCAATTGTGTGCAAGGCAGGAGCCATTAACCTGTCTGTGGACTGCAGTGCCCACCCCACTGCCCCCACCAGCAAGGCCTGTCCAAGCTGCCTCTGCCAGATCCCAGCCTCCTGCCCCCAACCCCAAAGGCCCCCCACTGCCCCTGGGCTGTGCCCAGCCTCCTCTGTCCCTTGGTGCCTCAGAGCTCCCATCATCCCATCAGAGGAGATTTTTGAACTAAGAAGAAAAACCAATCCATATGGAACTCACCCCCTTCTCAGAGGCAAACTTGTGTCTTGGTCCTTCCAGCCGCTCAAATTTCTGGGTGAAATTTGCCCTTAGATGTCCTTACAGGGAAGAGACCCTGGAAGCAGGCTGGGGCCATTTGGGCTGAGAATTCTGAGGCCTCAAATACCTAGATTGTGGTCCAGAGCTGTGTAGCCACTACCCACATGTTGCTACCAAACCCTTGAAATGTGCCTGTTTCAGAGACTTAGTACGAAAAAGGATGCTTGCTATACTGATTACATGGTGAAACAGTAATATCTTTAAGATAATGAGTTAAAACACTTTAAAATGAATTTCACCTGTTGCTTTTTACTTTTTAATGTGACTGCAAGAAATTTTCTTTTTTTTTCCTAGGGCCGCATCCATGGCACATGGAAGTTCCCAGGCTAGGGTTCAAATCGGAGCTGCAGCTGCCGGCCTATGCCACAGCCACAACAATGCAAGATCTGAGCTGCATCTGAGACCTACACCACTGCTTGTGGCAACGCTGGATCCTTAACCCACTAAGCAAGGCCAGGGATCAAACCCACATCCTCATGGATACTAGTTGGGTTCCTAACCCACTGAGCCACAGTAGGAACTCCAAGAAACTTTAAACTACATGTGGCCCACACTTCTACTGGACAGAATCAGCCTCGAGTGATGGGCACAGGCTCCATGTGGGCACATCTCCTGGACTCCACAGACTCTTGCCTTCTGGGGAGGGAAGCAATAGGAAGAGGGCCAGAGCAGGGCCATTGAGAAGGTGCTGCTGCTTGAAGGAAACCAGTCCTGACACCTGCCCTAAATTAGCAGGTGCAAGACCAATGACTCTTCCAGAAAAGGATGTGCCTAGAAGAGTCTTGGAGATGCTCCCTGGGTGTGGCCTGGGGCAGAAAGTAGGGGAAGGGCTTTGCTGTCATCCACTCCTTCCTCCAGCAGAGGTTGGGCCTCTGCCTGGTATCATGTAGATGCAACTGCAGGCAGGACAGACCCAGTGGATGTGTTAGGGTGGCCCAGGCTCTCATAGGGCATCAGGCCCACAGAGAGCTCCCTGTAGCCAGGGGTGGGGGTGGCGGTCGTAGCAAGGGTGTACCCAGGAACTTGAGAGCCCCAGGAGGCAGCTGTGAGTAGAGAGCAAAGAGAGCCCTCTGGAAAGATGGCAAAGCCAATCCCTGCCTGGAATGCTGTGGACCCGGGAAAGTGAAGAGGAGACTAGGAAAGAGAGAGAGAGGAAGGAGAAATAAAGGAAGATGGAAGAAAGGAGTGAGGAGAGAGAGAGCAAAGGAAGCAAGGTGCCTCCGGGGTGCATGGGCTCTGGTGCCAAGAACCAGAGTTTCCACCAGGAGAAGGGCGTGGGCCATTGGTGAAAGGAGGCCTGGACTGGGGCTGAAGAAGCTGATTGGAGTTTGCTGCTGGGGAAAGGGGGTGTAGCCCAGGGTGAAACCCTCACTGCAATGGGGAGGCGTGGGTAGCACCAACTGGGGACAAGCCAGAGCCTGATGGAGAAGCGGGAGCTGGAGGGGGACTGCTGGGCAGACGGGGCCGCAACAGTCTCACTGTTGTCTTCTCCGATGCGGATGCTCCGCAGGAGCCCTCTGCAGGGATCCCAGCGCATTTCCATGGAGGAGGAGGGCGGGCTGGGAGCACTCTGAGGGGGTCTGGCTGACCCTCAAGGGGTGGAAGGATCAGCTCAGGGCAGAGCTGGCCTGCGGCCTCTCCCAGTTGGCTCTGCTGGTGAAGAGCCCGGGCCCTTGTCTGCCCCAGCCTCGGGCCATGGCAGGCCCTCCCGGCCTCAGCCCCACCAGCCACACTCTCCAGAATGCCCGGCTCCTTTGCCCCAGGATTTTCCACCCTCGGCTGGACTCGGTCTCTCCAGTGGCCACTTGCCACAGTAGAGGACCGTGGCCTCCATCCCTGCCCCCACCACACCCCCCAGAAGGGATGACTTGCTTGCTTCCCTGCTTCAAAGCCCAGAGCACCCTTTCAGGCTCTCGGCTAAAGCTCCCGCTTCTGGCTCCGGCTCGGCCCGCTGGTTCGTGCAGCCGGGATGAGGGAGAAATCAGGAGCACCTCCGGAGCTAATGAAGGATCCGAGCCTCCGGCTCAGGTCAGCAGCCCCCCACCAGCCTCCTCGGCGCTCTGTGATGGCTCATTATTCCAGTATTCCCAGGAGACAGACGGAATTTTCCCCAACATCGCCTAATTACATTCCGGCTCTACATGATACAGTGACATGTGTGCCAGCGCGCACCGTTCCCGGTAAGCCTCAGACGAGCGCATTCCCGCAGAGGGCGCGGACGGCAGGTTTTAATCTTGAGGGGAGCGCTGAGAGCTGTTACCTGGGGAGGCTCCAGGATAAGACCCCCCCTTCTCCTCTCAAGAGCAAGCCCCTCCCTGGGTGACTGAGAGAACCAGCTCTGAGGCCACAGAGGCGCAGACAGAAGCGACTTCAAAGGGAGGACAGCTGCGGGGAGGGAAGGTGTGTTTGCCGAGGGCCTGCCACGGAGGACAGGAGACAGTTCTGATGGCGCGTCTCAGGAGCACTGCAGCTTCTCTACTCGGAGCTCTTCTGGTCTCGAGTCCCTCTGGGGGCCAAGGGGCGCTTCCCAGACTGCTCCCAGCCTGGGAGAGTCCCTGGAACCGAGAGGGCAGGCCCTGTGTTCGGGGGCCCTGTCTGTGTGGCCCCAAGCCCTGGAGTTGCCCAGACCCAGTAACAGAGCCAAAGGACACCTTCCCCTCCATCCAGCCCCTACGCCATCACCCAGGGGTGTAAAGTGCACCTGCAGGTTCCCAGCTCATAGTCTTAGCTGATCCCAGCACTGCAGCTGCCCCAGTCACTCCACGTGGCCTTCCCGGCTTCCTCTTCCTCTTCCCTCCCCGCAGTGGCCATTCCAAACCTTCCCCTCCATCCCTACTGTCGGCCTCCACACCTGACGCTCACCTGCTCAGCATCCTCCCGCATCTCCTGTATCAGGCCCCCTGCCGGACACTGACTCTGGCCCCTCACTGGCTCAGCTCTCCTCACCCCAAGGTTTCAATTCAAATGCCTGCAGGGGCCCAAAGAGAAACACAAACATTGAGGTGGGAGACAGGATGAGTGGGTGGCAACCTGGAAGCCAGGCCCATCGGACAGGCCCGGGCTCTAGCCCCTGCTGCCCAGTGGGAAGGGGGGCCTTTAGGTGATCCCGGCTTTTGATTTTTCCAGAGGCTGGAAGTCAGGATAGGTACATGCAATTGTTTGGCAGCCAATTCAACCCAAAACAATGCTGCGTGGGCCAAGGCAACCCCACCTGCTGCCTGAATTTGCCCGAGGCCATGGTTTCTGACAGCTGCCTCCCTGTCTGGGGTGCCCCCTCTCTCCGAGTATTCAGTTCCCCGCCCCCACTATTGACGGCTCCCTCTCTGCCTATAGACCCTCTCAAGTCTCTCCCATTGAACAACAAACCCTGCCAAACCTAATCGCCCTGCAGCAACCGCCTCTCCTCTCGTCAGAGTCAAACCACTTGAAAGGTCTGTCTCCCGCGCAGTAGGCCCACTTCCTCTCCCCCTTTCCTCTCTTCTCTCCCCCCCTTTCTCTCTCTCCCCCTCTCTTTCCCTCTCTCCCCCTCTTCCTCTCTCTCCCCCCTCTTTCTCTCTCTCTCCCCCTCTCTTTCTCTCTCTCTCTCCCTTCCAGCCCCTGCACCTGGCATCCTGCCCACTTCTCACGCACCAGCTCCCTGCTTAGGCCCAAACCCAGTGGTTTCCCTGCTCTGGCCTCCAACTGTCCCTGGGGGCAAAGTGCCCCTTGAAATCTCCTCCCCGAGGTCTGGGACACAGCTCTCTCTGGGGTCAACTCCAATTCAGGTCTACTCTGGACATTCCTTCTCTCTGTCACAGGCACCCCTTCCTCTTCCCCATCCACCTGCAGACCTTGGGGGGGCCACCGGGGCCCAGGCAAATGCATTCTCCTCCCAGCTTGCTCTGAGCTCCAAATCGAATGGCCAATGGCTCCAGGCTCACCTCCTGGGATGGCCAGATGCCCCCTACTCAGCCCTCCCCAGACGAACACCGCCTCCTCCACACCTTCTCAGGGGCCACCTTGGTCTGCAAAAACCCTGCATTCTCTCTGCCCTTGAGTCCCATTCACCAAGTCCTGCAGCCTCCACCTCAGAAACTCCCTCCCAACCGAGCAGCTGCCTCCTTCCTAATCTCCTGCCTTCGCCCTTTCTCTCCTCCAGCTTCTCCACCTGACTCTCTCACCCTCAATGGCTGGGACCCTTCTTTGCCCAGTGTCGAAGGTCCAAAGCCAACATTCACCTCCCATCACCCCAAGCCCAGCCACAGCTGCCTGCCCCAGTGTCTCGTCCATTTAGAGGCCTTGGGTTATGTTGTCCCCTCTGCTCGGGGTTGTCCCTCCTGCCCTCATCTGCCGGTGACTTCTCATCTGTTCTTCAAACTTGGCACAAGCTAAGGGGGATTTGGGCTCCAACCCCTGCTTCGGGCTCCCCTATCATGTGCTCTGTTAATTCCACCTGGCCTCCTCCTCCTCAGTCTGCAGGTAGGACTCTATTGTTGTGTAAGAGACTGAATATACAAACAGGCAAAGCCAAACCCCAGAGCAAAAGAGAACTCTGACCCCCAGGCTACAGTAACCAGCCCTGGAAAACATCCCATCACCTACAGTAACCAGCTCAAGAAGCCCACCTGCAAGTCAGACTTGTGGGAAATCAGACTCCAGCTCTAGCAAACAGTCCAGGAAGCCAAGCAGTGTCCCCTGAGACAATCAGCCCCAAATGGCCAGAACTTGGTTAGCTTCCCTGATTTTTGCCTCCACTTGCAACTTAGGGCCAAGCAGAGAAAATCAAACACGCTCCCTCATCAATCAGAGAGGGTGTCCTATGTCTAATGAGCCTGCCCTCAGCTTCCCCAGGCCCATCAGGGCACAGCTGAAGCCTACCCTCTTTTCCACCATAAAATTTCGACGTCTCTGCCTGCCTCTGTCTCTCTGCCAAAACCCAAATGATGGTGGTTGGCTCCCTTTGGAGTAGCAAGCTCTGAATAAACTGCCTTTACATGTTCTCATTCAGTTGGTCCATATGTGTGATATTTCCACATGTATAATAAACAACTCCAAACTTGAGCCCTCACAACAAAACCCTTTCTTTCTTTCCTTCTTTCTTTCTTTTTCTTTTTTAGGGCCACACCTGTGGCATATGGAAGTTCCCAGGCTAGGGGTCAAATCAGAGCTACAGCTGCCGACCTATCCCACAGCTCACGGCAAAGGCGGATCCCTGACCCACTGAGTGAGACCAGGGATAGACACCATGTCCTCATGGATACTAGTCAGGTTTGTTTCTGCTGCACCAGGGAACTCCCACAACAAAACTATTTCTTTCATGACTTTGTGGCTCCATGGGCTGGATGGGCTCATGGGATGGTTCTTCTGTCCTTCTCACTCGGCATTTCTCATCTGCTTGAAGACAGATGGCGGAGGGCGCTGGGGTCATCTGGGCACTGAACTAAGATGCTGGGACACCAGAGTCCCCCTCTCCCTTTCCTTATGGTCTTGGGGCGTCTCCTCTAAGTGCAGTCACTGCCTGTGATCTCCCTAAAAGAGTAGCCAGGCTTCTTACATGGTGGCTCAGATCTCCCCAGATCCTCCTTAGGCTTAGGAAAGTGAGGCTGCTGGCCTTCTTAAAGAACGTGGAGGTGTTTCCATCATGGCTCAGCAGTAATGAACCTGACTAGGATCCATGAGGATGCAGGTTCGATCCCTGCCCTTACACAGTAGGTTAAGGATCCAGCGTTGCCCTGAGCTGTGGTGTAGGTCACAGACACGGCTCAGAGATCCAGCATTGCTGTGGCTATGGTATAGGCTGGCAGCTACAGCTCTGATTCGACCCCTAGCCTGGGAACTTCCATATGCCATGGGTATGCCCCCCCCCAAAAAAAAATAATAAGAGTGTGGGACTGGAACTGGCATAGCCTCACTTCCTCTGCATCCCACTGGTTAAATCAAGCTGCACAGCGGGATTTCCCACTGTGGCTCACCACTAACAAATCTGACTGGTGTCCATGAGGACACCAGTTCGATCTCTGGCCCTGCTCAATGGGTTGAGGATCTGGCATTGCTGTGAGCTGCAGTGTAAGTCACAGACGTGGCTTGGATCTGACATTGTTGAGGCTGTGGCTGTGGCTGGCAGCTGCAGCTCCAATTCAAGCCCTAGCCTGGGAACTCCCATATGCTGCAGGTGCGGCCCTGAAAAGCAAAAAAAACAAAAAACAAAAAACAAAACACAGCTGCCCAGCAGTCCGATTCCATGTGGGAAGGAACCCTCCTGGGACATGGTAGCAGGAGGCATGGGGGCCACTTTGGAGACTGGCTGCCACACATCTTCCTTTTCATCGACATTGTTCTTGTCTCTGGGCCTTGCTCGGCATCTAGCAGGGGTTTGACTGAGTCAGGGCTCAGCAAGACTTGAAGGCCAGATATGAGTGGATGGAGGGATGGTGCGTCCAGCAGAGGAAGAGAAAAGCTCCAACACGGGCAGCCCTGCCCCCAGGCCCACACCACCATTTGTCATTCACATAAACACTGCTCTCGGCTGCTTGGCACACCGCTATTTTTAAACCTCTCAAGCAGTGAGTGGTGCTTAACATTTTTTGAATCAGGGACCCCTTAGGGAATCTCATGAAAGCTGTAGGAGACCCTCTCCTTAGAGAAGCGTGCCTCTGAAAAATCACTCACAATTCTGGGGCATGTTAATGAGAGCTGCCCTTTGCTGAAAGCTTTACCGCGTGCCGGTGACGGTGTGCGGGGCAGCGTGTCCTTATCTGGACTTATTACCCTCAACATACTGCAAGGTAAATACTACCATTTAGCTCCATTTTATGGATGAGAAAGCTGAGAATCAAAAAGGTTAAGGAGTGACTAGAAAGTGGTAATGGGACTCAGAGCAGAAAAGTCTGATGCCGAAGCCCAGACATTCCCAACCACTGCACCATACAGCTTCAGGTGGTTTAGGGATGCTCTTAACCCCAGGGGAAGAATTCCTTCTCGAAGGAGTTCCCGCTGTGGCTCAGTGGGTTAAGGACCCCACTAGTATCCGCAAGAAAGCAGGTTCGATCCCTGGCCTCACTCAGTGGGTTAAGGACCAGGCCTTGCCACGAGCTGTGGTGTAGGTCACAGATGAGCTTGGATCTGGCGTGGCCGTGGCTGTGGTGTAGGCCAGCAGCTGGAGCTCTGATTGGACCCCTAGCCTGGGAACCTCCATATGCCGCAGGTGTGGCCCTAGAAAGAAAAAAAAAAAAAGAATTCCTTCTCTAAGGGCTCCCAAAGTCCTACTTCGTCCTCTAAGTACCCTGTGTGGCTTTAAGACTGAATACGCCAGACCTGCCCATACTCCCCGACTCTGGGTTTCTGGCTACTCCCAGGCGTGGCTACTCCTGACACTGACCCGGCCTCCCCTGAAATGTCCTCTGTACCCTCTGTCCTTTCTCCAAGATCAAGACTCCTTCTCTCTAGAGCTTCCCCTGACAGTCTGCCCTGGACTAGTGCCTGCTTGTCCCTCTCCCACTTGGGGCTCCTATCATTTCCTGAGTAAGTGCTCGTTTCCCATCTTGGCTGTGAGCCCCAGGAGAGCAGGGACCTGTCCTCGGTTCCTCGGTGTCTTTCTCACCTTCCTAGACAGACACTCACACAAACACTAACAGTCCTCTGACTCCTCCCAGGCCCATTTCCTCTGCTCTCCTTTTGGTTCCTGGATCCTCAAACCCAAAGACTGGATGAGATTCCAGACGGGACCAGGTCAGAGCGGGGCTGCCTGGAAACGGACGCGTCTCCTGTGTGCAGAGAAACAGCTACTGAAATACAGTTTGCCAACCCAGCTGAGGGTCCACCCTGACCTGGCTGCTCCAGCAGGAATAGCTGAGGTCTTCTGTTTTATTTTATGTTCTCAGGGGACACCAAGTTGCATGAAATCTGTGGCTGCTTTGTTTCCCTCTAACAGTAAACAAAGACTAAAAAGGATGTGCCTTATTGGTCTGATGGAGAGTTTCTGTGGGAGCCAGCAGGACAGAAGAAACACCAGCTTCTCGAGTGCCATGAGCTTCTGCTCCCCTGGGGCCCTCCACCCAAACCAGGCCACTGGTCAGCAATCCCAGCTTGTGGACGGAAAGCTGAGAGCAGGTTGCAAGCCTGCCAGAGGCCCAGGAACAGAGAGGACTCACCAGTCCCCCCCCCGCCCCCCGCCTTTTCTGTCCCTGAGGGCTAAGGTCACAGGGTTGAGGCCTTGGGTTGAGCACTTTGCACCCACTACAACCACACAAGCAAACGGCCGAATAATAAAATTCATTTTACAGGCAAGGGAACCCCACCTCTGAGAGGGAAACGACTTGCTCAGAACCACTGTATCCATCAGATGTCATTAGGGTTTTGGTTGTTGTTTTCTTTTCACGGCTGCAACTGAGGCATATGGAAATTCCCTGGGTCGCATTGGCTCTGTGGCTGCCAGCCTACACCACAGCCACTGGCCTACCCCACAGCCACAGCAACTCCAGATCCAAGCCACGTCTGTGACCTACGCCACAGCTCATAGCAACACCAGATCCTTAACCCACTGAGCGAGGCCAGGGATCGAACCTGCATCCTCAAGGATGCCTGTTGGGTTCTTAACCTGCTGAGCCACAGTGGGGACTCCAGATATCATTAGGCATTTTGAGGACAGTGTAAGAAAGGGACAACTAACAAAGGTGTGGGTAGGGCCTTGGAAATCCTCAGGGATGACAAGTAATAGGCAAGGGGACACCAGTGTCACCACCCCTAGGCTTGAAGAGGGGTGGGAAGAGGTTCTGGAAATCAGAACCTGGAATGGAGAAGCTGTGTGGGAAGGGCCCCTTGACAAGAGCTGAGACACTCGCTCAGGGAGGGAGCTGGCTTGTAGGCAGGGGAGTCAACACCAGAAAGGACTCTCCTCCTGCCCCTAGTCACCTGCCAGTGCCTCCTGTCGGCTGGGCAGGGGGCCACAGCTGTGGACACACACAGGTCAGACTCCGGGCAGGGGGTGGGGTGGGGGGTGTGCCACCAGCACCTTCATCTTCTGGAAAGTGGCAGAGCCTGCACTCCAACCCAGTTTGCCTGCCCCCGGTCAAGCACTTAACCCTTCACCTGCCACATTTCCATGGGGTGGAAGCCAAAGAGGTCCAGAGGGGTTGATGCACAAGCCTGGGGTCCACCATTGCCCTGGGTGTTGGCACTCTTGTCAACTCAACCCCAAGCACATGTGGTCTCACCCCCAACTGGCTCCCACATGGTTCTGAGCCTAAAGTGGACCTTCTAGTTCTTTGAGGTTTGAGGGAGTCCCCTGCAGAGGGGAGCTGTAGTTCTCCAATTAACTTACACGCCACTTATTAGTCTCTTGGCCTGAAAGTCCCCAAACACCCACACAGAAATGGGGTGTCTCCCACAGCACCTGGCTTTCAGCTTGGGGTAGAGACAGGGTTTCAGCAAAGATGTGGGCTGAGGCTCTGTAGTTCAGAGCGTCCGCAGACAGCGCAGCCCCCTTGCGGGGTGGGATTGGGCTGCATCCCTGTGACAGGAGGCTTGGGGCGAGCTAACACCACATCATCTCACCGAGCCCTGCTTCATTTGCAGATTTATTAAATCGAGAGCCAATTCTGACACAGTTTCTTTCAAGCCGTTCTACCTTGCAGGTGTGCGAAATTTATTTGAGATAAAACCATTCCAGAGAGAGCACAATCTTCAAAGCCCACCTCTGAGACCAGAAAGAAATAAAAAACAGTAGCCCATACAAATGTGCAATTAAGTTTCCAAATACTTGGGAGCTGAGAGAAACACCATCCCTGCGGAGAGTACGTTTTTGAGGCAATTTGCTTGAACTCTATTCAGCACTCACTCAGAATGCTTTTTAAAAATAACATATGATTTTCTTCCCTCTCCAAAGGCTCCCTTGTTCTTTCTCTTCCAGGTAAGAATGAGCCAGCTCTGGAGTGAGAAATGCAGTTGCTCCTTTTGATAGGGGATGATGGACTATGTTGTAAGGAAGGCAGATAAGAAAGCCAAGCAAGAATCCCTGTCCATGGAGAAGGACTCTTGCTGAGGTGGGGGGTGGGGGTAGGGAGGGCCAGAGGCTAGGGGTTGGCCCTGGGGGTCTTCACCTACCAATAGGCCACAGTTTCAGAGATTAGACTCAGCTTGGAGGAGGTGTCTATCCGCAGCCTAGACTGGGCTTGACAAATGCCCACTTTCCCCAGGTAGAGATCTGATCCCTGGTGCGAGAGAGAAGGCATAGTTCTGCTGTAAGGTTTGCAAAAATTAGATTCTTCTTTCTACATGAGGTTGAGTGAGCTACAAAGAGGGGCAAGATGGAATCAGTGCTGCCAAGGGAGACAGGACTTCCATACCATTAAATATTTTTGAGAATGTTTTAAAAAAAAAAAAAATCCCGGTCCTATGCCACTTGGCAACAGCATGACTCTGGACAGGTGGCTTGGCCTCCCGAGCCTCAGTTCCCTGAGCTGTAAAATGAGACACTTGATAGAGCTATTGGGTGAACGTGCAGTTTAACTGTAAGGGCACCTCGTAGCTTATATTCCCTGGGGCCAGGCAAAAACCACGGCAGCTGAGACTCAAATCATTGATCGATCCTGGAAAGGACCACCACCCAGTCACAAGGGCCAGGAGCCAGATGTGTCATCCTGCAGAGACATCACGGGCTATGGATAAAAGTCCAGCTTTTGGTCAGGGCTCAGCTTTGAATCTTAGTTCATAATTTAGTGTCTGTTTGTCCCTTGGCCGAAGCCCTTAGCTGCCCTGAACCTCAGTTTCCCCATCGGTGAAATGGGAACATTAATAATACATGATCAAATGAGCTAATCCCTGTAAGGTGTTTAGCTAGCGCCTGGCACAGAGTAAGTACTTAATAAGCAGTTGTTTGTTATCATTATGGCTCTCCCAGATCAGACTCTATGTGCTAAAATTTAATAACATTTTGTTTCTTTGTGTTTATTTCTGCAGTTACTTTCTATTTATGGCAAGTGATACTGAGTCTCCATTTACAGAGGTGTTATCAAGTTTCCTTTCTGAATACATTTATTTAAGCTAAAGTGGGTCAATATACAGAAGGAAAAAGAAATCCAAAAAAAAAAAAAAATAGTGCAGGTGGCCCACAGATGGGTGAGATGTTGGGAAGGTGCAAGGCAGAAACTGAAGTTTAGGAAACACCCAGATAATAAATTGTGTAAAGCCAGAAGCAGATCCAAGCTGTGTCCCACACCCACCTCAAGGCCATCTCAAGGTTGTTCAGAGGCCAGCGACCTTGGAGCCTGCTCTTCTCTGCCTTCGGGGTCCTCCCTGGATCAACCATTTTGTCTCAGGCGGAAGTCCCCAACTCCCCTGGGGGTAACCTTCCCCAAATGAGGGCGCTGTGAAGAGCCCCCGAGGCCCCTTGCCTGCCTGCCTCCCCGAGGGCCCTGGGGCCCTAGAGTGAACCATGGCTCCGGGATCTTGGGCCAAGTCCGCCGGAGACCGCTGGACTGGGGCCTGGGGGCCGGAGGCTGGAAACTGGGAGGGTGGGGTGTGCGCGCCCTTTGAGGAGGTAAGTTGAATGCCATCTTTCTACAACTTCTAAGGAGAGACTTGGAGCAGCCAGAAAAATAAAAACACCATCCTGGCTCTCGCCGCCGCTGAGGTGTTACAACTCAGTCCCAGTTGCCTGGCAACGGTGCAGGTATGTGATTGGGTGAGCGGCGCTCCCAGGGAGCCAACCAGCGCCCGTCGGGCCGGCCCAGGTGGGAGCGGGTGGCGGCGCAGGCCAGCAGCCGCAACCGCATCCCGCATCCGCTCGCGCCTGACGCCACCCTCCTCCCGCCCCTCCGACTGTCCCCTCCGAGAGAGAGGAACCTCCATGGCCTCTGGGGCGGGGGGGGGGGGGGGTCCGAGGTTTGGGCGGCTGCCAGGCCCTGGCAGCCGTGCTCAGGACTCCACTGATGCCTCTAGCCCAGGTTGGGTCACCAGTTTAGGAATCAGTGGTCAAGAGCCGTAACCCGCTGCAAGCCGGCCTCCCACCCAACTCTGTCCCAAACCCCACATTTCAAAACAACCCAGGAATGCAAATGGGTGGAACCTCCCATTCTGGGATCTAGGCTTTCCTTTGGCACATAAATACACTCTGTCTGTCCCCAGAGAAGATGTTAAGGGAGCAGAAGCCTTTAGAGGAGGGATTTCGTGACTCCTGCGGTAGCTACTGGGGGAAGCATCCAGGTGGGTTCTGTGCAGCTGACCTCCCAGCACCCAGAGCCAGCAGGAATAGTGGCTAAAAGGGCTGGCTCAAAGAGCCCTCCATTTGAATTCCTGCTGAAGATTGACTGGCTGTGTAACCCTGAGCAATTCACGTAACCTCTCAGTGTGCTCATCTGTAAAATGGGGGGAAAAGCAGGACTCACTTTACTGGGCTGCTGTGAAGATTAAGTAATACCCACAGAACATTTAGCATGCTGCTTGGCAAATTCTTAGTCCTCAATCTCAGAAAAATAAATAGTTCCATCAGGGCCTGGAAGCTGCTGTGCCGCCAGGCATAAGTCACAGATTTGCTGGAGGAGGCTCCCACTAGAGCACATGGTGTTCCAACGCCCCCTTCCAGTAGCCCATGCAGGTGGCCTCTCAGAGGTGGGTCCCTCTGATGGATGGTGGGCTTCCATCCATCACTTCCCACGTGGTGGCCTCTACCAGCCAGCAGCCCTGCACCTCCTGCCTCCTGGCTCCATTAACAACCCTCCTAAAGAAATACTGAGTGAGGGGGCAGGTGGGGGAGGCAATCCAGGTGTCTGCCTGCCTCACGCCACCCCCTCCCGGCCCTCCCTCTAAGTAGCATTCTCCATGGGGTCCTCCTCAGCCTGCACTAAGGACTCACATTCCCAGGGCAGGTGTTGCTCATGAGCAATTCAGCAGGGCTGGGCACTCCCCCTCCACACACACACACGCCACCATCAGGAAAGAGAAAAGGGAAGCAGGCCAGCTGACTGCAGCCCTTCGCCAGGCACCAGGCAGGTAGCCCTTCTCCATGGAGAGAGAGTCTCCTCTGCCCCTTTCTTCCAGCCTCTCCCCTTCATTGCTGTCCACACACCCCAGGTGGGCAGGCAGGCAGGCAGGCCAAGTGTGGATGCACTCACGTGCTCCTGCGGGGGGAGTGTGAGGAGAGGGAACTCTCTGTGACTGAGGCAAACCCCATCTAGCCTTGGGGAAGGGGGCGCGTGCTCCTGGGAAACCTTTCTGAACCCCAGGGGCTGAAGACCCAGACTTGGTCCACACTCCCCAGCCTCCAAATCCCTACACTCCAAATCTACTTGGCTCAGATGTGTTTTCTTAAAAAGATTAATTCCATCCCAGCCCAGGCAGCCTTTGACACTGATGTTTACGTGGGGTTTTTTAAGAGCTTCTGCTTTTCAGCCAACATATTAACATGTTAACAGTTGTGCTGGACTCTGTTTTGGTGTCTGGGCTTTTTCTCCTGTTTCTTTCGAGTTTTCTGTACTTTTCAAGTTTTCCACAGATGGCATGTATTACTTTCACAGCAAAAAATAAAAAATAAAAATAAACAAAAACAAAAGATTAATTAGTGAGCTGGCTCAGCAACCTGTTTAAATCCTTATCGGAAGGGTACCAGGTTTTCCCAAAGGGACCAGAAGCAGCCCCTGGGAGTTCCCGTTGTGGCTCAGCAGTAACGAAACTGACTGGCGTCCATGAGGATGTGGGTTTGATCCCTGGCTTTGCTCAGTGGGTTAAGGATCTGGCGTGGCAGTGAGCTGTGGTGTAAGTCGCAGATGAGGCTTGGAATCTGGCGTTGCTGTGGCTGTGGTGTAGTCCAGCAGCTGTAGCTCTGATTCATCCCTCCCCTAGCCTGGGAACTTCCATAGGCCACAGGTGTGGTCCTAAAAAAAAAAAAATTAAAAAAAAAAAAAAAGCAACCCCTGTTTCTGGATCTGTGCTGCTTCCTGGAGCCACATTGAGCAGGAAAGGCAGGGAGACACTGGTGGGACAAAGTGCCCCAAATGAGCCTCTTGTGACCCTCTAGAGAGTGGCTATGTTTATAGTGGGCAGCAAGTACCCCACTTGTTGGGAGTCACCTGCCCAGGGTACCAGCTAGAAACTTCCCTCTTAGGAGGCCTAGAAATGAAAATCCTGCTATTTCCTCTTTTCTCAGCTCTGCCTTTCCAAAGACATTAGGAAAATGGGCTGGAGGGGTGGGGCATGGAGAAGGGTTGTCCCTCCGTCATCCCTGCAGCTGCCTCATCTGCCCATCCTGACCCAGCCCCGCACAAGTCACTGTCCCCTTCCAGCCTGATCTGCTCCAGTGGCATGCAGCTGACACTGCCCAAGCACTGCCCTGGGAGATCTGTCCATGTCTCGGCCTTGACCAGTCTTCTCCCAGGAAGCTCTAGGACCCAGCAGAAAAGGAAACTTGCCAGGATGCTAGAGATAAAAAGGTGTAAACTCCAAGGGGTAAGAGATAGCTCTTCTAAACTAAGAATGGTAAGTGAGAATTTACAGCCACTGACCCCCAGGTCTGCCCTGTGCTCATGTGAAATCCCTAACCTTCTCAACACTCCGGCAAGGCAGGTGTTATTATCCATTTTTCAGATGACAAACTGGAAGCTCAAAAATGCTCAGAGGCCTCCACAACCCCCACAAGTACAAAGCGGCCAAGCAAGAGCCAAATTCAAGTCCTCTGTGGCCAGCCTCTTGCTCAAGACAGTATCTCTCTCACCATCATCTCCTCAGTGCGATGCAAATACTAGGCGAATCCATACGGGGAAGATGGAGGGAGCCCACAGCTTCTAGGTCCCCAACCCTCCATCTTCCAATGGACCTGTCCCATACCTGGGCCTGGACAAAGAGTCGCACTCTGCTCAACTCAACAGAAACTATGGGAAGAAGCAGTGCTGCAAACACCCAGATCCCTCCTGGGATGCCCTGCGCAGGAGTGGATGGCCAGGACAGCCTGTATCTCCAGCCTGCCGGGTAATCCTGGAGGTGGCGGGAGAGAGGCCTCATAACGCGCTGAGCTGGGGGAGAGAGGAAGGCGATGGCTCAGCAGGCAGCAAAGGAAAAAACAAGGGGGCAGCAATGGCAGGTGGGTCACTGTTTATCCATCAACTGGGTCTCCATTTGCTGGGAGCTCCTTGAGGGCAGGCTGGGCTTTTCACAGATCCATCTCAAGCACCCAGCAGAGCAGCATCCAGAAAACTGGGCAGATGTCTCTGGGAGCTCCCGACTGGTACATGTAAGCTGGTTTTCTAGGGGAAGAACAGCAAGCAAGAACCAGGCTAGGATGAGACGGGCTGACGGGGGCTTTGAGGCCAAGGAACCACCTCCCCCACCACCAGATCACACTCGGATTAAGATCACTATCAAGGCTGTGTATCCATCAGATGCAGGCGGGAGGGGTGGGCAGTACCCCTACCTTCACCCCCATATAGTCATGATGTCACAGAGCCCAGGAAAGTCCTTCATCTTTTTGTACAGAGAGACCTTTTGAGAATCTGATGAAAGCTCTGGAGGTACTAAGATGCACCCACAACGGAACACTGTAAACCAGCTATAATGGAAAAAATAAAAAGCATTTTTAAAAAATGCACCCACACATGGAATGTAGGGGGGGGTATGGCCCCTGAGGCCCACTGGTTGGCCCTATGGGAGTTGGGGAGGTCCAGATAGAGGCCCCTGCAGCAGAGGCAGCACGATGTGATAAGGACAAAGGTGACCGACAGGAGACTGGGTTCCATCCCCCTTCTAAGTCTTTTCACTTCCCCAAACCTCTACTGGACTTTGCATTCGGTGTTCTCTAAATTCCTTCAAACTCTAGAATTCTGATTATTTCTGTGACTTTCATCTTCTGCAGGACTGAGCACTGCCCCAGGCCTTCAGGGAAGGAAAAAAAAAAAAAAACCAACCCCCCCATTCCATATATGTTGCTCATTTAATTCTCTCCGTTACCCATATTCTTGCTCATTTTGTTTATTTTTTATTTTTTATTTTTTTCTTGTCTTTTTGCCTTTTCTAGGGCTGCTCCCCTGGCATATGGAGGTTCCCAGGCTAGGGGTCGAATCAGAGCTACAGCTGCTGGCCTATGCCACAGCCATAGCAATGCAGGATCCGAGGTGCGTCTGTGACCTACACCACAGCTCACAGCAACGCCAGATCCTTAACCCACTGAGCGAGGCCAGGGATCAAACCCACATCCTCAAGTTTCCTAGTCGGATTCGTTAACCACTGAGCCATGACGGGAACTCCTCTTGCTCCTTTTAAATTAAGAAACCCCTCTGTCAGGATGAAGGGTAAAGGAACGCCCCAAAGGTGATGGTAGGGGGTGGGGCTCAGATCTGAACCTGGATCTGATGGACCACACAAGCCTGTGCCTTTGCCATGGCTGTACTGATGCCCTCGGCGCCCTCCTTCTTCTCACACTCACTGTCAACTTGGCTTTGAAATATGGGTCTTTCCCTCCACCTCTTGCCCCACCTTGGCCTCTAGCTACCTGCTTCCCACTCTCTGTTCCTGGGGTCTGCTCGCCACCTGGCAGATGGCAAATGAGGGCCATTTTCACCCCTTCCCCATCCAGCTAGATCGAATCCGCCTGAGCCTGACCCCTCCTGGGGCCACTGCTTCATTGGGGGCCAATTAATGGTCATGGTTGATTTCTGGACGCTCAGGCACAGGGCTGCATCACCCAGGTTTGCTTCCCAGCTTAAAAGCCCAGATTAATCGCCCTGGGCTGGTTCTGTCACACACAGGGATATATTTTCCTCTTGGAATTTACAAGTAGTTCCATCTGAGAAATAAACAGCCAGAGATAAAAATTACATTGTCACAGTGCAGGTGTGATAGATGTAGGAAGCAAGCCGTCGTCGTGGTCGCGGCAGAGGTGCTCTGCCGACAGAATCCACCAAATGAGACCCGGAGGAGCCCCAGGGAAGGGGAATGAGATGCTGATGGGATCTCAGCTGAATGGGAAGCGTGGAATCTCTGCAATTTACATTCCATCACTCTAAATCATAGGGTTCCATGCCGGCCTCCCAGAGCCGAGGTGAGAGTTTGATTGACAGGAGACCTCCTCAGGCCACCTTCCTCTCAGCTGCAGCTCCAGGAACCGGCCGCCTGGGCAATAGAATAAGCTCCTGCTGAGAAGCCAGCAGGGAGACACTTGGCTTCATCTTGGCCACGGTGTCTCCACCAAGACACCATCTACCTGTCTTGTCTCTACTGCTACCAGCTGAGGGGAGCTAAGCCCGCCTGTGAAGAAAGCCACTTTGGAGAACGCCATAGGAAGATCAAGCTGGACCTGTGATCAGAATAATAATAACTGGGGAGGTCCCTTGTAGTGCAGTGGGTCAAGGATCTAGCATCATCACTGCTGCGGCTTGGGTCATTGCTATGGCTAGGGTTTGATCCCTGACCTGGTAATTTCCACACGCCATGGGCACAGTCAAAAACAAAAAAAGACTAATAATAACTAACACTGGAGTTCCCACTGTGGCACAAAGGGATCAGTGGTGTCTTGGGAGCACCGGGATGCACGTTCGATCCCCGCCTGGAACAGTGGGTTAAGGGTCTGGAATTGCTGCCGCTGCAACATAGGTGGAAACTATGGTTTAGATCTGATCCCTGGCCCGGAAACTCCACATGCTGAGGGGCAGCCCCAAAAGAAAAGAGGAACAAACAAACAAACAAAAACTAACAATTACTAAGCACCACCTGCTTGGCCCTCCGTGAAGGACCCAACAAAGATTATCTCACATTAATCCTCATGACAACCCTACAAAGGGGTACTATTATTCCCACTTTACAGAGGACAAACTGAGGCTTGAAGAGGTTAGAGGAACTTGCCCAAGGTCCCTGGAATGGATTAAACCATGGCCCCAAAATATATGTCCATGTCCAAATCTCTGGAACTTATAAGTGTGACTTTATTTGGAAAAAGAGTCTTTGCAGATGTAATTAAGGATCTTGAGATGAGATCATGCTGGATTACCCAGATGGGCCCTAAATTTAACGACAAATGTCCTTATAAGACAGAAGAGGAGACGACAGGGAAGAGAGAAGCCTCGTGAAGGCAGAGACAGAGATCGGAGTAGCCACGAGCCATGCCAGCCACTGCTGGGAGCTGGCAAGGAACAGAGTGTCCCCTGGAGCCTTGGGATGGAGCACGGTCCTGCCAACACCTTCATTTCAGATTTCTGGCCTCCAGAACTGTGAGAATAAATTTCTGCTCTTTTAAGCCACTCAACTTGTAGCCATTTATTACAACAGCCCTAGAAAAAGATGGCCCCAGCTAATAAGTGACAGAGCCAGGATTCAAATCTGGCAGGCAGACCCCAGACTCAGGGCTGCCCACCAGGCGATGCCTGGATGCCAGTCCTGGCTCTATTGCAATTGAGCTGTGTGACCTTGAGAAAGTCGCTAAGCCTCAGCCTACTCACCTGCAAAATGAGGAGGTTGCACAAGACAAGTGGGGTGCCTCGGGGGCTGCCATGGTGACAAGAGGGACAAATGGGGTTCTGAGTACACGGTCAGGTGCAAAAAAGAAAAGAGCCTTAGCAAACTGCCTGTAGACGACAACTTGTGTGGGTTTTGGGCCACCCACGATATGCTCCCTTCCTTCTGGACACCGTACCCTGGTTTTCCTTTGGGAAAACTCATCCTCCTCAACTCCCCCGCCCCCCCACCACATGCTTTGATGGAGCAGATCCCAGCCCCATCTTTGGGGGGAATTGTACCCAATCAGCATATACACCTAGGTCTCAGTGACTGGTTCAGGGACAAATCCAGACTGACGACATCAGGCCCAGAAAAATGAGCTCTCTTTGGAGTCAGGGGGAGGTGGGGAGGGCGGTATGGGGCATGAACTTGGAGCTGCTGGGCCTTCTGAGCATGATGCCAAGATAAGAGAAGCCACACCAAGAAGATGAGAAGAAACCAAGTCCTGGTGACCCTGGGTGATCAAGTTACACCCGAAGATGACTCAGTTTTATGAGCCTGTGAGAGTCTTTTTTTGTTCCAACAGTTTGGGTTTCTGTCATTTCTATCCAGAGGGTCCCAACCCTCAAGTCACCAGTCACCACCATTTCTAAGGGTCCTTCTAGCTCTGAAGCAGTGTGATTGCACGGCCAGAAAATCCACAGTGTGTGCCTCTGCCTGCAATGCACGTGCATATGCTATCCCCCTTCAGACACGCCCGCCCACTTTCCACGCAGCATCTATGACAGAAGACTATTATGCCTCCATAGCTTGACACTTTCCTCTGGAGGCTGCTGGTCCATTGCGGGTCCAGGCCAAGCCTCACCAAACTCTTCCTGGAAGCCTCTGAGTCTAACTCCTTTTTTTGTTTGTTTTTTTGGCCATGCCTGCAGTGTGTGGAAGTTCTGAGGCCAGGGATCGAACCCTTGTCACAGCAGTGACCCGAACCACTGCAGTGAGACACAAGATCCTTAACCTGTTGCCTCTGAGCAGCATGGGAACTCCTGAGTCTAATTCCTTGATGCATCAGAACATCCCCCCAAACCTCCTCTTCATGGTTCCATCTGGAGTTCCAACTTCACCCAGTTTTTCGGCATCTTCACGGCTTCACAGTCTGCAACTAGTCCACGGGTATTTGCTGAGTGCTAACATGTGCCAGGCACAGGTCAGAGCTGGGGATACTATGTCAGTGAGTGGACGTTTTCCCTGTCCTCATGCAGCAAACCGTTCAGAGACGTGCATGACTGACCACAACCCTAAAAAATTCATCGGCAGCCATTCAGCTTCTAGACACCACCCTAGTCCTAGGAGCCACTCTTTTCCGGGGCCCTGTAATGTCTCCCACCTCCTCTTCCACTCTTCACCCCCAAGTCTCTTCCCTGCATGGCCGTCAAGGTGACCTCCCTAAATACGAATCTTCTAAAAATGTAAACCAGGAGTTCCCGTTGTGGCTCAGAGGCAACGAACCAGACTAGCATCCATGAGGACTCGGGTTCGATCCCTGGCCTCGGTTAGTGAGTTAAGGATCTGGTGCTGCCATGAGAAACCATGTATATCGCAGACGCAGCTTGGATATGACATGGCTGTAGCTGTGTCATAGGCTGGCAGCTGTAGCTCCAATTCGAACCCTAGCTTGGGAACCTCTATATGCCATGGGTGCAGCTCTAAAAAGAAAAAATATTTGTAAACCAGTTCCCTGTATGGCTCTCCATCACACTGAGGATAAAATTCAGTGAGCGGGAGTTCCCGTCGTGGTGCAGTGGTTAACGAATCCGACTAGGAACCATGAGGTTGCGGGTTCGATCCCTGCCCTTGTTCAGTGGGTTAACGATCTGGCGTTGCCGTGAGCTGTGCGTTGCCGTGAGCTGTGGTGTATGTCGCAGACATGGCTTGGATCCTACGTTGCTGTGGCTCTGGCGTAGGCTGGCAGCTACAGCTCCGATTAGACCCCTAGCCTGGGAACCTCCCATATGCCATGGGAGCGGCCCAAGAAATGGCAAAAAGACAAAAAAAAAAAAAAAAAAATTCAGTGACCTCAGGAGTTCCCTGGTAACTCAGTGGGTTAAGGACCCAGTGTTGTCACTGCTGTGGGTTTGGGTCACTGCTGTGGCACAGGTTTGATCCCTGGCCCAAGAACTTCCATATGCCATGGGAAGGGCCCCTTCCAAAAAATTAAATCACCTTCCATGGCCCGCCCACAAGGTCCTGTGCCATCTGACCACTCTGCCACCCCCTATCCCTGTGCCCCCACCCACAGGGGCTATCTTGCTCTTTCTTGCACACTCCTTCTCAGGGACTTTGTATTGGATTTTCCTTCATCCCGACCCCTCTCTTGCCCCAGCATCCACGTACCCGCTCTGTCATCCATCTAGGTCTCTGGTCAATGTTAATTCCTCCAGAGGCTTCCATGAGTTTTATCCCACACTGCCACCTCCCCCTTTCTGTGCTGTCACTTCCCCAGTCCTCATCAGCCCGGGCATGGCTTTCACATCCCTGGACCTCCTGGAGGGTGAGCTCCATGACAGTCGGGCTGTGCCTGTCTCACCCACTACTAGTCCTCAGCACCAGGTGCGTGGCACCTCGCTGGTGTCATTACATGTCTGTTCAATGAATGAATGAATGAGTGAGTGCTGGATGCTGTCGGCGTCTATAACTGGGGTACCTGCTGTTGTCTGGGGGGCTCGGACTACTTCCCCAGCAAGTGTGATCCGAGCTGAGCTCTAAAGGAAGAGGAGGAATCATCTCGGGCGGAGGAGGGTGGGGGGAGCAACACGGCAGGCAGCATAATCTGCTTGCGGGAGGACCCTGACCAGGAGGGAGATGGGCACATGTGGGGAGCAGGATTCAGTCAGCATGAGGGGCAAGTTGCATGAGAGGCCCGAGGTATAGGCAGGGAGCCAGCTTATGTGAGGCCCTGAAAGCCCCATAAAAATCGAGGCCTCTATTCACAGAGCTGTGGGAAACCACTGAAGGGTTTTAAACAAAGTGATATGATCAGATCATTTCCACCCCGATATCATCTGCCTGCAGTGTGGAGCCTGGAGACAAAAGAAGCTAGAACACCAATCAGGAGACTACTGCAATGGTCCGAGCACGGGATGTGAGCCCCTGGTTTAAGATGGCAGAAGCAGGGGAAATGGAGAGAAGGGGATACATTTAAGCAGTGGGGATGGGCTGGATTGGCGGAAGATGACAAGGGAGCAGATGGATGACTCAGTGGGTGCTCAGCAGACGGCAAAGCAGGTCCCTCAGCGTCCTAGATTTGGACACTTCTATTCACGTGGCCAAAGATTATAGATGCTTATTTTTTTTGGAAGGCACATCAAACTTTCTGACTCACTGCGCTTGCAGGCAAACGCTTCCTCATCAGAATAACCCTTATGGGGACAAGAAATCTCTACTGCAAGCGAGTGGGAGCCCGCGGCAAGCTGCTGGATCACAGCCTGGAGAGAGGGGCTGAGTCTAGGGAACAGCTGGAGCGGACTTCATTTCAACAAAGCAAAAGTGGTCCTGGGCAGGGGATACATATTCTCTCCTTCCTCGTTGCCAGTGAAGTTTTGAGACAAGAAAAAAGAAATAGTAGGAGAAATGTCATCATACTACAGTACCCACGTCTCTATTTCTAGAGACCTCCGTGACCACCCCCGACACACACACACCCTCATGTTCTACTGGACTGCCAGTGACTGTGGGCGCTTTCAGAGACCAGAGAAGGAATCAACCTTGATGGTGGCTCCAGAAACTGGTATCTGGAAGAGATACATGGAACACAGGGCAAGTCAGAGCAAGAATGTGCTCCCTAAGCAGAAATCAAGTGGCCATGAAAAGGTGTTCTCTGGCTTTCTCTACTTTTTAACAACTGTGCCCCATTAAAAATGATCATTGTGGGTTGCACACCATTGTGTATGTACTTAATGTTACAAAGCAGCACACTTTATTATTATTTTTTTAAGGGCCGCACCCGCGACATATGGAGGGTCCCAGGCTAGGGAGTGAATCGGAGCTACAGCTGCTGGCCTAAACCACAGCCACAGCAACACCAGATCTGAACTGCTTCTTCGACCTACACCATAGCTCATGGCAACGCCGGATCCTTAACCCACTGAGAGAGGCCAGGGATCAAACCCATAAGCTCATGGTTCCTAGTCAGATTCCTTAACCACTGCGCCACAACGAGAACGCCGGCATGCTTTAAAAATGGTTAAAATGGGAGGAGTTCCTGTCGTGGCGCAGTGGTTAACGAATCCGACTAGGAACCATGAGGTTGCAGGTTCGGTCCCTGCCCCTGCTCAGTGGGTTAACAATCCGGCGTTGCCGTGAGCTGTGGTGTAGGTTGCAGACGCGGCTCGGATCCTGCGTTGCTGTGGCTCTGGCGTAGGCCTGTGGCTACAGCTCCGATTCAACCCCTAGCCTGGGAACCTCCATATGCCACGGGAGCGGCCCAAGAAATAGCAAAAAAAAAAAAAAAAAAAAAGGTTAAAATGCAGGTTCACTCCCTGGCCTGGGAATTTCCACATGCCATGGGTGTGGCCAAAATAACAATAATAATAATAACAACAGTCAAAATGGCGCATTTTATGTTATGTATACCATAAAATAAATAATAAAAAAGAAACCTTAAAGTCCACTGAAACAACCAACTCTTGGCCCTTTCATTTCTCCTACAAACACCTGCTAAATGGTTGTCATCCCACCTAAGTTGGAACATGTACAGCAACAGGGGATTCACTGCCACAGTCACAGAGAACTCCACCTTTTCTACCTCTATGACAAAGTTCTTGACAAAAATCAAACCAGCTGACACTTAAAAAAAAAAAGTCCTCATGGAGTTTTAGGGCCCACGACCCATGCTCCTTACAGTCAGAATCTTTTGAGAGCTGGACTTTCTCATTGATCACACCATTGTTGTGTCCTGTATCCTCGTCTGTCTGAGTTGTGTGTCCAGGAGACAAAATGGTGCACACGTGACCTCCAGGCACATGGGAGCAAGTGTTCGGACTGCATGCAGGGAAAGAATCCCTCTCTGCACTTGGAGCCACCCTGTGTGGGATTTGGATGGCTGACCTTGGCCAATTAGTGCCTTGCTCAGTGTAACCAACCGAGTCACAGATTCAATTCAATTCAGCAAACATTTATCGAGCATCTCAGAGCCAGCTGATTTCTCTCTGTTCTGTAAGTGCACTGAAGCTCAACCTTCTCTCTAGATTAGTTATTTGTATTTCAAGGCAAAAATGTAGGTTTTAAGTACCTGTGAGAGGTGGTAGTGGATGCCCTGGGGAGGGGTGGGCATGAGCTTGGGGCTGAGAGAGAGGAGCTGAGAAATGGCCTGTGAGTCAGGCGGCAGGACCTGGCTGCAGACAGGGAAGAAAAAGTAGCCTGAGAAGTCAGATAAAGCCTGGGGATTTGTTTTTTTGTAAACTACCCCCCCAACACTTTCTTTTTAATCGAAAAGATAATACAGGTACATAGCACCAAAATTTTTTTTCAAAAGACACAAAAAGGAATACAATGAAAAATAAGTCTTCTTTCCTCTCCCAGACCTCCAGTCCCCAGCATCTTTCTTCAGAGGCATCCCACTGTTAACAGTTTCTTTTGTGTTTTTCCAGCAAATTTCTATCTCATACCCGCATATCTTTCTTTTTAAGATCCAAATGGTAGTGCAATACTTTACCACTGCTTTTTTCACTTAGCAATGCATCTTGGCATCCATCCCACATCAGCGCTACAGAGTCACCCATTCCTTGGAGCACAGAATCCCATTGTGTGGGGCTATTGTAATCTATCCAATCGATCCCCTACTGATGGACATTTACGTTGTCTCCCATTTCCGCTGTTACAAGCAATGATAACATATGCGTTCCTTTATGTGCCTCTCTGCCCACAGGTGCAAGGGGATCAGTAATAAATTCCTGGAAGTGGAATTGCTATATTTAGGTGGATGTGACTGACGGGGGCTGAGAAGTCCAGTTGGAGCTGTGTCTCCAGGAGAGGAGATGGCATGCACTGGCCTCCACCCCCTGCCCTCCCTCCCAGTACACATGGGCCCCCAGGTCCCTCACTGACCCGTGGCCACAGCAGAAGAAGGGTTCGGACTGCATGTAGGGAAAGAGCTCCTGTCTGGATGCAGAGGAGCCAACTTGTGTGGTTGAGGACCCAGTTCAGGGCTAAGACGATACAGAGCCCCTTCCTTGGGGCTAGGAATATGCAGAGGGATCAAAGCTCCAAGGCGAGGCATCAGCACAATGCCAGGCGCACAAGGAGCGCTCCATCAGCACGAGCTGTCATTTGTATAACAAGAAGAATGAGGAAGAGGAGACGACAATGACCAGAGGGAGCCCTGTCTTGCTAGTGGTCGAGAAAGCTCCCAGAATCAGTCTATCCCAGGATCCAGTTGATTCCAAGGCAGCAAACTGGGAGACTGCTCAGTGTTTGCAGCTGGGCAAGAGCCGATACAGGCAGTTCCCACTTACCACCGCTTGGCCTCTGGAACGCCCCGGCCTTTGCCCGTGCCTAATAAACACCATACTCCACGCCGTGCCATTGTCACCCACGCATCCCCTGATGCCTCCTGACGCCATCTGCCACCGCACATAGTCAGCATTTCGGCCTGGCACGTGACTCCTTTATGACCTGCTTTCCTTTTTAAGGGAGAATGTAGCCCAAATGGTATCACCGTGACGTAAGGAGACTAAATCTGTGTGTTATTCGGGAAAGGAGGGAGAGGTATACTAGAACTGACACTCAAAGGAATTAGCCTTGAGTTTGGGGCCAATCAGACCTGGGTTGAAACCCTGACCCTGATGCTTACGAGCTCCGTGGCCTCCGGACGTCAGTTTAACTTCCTTGAGCCTTCGTTTCCTCACCTGTGAAATGGGTCAAGGGCTCATTCTAATAGGATTACTGTGAGGAGTAAGCAAGCTAATGGATTATTTATGAATTATTTATAGACCGGCCTTATTCCAAAAATGATTTCAGGCAGCTGAGATAATGTATGTAAAGTGTCTGGCACATGGAGTGGCTCCAGAAAGCATCAAGTCCCTTCCCCTGCCCTTCTTCAAAGTGGTCCCCCAGACGCCCCCACAACTCCTCCCCACCCCCGCTCCCCACCCCTGCTCCATTTTAAGGTACTGCCATCACTTGAAGCACTTCTGGACATTTCTTGTGAGAAAAGTGGCTCAATTCCCGAGTCCCATCTTGTTTTCCACCTAAAAAAAATATATATTCCCAACAACAAAACAAACCCCATTCTGCAAATTTCTCATCCATTTATTCATCATACACAGCTTCAAATTACCCTTGGCCTTTCCCAAAAAATCGAACCCACCCTCCGTGGCCAAGGACTCACCACCTCCGAGGCTATTAAGAGGAAAATGCTGTGTGATCTGAAGCAAGTTCCCAAGAACCACTGTGTGCCAACACAGCAGAACTGCGGAACAAGGGCAAAACCGGCCCAGCCCCCAGCCCCACCCCTACGACTCCTGCGACCCGGTCCATTCCTGGGACCACTTGTAGGGAAGTCCACCTTACTGCTCCCTGGCCCCACTCGTGAATCAGTTTTCTGTGCGGTCTCTGGGGACTTCGTGCGGGGATGGAATTCACCGACGACGCTGGGTCTGAAGATAAGCCTTGAGAGGAAAGGATACGGGAGCGAGAGCCTGAGAGGATGGAGCAGCCTTCCTTCCATCTTTTATGGGGAAATGGAGAAAGGAGCCAGGGATTCTAGGTTGGAGACAGGATGCTACAGGAGACAGAGAGCAGGGTCCCCCCTGTGCCCCTGTCCTCTTTGTTTCAATGGACCCACCAACACTCCCAGCCAGAGACCCGCTTGGCCCCTCCTGAGACAAAACAAACACTGCCTGAAGTCTGCATTTCCTCAGCCTTGTCCCCAGATGTCCTCAGGCCAAAAAATGCCAAGGGGCCCACTCCATCCTCTCCCTGCCAACCAGTCAGTTTGTTCCCCTTACATGCACGATTCTGAAGATGCCCATCTCTACTAAGCTGTGAAAAGACTGTAGGCAGTGAAGCCCAGTGGAAAGACCCTAGCCTCCAAGAGTGAGCCAGGCCCGGGTTCAAGTCTCTCAGACAGCACAAGCTGCATCCCGCCTCATCACAGGCTCAGTGCCCCCTCCACCTCCCCAAGAAATCTATCTTTTTTTTTGTCTTTTTTTGCTATTTCTTTGGGCCGCTCCCACGGCATATGGAGGTTCCCAGGCCGGGGGTCGAATCGGAGCCGCAGCCACTGGCCTACGCCAGAGCCACAGCAACGCAGGATCCGAGCCGCGTCTGCAACCTACACCACAGCTCATGGCAACGCCGGATTGTTAACCCACTGAGCAGGGACAGGGACCGAACCTGCAACCTCATGGTTCCTAGTCGGATTTGTTAACCACTGCGCCACGACGGGAACTCCCAAGAAATCTCTCTATATGAGTGTTATGGCCACCTCCCTGCCTAATGGGATCCCACGTCTTTTATCTGAAGGGTGTAGCTCTCCTGCTCTCACAGAAAGCTTCTGACTCTGTCCTGAGCCCACAGTGACAGAACTCAGCCCACTGGGTCTGTGCATCTCTGAAAGGAGGGCGGGGGAGGGGAGCCTCCACAAGCAGGGAGGCCTAGAACGGGCCCTGTGAGGATGAGACCTTGGTCCTCCCTCTAGCTCCTCCTTGGAGGCAGAGTCTGTATCCGAATCAGCCCTCTTCAATGGCTTGCTGCAGTATCTACAGCGTTAAAGATAAGCAAGTCCTTATCCTCTTGCTAATTGATTCAAATCGATTGACTTTAAAGTGGGCCTAGCGTGCAACTGGTAAGAGACGGCCTGTATGCCAAGCAACTCAGGCACTTAACTAGCTGTCATTCAAGCAACTGAACAAGGCACATTAACCCAAATTTTTCAGAACACCTTCTCCTGACAGGCTGCAGAGCCAGGGTTTCCCCCACTGGGCTGAAACACCTGCTGGCTCAACAGGCCTGCTTAAAGGCACCGGATCCTGGAGCTCCTCGGTGGCTCACTGGGTTAAGGATCTGGCATTGTCACTGATGCGGCTTTGGTTACAGCTGTGCCTTGGGTTTGATCCCTGGCCCAGGAACCTCCACATGCAGTGGCATGGCCAAAAAAAAACAAAAAAACATCAGATCCTATTAGGCAGGTGGCGATAAGGCTAGTGTAGATTCCTTGGGAGGGAGCACCAAGCCTGTGTTGAGAGTCCCTGGGCCCCCGCCGCCCTGGCTCAGGCTGCCAGGCAGGAGAAGGGGCTGCGTCCCAAGTGTTGGCAGTGGAGGAGGGTGATTTTCCTGGCACTCTCGTGATCTGGCTCCCATTTGCCTTTTGATCTGTTTGTTTGCTCGGCCTTTTCCCAGGAAAGCTTGGGTCTGTCTCACTGAACATCTCTGAGGTTAGGTCACCGCTGCTTTCCAAGTGGGAGCTGATGTTTAGTCTTTTATTGTTGCCAGTGTCTGAAACGATCTGGAAACCGGTAAAGACACCAGACACCAGGAGATGGCCTAGAAATCTTGGCAGCTCTCCCCACCTCCCCTTACCCTCTCTGTGCCCCTCTGCGGAGAGCTAGCTGTTGGTCAGGAGTGTCTCTCAGCCTGCCAGTGGAGGCCAGCCACCCCTAACTTTCCTCAGCTCTATTTATAAACCTTTGCTGAGCTCCTTCGGAGCCCCCTCCTCAGGGTTTGAGCCTCGCTGCTTTCCCTTATCGGCCTTGCTTTTCACAAGCACTTAAATTCATGAGAAAAGGGAAAAAGTGAAATCAGATAGAAATGCAGGTCTGTTTGCTGTTTTCTCCAATGAAATGGTTCTGGGTAAACAGCAGACGCCTTTGATGAAATCCCAGCAGGCTTAAACAATAAAGCTGGTTACAAACTCAATCTGGCGGAGATATCAGACCTGAAATTGTTTCAAAAAACATGTCAACATTTTCTAATGCTCCTTAAAAAACTTCCTGGGCTGCCCTCTGTGGAGTCTGGGTCGAGGAGATAGGATAGGGGCAACTCGGGGACTTGGCCTCTGCACAGGCTCCGTGGGATTTGGCCAGCCAGGAGGCCGGGAACTGGCTGCTCCAGCTGCCAGTGGCCCTGCCAGCTGCCCAAGCCTAAACGGCCACTTCCCAGTCCTTGCCCAAACCAGACAAGGCACCAGCCCCTCTCCTGCACACTGCCCGCCCCTCCCCAGTCTGGCCTCCCAGCCTTCCACCCTTAACTCCCTACCTTCTATTCTCCATACTGCAGCCAGTGGAAGCTTTTAAAAATGTAAATCAGATCATGCCGTTCCTTTGCTTAAAACCTCTAATGCCTTTGCGCTGCACTTAGAATAAAATCCAAACTCCTCCCCTGGCCTACAAAAAACCCTATGGGATCTGCCACTGCCTGCTTCTCCCCCACTCACCACACTCCAGCCTTCCCGCTTCTTCCCAGTGCTAGAACGCCAGTCTCTGTCCTACCTCTGGGCCTTTGCACGTGCTGTAAACTGCCTGGGATGCTTTTGCCCTCACCCATCATCACCCATCAGCTCCCTGACCACTGCAGCTAGAGCTGGTCCTCTCCCAGCCAAGCACAATATCACATGGCAGTTTATTCTCTACATTCAATTCAACCACTATCAAGAGTTCCCATTGTTACTCAGAGGAAACGAATCTGACTAGGATCTATGAGGATGCAGGTTCAATCCCTGGCCTTGCCCTGTGGGTTAAAGGATCCAGCACTGCCGGGAGCTGTGGTGTAGGTCGAAGACCTGGGTCGGATCTGGTGTTGCTGTGACTGTGGTGTAGGCCAGCAGCTACAGCTCTGATTCAGCCCCTAGCCTGGGACCCTCCATATGCTGCAGATGCAGCCTTAAAAAGGCCAAAAAATTAAAAAAAATAAAAATAAAAATTCAGCCACTATCTGAAATCACCTTAGGTATTTACTTATTAACTGTTTCCTCCTTTGGAATGTAATCTCTCCGCAGGCCCCTGACTTACTGGCAGCCTATGACTAGCCCATAGTAGATGCTGAATAATTAACTGCTGCATGAATGAATGAGCAGCAGGGATGTCATCACCCCTCTAGATATCCTCCAGGGCAATGCCCACAAAGCCCTGGAGCACAGCATCTTAGAAATATCTCACCAGCCTCTCTCAACTGGCCACCCTGCCTGTCCCTGCCCCACCCAGGCCTCACCCACGGTCCCTACAAGGCTTTGGGCCACCAGGCCTTGGTGGAGACTGGCAGAAGGACCTCAGGCCCCAGGGGGGGTTGCACTGTCCCCCTCCTCTCACTGCCCCCTCCCCTGGTCTGTTTCCCTCCTCTTCCCACCCCTCATCCCCCGGTGAAGAGACAGGGTCGAGGCCGCATGTTCCTCACTGACCTTCTTGGACAAGCTCAGGCTCCGGTCAGCTCGGGCCGCCTGGGTCTAGGGCCACGGAGGAGGCTCAGGCCCCCCACCCCCACCCAACGGACCGCGATCGATCCGTGCCGCTCAGGCCTCATTACCTAAGATACAGACGGGGCTGGCAGAGGAGCCAGACGGCTACGGAGGGGGTGGGGAGGCCTCCTCGGCTCCTTGGCCCGGATTAAATATTTACTATGTTGTGTTTGGCCTTTGGGGGAGGGGTGGGAGGGCTGTCGCATCGATCCGGAGCTGCAGGCGAGGCGGGGCCCGCCCGGGCGGGGCCCACGCGCCCCCATCTCGAACCTCCCCCAGCGGGCAGGACCGAGTACCCATGCCCGACCCCTCCCGGGGCGGGGATGCTGCCGCTGGGCCCAGCTGACAGATCTGGGTTACCGCGCTGCTGTTGCCGCGGGAGCCGCAGGCCGCCCTGGAAACGTTTCCCAGGCGCCTAGGCCGGCGGGCCGGGAGGAGCCCTGCGCTCGGGAACCCGCTCCCTCGAACGCATCGGTCTGGCCGGCAGACCCGGGAGCCCGACCCGGCTCAACGCGACCCCAACCCCGATCGGCCGCTGCCTGAGCGCCCGAGCTGCTCTAAACCGCATCTCTAGTCCGCCCTGGTCTGATCCCTGACCGGGCACCTTCTCCCCCTTACGCAGAAGTGAAATCGAGGCAGAAGACGCCCAGATGGATAGATGGACACCCAGGACGGCTTCCCAAAGCCCCGGCGCTTCCTCACCGGGCTCACCCAGCATCTGGTCGCACTTTCCTACTATTCTACCCAAGGCGGCCAGGCGCCAGTGCCCTGGCACACTCTGCCCACCTGCCAGGTGGGCTTCCAAGAGGGAGAGAGGGTAGTCTGGGCCCCAGGGGGACCGAGACCAGCTCTGGGAGTGCTCTAGAACCTGCTGGTTGGGGGGCTTGCCAAGCTCCTCTGCAGCCAGGGAGCACCCTGGAGATGCTTTACACACCACACGCACAACTCCCAGTCGTGCATTTACTGTTCCACACCTGTACAGGTGCTGGCGGGGGCAGAGTGCTGGATCGACAGGGCCCCCATGAAGTCTACAGTCTGGTGTACACGCGATTAGAGCTGCCATCCCTTTCCACCTCTCTACTGCAGTGTTCACCATGACACACACTCACACACACACACACACACACACCCCCGTGACCACTCCCCAACAATCCTGTTACAATGTCCATAGACCCACCCTAAAGGGCTGCTCACAATCACATTCTACACGTGCAACACCCCACCCTCATCTCGACATAGATATGTATACACAGGCCCACAAACACACAGTGACTAAGGAGTGGCTGCCTCATCCCTGTCATGTATGTATGTGTCCCACTAACAGACACATGCAGCTGCCCCATCCTTATGCATGCATGAACATATGCTAGCACACACAGTCACACACAAAGAACACCCATCCCCACCTCCATACGTGTTGGTGTGCACACCCACAGAGCTGACTGTCCCCTCGTCCCATCCCTGTACAAACATGCACTGAAGTGACCACTGCCACCCCACCCCATGCATGTGTCCCCTACACACACACACACACACACACACACACACACACACACACACACACAGGCACACACGCATGCGCACTGACTACAGGCAGCTGGGGAAGAGCTGCAGCCTCCAGCCCTGCTCCTATTTAAAGAGAAGCCTTGCTGGAAAAGGAACAAAAGCAAAGCCAGCTATAAATAGCCACCTCCCTCCCTGCTTTTCCTGCCCTCCGGCCTCTCAGCCTTGCCTCTTCTCTCCGGCCTCGGGCCCAGAGCAGCCAGGGCCAGACCGTCCCCAGGGGAGGGTGGTGGGGCCCTAGAGGCCCAGTGGCCGAGCACGGAGCACTGGGGCAGACCAGGGGCTCTGGGCCTGGGTGCGGGCAAGGGCAGGCAGCCCACCACCTGCAGCCAGCCCCGTGTGCATGTGCCCAGCACAGAGGGAGGGAGGCCCACTTGGGCCAGGCAGGGCTGCTGCCTCAGCAGAAATGCAAAGGCTGGCAGCTGCAGGGGGAGGAAGGAGGGTCTGCCAAACAGCAGCCACAGTTGCCCCTGCCCAGGTGCTCCCTCTCCAGCCTGGCCAGGCCCTTCCTGGGTTGATTCCTGGCTTGGTTCCTGGGCCCAGAGACAGGGATATTGGGTGCCCTGTCAGAAGTCACATAGGGTGGAGGAAAGGGTGGCAAGACCAGAGTTGGGGGAGAGGATCCAAGTCCTACTTTGAGTTCCAGCTCCATCAGCTACTGATCCACCAGCCTCAGGCAAGGCTCCTAACCGCACCACTCAGCCTCGGTTTCAACGCCCTCTTCCTGGGGTGCTGGGAATGCTGCCTGGCAGGCCCTTGGGAGCTGTGGAAAGCCATGGGGTGGGGGAGATTACAGACTTCTCTCTGTGTCTAAGAAGAACTGGATTAAAATAGAAATTAATTTTATTTTGTATTTATCATGGCTAGGCTCTGGATCATCTTTATTTGATTGTGTGGGAGGTAGGTACTATTTCTATTCCCATTTTATAGATGGAGAAACTGAGGTTCCGAGGCTGGCTCTAGGGTCACACAGACCCTTAAAGCACAAAGCCAGGTTGCAAAGCCAGGCTAGAACTGAGACCAAAGTCCTCCTTCCCTTGTCTTGTACTGTGCAAACTGGGGGACCTGGTTCTCAGGTTAGTCCTTCCTCAGGGACCACTGGAGGCCCAGGCTGGGCTGGGCTGGCTTGGCCACCTCTCCCAGGTGAGCCTGGGACTGGAACTGAATGGGGCCCAGGGAGGCCCTCTGCTCCTGAGGCCCCCAGCAGGGTCGGGCTGCATCAGCCCACCTCCCACCCACCCCTGTCCCTAGCTCCCCTGAGGGGCCTTTCTCCTCTAACCCTGGGGAAGAGGGAGGGAGAGGATGGGGAGAGCTCAGGCAGACCTACTTTCAAGGCTTTAATCCTTTTTGCTTAAAGGATTTTTTTTTTTTTTTTTTTTTGCTTGGGGAAGACTTGGTCTGATCAGAGGAGAGACACAGGGAGCTGACAAGCTGCGGAGGATGGGGGGGTGAGGAGAAAGAAATACATATTTATTACCCTCAATTATTAAAAAATAGATAGTACCAGATCTTAGGTCCTGGCAGACACTGCAGCGGCATTTGTGTAAGGACTATTTTCTTTCCCTTTTCTTTCTCTCCCTCTCTAGCTCTCTTTTTGGTTAATTCTGTTGAAATTGTAATGTTTGTAATGTGGCTAGCTTGTTAGTAAAAACACCCTGGCCAGTTTCCAGTGGGTTGGGCAAGGTAAACTGGGCCTGCCACCAAGGAGCCTGTACCCCAGGTACCAGGAGGAGCCAGATCCCGTCTCAGGGTTGGAGAGGGCGTGGGCGGGAAGGGTATGTGACCCCCTTTTGGGCAGCATCGCGGGGCCCAGGCAGGCATGTAGCCCCAGCTGTTTCTCTCCCCACTGTTCTCTCGGGACAAGCCCTCCACCGATAACAGCTTCCACCCCCTTCTCGTGCTGCTGCTCTTTTCAAGGGAGTGGAGGAGAGAGAAAAATCGATTCCTGCTTCCTCTGTGAGGGAGGTGACAGCTCTTGCCCCAGGCTTCTGAGGGCTTCACCCAGGGGCACTGCCAGCTCCCCAGACACACCCTTCTTGCCCTAAGACTGTAACAGCCTGTTGAAAAGGGGGCAAGTCACCAGCTTGGTGCAAAGACACCAGGGCATCCTGCAGGATGCTGAGGCCCGTGGGGCCTGATCCCCCAGGCAGTATACACCCCCAGCCTCTTCTTTTGGGGATCCTACAACAGGACAATAAGCAATCTTCGGCAAAAACAAAAAAAGAGGGCTCTCAAATGAGGCAAAAGACCCAGAAGCGAAGCCACTGAGAAGCAGCCTGTGGCATTCATTTTGCTACTTGAAATCCCCACAGAGCCTGGTACAGGATACAGGGCTGTTGGGTAACAGATCAGGATGCTGAAGACAGAACGGCGGCAACCTCTCACCGAGGCCTCGCTACCCACCGGGAGGGCACTTTACATCTACTTTGGTCACAAATTCACCGAAGCCCAAGAGGCAAGTGGTACTAGCCCCACTTTTCAGATGAAGAAACTGAGGCCCAAAGGATGAACAGCATCTGCCCAGTCAGGCAGCTGGTAACTGGCCGAACAGGGCCCTGATTGCCATCTGTCTGGCTTCATAGCCTTTGCTCTCACCCACTCAGCTTGACACAGAGGCAGCCGGGAAACCCGAGCAGACCAGGAAGATGCTTGAAAAGAGCCAGGCAAAGGGCAGTGTCTGTTTCTCAGGCCAAGAGACAGGGGCGCTGGGCTGGGGCTGGGTTTTCCTTTCTGATCAAGGATACGGTTTTAGAGGGAAGGAAGCAGCCTCTGGGTAGAAGTCTGGGCTGTGGGCTGGCGGTTGGTGGATAATGCACCAGTTTTCTGGAGAGGCTTTCAACCTTCTTCTTCCTTTCCAATGAAAAGCACTTGAGGATGCCTTCCAAAGCCCCCCTGCACAGGCTTATGGGACATCTCCTGACTGTGGGCAGAGGGGGCAGGGGGTTCAGGGCAGAGCCAGTGCCCCCCAAATAAAGTGGGCCCCTCCCCTGAAGGTGACCCATTCTTGCTGGTCCTGAGACTCCTCCCTCTAGGCGGGGCTGGCCTGTGTCAGTCTGTCCGCTAACGTGGACTCAGCCCTCGACACAGAGAAGCAAACCTTCAAAGGGCAGTCAGGCCTGGCCCACAAGGATGACACAGGAGGTTACGACGACTGCTACTAATACCGAAGCTGCATGGGTTGAGCTCCTATTCGGGGTCGCAGTAAAGCGCCAAGAATGTCATCAGCACCATCTCATTTAAGCCTCACAACCCTACCAAACAGATACTCTTTTTTTTCTTCTCTTTGTTGGCTACTCTGCAGCATATGGAGCTCCCAGGCCAGGGATCAGATCTGAGCTGTAGTTGCGACCAACCCTGCAGGTGCAGCCATGCCAGATCCTGTGCCAGGCCGGGGATTGAACCTGTACCCTGGTGCTGCAGAGATGCTGCCAATCCTGTTGTGCTACGGCGGGAACTCCAAGACAGGTACTCTTATTGGCCCCATTTTACAGATGGAGTAAGTCAAGTTCAGAGAAGTAAGGTCATGCCCAAGACTTGAACCTGGGTCTGGCCAGATCCCCACTTGGGAGGTAAAGGGCTCGGCCGCTGACCCCTGGAATGAGATCTCCCTCCCTACCAGCTTCTCTCCTCTTGGGGGAGAAAGGCTCCACCGAGCAAGGACAGCCACTAGCATAGCCAGAAAGGCCACCAGTGAGGGCCCGCTGGAGCAGAGGTACAGGGAGGGGTGGGGGATGGGGGTCCTGGACAGATAAGGAGCATATTCCCAAAGGTAAGCCAGCAAGTGTGCTTCAGCCTTTCTGCCCAGTGCTGTGTCATGTTAGCTAAGCCACCATGGCACTCTGGGCTTCGATTTTCTCACCTGAGTTATAAGGTCCCTTCTAGCACCAGAGAGCCTCCAAATCTGTCGAAATACACAAATCCCCTGGTCCAGATTGAAAGCCAAGGAGGGACATGATCTTCGTTTGTTTGTTTTTAGGGCCGCACCTGCAGCATATGGATGTTCCCAGGCTAGGGGTTGAATCAGAGCTGTAGCTGTCAGTCTACACCGCAGCCGCAGCCACGCCAGATCCGAGCTGCGTCTGTAACCTACACCACAGTTCATGGCAGTGTCGGATCCTTAACCCACTGAGCAAGGCCAGGGATCAAACCCGCAACCTCATGGTTCCTAGACGGATTCATTTCCGCTGCACCACAACAGGACCTCCAGGAGGGATGTGCTCTTCTTCCTCGTACTCCACCCTCTGGAGATTTTGGTGCCACAAGCCACCCTGGCTCCAAGGAAAACTAATGCCTCTGTATGTCTCCCTGCTCTGGTGTGCCCACAGCCCCATTCACTGAAGACCTAGGCCGTGTCCATGACCCCAACACACACACCCACACACACACCCACACCCCCTCCCCCTCTCCAAATAGCCACAAGGTTTTGGGTTTGGCTGGCTGTTGGGGGGTAGTGCCAAGCCTGCCTACCTAAGGGGCAACACTGAACTCCCGTGACGGTTTCCATCCACTCAGCTCCTTGTGAAGGCCGTGACATCTCACCCTTCTCTCCCTCTCCTACCCAGAAGCCCACACAGCACATGGGCCAAGGTGTACACACACACACACACACGTGTGGGCTGCGGCATGGTCTCTAACAGCAAAAAACAGGAAACAGCCTCGGTGCAGAACCCAGAGGGCTGGACTTTCAGCAGCCATGAAAACAGGCTTAGAATGACCAACGTAGGGAGTTCCCTGGTGGTCTAATGGTTAGGACTCAGTGCCTTCACCACTGCGGCCCAAGTTTGATCCCTGATCCGGAAACTGAGATCCTATACCACAGCCAGGAAATAAATAAAAATTAGAATGACCAACCCAGGAAGGCATTTGAGACCTACTGTAATTTATCAAGGGGGGGGCACAAGGAAAGATGCACCAAACGCCCTGGGAGGGATGGGCGTTCCCACTCTTGGGCCGTGGGATTAGAGTGATTTTCTTTTTGCCAATCTGTGGTTTTCCAAAATTATCTGTCCATGTGTATGCATTATTTGAGAAGTTCAAAATTTTCACTCTAAGGAGAAAAGGCTGATGTATATATGAGGCAGCGGGTGAAAAAAACAAGACCTTTCGCAGGACTCAGGTCTGTGTTTCATGCTTTGGAGAAAAGGCAAGGGCTTATGGGAACTGACCTTTGCCCTTATGCCCAGGCTATAGCCTGGACCACATTAACAGCCAAGGAGAAGTGTCTGACCCCAATGGGAATGGAGATTCCCAAGACCCACCACTATAGCTGTTATTTGGTCTGTGTTTGGGCTCCCCCTGCCCCTTGACCAAGAGGCTGGTGGACTTGGGGCTGACCCCAAGCTCTGGTCCTCTCCAAAGGAACTTGAAACGATTCCATGGGCTCAGAACGCCTGCCCCACCCACAGCTCCAGTCCCCCAGGCAGCCAGGTATTGTATCAAGCATACTCCTGCCTCCAGGCCTTGGCCATTGCTGTTCCGTCTAGAAAACTCTTCCCTGGTAGCTGCAAAGAGCCCTCCTTGACTTCCCTTAGGCCTCTGTTCAAATGTTACCTTATCAGAAAGACTTCCCAGCCTCTCTTTCTAAAATAGCAGCTCTGGAGTTCCCACCGTGGGGCAACAAGATTGGCGGTGTCTCTGCAGCGCCAGGACACAGGTTGGATCCCTGGCCCAGCACAGTGGGTTAAAGGATCCAGCGTTGCTGCAGGCAGCTGCGGCATAGGTCGTAACTGTGACTCGGATCTGATCCCTGGCCCGGGAACTTCCATGTGCCTCGGGGCAGCCAAAAAATACAAAATAAAACAACAGCTCTCTGGTCACCTTCTGTTCCTTAATGAACTCTGTTAATTTTCTGCTAAGCACCTACCAGCCCTCGACAAAACAGAGCTGGAATACACAATAGCATTGTCTAACCTCCTCTCTGGAACGTCAGCTCTGTAAGAACAGAGGCCTAGGGTTTTGTTCATTGCTGCATCCTCAGTGCCAGGCCAGCCAAAGGCAGGCACTCAACTGCTGTTCAGTGTTTGTCAGTGGAGAGAGCCCTCCCCAGGACCTCTTTTGGTGGACAGGATAAAAGGCGGCCAGCTCATCTCCTCCGTGGATAGATAATCCCCAGGTGATCGTGATCTAGACACGGTCTGACGTGGGAAAACACAGCTGGCTCAAATGGGGTTTTCCTTCTGGGAAATAAAGCTGAGAACCCCAAGTATGTGGGGCAATTCGAGGTGGGAAGAGAGGGTGAAAGACTGTCTTGAGGAGTAAGCAGCGGAAACGAATCCAACTGGGAACCATAAGGTTGCAGGTTTGAATCCTGGCCTCGCTCAGTGGGTTAAGGATCCAGCGTTGTCATGAGCTGTGGTGTAGGCTGCAGACGAGGCTTGGATCCTGCGTTGCTGTGGCTGTGACTGTGGCCAGGAGCTATAGCTCCGATTCAACCCCTAGCCTGGGAACCTTCATATACCACGGGTGCAGCCCTAAAAAGAAAAAAAAAAAAAAAAGAGTAAGCAGCCCTAGGTGGCCATATGGAGCCTCGTGCAAGGTGAAAAGTCATGGGTGCAGAGAGTGGGGCAAGAGAAAGAGCAGCTGGCGGGGATGGAAGGAGAGGCCATGAGAGGGCCACAGAGTGGCTGCCACTTCCTAGAGCTGCCCCTCCTCCCCTGGAGGCTTCTGGAGCCCAGGTCATGCATCTCTTTGCAATAATCCCCCATTTCCAATGGGCCACCTTGAGTCGCTGAGATCACATCTCTTTATCAAAGGTGGAAATACCAGCCTACCAGGGGCAGTGGGCCAATCACAGGCAGGTGATAACCATTGCTACTTGACGGCAGCCCCGGGAGAGAGCGCAAAACAGGCAGAGTTTTCTCATCCCAGGTACCACCTGAGCTCAGCTTCGCCTGGCAATTTTGTCTCCTCAGGTTCAGTCCAGCCTCGTTTAAACATTTCAGATCTCTGAAGCCCAGAATGTCCACGAGAGGTTTTTCATTTGCCACGGAATCAATAGTGCAAATTTCGTTCCATAAAAAAATCTGCCAAGTACAACCGTAAACTTTCCTGAGTGCTGTCTCTTTCCCAACACAGCTCCTGCCCTGCTGGCCGTCCCCTGCCGCCCCACTGGCCACTCTTTCTGCACCTGTTAGTGTCCTCTGCTAACGGAGGAACAGAGCTGGGGTGGGGTGAGGCAGCAGCCTGGGGCCCTAGATGAGCTCTGCAGCCCCTCTGAGCCTCAGTGTTCTCATCCGTAACTTGGGGCTAAGACAACTTGCTGTTTCTGCTCTTAACGAGGTGTGTTCAGGGAAAACTATGAGATGCTTTTCTCCATCCCCCTCACTAAAAAACAAAGGACAAAAATAAATCCTGTTCCCTCCTGCTTCCTGATAGGAAGTTTGTTTGTTTGTTTGTTTGTTTTTTCCTTCAAGCCCTAGGTTATTGTGATGTAATTTTTTTTTATAGTTTCGGAGGTTTGGGTAAAATTAGGTTTGGGTACTAAGTGCCTTGTGTTCTAGCTTATATGGACAGTCATTCAATCAACCTTTCCAGTCAACTCGTAAAGACATGACACTAGTTACCGATTCAATACTATTTACCCAATGTCACACTGGAGCTGCATTTTATTTTGTGAAGGATGCTGTTATTAGTCAGGTCTTGGTAGGAAAAGCAGAGCACTGTCCGACTGAGTAATCTATGAGTACATAATAAAGATGAGAAGAGTGGGTAAGGAAACCCTAAGAGATAATGGGTTTTATAGCCCTCTCCCCCCAGGGCCGAGTTAGGGGAGGGAGCTCTTGCGAGTTCAGCACACACCAGCCTGACTTCCAACAGCCAGAAGCTGCAGGCCTTTGCCCAAGGGCCTTCTCTGGCAAGTGAAACTGTCTTTGCTCCTTCCAGGGGAACAATGCTCGGCCAGTGAGGGATGGGAGCTGTGTATAAATACCCCAGCTCCCTCCCCTTGGGGTGAGACAATGTTGAGGTGCACGGTCTAGACTGCATCTGAAGTTCCCCAGTGGGATGAAGTTCTTGGTGGCCCACGACAACATGCCTCTTACTGGCTTCTCCCCTTCTCTGTCTCATTCCCTGCTTGCCTCCTGGGGAGTTCCCGGGTGGCTCAGGGGGTAGTGGGGGCGGGGGTGGAGGGAATCACAAGAAAATAGTACTATGACCAGAAGTACAGGGTGTTGTGGGACATCGAGGACCACTCCCCTGGAAGCTTCCCCAGAGGAAGTGATGGACTCAGCTGAGTCCTGAAGGATGAGCGTGACAGGGAAGAGGACAGCAGCGGGTTCTAGGCGGCAGCAGCTGCTTGTGGAAATCCCTAGAGCACAGTTCAGCGGAGGTTTTGAAAAAGTTCCTTAGACCCAGACTTCAAAGTTCAAGGTGGGGAGTGGGGTGAGGGGAGGGTGAGGCTGCAGGTGGGGCAAGGGAGGAGGACTTGACAGCCAAGCTGGGAAGTCTGGACCATCCCCTGAAGGCAAAGGAATCACTGAGGGTTTTGAAACAAGGGAGACAGGAGCTGGTGTGGCCTTGTAGAATCTGGTTGCCGTGTGAAGGCTGGATTGGGTGAAGACCAGAGGAGCAGGGAGGCTGCTGTGGTCGGAAGAAGCGGGTGGCCTGGCCTAGGCTGGAGGCAGGGAGCAGGCTGGAAGGATGCCAAAGGAGAATGGGGAGGGTGGGGAGAGGGGGTCATCCGCGGGTCCAGTTCTTGGGCTAAGGGTACCTGGGAGGAGGATGGTGCCAGATGCGGAAATGAGTTTGCTGAGAGCTCAGGAGAGAAGGCAGAGAGCATCGTTTCACACATGCCGGGTGTGAGGGGCCTGCGTGGCTGCCAGCGGAGACATCTGGGGGGTGAGCGGGAGGGAGGGCTCATCTGGGCTGGAGATGGGATGCAGGGGCCCAATAAATGGGTGCTGCAGCTGCGGACGAGTTGACACCCCCAGGGGGGAGCTGACGGTCCCAGAGGGAGGGCCCAGGGCAATGGCCCAGGAGGCACCGCATGTGAAGGATGGCAGGAGGTGGTGAAGCTGGCAATGAAGGTTGAGAAGGAGCAGGAGCAGGAGGAGGAGAAAGACCAGGGGAGCTGGCATCAGGCAAACCATGGCCGACAGAGTCCAAGGCCACCAGGTCAGGTGAGATGAGGGAAATGTCTGGGTCAGTGTCAAGCCAGAGCCATGACAGTGGAGTGCCGGCCGCATGTCTCCTCTTTGAGAGGTGAGAGGGAGGTGAGAGCAGGCCGACTTGAGTGTAGACAGCACCTTCCAGAGAGCTAAGGAGTCATGAAGGGTCCAAACCCCACTGCACAAGAGCGAGCTCAAACCCAGGCCTGAGGACAATGCAGCCCTCTTTGAACACAGCCCGTGACCTTTCTGCCTGCACTGCTTGCTGGGCGGGGCGGGGGGCACAGGGACCTCCCCAGCCTCCAAACTAGAGGAGCTGCCGGGGTGGCCGTGAGGTCAGGGGAAGAGGCCCCCGGGCCAGCTCTGCTTGGAGCCACCTGCACTATCTGCTTAATATTCTGGGCTCATGATACCGGATATCATTTGTAGAAACTCTTCTACTGCGGAAAAACATTGCCAAACCATCAATCTAATCATGTTACAGATGAGGAAACGGAGGCCCGGTGGGCAAGGTCCTAGCAAGTCAGCCACAGGGATGGAACCAAACCCAGCCCCGAACTCCAACGCTGGGGTCATTTCCACAGCCCCAGAACCCCCAGGGAGAAAAAGGCTGTGGTCAGGCCAAAGCCATGGTGGCACAGGGCTGCTGCCACAGGCAGAGCCTGGTGGCCAGTGAAGACAGAGACAGCGGGCGAGTGAACACCTCGCTGCGTGCTGCAGGAGCCGAGAAGGTGGCCGGCATGCTGGCCAGGGGGCTGCCAGTGCAGAAGCACAGCCCTTGCCCCACACCCTGCCTGCCCATGCTGTCCCCACACTGGCCACTGAGTGACCTACGCATGCCTGCCTTTCCCGAAGCCCTTCACACCGCTTGCTCCTTGCTCCCCAGACTGCTCAGACGAGCCCATGAATAGAACATTAAAAGTAAAACCTTCTAAAAGAAAAAGCAGCTCCCTGGTAGGAGTCGCCCCACGAAATGTCAAATGCAGAGCAAGGCTTCCTGCCTTGTGTGCTTCTCACTAATGGAGGCAGCTTAGCCTCCATATCCCCGTCATCCAATCGCCCTCTAAATAAATCATCATGTAAGAAGAAGGCCAATTTTCCCCCTAGGGCCTCATGAATCTCTCTCTATAAGCATCTGTAAAAGCCCCCTCTGCTATGCATTGCCTCAGGTGCCAGGACAGAGAGATGGTAAACTCTGCTAGGACAATTTTAGAGACACGAGCAAACTCTCACACCACCTCTGTGGGCTGAGAGTTGGGAACTTGGCTTTTCTCTTGACTTGGGAAGGTATTTTTTGCTCCATTTCCTGCAAATCCACAGGACCAACAGTGCCACTTGCCCTCTAGAATCAGCCCAGGGAGCTACCAAGAGGCCTCAGCTCTCAGGGCTGCAGTGATTTGTCCCCTGGCAGACATGTGATGTGTCATGCCCCACCCCACCCCCCGGAGGCAGCTGAGCCACTTACTGGCTTGAGTTTGTTCCTGGCATGTGGCACGCATGGTGCTGGCCCACCCCTTCCTGAGGCCCCCACTGAGTGGCTCACCAGCCGCTGTGGTGCCAACGCCACGCTAGTGGACCCCCCCCCCCCCCGGGTGGGGGGTACTGACCTAGACGCCAGGGCCCCAGGCATTCAGGATGCTCAGCCCTGTGACATCAGCCCCCTGGCGCTCCAGGAGCCTGTTGCACACTCACCAGGTGTGTTTCTGCACACACACACACAGTATTGTGCCAGCACGGAGGCCTCCAGAGCGCCTCTTATGAATCACATAGCAGGGGCTGTTTGCTGTTTGGGATCCCAACTTCACCGACTGACTAGACAGTGATCACAGGCTCAGAAGCACTGAGCAAATTCATTAGATCTGACACCCCGCCCCGCCGGCGTGGAGGGGAGCTAATCGCTCGGAGGTGGGTATCTGCACCCTGAGACCTGAGACCAGCTAGGCTCTCTGCTTTACTTGTCTTTTTCTTTTCCAAACTATCGGAAGAACCAGCCTCTCAAGTCCTCAACCATGGCTGGAAGGGGGCAGGAGAAATGCTTTGTGAAGGACAGCTCTGATTTCTGCAGTTCCCACCCCGCTACCAGGCTGGGCCAGGCCGTGGGAACAGCCCCCCAGGAGTGAAGGAATACTCCAGAGGAGAAGGCCGGGTGCAGGCAGAGGGACCTCCCCAGGGCAGCCTGCCCACTGCCCCCGCCTGGGGCTGTTGCTTCCCAGTCACCGACCAGTCTAGGGGTGGCTGTGCTAGTCAGTCCACCAGGCCAGCCTGGAAGGGGAGCCAGGGGGAGCAACCTATGTGCAGAGCCCAGCCCCTGCATAAACCATGGCCCTGCTTTTCTCAAGGGCATGAAAGCAGGCAGGGCAGTGCTGGTCCATTGTCCCATTTCTGCCTGCAGTGAAGAAACCAGAGCAGGAGACAGCAGGGGAGGGGTGTGTCTCCCCAGACAGAAAGGAGGGTGGAAATGCACCCATGAGAGAGGGGTTCAGGGTCTCAGGAGCCCCAAGTCCCAGCCAGAGATGTTCCCAGGGGAACACCAGGAGGGGAGTGCGTGGGAACTAGCAGGGAACTCTGCAATGAGACGCAAGTGATTCAGCAGTGCCCAGCACCTCCCCAAACAAATGCCACAAAAATCAAGGCAGATGGGCATGTGAGACAGTGGAGCTTAGAGGTTAAGGGAACGAGGACAAGAGCCTGGTGGCAGTCAGACCTGGGATTGCATTCTGACTCAATGTGCCAACTGGATGACCCAGAGCAAGGGGCTTCCTTCGTCTGTGCCTCAGTTTTCTTATCTATATAACAGGGACAAGCACAGACCGATCTCGAAGGGTGGTTGTGGAGACTGCATGAGATGAGGCATTGAGTACGCTTAGCCTTGGAGCAGGCTAATTATAAGCAGCTATTGTCAGCATGGGGATGGGGATTGGCATAATCGGATTCAAGGCGGGTTGCGATGAACAGTCCATCCCCTGCTGCCAGTTTCCAGCTCGCCTCCAGACCTGCTCCCAGCAGGCTCAGCCATGCAGGCTCTGAGACCTGCAGGGGTCTCCCCTTGATGGACTCCAGGTCAGCCATGTCTCCTCTCCCCCATTCAATGACATCGCAGGAGGTCCCTGTTCCTGGGTCCCCTCACCTTGGAACCAATGTCTCCCTAGGTCATCTCCCAAGCCTTGAGGAAGCCCTCACTCTGGGGTGCCTGCCTCACTCCCCTCTCGGACTCACTTCTACCCAGGGTGGCCTGGCCAGCGCCCCCCCGCCCCCCGTCTCTGGAGGAAAGGGCTGCTTCCGGCACTTTGCACGGAGGTCCTGCCTTCTGTCGTCCCTGGAGGCTCTGTTCCCGTTTCACCAGCTATTTTGCTTCCTTGGCCATCTGTTCCCTCCCTGTCATCTCCTCTCTGCTTTAACCTTAACCACTACTTCGCTGCAGATGGTACCAAACAGATCCGTTCTTGACATCCTTTGCGATGCCTGCCCCCTCCTTCTCATCTCCAGCCAGTGAACTTCTGCTCTGTCCTTTCTCAGGCCCTGACTCCAAAGCCTGGCATTGGGATTCACCCCCTCCAAGCCCCCCGCCTTGGTCCCATCTGCTGTCAACTTTGCCACAGGTCAGGGGGCACACCTACCCTTTCCCCCTGAACGAGACTGCCGCTATTCAAACTTGGCCACGAACCTCTCTAGGTGTCAGATTCACTGTTTGCTCTAGTTATCCACCTGATCTCCATAAACAGAACCATTTAACCTTCCGGGGGGGGGGGTCACGGTTGGCCACCTGCATCTGAGACCAGAAACTCAGATTCATTTCTGCAGGAGAAGAACCAGTGTGTCCAAGTTGGGAGTTTGGGTCCTGAACAGTTTCTCTGCAGAAAATGGACCTGGAGGAGTTTCCGTCGTGGTGCAGCAGAAACGAATCCAACTAGGAATCATGAGGTTGTGGGTTCGATCCCTGGCCTCACTCAGTGGGTTAAAGATCTGGCGTTGCCGTGAGCGGTGGTGTAGGTCCCAGATGTGGCTGGGGTCCTGCGATGGCTGTGGCCGTGGTGTAGGCTGGCAGCTATAGCTCTGATTAGACCCCTAGCCTGGGAACCTCCATATGCCTCAGGTGTGGCCCTAAAAAAAAAAAGAAAAGAAAAGAAATGGACCTGGGAATTGCTGTGAGGAGTTGGCCCATGTTGGCACAACAGGAACCAAACTGAAACACATTTTCTACATTGTCTGAGCTCACAAAAGGGGAGCATTGCACTGCTTTCCTTGCTTTTTATCTGGCTACTGGTGAGAAAATGCGTGCATGCGCTTTATTTAGCAACTCTGCCTCTACTCTCTGTTGAGCTGACCTGGTGCTCCCCTAAAATTCCTCCTCTTGCCTTCTCTTTGCCGACAGAAGGACCAGGAGCTTGGAGGAACGCAGCAGCCCGGAAGCTCCCGATTAAGGGAGCTGTCTTGGTGTCTTAGGTTTCACCAGGCTGCTGCGTTCTTTGAGTGGGACAGAATTGGGCTGGGAGACTGAACTTCCACTTCTGCATCTGGATTTGGGCTAAAAAGCCTCATATCTCAACCTTCTAGGCAGGACTTTTGTAGGTTCCCTCTACACTTCCTCTAACAGAAAGAAGGGTGTCTTGGCTGTCCATGGAACTCTCCGCCTTTCCCCTCTCCACTGGGGACAAGGAGGGTCATGTCACCAGTAACTCCAAGAGCAATCTGCTCATACCTGGCCACATGGGGACTCTGATCCAGACTTTGAAACCTCCGGAAACATCTGGCAACCCTGTGGTCCCCTTCTCCCCCTACCTTCTCTTCTTCCCACAGAGGAGACCCAATCCAGCCAACAGGCTGGCCCATCTGGCTATGGAAACCAAAAGAACAAAATACATCTTATTGGGTTGCAGGCCTTAATCTAGCTCTTGCTGAATTATTAAGGGATGGCATTAACTTATAAATGAGTGTGTTTGACTGATTTTGTGGTTGATGTACAGATAAATTCTAATGAAAGACAGCTATAAGATTTTGAATTATTAATTAGACTGCCACTTAACAAAGCCTATTTGGCACTCTATTTCCTTGCTTAACAAGACAAAAACTTTAAGGAAAGGTTCTGTATTTGCCCAGAGGCTGTTGATTTGCATTCTGTTTTTATAGCTCTAAAAATGAAAACCCTAGAACCTGACCTTAAGCAGGTCACTTCTGGCAAAGCAAAACCCCCAGCAGGCTGCCCTTCCTTCCTGGATGGTGCTGCGTGGCTCAGGGCTTCGCTTACCCTGCCTGCTTCTCATCTCTGACCAGAGATTTGCTTTTTATATCTTTAGTGCTGCTAGGGTAGGCCAGGAGATGGAAAAGCCAGCGGGGCCGCCGCTAAAGCCTTCAGCTACCCAGCGCTGTCAGCAGCAAGATCTACTGAGGCCTCCAGGCTGTTCTGGTTCACAGAGGTGCGGCTGTGGCCAGTAGAGTCTGTTCATTATAAGATGCAAGGCAGCGCCCACCCCCCAGTCCCTGAACTGTCCTGCCTGGGGACAGCACCCTGTTAACTGTAATAGGACAAGCAGAAATCAGAGAGATGACCCTGGTGGTCTAATGCCTATGCTTGCCTTCTTCCTCCTCTGGGGCTTCTTTGCAGGAAGGGGAGGGCTCGTGGTTCCCTCTCCCCCCAGGATCCAGGGGGGGCTGCTCTTTCTTCACCTTTCAAACCTTTTTCCAAATCATAATTAAACTGTGAAACTCCCTCAGGGCCAGGACCTCATGCAGGGTTCTGATCTGATAGGCAGGAAAACTGCAACAGCTCTCTGAACACATCCTATAACATTTTTGCTGGCAGCCTTTGGAAACAATTTGACAAGCAGAAACTTCAATGGCCACCTCTCTTGGCACTAGCCTCAGGCGTATCTTTTTCTCTGGGCACACCTAGAATCCACACAGAGAATTGAAGTATCCTGTGCATGTGTGTGTGTGTGCAAAAGAGACCAGTCCTGGGGACCAGGATCAAGGGCCGCGGTAGAAAATTGCCCAGGAAAGGACCAAAATAAAAGTCCTTTGCCCACACAATGTCCCAGCAGCAGGCTCCAGGCCACCGGAGCCAAGCCTAGCCCAGCAAAGGGCTTCTCTGCCTGCTTCCCTCAGGCCAATCCAGGTGGAAACCTCTTTATTGGTAGAACCTCTGCTGCCAACCAAGCACTGCAAGAAGGGAAAAAGAGCCCAAGTGGCAAACACACGTGACTGCCAAGCCTCCTGTGGCCACCTCTTGGGCAGGGTAAGGAACCTTCCCCTGGGAAGCGGCCCCCAGAATGCACTGGGCTCATCCCAAGCTGGGCCTCTGGCTAGCCAGGATGGGAGAAGAAGGCTCCTGGAGGCTGCTCAAGTCTCCCTGGGCACTTACACCATATAAATAAAGTGCGTGGGCTGCTTCGTGGCTCATTTTTAACTGTAAACTGCCAAAAGACAAAAGACCAAAAGGGAAAGGAGATGTCAGTTCCTCTCTATTATCTCCATCACAGACCGGCAGCCCAGACATGGCGGCCTTTAAAACTGCCTGGGAGGCCTTCCCCACTGGGGCAAGTCTGCACACTGCAGGCCCCAGCGGCCCAGCCCTGGGCCTGTGCTGAGCTCTGTAAAAGAGCACTCTCTCTGTGCAGAGACACTCCGGCCAGCACTGCCAGTTGCTGAAAGGACTCATGGCCCCTATCTGCTGGGAAAAGAAACTGGTAGGTATCCGTAGAGTGGTTTCTCCAGCGAGCGAGCCAGTGAGCGGCATACTTTCCCCACCCCACAGTGAAAGGCAGCCCCCAGTCGCCCCCCCTGCACAGCATCGGCCCACGTGGAGGGCACAAGTCACACACAAGTTTTGGACTATTGACAGAGTGGGGCAACAGAAGCTCCACACCTGAGCTCGCCAGGACTACCACACAGTTTTTACTGCTTCCAGCGCAGGCATGGTTTCTTCACCCACCTGTCCGACCTGCTTATGGGGTCTCTCTCATCACCCCCACATCTGCTCCTCTCTGCCCATCTTTGGGGTTCGCTTCATGCTCCACCACCTCCCCCTGCCCGCTTTCTCCTTCCCCATCCTACTGTGAGGTCAGAATCCTGTGCTTACGACACCTCGGTCTGTTGCCATGGAAACAGGGGCGGATTAAGGCTGGAGCTCGGAGCGCAGGGATCAGGCCCCTCAGCTACCTGAGCTCCCGCCTCAGCCGGCTCCCGCAGGGCTCGGGCAGCCAGCCGCAGGCGCCGTGGCTAGTCAGCCTCCCGGCCCGGGCCAGGGACAGGGTGAGGGGTAGGGGGTCCCGACGGTGCGCCGCAACCCTCCCGGACCTGGGAGGGGAGAGAGGTAGACGCAGAGGCCGGGGAGCAGGTGGCGGGGCCTGCGGGCTCACGCGTGGTCACCTGCCCTCCCGGAGCCCTGGGGGCAGTTCCCCGCGCGGCAGCCACGTGGGGGCGCGGCGGGACTTCCCCAGCGCCCGCGCCAACTTTGCAGCGCTCTGCTATGAGGCCGGCAGCCCGAGGGTCGTAGTGAGGGGGTCCCCGGACGAGCTCTCCTCAAGTTGAACCCCGAACCGGCCGCGCACGCTGCCGGCATGGCCTCCGCTTTCACCTCCCTCGGCTTCAGGCAGAAGGAAAGTTTGAGGGACCGGACATCAGGCGCTAGCCACCAACCCTTGGCCTCTGGGTGACCAGAGCCCGTCTCTGGGGACCACCAAAACTGGGCTGCAGGGAAGACGCTCGCGTCCGGGCCTCACCTGGGAGGCCAGGACGCTCAGTGAGGGAGCGACTGGCCTGCGCGGTGCTGACCGCCGGCTGCACCGGAGCGCGGCTTGGACGCGGCCCTACCAAAGCGGCAGAAGCTGGCGGAGTGTGCCTGCGCAGGGGATGAAGCCTGCAAGTGCAAAACTTTATACTGGCAAAGCTAAGGTCCCAGGAGACCGGCGCCCCTTCCATCACCAGCAGCTCACTATGGTCTCGAAATGACCTCGCCGAGCCAAGGTTCCCTAGGCCTGGCCGCCTGATCCAGGAAACAAATCCCGTGTCTCGCTACCGGCCCCCGTCGGGGGCTGAGCCTCAGCAGCATTCCTTCGGCGGGTGCGTCCCCGCAAAGCCCGCCAGCCTGCCAGAGGCTGCTTCCCCGGCCAGGAGCCTCGGCGCCGGGCAGCTCTCGGGCGGCTCCCGGGCTCTCGGCTCTGCCTCGTGCGCACCCAACTCCAACTTAGCCCCTGCGGCTCCAACTCACCTTTGCGAAGCATGTTGGCCGCGGGGCCGCCACTCCGAGGTGGGCCTAGGCACGCTCCCTCACGGGGTCCGGATTCAAATCCTTGGGCGCCGGCTGCAGCTAATCCGAGCGCGTCGAGGCGGGGGCAAGCCTGGGATCCACTTGTGCCCCGCAGCCCGGCCCCGCAGGGGCATGGTGAGCCCGAGCCCCGCGCCGAGGGCACAGGCACCCACCAGCAACCGCGGCGCTCCCCGGCAGCCCCGGGGCGAGCTGCTTGCTCCGCGGAGCCGGCGGCCTTCTTCTGCAGCCCCGAGCACTTTGGAGGCGATTTTGAGGGGGGACGCCGCCCCCTGGCCGCCAGACCGCGGCCCCCTCCTCTCCGCCCCCTCGGGCCGCCGCCGCCGCGGCTGCTGCAAAAGGGCGCTCGCACGCACCGCCGAGCTCCAGGGAAAGCGCCCAGCGCGCGTTTGCAGGACCGAGAGATCCGCGGAGCGGGGCGCCTCCCTTCCTCCCCCCGGCTTCCCCCACCTCTCCTCCTCCCTCCCTCCCCCGCTCGCTAGCTCCCTCCCTCTCTCTCTCCGCTCCCCGCCCCCGCTCACGGAGCGCCTCCCATACAAAATTTATGAAAGTGCTCTCAGCTCGCGGTGCTGAGCGCCGTCCTATTCCCAGGGCAGCGGCGCTCAGCCGCGCGGCGCCGCCTCCCAAGGTGTTTTCGCTGCGCCCGCCCCCGGGGACGATCCTCGGCCCGCGTCCGTCCAAGTATCTGCCCCAGTCCCCGGGCCGGTCGTCGGGCCTTTTGAAAGCCCCTCTCGGGCCGCGTGGGCTTCCCGGAGCTCGTACCCGCAGCCCCACCCTCTCCCGCTCGCCCTTCGCGGCTGGAGGTCATCGAGAGAGGCGGCTGGAAGCGTTCGCTCTGCCCACCAGCTGGGATGCGAGGACCGCCGCCCAGAGCCCCCATTGCAAATCCGCACCCCTGCCCATAGCCTCTCTGGCCGGCTCCGTTTCCTCCTCGGAGGCTCGACGGCTCCTCCTTACCCAGGACCACCCTGGCTGACCCAGCTGCTTGGCATCCCGAGCCCCAGGACGCTGTTCTTTTATGGGAAAGGTGTAGTGTACTACCCGACTGGTCTAGACCTCGCAGCAAGCACTGGAGAGGCCCAGTTGCATATCCTAGAGAGGACTGATGTGGGTCTAAGGCGGCCCATCTCTGCCTAGGGGGCCTCTGACGTCCCTCAGTCCACACAGACCTTTCCCCCCCACCACCCCAAAGTCTTGCGGTGCGGGGGCGGGCGGGGGGCGGGGGGCGGGGAGGCGGTTCGTGGAAAATGGAAGAGGCACCGCCTAGAAAGCAAGCTCCCGGCAGGGGACAAGTTGAGCAGAGCTCTGAGAAGGTTCGGGCCAAATGAGTCCTGGGTGGAGGCCGGCACCCCCTGCTGGCCGGGAATAAGAGGGGTTTTGGAAGGGGAAAAGAGTGGGCTAAGTCACCCATTCAAGGCACATTTTTTGAGGGTCTTTCAATGTGGGGCACTACTATTCCCGAGGAGTCAGCCACTGAAAGAGGTGAAGTCCCTACCTTTGTGGAGTTTAGAGTTAATAGGGACCAAGAGAGCTAAGTCAAGGTGAAATGGTGGTTGGAAGAAAAAAAGCCAGGTATTGTTCTGGAACTGATATGAGGGAATCCAGGAATGCCAGGAAGAAAGAGTCATGTGACTCCTTCGAGAAAATTTTTTGGAGAAAAACTTGGCATGATAGGAAGGTCAAAAAAAAAAAAAAAAGAAAAGGCCAATATCATTCATTCCATCATACATGCATTCAACCCCACTGAGGCTTCGGCTTTGAGCTGACTACATAGGCTTGGACTTCCAGAACCTTATGATGCAGCAGAGAAAGAAAAACCCGCAAGCTATCTTCAAAAGTGATAGGAAGAGGTACACAGTATGGGAGGGGACTCTGCTAGCTGTGTAAGGGGATGAAAGACCATCCAGGAAGGCTTCACAGAAGAGGTGCCTTGAGGGCGGAGTTCATGAGGCTGAAATGGGGAAAGGCCATTGTAGGCCAGAGAGAACGTTCAAGTGCTTGAGGGTGAAAAAGTAACCTTGTTCTGAAGATTAAGATTGGTCCATCTCGGGGTGGGAACAGAAGTGGAGGAGGCATTTTTTCAACCTCTACCAGCTGCAGGGCTGGACTGAGCCACCCTTTCTGAGCTCTGCCAGGAAGATACTAGCTGAACTCGATGAGAGCTGCAGAGGCCCTCCACCAGTAAACCCATGCCAGGGAGGTTGAACACCTTGCCCAATGTCACACAGCAGATCAGTGCAAAGTGTGGGCCCGAATCAGGGTATGTTAATCCTCCTTCCACCTCCTCAAGCCGCCTCCCCATGACCCCCTGCCCCACAGTCTCCGCTATCTTAGGCAAAGTTGGATGGGGCTGGGCGTGAGTGCGAGAAGCAGAGTTATTTCAGGCCTCAGGAGGGCTGGGTGCTGTTTTGGAGTCCAGCCAGGGGGTGGGGGTGACTGGAGGCGGGTGTTGTAGTGTAATGTTGGGGGTGCACTGTGCTCGCCTTCTTGTCAGGCAGTAATTACTCAGACTGCTGAGTAACTCTGGCAGGGAGACCCCCACAGACAGATGGAGGTGTTCTTGGCAACCCCCATGTCCTGCACTACAAGGTCTTGAGGGCACATGCTTATTTCCTAATGGGGTTCAGGGCAACTCATTCAGAACAGAGGCTGTGGGGCAATGTTATGAGGATGGGGGCCTTCTATCATTAACAGGCTCCACCTCTGCCTAGGGAAAGGCCCTAAGGGGTTCGGGGTCTGCTAAGGAGAAGCCGCTACCCTGCTGGAGCCAATCTTTCCCTCTTGGAACACACAGCTGCAGCCAGAGCGACAACTGTCCACAGGCTGGGCCTTAGGGTCCTGAATGGGGAGAGACTCGACTCAGAGTGTCCCTGGAATTGAGATCCTGCACCCTGGAGGTCCAGAGAGCCTGGAGGAAATGGGAAAGTCCAGGCTAGACTCTTGTCAAGGTGACAGGGTGTTCCTTGGACCCATGTTGGCTACATTCCTGTCCAAAGCTATGATTGTCCTAAGAGCATCAGCTGGTGGTCTGAGAGGCAGAGCACTGACCCCTTCTGGTCCTCCCCTTGGCTGCTCATTCCCAGCCTGCTCAGCCAGCCCTCCTCTCCAGGCAGCCTCCCAGGCAGGGCCTGTCCCTGGCTGCTTGTTTTTCACTTCTCCCTGCACCTTAATTAGGAGTTTCCAAGCAGGGAGAGCCTCCAGGGGAGCCTGAGGCCAGAGAGCTGCCTTAAAGGGCCAGATGTGCTCACACAGAGCAGAGAAAAAGATGGTGTGCCAGAGGGCTGGGTGGGCAAACAGCCCTGGGGGAACCTTGCTCTAGGGGGCAGACCTTGCTGCAAGCCAGTCCTGCAGATACCTTGCTCCTCCAAAGGCCAAGTCTGTCTCGCTGGCTGTTCTGACTTCTCTTTGGGATCCCAGGAGCTCAGGCCCCTGATCAGGAGAAAGGCTACCAAGGCCTGAGAGGCAGCCTAGGCAGGGCAAACACTGGCCAGAATCTGGAAGGTTTAGGCAGTTGAGACCTTGGACTTCTGAACCCTCCCAGGAAAGCACCCTCAGGCCGGGGGGGTCTTACCCTGGTAGCAGTTTTTCACACGTGAACCTTTCACCCTGTGGGTTCTAAGGTGTAAGGAGCACCCCGGCGCTCCGGAAATCGGCACCAAGCTTCAACTTGGAACTGGCCCGGTGGCCGATGAGTTCTGTCCTGTCCAGTCAGTGGGGTCCTCAGAGGCTGGGAATGCGCCCCTACCCACCGCCACCAGGGCCCATAAGCGAGGAGACACGGAGGAGAGCTGAAGGAAGACCTGGTGGTGTCCCCCTTCACAAGACTCTGTCCGCAGAACTGGGCCAAAGAGTTGGCAAATAGAGGGGCACCGTTCCGGGAGAGCCAGTTTCGGGTTGCCGGGAAGGAAGGGGAGGTGGGACAGAGTCGCCGAGAGCACGCAACAGCGGTGTTCGGGGACCACTAGGGGCTCCGGAGAGTCACGACCTTCGGAGCTGAGGCAGGGGCCCACTCTAGCCACGCCCCTATCTTTCTCCTTCGTGGTGCCCGCCTCCAAATCCCCGCCCGTCGCTGGCCGATCGGCGATCGATCGCGCTTGTCTGCGCTCTCAGCGTTCTTCTAGTGCTGTCTTTCTGGTCCCAACGTGGGCCAGCTGATGATGGCGGCGCTAGTTGCGGCCGAGGCCACAGAGCCCCGCGGCCGAAACGGCCCGGGCAGAGGTGGGTACTACACGGGTGCGGCCTCTGGATCTCGCATCTTGGCATAGGGTCCCCAAGTCAGGGACAGGACCAGCCCTCTTTAACGGCAGCAGCGCCTTTCTGCGCCAGACTCAGAAGGCCTCGCCGTCACTCGCTTCGGGCTGCTGTCGCTGCAGCCCAGGGGGACCGGCCCTTCTTTTGTAGCCGTAAGGCATGGTCGGGAGCAGCCCCTCCTAGGAGCTCGTAGTCCTCAAGCCGTAAACGCTGCCTCCCTGCCTTGGCGGGCAGACAGACGCTTATAGACTCACGGATAAGACGGACCTGACAGGGAGGGAGGGAGCCAGGCATTCCCCTAGCGTGCCCTCGGAGAATGCTTCAGGGAAGAGGCGCAAGGTTTCATTCACCCGACCCTTGCAGCAGGCCTGTGCTAGGTGTATGGACTTGACTGCAGCCCTACCCTCAGGGATCTCTCGCAGTCTACGGAAGAATACTAACGTAAGCAGAAGGTTACAGCCAAGTGATAAAGGAGGAGGCGCCTACTGGCCCTTGGGACGAATTGAGCTGCTAGAATTAGCAGCTCCCACACCCCAGCAACACAAGGGACTTGAGCCTGTCAGAGGAGCTTCTGTGAGGGGCAGGAGTAGAGACACCGGCCCTTTGAGACAACTGAACAAAAATCATAGCAGTGGTAACCTTTAAATCTGGACTTAGAGTTCTAGCCTGCCATTCTAGTTCTCCACTGAACCATCACTACCACCACCCTTGCCCCCACCCACCCCAGCCCCGGGCTGAAGTGTCAGGTCTGGCAGAATCCCTGGCAGAAGTTTAGGCATATAGTGCAGGCTCAATAAATAATTCGCTGAGGAGTTCCGTCGTGGTGCAGTGGTTAACGAATCCGACTAGGAACCATGAGGTTGCGGGTTTGAGCCCTGCCCTTGTTCAGTGGGTTAAGGATCCGGCGTTGCCGTGAGCTGTGGTGTAGTTCGAAGACATGGCTCGGATCCCGCGTTGCTGTGGCTGTGGCGTAGGCCGGCGGCTGTAGTTCCGATTAGACCTCTAGCCTGGGAACCTCTATATGCCGCGGTTGCGGCCCTAGAAAAGGCAAAAAGACAAAATAAATAAATAAATAATAATAATAATAATTCTCTGAATAAATTTATTTCTCGCCTTGTCACATTCTAGAGCTGTCTGGTGCCTAAAGAGAGAACTGGGGATTGGGCTAAACTGAGTTATGGGTAGTAGGATGCCGATTGAGGGCTGCAGCCTTGCTAAAGGTCTACAGTGCTTTTTTCTTTAATCAACGGATTGTCATTGTTTGGGTACCTGCATTTGTTCCCACTAGACTACTAGCCACTAATGGGCTGTCCTTTCCTGTTTGTCCATAGTTCTGACTAGAGTATATTCTCTCCATCTTTACTGGGGTGGGAGGTGGGAGGTGGAGTAGAACCTTGGGACTTGGGGACTTATGTCAGTTAATTGTATGGTGTTTACTTCCCTTTTAAATGAGAGGGAACTATGTCTAGTCACTTAGGATGGAGCATGAGAATGTGAGAAAATAGAATGTGTACATGTATGTGTACATGTAACTGGGTCACCATGCTGTACAGTAGAAAAAAAAATTGTAAAAAAAAGTGGAAGTATAAATAGTTTTTTTTTGTCTTTTTGTCTGACTGACTGAGCTGTTGCATCACCACCCAAGTTTAAGGCCCAGATCCCCAAAGTCAAAGGGACTGGTCAGGCCTTCTTTCCCACTGAGTTTTCATCCTGAAGTTGGAAAGACAGGCATGCACCCATGCCATACAGAGGTTCCCAGGCTAGTGGTCCAATCGGAGCTGTAGCCACCAACCTATGCCACAGCCACAGCAGTTTGGGATCCGAGCCGCGTCTGCAACCTACACCACAGCTCACAGCAACGCCGGATCCTTAACCCACTGAGCAAGGCCAGGGATCGAACTCGCAACCTCCTGGTTCTTAGTCGGATTCGTTAACCACTGAGCCACAATGGGAAGTCCTAAATAGTTAATAAATATATTAGAAAGCAAGTAAATAAATAAATGAGAGGGAATTAAGCAGTGTAGACATGGTCAATTGGACTCAAGTGAGGAAGGCAGCCTTTTTTTTTTTTCCTTTTTTTGGCTGCCCCATGGCACATGAAGTTCCTGAGCCAGGGATCAAATCTGAGCTGCAGTTGCAACCTATGCTGCAGCTCCATGTGCAGCAACACTGTATCCTTTAACCTACTGTGTCAGGCCTGGCATCAAACCTGCATCCTTGGCACTGCATAGACAACGCCAATCCCATTGCACCATAGCGGAAGCTCCAGGAAAGCAGACTTTTAAGTTAGTACTTGTAACAGTTTGCTGATAGATCTCATATCCAGGATCTCAGAACTTCAAGGCATTCTCAGGGGCCGGGGCAAAGGGACATTTTCACAGACTGGTTGGGCTAGCTGGGCTCTTGGGTTTTCCTCAGGATTGCTCTTTATCAAGGAGCAGTTGTATGGACTTTTCTTCCTGTTTGTCCTTCAGTTGAGTCAGCTCTACTCTCCTGAGGTAAGGGATGAGGCACACCCCATTCATGGACTTGAGTCCTTGATTCCCAATAATCTCATAATAGGGAAATTAGTTATGTAGAGTTCCTCCTTCATGGGTTGCCTTTCCAACTTCAGGATGAACTCAGTGGGGAAGAAGGCCTGACCAGTCAGTCCCTTTGACATCTGGGATCTGGGCCTTAAACTTGGGTGGTGATATAACAGCTCAGTCAGATCTGGCTGTGGTTTAGGCCAGGCGCTGACTCAGGCCTTGCATTCATCCTAGGTCGAGCCCCTCGGAGCCGCCTGGCCAATCAGATCCCTTCTGAGATCCTGAACAACCCCCAGCTGCAGGCAGCCATCCAAGTCCTGCCTTCCAACTATAACTTTGAGATTCCCAAGACCATCTGGAGGATCCAGCAGGCCCAGGCCAAGAAAGGTGAGCCCTAAGCTTTGAGCTGGGTTCGTGGGCGGGGTGGGGGGAGGCCCAGCCAGGGGCAGCATCCCCATCCCTCTGCTCTCATATCTCTGCTCTGTCTTGCAGTGGCCTTACAAATGCCTGAAGGCCTCCTCCTCTTCGCCTGTACCATTGTGGATATCTTGGAAAGGTGAGGCTTGGGCCTGAACCAAGACCTTCCCCACGTCTGGTACAGCTCTGCCCGTTGGCGTCATTTTTTCCTGCTGAACCTCCGCCTTGCCATGTCCCTTCCCAAGGGACACACCTCAAGGGAAAAACCCAAACTAAACTCCTAGCCTGCTGGGATACTTGCTTGCCTCTATAATATGCCCTCCACTGAAAAAAAAAAAAAAAAAAATTTTTGGGAGGATTGAGTCAATTCTAGTATCTTCCAAGTTGGGCCCAGAGCAGGTGGCGGAGCCTGAGGAAAAAGCTAAGAGTCGTCAGAGTTGACCCTGGAGTGGGCTGGATGGTCCGCTTGGGGGTCTGGCTGGGGGAAACTTTTTCTCTGGCACATTTGGGGGAGGAGGGCAAGGAAGGACTTGGCAGAGGGAGAAGCACATTAGAGATGGTATTCAGTTCCTCTACCTCCCTCATCGAAGTTTCTTCAATACAATGAGCCATCCTTGGGAGGGGGGTGAGTGCTCAGCCATCTGGAACCAGCACAGGCCCGGGAGGGAGGGCGAAGGAAGAAAGGGGAGGTCATCTCGTGATGGGAACCTCCCACTTCCCTGCTGCTGCCCTACCCCCACCCCCTCCTCAGCCCGCTGCCACAGACTCACTTCCCTGCTCCCACCCTCGTGCCCCTTGGGGATGCTCTCTGGGGCTTGGGCCAATTTGCATACATTTTAATCTATAAAAAATTAAGTGCTCCGGCTGACTCAGACGCCTGGGCTGCATTCTAAGGAGGTGAATAATCTGCTTCTGTGCACAGCCTGATTTGAGGATGGGGTGAGGGGACTGCCTGGCAGCAGCTCAGCTTTCCTGCCGCACCCCCAGGAGAGGAAAGGGGAGGACCCCCCCCCCAATCACTGAGCCAGACTCTATGCCCCAGGAGTGGGTCTCAGGGAAGAGCTGGTCCTCTGGCCCCATTCCTGTGGTGAGTTCAGGGGGTGTGGGGTCTTCCCACCCACTCCCATCCCCCAGTGATTCAGGCCTGGCAGCAGATCCCATGGCAATGTGCTGGCCAGAGCCCACTCTTCCTGATGCATGAGGCGTGTGGGTGGTGCCATGTGCTGTGGGGGAGCTGTTCATGGGTCCTCCCCATCCTGGTCACAGAGGGCCCTGACTAAGGGTGGGGAGGTAGCAGGGGGTCTGGGCGACAGGGAGGCTGTGAGTGTCCACGCGTGCATGCCCACACACTGCAGAACTAGGGCGGGAGCGGGGGCCTTTGCCTGTGTGTGTGTGTTCATTGCTCTGGGTGGCATGAGTCAGGGCATCGGCCATCAGTGTTTGACCCATATATGCCAGGCTGAGGGTTGGGGGTCCTTCTTGCACTCTGAGCCTGGGCAGAGGGAACAGGGTGCTGCAGAGACCGTCCTTATACAGCTACAGTTCCAGGAGCGACTGCCAGGCCTGGGGGAGGTAGCAGCTGGGCCACTCCTACTCTGTTGGCAGAAGTGGCAGCTGCCAACCCAAGGAATTGGGAGAGCTAGGGAGAGTGAAGCTGGGCCCTGAGATCCCTCCACACAGTTAGGTCTCCCTGCCACCTCAGTCCTTGTGTCACTGTCCTATTATTCCCACCCCCACAGGTTCACAGAAGCCGAAGTGATGGTGATGGGTGATGTGACCTACGGGGCTTGCTGTGTGGATGACTTTACCGCAAGGGCCCTGGGAGCTGACTTCCTGGTGCACTATGGCCACAGCTGCCTGGGTAGGGTGGGCCCGGACACCAGGGGCTGGCAGGGCTTGGCAGGGAGGCAGGACTGGACCATAATCTCCATCACAGCGCCTTGTCCTACTTGCAGACACGAGTTCTCTTCTGGTTTCTGGGATGGCCTTGGCCTTCCTGCTCTGCAGGTGGATCTTTCCTTTGGATCTGGTTGCCTTGGAAACCATGCCGCTGTCCCAGATGCTAGTGTTTGACAGGCTGCTGTAGAGCGGGCTGGGTTCCCAGCCAAGTGACAGAAAAGAAGCTTCAAAGGGACCTATGACCCCCACCCACACCCCCAATCTCCCCTAACCCCTCCTTCCACCCTCAGGCTGAAGCAAGCTACTGGTCCTGGCTGCTCAGAGACCTGGGCCTGAGCCTGGCCCTCTGCCCCTCCTGCCTTCCCAAACAACGTCTCCTGAACTCTTTCCTCCTCCCAGTTCCCATGGACACCTCCACCCAAGACTTCCGGGTGCTGTACGTCTTTGTGGACATCCGGATAGACACCACGCACCTGCTGGACTCTATTCGCCTCACCTTTCCCCCAGCCAGTGCCCTTGCGCTGGTCAGCACCATTCAGTTTGTGTCCACCTTGCAGGTGAGTGGACAGATAGCGACCAGGTTCTTCCTGGATCCCAGGTCAGGTGCTCCCGGCCGGTCTTCTGGCCTTAGCTCTCCCTCCTCATCCACTTCCCTTTCCTCATTATCCCTACAGGCGGTTGCCCAAGAGCTGAAAGCTGAGTATCGTGTGAGTGTCCCACAGTGTAAGCCCCTGTCCCCCGGGGAGATTCTGGGCTGCACATCCCCCCGCCTACCCAAGGAGGTGGAGGCTGTTGTGTAAGTGAAAAATGGGGGACCAGTCATAGAGACATAGGAGGTATCCCCTTAGAGGGGCCTGAAGTTCCTCATCCAGAAAAGGAAACCCAGTGTAAAGCTTCTTAGCCATTTGCTCAAGGTCACCCTGCACAATAGGGACCACATAGGGTTTCAGGGTTCCTGTGTCCCTCTCCAGTGCTCTGTCCAACATCTAGAAGGTTATGCCCAGGGTGGGGCGGGAATCCGGGCTGTTGGGGGGAATGAGGGTGGGTTAGACATGGTGGGAATATAATTGGAGAAGATGGATGGGCACGCCCAGGCTGCAGCCCCATTAATTTAGCATCCGGACAGCTAACAAGCAGGAGCAGCGTGTCTCCTGCCGCCTAATTATTTTAGGTAATGGAAATGCTTAATGTTGTGTGAATGCAGCCAGCCTCAGAGCCGACAGCTCCCCCGGCTGAGACTGGGGAGGGGAGCCCCATTCCCCGCTAATGGCAGGGAAGGAGGGAGGGCCACTCCCCTGACTCAGCCCCACCTCCGAGCCTGCGGATGTTGGTCCCACAGGCCTTGCTGCATCCACACAGGACACCCCGTGCCCCTAGACAGGCTCACCTGAGAGCCCTCCCCAGCCCAGACTGGCAGCTCTGCTCCCTGTGGGGCACTCCCCCGTGCCTGTGCCTGCATAACTCTTGAGCTCATCGATGCCTACCCTTGGGGGCTTTTAAGTGTGTGTTGGAGGGAGGGACACCTTGAGTGATGGCCATTCATTCATCAAAGATCAGAGTGGTCTGCAAGAGAGAAGGAGCTGCTATGCAGATTGTCTTTTATGCTCTGGCCCCTCCGGGGTCTGGGAAGGTCCAGTTAGGGATTACGTCTCCCAGGGCCTGTTTAGTACAGCTGGTGGTTAAGCCTATGGTCAAGTCCCAGATAGACGGCTTAACAGCCGTGTGACTTTGGGCAAATTTCTTTTTTTTTTTCTTTTTGCCTTTTCTAGGACCGCTCCTGTGGCATATTTAGGTTCCCAGGCTAGGGGTCTCATTGGAGCTATAACCACCGGCCTTCGCCACAGCCACTGCAATTCGGGATCCAAGCCACTTCTGCGACCTCCACCACAGCTCATGGCAACGCCAGATCCTTAACCCACTGAGCAAGGCCAGGGATTGAACCCGCAACCTCCTGGTTCCTAGTCAGATTCGTTAACCACCAAGCCACGATGGGAATTCCTGGGCAAATTTCTTAACACCCCTGAACCTCACTTGTATCTTTTGTGAAAAGGGGATACGATGGGTTGCTTGGAGGATTACCTGATAGGACTGAGTGAAACACCTACATGTCAGGTGTTTAGCCCGGGCTGGGGACACAGAAGGCACAGGCCCAGTAAACAGTGGCTATTATTACAACTCAGTAACCGGACCCAAGAGCTTGTTGGGGCAGAGAGTAGCCAGTGTGTACTCTGAAAGCTCATTTACGGCTAGATGACACCCTGAACACTACTTCCCACATCTATATTGAGCCAGGTGAGGGAGGATCTGTCCCCCCACCTCCAAGTTAGGATCTCTAGAGCCTTTCTGTGGCCTTGGCTGTCCCTTTACTCTTCTCTCAGAAGGTTGGAGTGGGAGGGGCACAGTCCCTAGATTCTCCGTTACGTAACAGAAGGGCCTTAAAGGTCCAATTCAAGCTCCTTATTTTACTCGTGAGAAAACCTAGGCCTGGGGTGGGGGTTGGGGGGCGGTGAGAATGATGACTCGTCCCAGTTCACATTCAGCAGCACAGCCAGCTGAGAACTCAGTCGTCCGGTGCCCCACCCCACACTGACTGCCCCCTTTCTACCCCCTGCAGGTACCTCGGAGACGGCCGCTTCCATCTGGAATCTGTCATGATTGCCAACCCCAGTGTCCCTGCTTATCGGTATGGGCTAAGCTGGGCTGACCAGCTGGGAAGGGCGTGGGATTTCCTGCCACTGAGGCCCTCAGTCAGCTGAAACTTGCTCATTCCTTGGCTGCTTTATAGCCCTTAGCCCTAAGGATCTGAGGCACTTGGGTCCCATATCTGAGTATCAGACCCAGGGCTGCTGCTGCACAGCACCTGCCCGTCCTCTGGATTCACACAGAGATCCCAGAACCTCTCCCAGTCTTTTTTTTTTTCCCCTTCGTTGTTATGGCCGCACCTGTGGCATATAGAAGTTCCCAGACAAGGGGTCGAATTGGAGCTGCAGCTGCCAGCCTACACCACAGCCATAGCAACACCGGATCTGAGCTTCACCTGCGGCCTATGCTGCAGCTCACAGCAACGCTGGATCCTTAACCCACTGAGCAAGGCCAGGGATCAAACCCACATCCTCACAGACACTATGTCAAGTTCCTAACCTACTGAGCCACAGTGGGAACTCCCCCCTCTCCCATTCTTGCCTGCGCCAGCTGTGGGCCTGATCTTCCCAATGACAGTCCTGCTCTTGCTTCTGTTCCTAATCATCTGCATAGAGCCTAAAGGGCCAGGAGACCAAGGGGCCGACTCAGGGAGCTGTGTGAGTGGCTGTCACTGTGACCCTGACAGCTTCTTCTTTTCCAGATATGACCCATACAGCAAAATCCTGTCCAGAGAGCACTATGACCACCAGCGCATGCAGGCCAACCGCCAAGAAGCCATAGCCACTGCCCGCTCAGCTAAATCCTGGGGCCTTATCCTGGGCACTTTGGGCCGCCAGGGCAGTCCCAAGATTCTGGAGGTCAGAGGACTCGGGATGGCCTCTCGAGGAGGAAACTAACTGGAAACCCAGTTGGGAAAAGCAGTCGGCTGAGGGATTTAGCCTTGGCTGCTTGATCATGAGGACCCCAGCTTTCCTGCCTCTCCCAACAGCACCTGGAATCTCGACTTCGGGCCTTGGGATTTCCCTTCGTGAGGCTGCTGCTCTCTGAGATCTTCCCCAGCAAACTTAGCCTTCTTCCTGAGGTGGATGTGTACGTTTCCCCACCTTACCTATCTAGCTATATGACTCTGGGTGAAGAAGCTTAGAATCTGGGTCCTGCCCAGCACCTACAGAAGGCTGGAGTTGGTGGGGATTGCCTCCGTGGTCATGAAAGAGCACTCGTCCAGCAGGGGCTGCCTTTGGCTATGGGTCATGCCTACTTTGTCTGGCTTGGGAGCTCACAGGCAATGGCAGCATCAGTCACAAGATGAGTCTCTGAGGGGTGGTTAGCACCTGCACTCTTCAGGTGGAATCACTGGAGTTTGATTCTGGGGATACTATTACAAATAAACTGCCCAGGCCCTTCCTTTAGAAAGCTCATGGTCAGTGGAGGAAGCAGAAGAAAGCAAGCAACACTGTTGTGTGGGGTTTTTTTTGTTTTTGTTTTTGTTTTTAAGTCTTTTTAGGGCTGTATCTGCGACATATGGAAGTCCCCAGGCTAGGGATCGAATTGGAGCTGTAGCTGCTGGCCTAACCACAGCCACAGCAGCATGGGATCCACGCAACGTCTGCAGCTCAGGGCAATGCCAGATCGTTAATCTACTGAGGCCAGACCAGGAATCGAACCTGAGTCCTCATGCATACTAGTTGGGTTCGTTAACCTCTGAGCCACGAAGGGAACTCTAAACAGCAGGGACAGTCTTTTCTTTAGAATTAATGTTAAGCATTCACTGGATGTTTTGGGGATACAGTCATGTTCTTGAGCATGCTGCCCGGGAAAGGGGTGTCCCCCCTCTGTGGATCTGACCTGATTTCCCTTCCCAGGTGGGTGCAGGTGGCATGTCCACGCCTCTCCATTGACTGGGGCACAGCTTTCCCCAAGCCGCTGCTCACACCCTATGAGGTAACTTTAAGTTTTGAAAATCCCTGGGAGAGGGTGGACTTTGTACTTGGTTCTGTCGAGGGAGGGAGGGATCCCAGTGGGGTGGGGTGGGGTGGGTGGGCAGCACTTTGTTACAGCTGAGCCACTTCCTAGCTGTATGGTAAGGCCCTTCCCCTCTCTGAACCTTACGTTTCCTTTCTGTGCTATGGGGATAATACGGCCTTGCAAGGCCACCCTAAAGATTGAATTAAATAATCCTGCATAGAAAGATGTTGGCAAATGTTACTGTCCCGTTTTCCTCTCCAAGGCGGCAGTGGCCCTGAGGGACATTTCCTGGCAGCAACCCTACCCCATGGACTTCTACGCTGGCAGCTCCTTGGGGCCATGGACGGTGAACCACGGGCGGGAGCGGCCACTCCAAGCCGCGGGCCGGCTGGCGCTGGAAGAGGTAGGAAGGGATCCCACGCAGGGCCGAGAGGCCTGGGCGTGGCCAGGCATTGACCGCCTCCCTGGAGACGTGAGGCGAAGCCGCCACCCTGCGGCCGCTACGGAAAATGCACCGCAGCGGGCTGGGGGACGGCTCACCAGCGGGACCCTGACCGAAGTCTACGACCTCAGGTGCAGGAGGGGCCCGCGCGCCCCTCTCCAGCCGGGGCTTGCGATGCTTGCCGCTGCAGGGACGAGAAGGTGGCGCCGCTCGCTCCCTGAGACGCTCCTTGGCCCCAGGTACCCACCCCAGCTTTGGCCGCGCCACACCCTCTTCCCGGTTGCCATGCCAACACCCTCTCCCTCTGAGGCCCACCTCCTGGGTGGTGCAGGCGTTGGGTCCCGCCCTTCGTGTTCGACTTCCGCTCGGGGAAAGGCCGTTTCCGGCTCCTCTGGCGCCTGCCGCGCATTATGGCCGCGCGGCCGCCTTTGCGGGTCCTGTGCTTGGCGGGCTTCCGGCAGAGCGAGCGGGGCTTCCGCGAGAAGACCGGAGCGTTGCGGAAGGCGCTGCGGGGCCGCGCCGAGCTCGTGTGCCTCAGCGGCCCGCACCCGGTCGTGGACACAGCGGGCTCCGAGGGCGCCGGGCTAGACGCCGGTGAGCAGGTCCCCGCCCGGAAATGCGTCCCGAGTCATCTCTGTCTTGCCTTGTCCCTGTAAAACCTGTCCGCATACCGCCACCCTGTCCCTCCCCTCCTCAGTCCTGCCCCATTCCCACTTCTCTTTGCCCATCTCTCGCATTCCAGCGCCTCCTCACACTCCAGCCTGGCCCTCCCAGTGTGACCTCTGTCTCCCCTCCGGCTCAGTCAGCTTCCCGCCTCATTATCTCCAGACTTTTTTCTCTACCTGAGCCGCCTCTCTTTCCCTCTCATTCCCAAACCCTCCCTCACTCCCTTCCTCATATCTTTCCCCAGGATTCCCCCCCTGCCCTAACTCTGTTCTCTCCCCTTTAGAGCCCTGCCCTGCGGAGGAGCAGCCTCGAGGCTGGTGGTTTTCAGAACAGGAGGCTGATGTTTTCTCAGCTCTGGAAGAGCCCACCGTGTGCCGAGGTCTGGAGGAAGCCCTGGGAACGGTGGCACAGGCACTGAAGAAACTGGGGCCTTTTGATGGGATCCTTGGTTTCAGCCAGGGGGCCGCGCTAGCAGCCCTTGTGTGTGCTCTTGGACAAGCTGGAGATCCCCGCTTCCCTTTGCCCCGGTTTATCATCCTGGTGTCTGGCTTCTGTCCCCGGGGTCTTGGCCTCAAGGAACCCATCCTGCAGGGCCCCTTGTCATTGCCTTCGCTCCATGTTTTTGGGGACACCGACCGCGTCATCCCCTCTCAGGAGAGCATGCAGCTGTGTAGCCGGTTCGCTGGAGCTATCACCCTCACCCACTCGGGGGGCCACTTCATTCCAGCCGCAGCACCTCAGCGCCAGGCCTACCTCAAGTTCTTGGACCAGTTCTCAGAGTAAAGATCAACAAAACCTTTGGCTCTGCATCCCCTCTCCACCCCCACCCCCAGTGAGGACACATGACCTTGGTGCAGCCTTTATCATCTCTGCCCTCCCCCACTGTCCCCTGCCTGGGGCCTCCACTGCTGTTAGTGCTCCTCACCATCACTAATCAAGAGACAAGTATCAAATTATACAAGTCCAGCTCTGCACTCGAGAAGGGGCTTAGGAGACCCTAATGGACTTTGACCTCAGCATCTGATATTCAAACATGAAAAAGGTCAGTGGAGCCCTGGATGAGTAGAGGGTGGCCCAGGGAAGGCAGAGACTGGCAAGCACTGTGACTGCCACACAATAAAGTGGTGATTGGATTTTGAGCATTTTTTTCCTGATACAGGAAAGCCTGTTTTATTTTTTTTAAGTCTGGGAGTTCCCTGGTGGTGCAACAGTTTAAGAATCCAGTTTTGTCACTGTTGGGGCTCAGGTCATTACTGTGGTGCAGGTTTGATCCTGGGCCCAGGAACTTCCGAGAGCCACACAGGAGCAGCCAAAAAAAATTCTTAAGAATTCTAAAAGTCTGGATTCCTGGCCATCCATACAGCCTCCAAGGCAGCACCACGCAGGGTGGTGTTTCAGGTTACGAAGCCCCAGGACAAGCTCGTGTGCGCATAGACACTTGAGACATTTTTAGTGGAATTCCAAGCTGAAGGAAAGGAGGCCTTGGGGATGAGGCAGGGAAGAAGGTACATCTGCGAAGTTTGGGGAAGAAATCACCTGGCAGGGCTCTGCCTGAGCCACACTCAGTTTAGGCTTTCTTTTTTTTTTTTTTTTGTCTTTTTATCTGTTGTTGTTGTTGTTGTTGTTGCTATTTCTTGGGCCGCTCCCGCGGCATATGGAGAGTCCCAGGCTAGGGGTGGAATCGGAGCTGTAGCCACCGGCTTACGCCAGAGCCACAGCAACGCAGGATCCAAGCCGCGTCTGCAACCTACACCACAGCTCACGGCAACGCTGGATCGTTAACCCACTGAGTAAGGGCAGGGACCGAACCCGCAACCTCATGGTTCCTAGTCGGATTCGTTAACCACTGCGCCACGACGGGAACTCCTCTGTTTAGGCTTTCTCAGTTCTCATCGCAAAGAGGTGTGTTGGCCTGTCAAACCCTGGCTTCCTGTGTCCCCTCCTTTCTCTACCATAAGTGTCTTTGCCCCTCTGAACACTGAGCTTGAAGGGTAGGATGGTGCCCAACCTTGGATGGAAGCCAGACGGCACAGAAGCGACCTTTTCCCAAACTTGACCCCATTCGCAGAGTTCCTGAGATTGATGCTACCCTGTAGTGATCACAGCCAAGGCCTAAGCAGCCCACGTGGTCTGAAAGTGCTCTTCTCTGTTCCTAGACATCCTAAAGACTACTCACTTTCACCATTTCCTCCACTATCAAAGCCTCCATCCCCACTCTGCCTCTGCAGACTCACCAGTTTGTTCCTTTTCTGGAACACTGTAACAGGCCCTGTCTGGCCCTCAAGAGGCATGGCTGCCCTCAAGGAGTTTAGTAATTGAGCAGGAAATTGGATTAGGGGATACAGCATAAATATTCTAGCCCATCCTGAGACAACCAAACTAATAGCCTTAAATTACCTGAAATTCTGAATTCTTCACTACAGATAGCAGCTGTTTAAAAAAAAAAAAAAAAAATTGGAGTTACCTGCCCAGACAGACCCAGTTCCTCAGTTTGGGGCTGTTACAGCAGAAAGTGGGGGTGGGAGGAAAATTCTCCCTTGCTCCAGTCTGCCCCAGCCTTGCTCTTGGTGTTTTAAAGGGGTCTCTTCCTTGGAAAAAGGAGGAGACTCTGAAATGGACTGAATTACCGCTACAGAGCTGTTGGATTTGGCCCATGGCATTTTAGAAAAAATTGGGTCTATGATATTTAAAAATCTAGGAATTTCACACAAAAATTTGGATTCCTGGCTTCTCTGGAAATAGTTTGTAATGGAATGCACTGAGTGGGTCTCAGTTAAGGGCTCACATGCCCTCCTGCCAGTGGCAGCCTTCCCCCTTGAGCAAGGCCCCAGGAGGTGAAAGTGACACAACCTGTACCACCACAGTTGCTATTTGGAATTACTGGGAGGAGTAAAGGAGAGAGGGAAAGACATTTGGGGAATGAAGTTTGAGGCAGGGTTTAAAGTTAGAAGGGTGCAGGTGAAGACCAGAGCAGTGTCTGGTGGAACAGAGTGAGGAGGTGAGAATTCTGCAGAGAATCAAAATGTCAGAACTGGAAGGAAACATGTGGTCCACTGGGTTCCCAGCAAGTGAGACATGTCGCCTCCCATCAAGCCCTCCAGGAGCAATGGGGAATCTTGAGGGGCTTATCCCCCTACTCTACACACAGATCCCATGGACCATTTGCTACACGATCATGTTAAAACTTGGATTCCTGGGAGTTCCCTCAGTGACAGCAGGTTAAGGATCTGGCACTGTCACTGCAGTGGCCCACGTTGCTGCTCTGGTGCTGGTTTGATCCCTGGCCCAGGAACTTGCACATTCTGTGGGCTCAGCAAAAAAAGAAAGAAAGGAAAAAAGCCCCACAAAACTTGGATTCCTGGGGCCAACTCCAGACCTACTGAGTGCATTTCTTATGGCTGCTCCAGTGGTATACTGAAGTTCCCTGTCAGGATCGAACCCTCACCCCCAGAGCTACCCAAGCCATTGCAGTTGGGTTCTTAACCTTCTGTGTCACAGCAGGAACTCCAGGAATCTGCATTTTGACAATCTCTGGTTATTCTCATGCATTAAATACTTGAAAACCACTGCTGTAGAGAGTAGTTGCAAGTCTCTGGTAAAGTGTGATTCTCATATACTCCACTAAGGAGGGAACAGGCTCTCCAGTTAAGAACCATTGGTCTAACATGTTCAGCTAAGGAGATTAAGTTCTGGAGAAAAGGAAAAGGAATACCATTTATTGAGTGCTAACTATGCCAGACGTGCTAAGCAGAAGCTTTAAAGTTACCTAGTTTAATCTCACAACTTCATGAGGTAGATACTATTATTAATCTAATTCTACAACTGAGCAAACAGGAACGGAGAGGCTAAGTAATTTACCCAAAGTTGAATTCAGATCCAAGAACTCAAAATTCTGGACCCTTACTAGACATGGTTTTCTCTGCTGCTTCATAGAAGATGAGCAGAGGGCCACCATTCATTACTGCTGAACTACTTGTCCTGGGTGGGCCTCACCTTTCTAATCCATAAAATAGGTTAGCAGTGTGATGCCCTAAATGATTCCCAAGATATTGAAAAAGTCTTTTTTTTTTTTTTTTTTTGCTATTTCTTTGGGCCGCTCCCACGGCATATGGAGATTCCCAGGCTAGGGGTCGAATCAGAGCTGTAGCCCCCAGCCTAAGCCAGAGCCACAGCAACGCAGGATCCGAGCCATGTCTGCGACCTACACCACAGCTCACGGCAACGCCGGATCGTTAACCCACTGAGCAAGGGCAGGGACTGAACCCGCAACCTCATGGTTCCTAGTCGGATTCGTTAACAACTGCGCCACGACGGGAACTCCTGAAAAAGTCTTAACGTTGTACAGTCAGTCCTCTGCCCCCTGACCCCCACGACAACCTTCTCCAGATGGGTTCAAACTGCCAAACACTTTGTCACTTCTTTTCAAAACATCCCTACCATTTCTCTTTTCTACCTCTCACTCCACCTTAGTTCCTAAAGCTCCTCGGAGAGAGAATCCCTTAGCAAAGAACCCTCAACAGCCCCAGTTCCTGAGCTTCTGCTCAGAGAGATGTGCCCCCCTCTCCTGTTTCCATTCTAAGTGCCCAGAGCTGGGGTCTCCCCAGTACCACCCTCCACCCCCTTACTAGGACATAGTAGCCTAAGAGAATATGTAAGAACAAAATAGCATTCTGCAGTTTTCAAAGGTTTTTACTTACATGATCTTATCTCATCTTCACAACAGGCCTGCTGAAAAGGAGGGATTCTCGTCTCATTTTACAGAAGGCTCAGAGACAACATGGCCTCCTAATAACCAGCTGATGATGAAGCCAGGCTGGACCTCTGCTTCGCAGGGCAGTACTCCCACCTTCACAGACTACAGTCCGCCCACAGATGTCCACTGGATTCCAGAATCAAGTGCATTTTAATCTAAGACCTCGGTGTCCTTGGGTAGGAGAAAGACATTGTGGGCGTTGATCAGCTGGGAAACCAGCAACAACTGCTTTAGAAGTAGTTTTGAGAAGGAGGGCGTATGGGAAGTAAAGAAAAATTGGATTAAATGGGTGGCAGGGCTGGGTGGTATTAACAATTTCCAACACTGTCCAGGGACCTAATATCCAGTAGTCAGCCCCTGCAGTGGGTAATGATGGTGACAGGTGACAGAGAGCGTTTTTGAAGAAGTCATTGCTTATTCTTCACAGGAACAACAGGACTTCAGCCTCTCTGATATTTACTCTTTCTCTTAGGGCTAATTTGAGACACTGTGTCTAATTGGAATCCAGTACCTAGAAATAGACTGAGATGAGGACCGTGATAGTTCAGACAATGGTTTAGGGGCAGATTAACTTTACAATCCCATTGACTTCCTGAGGGTTGGGGACCCTTCTTATCCTTCAAGCCTCAGAGGGAGAAAGAGAGGGAAGAGGAGTGAGAGGAGGCTGTGCTTCCATCAGGAAATGGGTTCAAGTGTTACCCTCTGCCTATTCAGCTAGGGGTTCCTGGAAGAATAAGGTCCCGGCGCATTTAGGTAAACTCCACCGTCTACCCTCTTCGGTCCCCAGGAAGCAAACATTTTCCCAGGTCCCAGCAGCCTCCCTCCCACGAGGATATAAAAAGAACCCAAATCCCAGGACTACCCCTTCTCTCGCCATCCCTTGGCTGCAGTACCTCGGCTGGGAGGACCGGACGGTCACTGAGGCGGACAGGCAGGCATTCTCTGCAGACTGTTCTTGCTTCTCTGCTTCAGTGGACGCCCGGCAGTCAGACCCGGGAGTAGACCGCCTCCCTGCACCGAACCTCCCGCCACCCCCGCAGGCACATCGGCTCTCTGGACTCGCCGCCTCCGCTTCCTCCTGCTAGGCATCTCCCCCATCCCGGGCTGGCGGCGTGCTGCGCGGCGCGGCGCGTGGGCGTGCTGCGGGGCGACCATGGCTGTAGACTGTTACCTCCGGTTCCCACAGTAACAATCGAAAGCCACGGTTGCCCTGGAGACGCGGGGGCGGGGCGCGCGCTGCTGACGGCACCAGGGCGGCAGCTCTAGTCAGGCTGACGTCAGGACCGCGGGGTGGGGGTGGGGTGGGGTGGGGGTGGGGGGCGGCGGCGCGGGCAGGGGGCTGCGTGCTCGGCAGGGACTGGGCGCTGACTCCTGGGGCTGTGCGATGTGCCTGTGGGCAGCCCGCCCCTCAGCAGCCCCTGGGGACAGGGGACGGGATGGCCCATTGTAGGTGCCGGCCCTGGATCAGCACCGCGGACAGCGGCGGCGCGGGTAGCAAGCGCGGGGCTGAGGGACCCTGGGGGACTGATGGGCCGGGGGCGCGGCTGGTGGCCGGGTCCGCGGTCCTGGGGCGGGGCCAGGCGTCGGTGGCCGTGACTGGAGACTGTTACTGAGGGCGGCCCGGGCAGTAAGCAGTCTAGAGCCAAGGTGCCGGCGCGCTGCCCGGGCGTGGTGGCTCCATCTCCCGCAGCTGGGGGCGCCACTGCTCTTCCTCCCCCGCGTTTCCAGGCCTCTTTCCGCCCCAGAGCTCGCGGACAGGCACGCGGCTCTTGACGTCAAAACCCTGTGACGTCAAGGATGTCCCTGTGGAGAGGCACTTCCGGCGGCGGCGGGGGTGGGTGGATGGAGGTCGATGGGGGTGGGGCGGGGCTGTCCGGCCAAGACCCCGCCCCCGCCTGGTCCTGAGAGGACAGCTCCTAGCGCACAGAGGCGGGAAGTCGGGGGCGCAGAGGGACCAGCCCGACGGGGCGCGGCGGGGGCGCTCACGCTGAATGAGGGGAAGGGGGTCGGGAGAGAGCTGTGGCCGGGCAGCGGGCAGGTGGGCGTCTGTTCTTCGCCGGCGCCCTAGCTCAGCAGACCCGGGCCAGCGAGGCTGAGTCACCGCGCTGCGGGGTGGGGAGGAGGGGGCGCGTCTCCTGGAGCGCCAGCACCTTCGTCCCACTTTCCTGGGAGGATGGCGCAGGAGCTCCCAGGAAAAGCCGCGGGGACTCTGAGGTCCGTCCTCTGTTCGATGCTCCTCCGAAGTGGCTGCGTCTCCATCTGGGCTCAGGCAGGTGCTGCTCAGGGTTCTGTGTACGCCTCTGGCTCTGGCTCCAGCAGCTGCTAAGGGACCCACGTCCCCTCTACCTTGTCCCCAACCCCACCCGTAGGGGCCCTCCAACCTTCAGCCTGCCGGTCTCCTCCTTGCCCTCCAGTCTATGTCCGTGCATCGGTCCATCTGTCGCCCGTCGGTCGATCAGTCCCACTTACCTGTCGGCTGTGTTGCGCCCGCGCCCGCTCGCCTCCCGCAGCCAGGCTGGCGCGGCGGCTTTTATAGGCGCGCGTAGTACTCGTGCGGCGGCTCATTCATGCGGCCGCGGCTCCTACACACTGACGCGTTGCCGACGTCAGCAGGGAATTTAGGAAACGGGAAGAGGGGCTATTTATAGTGGCGAGGCGGGGGGGTGGGGGTGGGGACCGAGGCGACGGGGAGCTGGGAGGGAGAGGAGGGAGCGCGGAAGCAGGAACCGGGTGGGGGAGCCCGCGCCCCCCGTAGCGGTCTATAAGGGGTTAACTTTCCGGAACTGCGGGCTGGGGGCCGGCGGGGGAACTCTGCGGGGAGGGGGGATTGTTTATTCGCTCTGGGACACTTGAGGGCGCAACCCCACCCCCGCCTGGCCTTCCAAGGTCCTCATCCAGTAGCCCCTATTCCCACTCCTCAGTTCCTGGACTCGACGGCCCTGTGACGTCACAAGATACCCCTCAGCGGCCTTATACTCCGCAAGCCCACTGCGGAGTGGTCATCGGGGAGGGGGGAGCAAGAGAGGAAACTGGACCTTCAGAGGGGCCTAGGGCAGCATTTAGTTCCTCAAAGTCGGGGACATGAGGGAAGAGGAGTAGGGGAGCCCATGGGTCTGGAAGACTGTAGAGGAGGCTGAACCTGGAAGGAAAGGCCCAGTGTGGGTCCAGGTACCAGAAAGGATCTGGAGACCCATGGGAAGGCAGAAAAGTTGAGAGGGTGGCTTGGACTCCCCAGAAAAGAGCAAGCGGGTCCTCTGTGGGGGATTTGGGGAAAAGGTGTCAGGAGAAAAGGGAGACTGGAAGAGGAAGCCTCAGCAGGTGGAGGAGAGGAAAGCCGGTCCACAGGGCCAGTCTCAGAGCCTGGCATGCAGCAAATTGCGTTTAGGATCCATTTGTGGACTGATAGACAGTGGCAGAACTCATATGGGGGTGATAATGAGCAAGGAGACCAAGGGCTCAGCAGCTTAGCAGAGAAGAGTCTCCAGGGGGTACCAGGGCAGAGACCACTTGCTGGAGGAGTTCCTGAAGGTTAGAGTTCCCGTCGTGGCTCAGCAGTTAACGAACACGACTAGCATCCATGAGGACTCAGGTTCAATCCCTGGCCTTGCTCAGTGGGTTAAGGATTATGTGTTGCTGTGAGCTGTGGTGTAGGCTGCAAACACGGCTTGGGTACTGAGTTTCTGTGACTGTGGTGTAGGCCAGCAGTTACAGTTGTGATTTGACCCTTAGCTTGGGAACCTCCATATGCCACGGGTGAGACCCTAAAAAGACCAAAAAAAAAAAAAAAGTTCCCAGAGGTCAGAATTGGCAGCAAGAGCCCATGCTGTGGGGGGCATCGTTCTGGACAAGAGCCAGGGAAAAGAATGATCCTGGCCCAGCCTAGCTCCATCAATTGAGCAATTGAGGAAAGTTTTAAACGGGGAAGGGGAGTGCGTTCAGAGAAAGGAGCTAGATCGGGGTGGGGGGGGGGGGGAGGGTCCAACACCAGGCCAGGGCAGGTGGCAATAGGGAGGGAAGGAAAGGTCAAGAAGTGTGAAGTCCACAGGAGGGCAGCTAGGCTGGGGCAGTTCTGATGTAAAGACAGCTTGAGGGGAGGGGCTGGGGCAGTGAATTAACCCGGGGAATAGGAATCTGGGAACTGTTGAAGAAAATAGCTTTGGGCACAGGGGACCCTGGGGTGGGGCCACAGTGGACAGACTCCACTAAACAAGAGAGGGGGTTGAGTGGACCCTCACAGGGCTAGGATCTGGCCCCATCAGGGAGATTAAAGATTACAGCAGAAATGGGATCAAAGAGGTCCTGCATACCCTTTGGGGTCTAGCCTCCTAGAATTCCGTTTTTCACTTCCATCCTTTGTCCGGCTGCTTCTCTTCTCCAGTAATGCCTTCCTGCTGGGGAGAGAACTCCTGTTCATCCACAGAAGCCCAGATCTAAGAGCACTTCTCAGGCACCTTCCTGCCTCCCAGCAGTTCTCCATACACTTTCCACCTCAGTGCATAGCACATCCCTCCGCCAAAATGTCTAGGTCGGGAGTTCCCATTGTGGCTCATCCGAAACGAATTTGACTAGTATCCTTGAGGACGCAGGTTCCATCCCTGGCCTCACTCAGTGGGTTAAGGATCTGGTGTTGCTGTGAGCTGTGGTGTAGGCTGGCAGCTACCGCTCCAGTTGGAACCCTAGCCTGGGAAGCTCCGTATGCCGCGGGTGGGGCCCTAAAAAGACAAAAAAAAAAAAAAAAGAGAGAGAGAGAGATGTCGAGGTCCATCTCCCGTAGAAGCTGACAGCTCCAGAGCCCATTTTCATTTCTGGAACCTCATACTTCCTTAGGGCCCCGGAGCAGGGTTGTGGGGGAGTCGGAGCAGAGGACTGGGATAAGATAGACCCAGAACAAGGAGTGGAAACAGGGTGAGGGCAGAATCAGGAAGCAATGGGGGTCAAAATAACCTTTGGGGACCAGGAGCCGCCGCCTGGTCCCAAGGCCATGTAGTCGCCTGTGTAGGAAAGGGAGCCTCTGGGGGGCGCCCGAGACCTTGGTGTCTGTCTGGGACTGCGAGCGACCGCGCGGGCGGCCCTTCAATGAATGACTCAGCCACTACCTCTGGCGGGGGCGTGGGGGCGGAGGGCAGCGCGGGGGTGCGGCGAGCGCCGTCCCCACCGCCCAGCGGTCCTGCACGGTTGCTAAGCTCTCCAAGGCCTCGGAGAGACGCGATCTGGGCGAACCTCATCGGTTACTATGGTAACTCTGCGCCCCATCTTCTCGTGCGCCGCGGCTGAGGGAGGCACAGCCAATCAAAAGCTGCAGGCTTTCTCGGAACCCACTCCCACCCTCCACGTGTGGGCGGGGGCCAGGAGGTGCGGGGAGGAGGCGGAGCGTGGGTTGAGGAGATCCACTCAGCCACGCAGGCGTTGGCTTCAGGCCTGGCGTGATGGCGGGGCGGCGCGGTACACTTCCGGAGTAGCTGTGCCAGTGCCCGCTCGCCAGTGCAGGGGTCCCCTCCCTCCTAGAAGGGGCGTCACCTGCAGGAAATGGGCCTTCATTTGGGGGTGCAGGGCCCTGCGGGGGATCCTGGGCTCCAGGCCCTGCGCGTACCTCAAAAATGGCTCGCACAGGGTATCTGGGAGCTTAGGTCTCTTCTGCGGGACCACCCAAGAGGCTCTGTCCAGCCGTTCCCCTGTCACATATCCTGGGGTCCCGCCAGAGATATGCAAGTTCAGCGTGCACTGTTTGGGTACCACTTCTGCCCAGGTCACAGAGGGCTCTACATGGCAGCCCCCTGAGTATGCCAGAAAGCCGGGACTCCGTAAGGGGGCAGGTGTGTGTGCAAACATGAGCGCCTTCGAGTGTCAATGCCTAGAGAGGATCTGGGTGCAGATAGGTTTATTCTGTGCATACCATACCCACAGGGTTGAGTGAGGGAGGGTGTGTTGAGGGGGTGGGTGGGTACAAATGGACAGTCCCACCCAGGAATATCTAGGGGGTACCCTACTATCTTGTCTTTTTCTTCCTTAGGATTTTCGGAACCTCTCTTACACCATCTACTTTCACCAGAGTCTCCTTGTGGGCAAGACTTCTCTGAATTGGGGCAATTTGAGAATTTAGAAATATGTACATGGGATCATTCAGCTCAAAATCCCGAGGCTTGTGGGGCTCGCAGGTCCGAGGCTTGGGTCTCCAGATGGGCACATCTGGGAGGCTGAAGCTGCGAACAGCGTTTCCCCCCCCCCCCCGCCCCGCCCCGCCCCCCGGGCTCCAGCCCGGCATCTGCGATCCTCCAGCCCAGGTGCGCAGGAGGGAGGTCGCGGCTGTGCCGCGCCAAGTCTCGCCGCGAGGTGGCGCCATAGCTGCAGCGGCGCCTGCCGGCCCGGGCCGCTCCAGATAAGAGTGTGCGGAAAGAGCAGCGGGGCTGAGACGCGACCAGGACGCGGGGAGGACGGACCAGCAGGACAGACCGACCGGGGGCCCGGAGGGCGGAGGGCAGCGCAGCGCAGCCACGTCCCCCCTGGATCCGCCGGCAGCCGGGCCCGGGGCTTCCGACATGCCCCCCAGGTGGGTCCTAGGTCTGGGGACCGGGAGGGACAGGGGACCCGGACAAGCCCGGTCCTCGCGCGCGGGCCGCCTCGGGCGCATCCTCCGGCGCGGGCGCCCCAACGCGGCTGGCGTTCAGGGCTCCGGGTGTCGCTCCTAGAGAACTCAGGACCGCCGGAACGCTACTCTGCGCCGGGTTCATGGCGGGGTCAGCGGCCCGGGCCCGGCTCTGCCCGCACATGGGTTGCAGAGGCGAGGGGAAGGGAAGGGGAGCTGACGGGCGGGGCTGGCAGGGGCGCTGCCCTGGCACAGCGCGGCGCCTGGCAGCGGGGCGGGTGGGGCGCCGGCAAGGAGCTGCCACCGCCGCCGGGAGGGAAGCCCGGCTGGGCTGCGGCCTCAGGTAACGGGCCGCGAGGCCCTGCGGGCCAGGCGGGGAGGAGGGTCGGGCGGGCAGCGGACGGCCGGGGAGTTCTGGGCTCGGTTCAGGCCCGGCAGCGCCTGGCTCTGCCGAAATTGGGGGCCGAGAGGAAAAGCTGCGACCGAGGCACGGGGCCTGGCGCGCTCCTCCCGGCCAGCCCGAAGTTGGGAAACTTTTCCCCAAGTTTGGGGCGGCGGAGTTCCCGTGGAGAAGGGGCCGAGGGGAGCTGCGGAGGGAGGCGCCGGGCCGGCGAATGCAGAGAGGAGGCCGAGGCCAGGGCCGGGACGCGGGTGGGGCGCAGCCAGGGTCAGGGCCGCAGCCGGCTGTGCGCCGTGCCCGCCCGGGGCGCTGCCCCCTCCCTCCCCTGGGAGCTGCGTGGCTCCCCCCTCCCCCCCACCTGCTTCCTGCCTCAGCCTCCTGCCCCGATATAACGCCCTCCCCGCGCCGGGCCGGCCTTCGTGCTCTGCCCGCCACGGCAGCCGCTGCCTCCGCTCCCCGCGCGCCGGCCGCCGCCCGGGGCCCAACGGAGAGGGCCTGACAGCCCCCGGCCAGGGCGGCGCCACGACGGGCACCGCGCTCCCCTCCTACGGACCACTTCCCCCAACTGGGGCAACTTCTCCCGAGGCGGGAGGCCCTTTTTTACGCGGCTCCCTTATATCCCACTTGGGCAAACTTCTCGGCCTTGAATGACTTTTCCTGAAGCGGACATTTTCCTCAAATCTGGTAACTGTTTCCCAAAGGGTGACTTCGCACGGACAGCTTTCTCCTCAGAAGCCCCCAGAACCCAGGCCGTGCGCCCGGCGGCATCCGGGCCCGGGGGCGCAGGCCAGCCTGGCCTCTTCTCCACCAGCCAGTCTCGACTCCTTCTCCTGGTCCGGGCCGGCCGGCCCAGGCTCCCACTCCCAGAGGCCGCGGATCCTCCGCCAGCGCCCAGGCCGCGGTGCTCGATGCCCCTGCCCAGCTGAGGGGAAGGGGAAGTGGAGGGGAGAAGCGCCGGGCTGGGTGCAGGCGGCGAGGGCTGGCTGCGGCTCTGACCCGGCCGGTGTGTGTCCCTGCAGGAGATTGTGCTGGGCAGACGATGCTGGACACGATGGAGGCTCCCGGCCACTCGAGGCAGCTGCTGCTGCAGCTCAACAACCAGCGCACCAAGGGCTTCTTGTGCGACGTGATCATCGTGGTGCAGAACGCCCTCTTCCGCGCGCACAAGAATGTGCTGGCGGCCAGCAGCGCCTACCTCAAGTCCCTGGTGGTGCATGACAACCTGCTCAACCTGGATCATGACATGGTGAGCCCGGCCGTGTTCCGCCTGGTGCTGGACTTCATCTACACCGGCCGTCTGGCTGACGGCGCAGAGGCCGCGGCGGCGGCGGCGGTGGCTCCGGGGGCCGAGCCGAGCCTGGGCGCCGTGCTGGCCGCCGCCAGCTACCTGCAAATCCCCGACCTCGTGGCGCTGTGCAAGAAGCGCCTCAAGCGCCATGGCAAGTACTGCCACCTGCGGGGCGGCGGCGGCGGCGGCGGCGGCTACGCGCCCTACGGGAGGCCGGGCCGGGGCCTGCGGGCCGCCACGCCCGTCATCCAGACCTGCTACTCGTCCCCGGCCGGGCCTCCGCCGCCGCCCACCGCCGAGCCGCCGTCGGGCCCCGAGGCCGCGGTGAACACGCACTGCGCCGAGCTGTACGCCTCGGGCCCTGGCCCGGCCGCCGCGCTGTGCGCCCCCGAGCGCCGCTGCTCCCCGCTCTGTGGCCTGGACCTGTCCAAGAAAAGCCCGCCGGGCTCCGCGCCCCCCGAGCGGCCGCCGGGCGAGCGCGAACTGCCCCCGCGCCCAGACAGCCCTCCCAGCGCCGGCCCCGCAGCCTACAAGGAGCCGCCGCTCGCCCTTCCACCGCTGCCGCCGCTGCCCTTCCAGAAGCTGGAGGAGGCCGGACCGCCTCCGGACCCGTTCCGCGGCAGTGGCAGCCCGGGACCCGAGCCCCCCGGCCGCCCCGACGGGCCCAGCCTCCTCTATCGCTGGATGAAGCACGAGCCAGGCCTGGGCAGCTACGGCGACGACCTGGGCCGCGAGCGCGGCTCCCCCAGCGAGCGTTGCGAGGAGCGCGGCGGGGACCCGGCCGCCTCGCCCGGGGGGCCCCCGCTCGGCCTGGCGCCGCCGCCGCGCTACCCCGGCAGCCTGGACGGGCCTGGCGCGGGCGGCGACGGCGACGACTACAAGAGCAGCAGCGAGGAGACGGGCAGCAGCGAGGACCCGAGCCCGCCCGCGGGCCACCTCGAGGGCTACCCGTGCCCGCACCTGGCCTACGGCGAGCCCGAGAGCTTCGGTGACAACCTGTACGTGTGCATCCCTTGCGGAAAGGGCTTCCCCAGCTCGGAGCAGCTGAACGCGCACGTGGAGGCGCACGTGGAGGAGGAGGAGGCGGCGCTGTACGGCAGGGCCGAGGCGGCCGAGGTGGCTGCGGGGGCCGCCGGCCTCGGGCCCCCTTTTGGAGGCAGTGGGGACAAAGTCGCGGGGGCTCCGGGGGGCTTGGGTGAGCTGCTGCGGCCGTACCGCTGCGCGTCGTGCGACAAAAGCTACAAAGACCCGGCCACGCTACGGCAGCACGAGAAGACGCACTGGCTGACCCGGCCCTATCCGTGCACCATCTGCGGGAAGAAGTTCACGCAGCGCGGGACCATGACGCGCCACATGCGCAGCCACCTGGGCCTCAAGCCCTTCGCCTGCGACGCGTGCGGCATGCGCTTCACGCGTCAGTACCGCCTCACCGAGCACATGCGCATCCACTCCGGCGAGAAGCCCTACGAATGCCAGGTGTGCGGTGGCAAGTTCGCCCAGCAACGCAACCTCATCAGCCACATGAAAATGCACGCCGTGGGTGGCGCGGCGGGAGCGGCCGGGGCGCTGGCGGGCCTGGGGGCGCTCCCCGGCGTCCCCGGCCCCGACGGCAAGGGCAAGCTCGACTTCCCCGAGGGCGTCTTTGCGGTGGCGCGCCTCACGGCTGAACAGCTGAGCCTGAAGCAGCAGGACAAGGCGGCCGCGGCCGAGCTGCTGGCCCAGACCACGCACTTCCTGCACGACCCGAAGGTGGCGCTCGAGAGCCTCTACCCGCTCGCCAAGTTCACAGCGGAGCTGGGCCTCAGCCCCGACAAGGCGGCGGAGGTACTGAGCCAGGGCGCGCACCTGGCCGCCGGCCCCGACGGCCGGACCATCGACCGTTTCTCCCCCACCTAGAGCGCCTCTCGTCCGCCCGCCTAGTCGCCGCCGCCGCCGCGCGGCCCGGGCCCGCGCCCCCAGGGAGTAGCGGCGGCGGCGGCGGCGGCGGCGGCCACCAGCAGGCAGGCAGGCAGGCAGGCAGGCAGGCAAGCACGCACCCCGCGCCCGGACGACTCTCGTAGCAGGGGCAGCGTCGCCGCAGGGGCGGCGGCCACACCTCGCTGCGGCCTCACCTGGCCTCACTGCTTTGTGCCTTAACCCGGGGTGGGGGTGGGGGGAACCCCGGGACGGGGGTGGGATGGGGGACGGGAGATTTATATTTTTGATATCAGCTTTGACCAAAGGAGACCCCTGGCCCTTCTCCGCCTCTTCCTGTGGTTCGTTGGCCCCCTCCCTCGGCTCCGTGCTGCTCTTGGGGGGAGGGGTGTCACTGTTGGGGCGCTCCCAGCCCTACCTCCGGCCCTTGCGACTACACCCATTCTCACTGTGAATCTCCCTGCTGGGGTCGGAGCGTCGGGCAGAGCTGGGGAGCGGGGAGGGGACTGAGCCGGCCGGAGGGCCCCCCCGCCCCCGCCCCCCGCCCGCCCCGGGACTGATAATGTGAAGTTCCTCATTTTGCACAAGTGGCACTAGCCCCAGGGCCAACCCTTCCCTCCCTCTGGAGTCAGAGGGCTGAGGCGGCCCTGGCCTACCCAGTCTCCCACCACTCTCGCGGTGGTCCCTCCTCCCTTCCCTGGGGCCCCGGACCATATTTATTGCATGCGCCCCGGGTGGCCCCCCACCCCGAGCCCAGGCTGGGCTGGGCTGGAACGTGGTCTCTTTAGCTCCCTCCTCCTCGTTTGTATTATTTCCTACCTTGTACACAGGCTCTTCCAGAGCCGCTTCCATTTTCTATACTCGAACCAAACAGCAATAAAGCAGTAACCAAGGACCCCGGACCTAGCAGCTCTCTTCGCCCTGCACAAGGAGCTGGGGGGGGGGGGCGGCGGCACTGGGGTGGGTGCAGGGGCCAGAAGCAGCGCTCTCATACAGGTGGGGAGGCTCGTACCTTCCCTCCCCAGTCCCAGAGACAGATCAGCAAGAGGTCAGGCATGTTCGTAACTAAAAATTTATTAAGGAAACAAGAGCAGTGCTGCCAATGGGACAGAAAAGAGAGATGGGGTCTCCCCCACCCCGCGCTCCGCCCGACCCGGTCATCAGCCCTCATCCAGGGGAGAAGATCTCAAAGGAGAAGCTGGGAAGCCTGTATGCCAAAGAGCCCCCAGTCTTCTGAGGCCCTGGGGGACTTACACTGGCCTCGGCTCTCCTGCACAGTTCCCCCTCCTTCTGGCGTAATCTTGGGCTTCAGGGAGAGCACAGCCTTGCTTCCAGCCTCTGCATAGACAGAGAGGAGGCTCTGGGGCAGTCCCCCACTGGTCCCATCGAAATTTACTCTGGGCTCCTCCTCCAAATGCTGACCTCCCCGAAGTTCCCCTCATCCCTGTCCCTGGGTCGAGAGAACGCATTCCCAGTAGGAAGGAGGCTTTGAACACAGGTGCCAGCTAAGGAGGCAACCCCCAAAACTCCAAGGCCAAAGGGCCCCTCCCTGTGTCCGGTCCTCCTAGGGCAAAGCTAGAAACGGTGCAAACTCCAGGCTAAGCGATGCTCTTCCCAGGCACTGGCCCACTCCACCCTCAGGCTGGACTGGACCAGCCTGAAGGTTTCTCAGAGCACAGAGGCCTGGGGAAGATGGTCAAGGGCAGGGAGGCTTTACTAGGCTCCTGCCACAGGTCTCGCAGGAGGAGGGACTGAGAGAGAGAAGCCCCATGGAAAGGAACTAAGGGGCCTGGAGGCTGAGGGGTCAAGGAGAAAGGAGGCCGAGGGGGATGGATGACTGAGGAGGGAGAGAGGGAGGGCGAATTGAGAAGAGTCTGAGGACAGTTTGCGGAAGGGGGAACGAGAGCAAAAGGCAGGCCAGTGAGGGGAAAGGGAGCAGGGAAAGGCCACCCAGGAAGCATGGGCTTGAGAGCAGATGTCCCCGCCCTGCAGACCCAGGACCCACTGAGGAGAACACAATGGGCCCAGACTGGCGAGGGCAGGGAGAGGAGCAGCAGGAAGCAGGATGGGTGTGTGGGCTGGGGGTGAGGTGGGTAGGAGACGTGGGGGCCGAGGGCTGCGGTTTAGGACATGGTGTTCAGAACCCAGCTGGGGTCTCGGGGCGGGGGGGGGGGAATCCAGGCCTCAGGGGGAGAGACACACCCTGGGCACTACTTTCAGGGCAAGAGCAAAACCTGCTCGACACCCCCAGGACAGGGGTTCTGAAGAAGATGAGAGGGACCCATGACTTCGCCTGCATCCGATGGGAACTCTACCCCCTGCCCCACCTGCAGCTGAGAAAGCGGCCGAGTCCCGGGCTAAGAAGGCCTTCCCTCAGCCCTGGACCTGGACGGGGGTGGGGGGGGGAGAGGCCGAGCACGGGCGGCTTCCCCGGCTCACCTGCCTGCGGTTACTGCAGCTAGCCACCTCCCTGCTAAATCCGGCAGCCCAGGAGGGTCCCGGCAGCTTCCGCCCAACCCTTGGGAGGGGCTCTGTGAGGAGCAGCTCCCCCACAGCACGGCCACGGCGTGGGTTGGAAGAGGATGGTTTATTGTCTGGGTGGATTGGTGGCTCAGGCACGTGGGCATCTTCTGTGCTCCACTGGGCGCCTGGTGGCCTCTCAGGAATGGCTCCGTAGGGGCGGGCCCCACTGCAGCCCCCTCAGCCCACCTGGGCCCACGTGAGGAAGGCCGGGATGTCCCTCACAGGCACATTCCTGGTCAGCGCTTTCACACGCAGGTTCCGGTCATCGGTCAACAGCACCACCTCCCGCAGCAGCCGGATTGGCTCCTCTGTTGGCAGAGAGAGCAGAGGGACTTCACCGAGGGCAGAGGCAGCGGCCCTGGCCCCCTCTTGCCCTCCTGGAGGGAAAGTGGTCCTGGGGCCTCGAAGCCAGCCATTTTCTGGCCCTGCCGCAGGTCCTTTCCCTCGGCCCCGCCATGGCCGGCCTTCTGCTCTGGGCCCCTGCCGCCTCACGCCCTGAGAGCCGTCTGACCCCCGCCCCAGCCCCTGCCCCAGCCCCTGCGGACCCCTCTCCTCAGGACTCGGAGCCGAGGGAGGCGCAGCAGCCCTCCTGACCGCATGGCCAGCCCCGGACTCACAATGCTCTTCTCCTGCCCCTGCCCCCGCGGCCAGCAGGTCGCCGCCTTGGGTATTCAGAGGTAGAAGATTCAAGACACAGTGTATCCAGGGGCCCAGGGTGTGAGGAGAGGCGTCAGCACAGGGAGCTCTGAGGAGAGGGCGAGGGTCCTGGCAGAGCCCAGCCAAGGCGGCTCTGACGCTAGCGCCCAAAGATGCCCTGGACTGCATAAAAGTAACCCAGGTCTCTGGTAAAAATTAGCTCCAAAGTTCAGAAAAAGGAAAGGCAAAGTCGCATCACCCTCCCTGGCCTCTCCCTCACGTAGTCGCTCTGCCTTGTCGCCCAGGGTGGGGCCGTGTGTGTTTCCACATCTCCTTATGCGCATTTACAGGTTTATATACTTGTTATATAAGCTTTTCCCCGCTATACCATTACAATCATGCTGGCTGTACGTCATTCGAAATTTAAAGATCTTCCTTTCTCTATGAGCACAAACAGATAGGCTTCGTTCTATTTAGATGACTTTTTTTTTTAGCAGGATGTCTTTCCCCACCTCTTTCCCCCTGATTCTCGAACCTGTTAATAAGGTATTGGGGAGAATTTAAAAACCGGGGCCAAATATGCACACAAGCGACATCCCCACCCCCTGGCCAGGCCCCTTGGGTGGCACGTCCGTCCGCGCCTCAGTCCCAGGTTGGGTGTTTCCTGACAGAGGCCCAGCAGCCAGTGGGGCACAGGAAATGTCCTGCGGGGCTTACTGACCGTGGCTGGGGGAGCTGGGGGGGCTGGGGAGGTTGCAAAAGTCCATGTCAGACCTGAGCAGCTTCAGGCTGGCCAGCTCCAGGCAACGAAGCTGAGAACTGGAGGAGTTCGGAGGAAGAGGGAGAGGCTTGGGGGGGGGGGCGAGGCGGAAGGAGGGTGTGGTGGGAGGTGCGGGGCGAGGGCAGCGGGCAGAGGAGATGCTCTGAGAGCGCTCGGCCTCCCCGTGGGGTGGGGGGGGGCGCTGTGTGGACCGTGTGGGCTCCCACTGGCCGCCGGAGTCTCTGCAGCCCCACTGATCCTACCCTGGGACTCAGACCAGCCGAGTCCCAGGCCTTAGGTCAGCCAACCAAGGCCCGGCACTGCTGGCAGGGGTCTGCAGGGGTTTCTGTGGATACTTGGAGACATTTTTAACAATAAACATCCTCTGTTTTGACACTGGTAACTTCACTTTGTTAGAAACCAGAGACTGTCATCTTGTCAGGCCCCATCCGCCATAATCCACATGATTTTAAAATTCAACATCGTTTACACATAAACATTTGGTGATGGTTTCTCTGTGAATCTGACAAGTTAATCTGCTAAGAATTCACACTGACAAATGGGGTTTGATTACACCAGCCGCTGCTGATGTAATTCTGATAGGGGCGGTCCCCAGGATGGCAATGGGTTCCTGTAGGCTGTTTGGGGTGAAGTGGGGGTGGGGTGGGTGGGGAGACAGCGTAAGGCCAAAGCCAAAATGTGTCTCTGCTAAGAAAGAACAGCTCTGGGTCTGGGTGGGGCCACGGCAGTATCTGAACCATACTTCCCAACAAGGCCTCCTGCAGTCCTGCCTCCTCCTCCTCCTCCTCCTCCTCCTCAGAAGGTGCCCCTCTAGGAAGCGGCCTGGGAGCAGAGCCCAACCTCCTCGGCTGCGCTCAGCCGGGACTCCCTTTTACCACTCGGATGCTCCGGAGGGCCAGTACATGCAAGCCATGTGGGCTCACGACAGCCTCAGGTACAGAGACTTGGGCAGCAGTGAGGGGCTGCACGGAAGTGGTGGGGGGCGGAAGGCTGGGCCGAAGACAATCCCCAGGCCAACCTGGAAGCCAGGGCTAGGGAGATGAGCAGAGACAGGAGACGGGCGACAACAAGGAAGAGCAAATGCCAAGAGGCTCCATGTCCATAGACAGAGGCCAAATGGTGGGAATTATCAGCCCTGCCGATGACGCTGAGCTAGGAGGTCCTAGGAGTTCCTTCCCAAAGAAGAAGCGTCAGCATCCTGGGAGCCAGGGGCAGAAAACACCCAAGCCTGGCTGCTTCTGAGGGGCCGAGGGGCTGCCTCTGAGGAGAGACAGTTCTGGGTTGAGGGTGAGGTGCTCGAGCACCTGGAAGAGAGCCTCTGGCCCCAACATGGGATTCTGCTCATCAAGAGGGTCTTGAAACCTGGGCCGAGGGCTCAGGTTGCAAGCTCTCACCTGCTTCCAAAGTGCTAGGTCACACAATCAGAGTCAGGAAGGCAAGGCCCGCTGCTAGCTGGGGAAGGGCTTCCACTCTAGTCCTGATACAGGGCAAACATTCACAGATGAACCGAGGGGGTGAGCATGGCCAAGAACGGGGAGGTGGGCCCCAGGGACCACTGGGGACTGTCCTCAGGGCGGCAGAGGGCTGGGCTCAGGAGACGATGGCCAGAATAAGCTACACTGAATCATAAAGACATTCTTGCTGTCAGAGAGCTCACTGAGGACCCAAGAAAGGAAATGGATGCACGCGGAGTGGGAAAGCTCGCTGCCCAGAGCCCAGCTTCCTGGGCTAGGCCCATCCCTGGTTGGCTGAGGGTCCGCCTGGGGCTGGGGGAGCTGTGACAGGGAGGTCTGCCTTCCAGGAGGGAGGAAATGGGGCTGGCCTCGGGCTTGTTACAGGGCCGGATTCTTGAGTCCTTAAGCTTCCCAGGCCAGAGTCAGTGGAAGGAAACTCCCCAGGGCTGAGGACACCAGGTCGGGGTGGGGAGGGGAACGGATGGTCCCGGGGCAGAGGCGAAGCTGTACCTTTGTTGGTGGGCATGAAGTCCTTAGCCTTGTCTTTGCAGTAGTGGAGGCAGCAGGAGAGGATCAAGTCATCGTTGTTACCCTGGAGGAAGACAGGACAGGTGCCACTGGGCAGGAGGGGGCGCTGTGGCAGGAGGCACTGGTATATTCTGCCTCTGGGGTCCTAGGGAAGGCCGCATCCCAGTGTCCCTCCCATTCATGCCCTGGCCCTGCTTGGCCAGGTTCAGCTGTGCCAAGGGTGATCTAGGGGACAAGGAACTCCCCCTCGTGGGTCTCAGTGGTGGCTACCGCCTCAGCTCTCAAGTTACTGGCCTTCCTTTAGCCTCTCCCTCCCCGAGACCCTGTTCTGAGGGCTGGCTACAGGTGCTCCCTCTTTGCTGTGGGTCTTACCAGCTGGCCAGTGATGTCTTCACTGCGGAAGGCGATGGATTCAAGTTCATTGCCACGGCTGGTCAAGGCCCGCAGGCAAGAGTCCCGGCTCTCAAATCGCCGCTCAAGGAACTCAATGGACTTCCGGGCCTTTTCCTGTACCACACGGGCATAGCCCCCAGCGCGGTGGTCTGTCTCCTGCCCCTTGGCCAGGCCGTCCAGCTCATTGATCACTGACAAGACACAGTCCCACAAAGAATCCACCTCAGCAATCACGGCTTCGTCACCTCAGCCTCGCCTTCCCAACCAGCCCCTCCCCGGACCACAGAGGCCATCCTGCCCCACGGGAGTCTTCCAGGGAAACTGAGGGATCTCGGGGGGCAAGAAGTGTCCCAGACTTTCCACGGCGTTCTATCCTCTTTCTGCTTCTTCCCCTGGGCCTCGTCCCCCTCCTGGGAGGAACTTAGAGGGATTTTTCTGGAGCTGCTGTGTTCAGAGGAAGACACCTGGCCCCTCTCAGCTACAGGACCAAATTGAGAGGGTCCCTCTGGACAGGCAAGGGTATGTAGCGGCTAGCGGGAAGGAGGCACTCTCCCTCATCCGCGAGGGCCCCCAACCACAGCGGTCCAGGAGAGGCACCGTTCTAGGCCTGACCCCCGGCAGATGCAGAAGCTCACCAGGTGGGGAGCAGCGGCTGCAGCCTCACTTGCAAGGATCCTGCTAGTCCCCTAAACCATACCCTTGGCACATCCACCTCCTCTGATGCTGCACGTGTGTGTGTGTGTGTGTGTGTGTGTGTGTGTATGTGTGTCTGCCTGCCTATGTGTCTGGGACACGGCTTCATTTTCTGGTGAAGATTCTTTCCAAAATTCCAGCCAAAAGCCTGAGGTCAAGTGGGAAATATGCACTCCTTGGGGGCTCCGGGAGAGTTTGGGGTCTGAGGCCTCTCCTCGGTGCAGTGATTCATGGCTCACAGAGTCGGCATGAGCATGCTGTTCCATGGTGAGCCTGGCACTCACTGTCTGGGTATTCAGAGACACTTTCTGGAAAGGGCCCTTGTGGGAACACACACACACACACACACACACACACACACACACACACACACACCCATGCTTTCAGCAACCCGAGGCTGCACTATCCACGCAATGTATGGCTGAGGCTGGGGAGTAGTGGTGGATGGGTGTATGGCACAGCAAACAGAACATCAAACATGAAAAACTGGTATTCTATCCCAAAATCTGCTTTCCTGCTTCCAAACTAAACAGGCTTCAAAGGGGAAGCTTGTTTGTGCTTCTGCACCAGGCGGGGCTTCTTGGTGCTGGGGTCAGGCCTAAGGAGCACGGAGCAGGTTAAAGAGCAGAAGAACCAAGCAGGGAAGGCTGTCGGCTTAACCCTTCATGCTCTGGGCGCGGGGCAGGAGTCCACCGAGGGCTCCTCACTCAGCAGGAGGCCCCGCTACAGGCCCTGAGAGTCAGGTCCTGCCCAACTGAGGACGGTTCGAAGAGGCTGGCCTGGATGCCGTGACAGGCCTGGCATCTCCCAGCCCCTGGGGGTTGGTCTATTTATTCTGCAGGGTCTTCTCCTCTGGGTTTGCTCACATTGCTCCCTCCCCACTGAATCTGGCCTTCCCCCCTCAACCATAAGCTCTTCAAGTTAAGAGCTGCGGCTCTGCCTTTCACTGGGTCCCTTGGGAACGAGGAGATCGAGCACACAGCAGGGGCACAATCAGTGCTGGGGACCAAGAACTGTGCCGGCCTGGGTGGCGTGTGAGGCTCCTCTCAAGACTTAGGGGGCTCCTGAGATGTCAGCAACCTCTCTGCTGTACCATTTCCTCACCATCTAGCACTAAGGGACCAATCCGCTTTCTTTCCCCTGAGAAACTCTGGGTAGATGAGCACAGGGAGAGCTGCCCAACCCCGGGAGCCGGTAAGGGCAGAGGGAGAGCGGCCACCACCCGACAGTCTCGCTCTGCCTTGGGGAGACAGGCTGCTCTACTTCTGAAGAACAGAAAGCCTTCCCTTGGGTCTCAGGGCCTGGGTTTAGGAGGTTCTGGCCAGGCCACATGGGGAGGGGGAAGGAAGACAGGGAGGGCGGAGGCGGGCCGAGGGCTGCTTCAGTGCCAACATTCTCAGGTGGTGCTAACGTGTTTCCCACAACCCCCCAGGGCTCTACAGCCTCTGCAGGGCGGATGTTTCCTGCCCTTTGTTTCCACCCTCATCTGGCACTAAGACACTGGGGACTGGGAGGGAAGGCCCAGTGGAACATCTTGGCATGGATGTCAGAGGTGGCTTGGCAGGCAGACTGCCAGTCTGGCAGCTTTTCCAGAGGACAGGGTTCCCAAATGTGCTCCAAGTGGCTGCTGAGAACGGAAAGTGGAAAAGCCTGGGCTTCCAATCACCTCCTCGACCCTCTCCCTCCACAGGACAGCTCTCGGCAATATTAGCTCTATCAGTTACCTCCTGAGACTGACCCACCACAGGGCTCCAAGAACCAGGGGTGCCTTACACAGTCCCCTGGGCTCTTCTGGCCTGAGGGGGGAAGCAAGCTAGCTGGGTCCCGAGATGCTGACCCTGTACCAGCACCAATGACCAGACAGTGGTAAGGGCCCAAGTGGCAGCAATCCACAGGCATGAGCCAAGGGCTTGCTCTGGAGGGTTTCCATCGGCCTTAGGGTGACACTGGCCAGAAGAATGCTACCTCGAACCAACAGAATGATCATGAAAAGCTACAAGACAATCAGACCAAAGGCATCTAACCACTTCAAAATCCTCCCAGCCTCCCTGCCAGACCACCCAGCAGCACTGCCGTTATCTGCCAGGGCTGAGTGTTTACCAATAACGGGAACCAGCTTTGCTGTTTTACTGCAAGCTTTATAAGGATAAAAACAAGGGCTGGGCTCATGCAGCCTCTGGTTGCTGGGACACAGGAGTCCATTTGCTCAAGCAGTTTAAGCCATGGATCAGCCATAATAATTTGAACTGCTTTGATTATTAAACAATTTTCCTTGCCCCACGCATTCCCTACTTCCCTGCAAATCCTGTCTTACACACACAGCGGGGTTCTGCTGGCCTGGCCCCCCGGGCTGTGGGGCACGTGTGCAGAGGGGGCTGCTGCGCACGTGCAGGGCTGCTCGGGCCTGACTCACCGATGAGGGGCACCACCAGGATGTACTTCCTGCTCTCCAGCAGCCGGGCCAGGCTGGCCAGGTGGTCAATGAAGCCGTTGGTGTCTGGCACAAGGAACAACGGTCTGATCTCGAGCTCCATCTGCCTCATCTGACTCTGGTCCTCCAGGACAGCCTACAGGGACACAGAATGGTGAGTGAGCCAGTGAGTGAGCAGGCAAGCGGTGGGCGCGCCAGCGCCCTGACTCCGCGGTGTGTCAGCATCCTGCCGCGGCTGCCGAACCTCTTCCCCCCTCCAGAGGGGCAGCCGGGACAGGCTCAAGGGCTGGGCGAAGCCCTGCAACAAAAATCAACACTAACCAAAAGGCTCGGGGGAACAGGGTGTGACCACAACCCTGCGTGGGACTGAGAAAGGACCCTGATGGTAGTAAAAATAACGGGTCTCTGAATCTAAGACCTCGGGCTAAAAATCAACAAAGGAGAGTTAGGTTCCCTGGGTACGAAAGCAGCTAAACATGTTATCTACACAGCAAATACAGGGGCACTTGTCAATCCAGACGCTTTATACACATACATATAACCCAAATGGAACTCGTTATTTCAACTTACTTCACGGTGTAGCTGAAAGAAAGAAACAAAGAGAGGATAAAGAGAAGAAAGAAAGATAGAAAGGAAACAAACTCCGAGTCCACACAAAAGAAGTGACCCTGACACCTGACCATCACCACCAAAGTGCCCCTCGTAAGTCCCCTTCGGCGGCCGAGTCCATCCACATGGTGCGATGGATTAGGGCCCCATTCACAGGTCTGCGAAGGAACCACCCGGACTGGTGGGAGTCGCCACCATCCCCTCGAGCAGCACGGTGTCCCCTAAGCAGCGGCCTTCTGGGTTCTATCCCTGCTCCTCTGCCGTGATCTACAATCTACATCCTCTTATTTACCTGGTGTTTTTCTTTAAATTAACTTAAGTCAATTTACTTCTGTGGAACAGCAAATAATATCTGCGGCATCAGGCGCCTGACAGCCTAGGCCTGTGTTAACCAGCGCAAGATGAATTTCCACAGCAAAGTCTGCATGTCCCCCATGCAGCACTAAAAACCCGCCTCACATAGCAGCTCTGGTGTTCTGGGCACCCCACCTCAGAAGGCACACGGCCTAGTGCTTGTTAGTCTTATGGATGCTCTCGTCTTTCAGGGAAGCTCCATGTCCATCTGGGGAAGCCCGAATCTCTGACAGGGCCTGGTGTGGCCGCGGCCCCCTCAGACAGGCTGTGGGTACGTCTGTCACTAGAGAACATGGCTACTCTTGTGCTGCTTCCTCTGCTGGGGACCACGGCCAAGAAGCAAACTGACTCGTGGGCATCTGCCCAGACAGCGTGCTCCCTGTACACAGAGCCGAAGAGGCTGGGCGAGCAGGTCCCAGCCCTGTCCTGCCCTCTCCTGGCTTCCTGCCACACATCAACTTGCAGGGACACAGACGCCAGCACAGAGGAGGGAGCAGATGTGCGTGCCAACTGAGGTGGGTCCCACAGGCTGGGCCCTGGCCACTAACAGTCAGTGAGGAAGGTGCTCAGGTTTCACTGGCAACGACAGTAAAACTGAAAGGGCATGCCTTTGAAAGCTGGGGGTGGCTCCTCTGTGACCTGCTGGGGACCTCTCCCTATGAGTAAGTCGTTGCTGCCACTGCCACCGCAGCTGGTGGAAGGCACACGACGCTGGCAGGCACGAGAAACGCGGCTGAGGGGCTCAGGGGCCTAAAGTCTCCCCACTGCTCCCACCTCCTCAGGGGAAAGCACTGCTGCCGTGGCCACGCTCCCAGGGGAAGGGGGTCACTGGTCCTCCCAGGGGGCTGCCAGCTAGAAGGTGACACACGTTCCACTGAACTCAGCTTGGGTATTTTCTAAAAACTGACTTTGAACTGAGATGTAGTGACACTGAACCCCGGGACGGCGTGGGCATCTGAGCATGGGAAACAGCCCCGCTCAGGGCAGGGGGCCCTCCGTCGCTCCTCAGCCCGCCCATCGCTCATCTCCCAGGTCTTGAGGTTCTCCAGCCAGCCCTTCCGCTGCCAGGCACGGGTTATTTTTTTTTTTTGTTTTTCGTCTTTTTAAGCGCCGCACCCGCGGCATATGGAGGTTCCCAAGCTAGGGGTCGAATCGGACTGAGTGAGGCCAGGGATCAAACCTGCAACCTCACGGTTCCTGGTCGGATTCGTTAACCACTGAGCCATGATGGGAACTCCAGGGACGTTTTGCTCAGCATCAGAGCCCCCCCCCCCTCCCCCCGGCCCCAAACCTCTTTCTGGAGAGGAGGGGCAGGACCGGCACTGTCGCCAGCCGGGGAGCCTGGGGGGGCACCGGCCCACACAGACCTCCTTTGCGTCTCAGTTTCCTGCCTCCAGGAATGACCCTCCAGCGCTGAGGCCAGGTCTGAGCAAGTGGAACTGGCTGCTCCTTTCACCCTGTGGGAAGAGTGAGCTCCTAAGACCTCGTACTTTCCTTCCGTAAATGCTGGCAGTGGGCAGGAGGGTCTTTGGGCCACGTGGCCAAGGGAGGCTGGGGGCTGCGCCTACTTGGGTGTTCTGACGACAGGACGGAATAAAAATCTAGGTGCAAGGTTCAGGGAGGCTCTAACGGTCTGAGTCCTCTGAGTTGTGGCTCAGGGCCAGGAAGGTGAACAGAGGCCACGGCCTCTTAGGGAGGTGGCAGCCTTGTTGGTTCTCCAGGGGTGGGTGGGGTCAAGCTGGATGAGGGTGGTCAGAGCTGTGCTGCCACCATCCGGTCCCAGGGACACCCGCAGACAACTTCCCTTAACCTGGCTCTGCCCAGTGAGTCACCACACAACTGCTTCCTGTTCCCCACATGCCCTCCCGGAGTCTCAGGAGATTAAATGAGGCTGTTCCCCCTTCTCTTGGGGTACCGGTAGGCCTCTGGGGGGGTCACCCCTGGCTCATGAGACGGGCCCAGTCCCCTTAAAAGGATGGCAGACGAGGAAGGACTGGGCGTCCGCAGGCCCTTGTCTGTGGGTGTCTGTGTTTCCGGCCCTCTCTGAGTGGTGCTGTGTGTGTGTGTGTGCGCGCGTGTGTGTGTTTAGCACTTGCCCTCCCAACTTTTCCAGATTTTACCCGTCAGATTCCTGGCAGCTGTGCACGGCGCCTGTGCCGGCCGTCACGTCCCACTCTGATCTCTGGGTCGCACGGTGAGAGAAGGACACAGGATGCGCAGGGAGTGAAAAAGTGATGTCGGCGGGGAGAGTGCCAAGTCCCCCTTGCAGCCATGGGACGCTTGGGGAGAAGGGGAAGCATGCTGCTGTGGAGTTCAGAGGCCGGTAGTGAGATTTATTTTTGTTTGTATGAGCAAAAGGCTGCAGAAGCCTCTGGTGGGGGCGAGGGGGGGCGCAACTGGAATGCTGTGATTCAGACGGACTGGCCCTGGCCTGGAGTCCAGTGTGCTGACCCGGAAGGAGAGCTCCATTGGAACCCTTCTCACTGCAGCTAAGGCTGGGCCACAGTGGTCCTTGGACAGTGAGCTGGGAGTCCTAGGAGAGGACGGACGCGTTGCGTCAGACCAGTGGCAATAAGGACCATAACGTCACTGAGTGTGGAAGAGGAGAGGACGACCTTAATCCTGCTTCTGCACTGCGCCAGGTCACCCGCTTCCTCTGAAGTCTGGAGGCTTCCTTGAGCAAGCTGGTGGGGAACTGGGAGAGAGACTCTGCAGTAACATCTGACGAGGACGCTAACAGGCCTGGGTCCCCAGGAAGGGCTCTTTCGCAGAGCAAGTTCCTTCCTGCAGATGGCGGGGATGATGTGGGGATGCTGACCCTTTTGGAAATTGAGACACTGAGAATTACAAACGAAGGTAATGCAATTAGCTCACACAGGAGTGGGGCAACTTATGAAGAACTGGGATCCCAAAACAGAGCCAGGTCAAAAGAAGGCCTTCTAAGGTCTTCCTTCTGCTTAAGGCACCACAGGAGTAGCTGCTTCCTTCCCTCTGCGGGGTGAAGGAGTCATTTATCCACAGGCCTCTCCGGCCAGAGCAATGTCTGCGCCAGAAATGAGAAGTCTGGGAACAGCAAATTTCCACACTCACCTTGCATGTCAAAGCATCTAGCCAGGTGCCCGATACACATATTAGAAACTTAACAAATGTCAGTGTCCTTTCTTCCTGCCCGGCTCCATTTTTCATCTATATTTCCAAGAGGATAAATGTCTAGGGAAAGCACCAGGGAACAGAGCTGGAGACGGACAGGGGTGAGGCACAGACTGTTGGTTTATATCACAAGACTCATGGTATTCTTTTTTTTTGCTTTTTAAGGTCACACTCTTGGCATATGGAGGTGCCCAGGCTAGGGGTTGAATCGGAGCTACAGCTGTTGGCTTACACCACAGCCACAGCCACACCAGATCCAAGCTGTGTCTGTGACCTACACCACAGCTCACGGCAATACCATATCCTTAACCCACTGATCGAGGCCAGGGATCAAACCCGCAACCTCATGGTTCCTAGTCAGATTCCTTTCCGTTGTGACACAACGGGATGGCAACTCCTGACTCATGGTATTCTTGGTGTCTCTCTCTCTTTTTTTTTTTCCTTTAGCTATGTGGAGGTATTTTAATTTTTTTGCTTTCTAGGGCCACACCCACAGCATATGGAAGTTCCCAGGCTAGGGGTCTAATCAGAGCCACGGCTGCTGGCCTACGCCACAGCCACAGGAACACGCAATCCGAGCCACGTCTGCGACCTACACCACAGCTCACAGCAACGCCAGATCCCATACCCACTGGGTGAGGCCAGGGATCGAGCCCCTGGATCCTCATGGATACTGGCCAGATTTGTTTCCACTGAGCCATGTCAGGACCCCCTCCCCTTTTTTTAATGGCTGCACCCTCGGCATATGGGGCCAGGGATTGAATGTGAGCCACAACGGGAACTCCCTGTGGAGGCATTTTTAAAAAAACAAAACAAAAAATGGGAAAACGGAAATGAAATATATAATAGGAATAGTTGGTGAGATAATCAACAGTGCAGGCAGGCATTCCTTCTTGAGCAGCAGCAGAAACCAAAGGTGCAGAGTCTGCATTTGCTGTAGAAAGCAGGCAGAAGCACTGGTCTCTATTAGCATCTTCATTTGGGGCGAGTTTTTGCTTAGGATCCCTTCTCTGGATATCTAGGGTCAGTGCCACAGAAGTTAACATACACCTGCTGCCTTTTTTCAAGGTTATAATTACGATGACGTGCCTGCTACTCCTAACGGCCCTTTCCTGATGGAGAGGGAGTGGCAGGGCTAAGCGTGCACTCCTGCGCTTGCTCCAGGCAGCAGCCTAAGGACGGTCCAGCCAAAAGCCTGACTCTTCTGCTGGAGGACAGGACCGTGTGGGTGCTGCTGGAGTCGGGGAGGTGAGAGTGGCTGCAGCAAGCTCTGGAATGGGCTTGAGTGGGGAGGGCGGCTGCCCGGCTCCTCAGGCTGATGTGCTTTCCTGCCCTGGCGTGAACGTGCCCCTGGCCTGGTAGTGCACTGGCTCCCACCCTGTCTCCGACAGCTAGGAGCCAGGGCTGAGTGTCTGCCTTCCGCTAGATTCCATACAGGTGTGGGGGGCTCTGTGCATGCCCCATTGTTCCACAGCCTCCGCCCCCCCCCCCCCCGCCGCCCCCAGCTGGGTGGCAGTGTGAATGGGCTGCAGCTATATTTAGAGTGAAACTCCTGGGGCCACCACAAAGGAGTGACTGCATCTTCAGGAGGGTGGGTGGGCGGGAAGGGGACAGAGGAGCGAAGCTATTTTCAGAACACATGTCATTGCTGGCTACAGAGCAAGACTGTGGCCATAATGCCGAGGGAAACAATAGCTGTGGCTAGAGGAAGAGCCTGTTATGTTTCAGGTGGGATGTTTGCAACTGCTCAGGAAACCTGACCCCGCCCGACAGCAGCACAAATCACAGCAAAGCCTCGTGGAGGCAGAGAGGAGGCGGGGGATTCACAGGGCTAGGGCCAGTGTGAGGTGCCAAGGGGCCACACCCCAAGCCCGGAGGAGGATTTTCAGTGACTGCTTTGCCCTGAGGGCCTCGTTCAGATTGAAACACTCTGACCAATTTCCCAGACAAACCATGTGTCCTGCTCTGGTCTCTGGACACCTCCCAAGAACAGCAGTGGGAATGAAAAGAACTTGGGTGGAAAGAAGCAAGGTGGGCACAACCAGCGCAAGATGAAGAGCTGTCTCAGGCCACAGGCAAAGCCTTGGCTGAGTCGGAGAGGGTGGCCTCACAGCCCTGGGTGGGCGGACTTGGCCCCCAGCATCCAGGGGCCTGCCTGGGCGCCGAGGCTCCAGCTGCACAGGCCCTGAGAGCTGCCCACACCCCTTTTCTGACCTCCAGTCGGCCCCACTCACCAGCCTCTGTGCAACACCGGAAGCAGGGAGGCCAGGCCTCACCTCCCCCAGCCCCACAGATGAGCTTCGGCCCAGGGGTCTAGGTGGGAGCAGGGAAGTGGGGGTGTGGCTCCGGCCCCAGAACGCAGTTGGACTTTACAGCCAGCATGGGGGCCAGGAGACTTTTTTCAAGCCCATCTTCGTATCCCCTTCCCCAAACACGTGTGGTTCCTGTTTTGCTGCATCTGTAAAAGGCACTGGGAGCTGGGGACTTGCCTTACACCTCTCGGTTAACACCCCTGGAGACTGATGGAGTTCAGAGCAGTGTAATTTACAGCCCATCTCTCCGATCTTAATTCACCCGATGCTCCTCTCTTCCTTATTGTATTAGTGTGACCCAGGTACCTGCCAACAATAATGGCCTCTCCAGTGCAGAGCCTCTCCCCCACTCCCAGGACAATTTATACCTTTTCCTTGGGATTTTCCCCCCTTAAATTAAACAAAAAGAGGAAAAATAAGAAAAGGTTAACATGGGTTTGGAGCGCTGCAGCCCCGTGGTTCTGGGCAGGGAGCCAATGGCCCGAGGGCACACACATGTGTGCGCTCTCCCAGAAGGGCCTTCACCGGCCCTGTTTTACAGCCACCTCGGCACAGACTCCAGGGTTCACGCATATGGCCAGACAGATGTGTCTGGCTTACGTTCAAGGCTGGAAAATGAAGAATTATGGAAGTGAAGGGCCCCGGGCATTAAAGGGGGCGGGGGGGGGGGAAGGGAAGGGGGGGAATTTTTTCTCTGCTGAGAAATCCTCCTGTGGCTGTGAGGCTGGAGGAAGAAGGCTGACAGGAGGCAGGGCCGCCAGCAGCGGTGCATGTGGGGCCTGTTCTTAAAGGGGCCACAGCACCCCGGGCCCGGGCCGGCCCCCAGCAGGCCCTCAGTGCCTGGGCCTGAGCAGCCACGGGCACCAGAAATCAAGTCTCATGGGAGACCTTCTATTTGTCAGGGATCGCTTGTCGCTGGAGCGACAAGGCAAGGCCGTGCCCCTGAGGCACGTGCTCTCACAGCAGCCTGCACCACCCATCCGTGACAAGGCTTATCAACCACTGGCTTCTCCACTCCACTGGACGCTCGGGATGGGACGGCCATGGTTCGCCCCGGTGTCCTCTCACCACCAGCACAGGAGGTGCTCATCACAAACCAACTACACTGAGCAGAGGACGTGGGACCTGACTCCAAGGAGTTCACAGTCAAGCCGGGGGAACACGTCCAGAAATAAGTGTAACTTGAGACGTGATCTATGTTTCACAAATGAAGTATAAATCAGTGCCACAGGAACACTGAGCAGGGAGAAGAACTCCTCCTTGGGGGGAATCAGGGAAGGCTTCACTGGGGAGATGTGGTTTCATCTGGGGATTGAAGGAAGAATAGAATTTCAACAGGTAACAGGAAACGTGGAGCACAAGGAGGTGAGGGAACAGCATGAACAAAGACGCGAGAGTGGGAAAGGGCAGAGCACTGGGGACAGAGAGTAGAGGGAGGGTTAGTGCCATCCAGGCCGGAGGGCCACAGTGTCTGGACAGCCACTGCTTTATGTGCACAGTCTTTCTTTCTTTCTTTCTTTCTTTCTTTCTTTCTTTCTTTCTTTCTTGTTTTTTTAGGGTCGCACCTGCGGCATATGGAGGTTCCCAGGCTAGGGGTCCAATCGAAGCTGCAGCTGCCGGCCTACGCCACAGCCACAGCCACACCAGATCCGAGCCACGTCTGCGACCAACACCACAGTCCATGGCAACACTGGATCCTTAACCCACTGAGCAAGGCCAGGGATCGAACCCTCGTCCTCACAGATACCAGCTGGATTCGTTACTGCTGAACCACGAGGGGAACTCCTGCGCTGTCTTTCTGAGGCAGGTGCTGATAGCACTTTTGTCTTAGAGATGAGGAGAGAGGAAATTAACAGTAATAGTGTCACACAACTAGTAACGGTTCATGGGGGACGGAAGGAATGTACGGAAACACGGACCTGGAAGAGATGAGAAAGCCTTAGATGGCACGAGAAGGACTACGACTTCATTTTATGAGCCAAGCAAAGGCACAGATGACTCCTGAGCAGGGGAATGGCTCTTTTGGGAAGAGAATGATGACACCACATAAGATGCATTGGAGGCAGTGAGCCTGGCAATGCAGAGCATGTGCCACACAATCCCAGGAGCTGCTGTCCAGACTAAAGGTAACTAGGAGTCCCTGGACATGGGCAATGCGGGGCCTTGCCGGCTACGACCCAGTCAGCGCCTGGACTAGAGGAGCAGTAGTGGCAATGGGAATGGAGGGGAGGGAGGGGCATAAATGAGTGAACAGACAGGATCTGATAAGAAATGAGACGTGAGGGTAAAAGCTAGGGAGGAACTTAAGACAAGGCTCTCACTGCTACCATCTATTAACCTGCTGAAGTAAGATATCTGCTGAGGGCCAACTCTGTGTGCTGAATGGAGAAGACAAAAGCGGTAGCAAGAATGGTGGTGAGGAGACCCAGGATGGTGGCATGACCCGCAGAGAGAGATGAAGGTCCTCACGTGCAGTTGTGAGGACAGAGGGAGGCGGCTTCGGGCTCCAAAGCTACAGGGAAGTCAACTGTGATGGGACTTGACAAAGACAAGTATTTGGTGACTTCTGATGCAACTGTCCCCATAATTGTTGGGTGGAGAGTCAAGAAATGGAGATGGCTGCATGGACAGAACTTCCGGAACACTGATGGTGAGAAAAAAAAGGAGCGATAGGACAGGCAGAAAGACAGCTTGAGGACAAAGTTTTGAGGGCCACGGAGGGTGGAGGAGGCAGCCGTTCCCACGATGGTGATGCTGGTAGAGTATCACACATGTGCTTTCAGCCAGCAGGCCTAAGGGCTGCCCAAAGGACGGCGATCCCAACTGCAGCCACTCCCCTCCCAGGGCGGTGCTCTGTCTGATGGGCGCTGGGCCGCTGTCAGGCCACGCCAGCCCCTGAATCAGCACAAGCGTGGGCCTTGTACTGTGCTGGGTGCTACACGTGCACCTGTGCCTGTGGGCCTCACAGCCATTCAAAGAGGGAGGTGCTGTCACCACTTTCATTCTGCAGGTGAGGAAACAGGCTTGGAGAAGTTAAACAATGGGCCCAAAGTCTCAGAGCGAGTAAGTGGGGGCGCCCAGGCTGACCTGGTCGGCCTAAGCACATGCACCACACTGTGTACCGAAGGCCAGAGGTGGTCACAGAGAGGGCTGAAAACAGTCCCAAAGAGGACTGATGTGCCCTCCGGTCTGCAGCTAGTCCTAAAGCGGGAGGCATGATGGGCTCTTCCCTGCCTGCCCTGAGCCCTGCGTAAGAGGAGGCGAGCAAGAGTCAGACCTGGGAGAGCCATAAAGAAAGCCTGCTGGAAAGAAGGCATGGGTCCACCAGGGGACTGGTGGTGCAGGAATCTTTTGTGTGGACATGGAATGACTTCTCCCTGGAAAGGTTTAGTGTCCTGTCCGGAGGGGCTTGGCCATCACGCTGGGAATCCAGACAAGCAGACTGTGGCCGTGACCCTGTCTCCGCCTGAGAATAGGTGTTCTCAACAGAGAATCCAGGGCTTCTCCAGGAGAGTCTGGACAAAGTTCAGCGGAACTTTGAAACCCCTGCAATTATGTGAAAGGTCGTGTGTGTGTGTGTGTATGTCTGTGTGTGTGTGGTGTGTGTTCACAGATCATCACTGGGGGAGAAGCTTTCAGCAGATTATCTGAGGAGAACCTGGCCCTGCCTTGGAGCCCAGGAGGGAGACTCCAGGCACCAAACCAGAACTTAGTGGTGGAGGAAGAAAACGGGAACCAGACAGGACGCCGTGAGACTCCCCCTGAGGGGGTCCTGCTCATCCCTACTCCCCGCTCCCACCTCCTCCTGCCCTCGACAGACCACCGCCCACACGGCAACCGCGCTCCCCGGGCGGGCCCCACCTGGATCTTCTCCTGGCGACGCCGCTGCTCCGCTATCTTCCTGGCTAGAGCCAGCTTCTTGGCCCGAAGCTCCCTGATGTCATCCTCACCCCCGCTGCCTTCAGCCTCTGAATCTTCCTCAAAGTCTTCAATCACCACGTCCTCCTCCTTTGGTGGTGGCACAGGCCAGGGGAGAGAAGGGACTGTGAGCCTAGGGTACTGGCCAGACCCATCCTTCCGTCCCTCTCCTGTCCCAGTCCAGGCTCATTTGGCCCCAGAGGTGTGTGCTTCCCTCCACTGGGCAGCAGCAGGTGGAGAGACGCTGCCACACCTTTCTCCCAGGCAACCGCTCCCCTTCCCACTGCAGGGCCCTCTTCTCACAGACTCACGTCACGTCCACTGCCAGGCCTGTACTCACAGCCCTTCCCTCTGTGCACAGAACCCCAATACAAACTTTGGGCCCATTTTTATTTTGAAATCACCAAAGGGGAAAACAACAGAGAAAGTTAAACCACCCAATTTAAGCCTAATTCATGTTAATGATCTGAGAGGAATCCATGCTGGCTGACAGCTGGGAGTCAGACGCGGCGCTTCCCTGCCCCGGCTTGGCTCAGAGAGCGGATGTTGCAGCTCAGGAAACCTTGCCCTGGTCTCTTTTACAGACTGTAGCCTGGTGGTGTGGGGGCTGGGGGCCCCGTGATCAGAATTCACATGACATGTCCTTGCTCAGCTGCCCTCCAGGGGCTTGGAGAGACTGGGAGATGGCTGGCTAGCTTAAGGAGTCTCCTGCCAGGCTGGTGGGGCCTTCCCTAGGGATGGCACCTCCCTGCTTGCAGTCTCAGCTCTTAGAAGCCATGACTCCCCGGGTGGTCCCAGGCTCCATTTCTCACTCTTTCACTTTTGGCCTTGGTCAGGAGAGAACATGCAGCTGCCCCAGAGAGCTTCCTTTGAGGAACAGGGTCAACATGGGTAATGGGGTGATTTAATGGGAGAAGATTCCTGGGTCTGGATGACACTGGATAATAATAACGACCATGATTATGACAAAAACAGCGACCATTTACTGAGCGCTTATTATAAGGCCAGGTACTGGGCTAAGAGCTTCTACGTATTAACTCATTTAATATTCCTAACAGCCTGTGAATAGATGCTATCATCATCCTTCTCTTATAAATGAACAGAAGTTCCCTGGTGGCCTAGCGGTTAAGGATCTGGTGGTGTCACTGCTTGTGGCACAGGTTCTACCCCTGGCCGGGGAATTTCTTTTCTTTTCTTTCTTTCTTTTTTGCTTTTCTTTTCTTTCTTTCTTTCTTTTTTTTTTTTTTTTTTTGCTTTTTAGGGCCAAACCTGTGGCACATGGAAGCTCCAAGCCTAGGGGTTAAATCAGAGTTGCAGCTGCCAGCCTACGCCACAGCCATAGCAATGCCAGATTCAAGCTGTGTCTGCGACCTACACCACAACACTGGATCCTTAACCTACTGAGCGAGGCTAGGGATTGAACCCACATCCTCATAGATATTAGTTGCGTTACTGCTAAGCCACAATGGGAACTCCTGGCCCGGGAATTTCTGCATGTCGCAGGTGTGGCCAAAAAAACAAAGTAAAACTGAGGTCTAAAGAGTTAAACAATTCGCTCAAGGTCACAAAGCCAGTAAGCAGCAGAGCAGGGATTCAAACCTTAGTGAGTCTGATTGCAAGGTCTGTGCTCCTAACATGAACACCAAGCAGCGCAGGTGGGGCCTGTGCAGCTCAGACTCAGACCCAGACTCGGCAGCTCAGCTTCGCCCGGCCTCCCACAGGCCCACAGGGATCCTGTTCAGTATGGACTGCCATGTCCTTCCTCTGTCCATCTCGCTGATATTCCAATGGACTCTCTTGGCTCAGAGTGGTCAGCAGAGTGTGTGAGTGGGTAGGTGATGCTGTGTCTTGGGAGCAAAATTTAGGGGTGGGAGGACAGGTGATTTGGCAGGACTCTGTTCTGCTCATGAAGAATGATGTCTGAAAAACCCTCCCCCCTCCGCTTCCTCTCCCAATAAGCTTAAGTGACTCAGCCTTGCAGTTTGGGGAGAGAGGAGACATCAGGATGGGGCCAGAACTGCCATCATCCTAAGAGGCCTCAGGGGTCGGGGTGTTGTCCACTGTCACCACTCATCTGACGACCTGCAGGCTCCAAGGTCACAGGGCCCACCTCCAGAGGGGCCCAGGCCATGGGAAGGAAGAAGATTGCACATTCACTTCCTGTTCGTGGGGTTAACCTGGACTGGAATAAGTGGAGCAGGGTCCCTGGCTGGTCTGTGGGGGACACTGCCCCTATCTGCTCTGATCAGGGAGACACAGTTATCATGGGACTTGGACTGAGCTGACTGAGGTCAGAGGAGGGTCAGCGAGGCTTGTCTGAGGTTGGCTCAGCTCTCACAGTGAACGAGGAAGTGCAGGGTTATGAAATTACACAGAGCAGGGTAAGCAGGGTTTCCCAGGGGCCACTAACATAAAGGAACCCAGGAGGCTCGTGGGAAAAGGAAGAAGTGGGCAGCATGGCGTGGGTCACAACCTTTGCCTGGTCAGTAAGCCTTAGAAGGAGGGCGAGAGCGTGGCCCAGCTAAGACCTGGGATGGAGAGCTGCTCTGCTCCTTGTGAGAGGGGCCGAGGACATTTCCTCCAGCAGTCCCGGAGCGCCACCTCGCCCACCTCTACTGGCTGCCTCGGTCCGAATGTGTGCCTCTGACAACTGACCGGGGTGCTACCCTGCTCACGCTTGCCTACACAGTGCCCAGGGCTTGGGTGGCACTGTTCTGTCCCGCCTGAAGCCTGGACACCCTGACGGCTTTAGCAACCCCACTGTCTCCTCCCATTCTGACAGCTCATTCTTTCCCGTTACTCCCTGCCCAGGTTGCATCTGGAGTCTGGAATCATGGGCTCAGCTTTATCCCTGGAACCACCTCTATCCTGGAAGCTGAGCCTTGTGTCATCAGGGGTGGGGTGGGGTTTGGGTTCTCCAGCTATTCTGATGAAGCCTGGCCAAGACTTTGCTGCTCTGAAGACTCTGCAGCAAAGGTGGCCATTCTATCACCGCTTCAGATCACAAACGACAGCTTCCAGCTGACAGCTGGCTTCCCCGGCCTGTTGCTGATTTCATCCCACACCCCACCCTGCTCCACCAGGCGCTGGAGACTGCTGTGGGCCAAATGACTGGGTTGGCCTACGGGTGACCTGGCCTCTGGCTAGAATCGCTTCCGTCCCTTAAGTCCCACGTTCCTTCCCACCTAAGTTCCCTCTGTCTTTAACTGTGGGGCAAAAAGAAGGAAAGAGTCGACCATCAGGCAAAGTGCACACACCCAGATGCACAGCAGGGCAGCTGGCAGCAGCAGCAAATGCACTCATGCACCGACACCGTCCACACTCACATTTCCTCAGAACCCACAGACAGCAGGAGAGCTGGCAGTGGTGCTCAACTTAAACTGACACACAGACCCAGCGCTCTAAGAACCACAGTAACAGTCACCCCCAGAGACACATGCGGGCATGGCAAGGCACCGCCAGGGAGTTTGGCAGGGGTGGGCACCCAGGCTGGCGGGTGTGCGCACACCCATACATGCACTCTGGACTGAAGCAAGCGCTACAGGAACAACCAAGGGCAAACAAACAAGAGGAGAATTCCTTAATCACATCAGGATGTGCAGGAGGGAGGGAGCAGGGAGGGAGGGTAGGCCGGGTGGGGGGTGATTTTCCACACGGGGCCAGCAATGTCAGCTCTTCCTGTACGTGTGCTGGAGGCTGCAGTCAGGCCTGTGCTGCACTGAGCTCCACACATCCATAAACTTGATCCTCAGCCTGAACCCTAACACTCCCCCCAACTCCCTTTCCTAAGCCTCCAGAGCTGCACATTATTAAACTCTTTCTTTCCCTCCCTTCTCCTCCAATGTAACATTAAAAAGAAGCATCTGGAACTCGTAGCAGAGTGAGATGGAGGCACTGGGGTGGGACTGGCAGGAGGGGGCACCAGCAGAGTGCACTCCTGAGAAGCTGGCTGGTCACGTCAACATGGCCCCCGCTCGGAGTGGTTATAAATAACCAGGGGCAGACGCTGAAGCCTGGGCAGAGCAGGGTAGTGGGGGCCAGGGGGCTTTCCCTCAGCCACAGCGGGCTCTTCCCGCATCGTACCTCATCTTCCAGTTGTTTTCCCTCTTGGCTTCCCATTTCCTTTCCCATGGTGTCTGGGACGGGTGCCACTGACACATATTTTCCACCCTTGAATGCCAGCAGAGGCTCTTCTTGTCCACAAAGGGCTTCCAGAAAATACTTCAGTACTGTGACCCTTTTGCAGTCGGCTGCAATAACCTACAGGGCGAGAGGGAGAGAAGAAAAACAGCATTTTCTGAAAGGGAAGATGAGAGACAATGTTTGTTGGCCAAGGGGCACATGAGAAACGCGTCAACCGAGCAAGGGAGGTGGAGAGAGTGGGTGGGAGCCCATGTGTGAGACGAGTCGAGGGCCGAGACCTCGTGAAGGAAGAGTCACCACCATCTCCCCTTAGGTCACCTCTGGGGTAGCAGACAACCCAGGACCAACGACACGGGTCCTCCAGGATTGGCCTTTCTCTTCCTGAAGTCCTAATAAAGAGTAAATTAAATTCTTCTAAGTTGGTACGGAACTGATAGAAGGAAGGACGGAGCACAAAACGGTGGCTTTCACAGAACACGGCTTTTTGTTTTGTTTTGTTTTGTTTGTCTTTTTAGGGCCACACCTGCAGCATATGGAGGTTCCCAGGCTAGGGGGTGAATCGGAGCTGCAGCTGCCAGCCTACGCCACAGCCACAGCCACAGCCACGCCAGATCCAAGCCATGTCTGCAACCTACACCACGGCTCACGGCAATGCCAGATCCTTAACCCACTGAGCGAGGCCAGGGATCAAACCTGTGTCCTCGTGGATACCAGTCAGGTTCGTTACTGCTAAGCCACAACAGGAACTTCCGAACCCGGCTTTCTAGTACCCCTCACTGCCAACTCTCCGTTCTGCTCTCAGCTCCCCTCTCGCCAGACTCGCAAAAGGAGAACTTTCAGCCTGAGTGCAAAATGAATGATGAGGGCTTTCTTGGCTGTTTCATTTCAGCCAGATCATTTCGGGTTTCCCCTGACAGGTTCCTGCCCCACCTAAGAGCTTCTCATGCTCAAGAGACTGGGGTCCAGCAGGAAGCTGTTGTCAGAAGGGAGACAGGCAAAGCAGGGGGTGTTTCGCCAAGCTCTCCTCCTCTCGGGGTTCAGGCCATCCTGCTCCCACGAGGCCACATCAGCATGTAAGCCAGTGCTGTCGGAGAAGCTGTGGGCGATTTAACTGAAATGAAATTCCATGCCTCGAGCAATCATCAAATTCGTGTCTCAGATGAAGTTCCCTAGTCACCCTGTCTGGGTCCTTCTCCTGCAAGACCACACATGCATGCCCTCACCTGCAAACCCACCTGCTTTGCACCTTCTCATGCCCTCCTCTTCATCCCTGGCCTCTGGGGTCCCCTGGCTCAGCAAGGGAGAAAAGGGGCCCTGTTTGATCAGAGGCTCCCAAGTGGTAAAGGCCACTCGAATAGGGAAACACCTCAGTGGCCAGATATGCCACAGGGTGGCGGCCCCTCCATGACCAGCAGCTCTAACCCCCCGCTCAGAGCCCATGTTTCCCAGCCTGTGACAGGACATGACTTCCCTGGCTGCACCTCACAGTGAAGTCACTAATCCCGGAGACGTGCTCTGACTGCTTGCGTGTTGTTTTATCTCGTCCTCGCCTGGATGAGAACTCCACTGGTGGCAGAGACTACACCTCGCACCTCTCCTACTTCCCTGGCAAGGTGTGCTACGGACAAGCAGGGCTCTCAGGAGGCTCACGGTAAGGACTGACAGGAGCAGGGAAGCTGGCTGGGTACCACAGGGAGCAGATGAGGCAGGCGTGACCCCAAATCCTCCAGGAGACCATGGAAATGAACAGCACTGTGGCAACGGGCTGGCCAGGGAACATGCAGCACACGACAGCCAACCACGTGCTCCCTGACTCCATCCTCTGCCACCCGTTGAGCCATCCTGCCACCCTCCCTGCCTGGGAGGCTCGAATCGCTGGCTGAGTACCTCGACCACCTGGGCGGCGGATCTAACAGGTGCTCAGCTACCTAGGAAAGGCTTAGGAAAGGACAGCTGTCTTGAGCTTGGGGTACCCAGTCCTGCGCCTACCTCCTTGAAGGAGGAAAGCAGCTCTTTTTAGGCCAGGCAGGTAACCATGGGCTCCATCGCGTGCATTCAAACATGTGATGAGGAAGGCTAGAAATACAGAAGCAGGGGCTAAAAGGCATTAAAGAACAGAGCTGAAATGAGTAATAGCCTGGCAGGCAGCACGCACAGTGGCCTCCCTGCATCCCCAGCCTCTCACTTGCAGAGGAAACTTCTGCATTTCCACAAGACTGCCAGTTTCCTCTCTGTGGTCTAATTTTAACCACCTTGTCGTTACAGTGTGTGTCAGCCACCTGACCCCACTATGACCTCTGACCTTACGCCCCAGCTACTGCTTGCACTATGGATAATTATGTAATGGGTCCAGGACTTTTCCTTTTCGGAGTGAGTCTGCTGTCGCTGAAAGGAGGGGAGGGGGCGGTTAGGGGTTAGAGGAGGAGAGAGAAACACCTGATAGTGGTCCTCGGCATCACCTGGATGCTGAGAGGTAGGCTAGCACCCCTGCTGAGTACGGCGGAACCCCACCCAGAAGAGGAGAGCGCGCCCAGGGAGTGTGTGCGGACAGGCAGGCCGGAGAGCTCCCGCTGTCAGGGCATGGGCTGGATGGTAGGCTGAATGGCTCAGGAAGAAAGTGTGGTTCCTGGCCAAGAGGGAGAAAGGCCACATGTGTGGACGTGGGACTCCTGGAGATGGGGGTTTCCAGGGCACAGCGGGACCCAGGGATGCAGACATCCTGAGCCTGCCTGCGGTACATCCTTAGTGGTCTAGGAGAAACAGCCCTCTACATGGACACTCCTAAACAAAAAGGAGTGCTACCACCACCACCCCCACCCTGTCCCCCATTCTAGTTTTCGCCCTGTTTAGAAGGAACCTGGTTTCCTGGGGATTTTGTCTGCTGTGGCCGTTTCCCTTGCCTTCCTCCCCTAGGGCAAGGGAACTCCTGGATGATTCTCAAAAGAGCTTTGATCCAGTGGGGTTGCTGGGCTGGTACTAAGAGGCCTGAAAAGAATTCTACCTGTTTGGAAAGAGAAAAGTCACCCGGGGTTTTGGAAGAGTATCCTCTCCTTTGTGATACAACTAGCGGGGAGGACAGCCAAGGGTGTAGAGTCTCCTTGGCTTTCAAAGTGCACTGGGGGAGTGAGGGACAGGCTTGAGCTACTGAGGCGGTAGGGAACTGAGAGGCAGCAAGTCTAGGACTTGTCCAGGGGCAGAGAGAAACCTTCAGCCTCCAGCCTGGTGGCCGGTGTGCTGAAGCATTCTGCTTTCAGGTGGGAGGACTCAGCCCCATGGGGTAGATTTCTCCTAAACAAAGAATCCAGCGCTTGAGCTGGGTGGTGGTGGTGGGGGGAGTTTAAATATGGTTAAGAAGGGACATCACCACAGAGGAAGCCACCCATAGAGAGCCGATTCCGAGATGATCTTGGGCCAAGGAGGGCTTTCTGGTAGGAGAGGGGTTAAAGCTAAGGCTCCCTACTTGGAGAGGAGGAGTCCAGATGAAGTCTATGACATAATCCCCACAAGAGCTCTGTTCATGAGTACATTTTTCCATTCTATATCAATGAAAAACAGAGAATGTAAGTGGTATGTACATTGTAGCTCTGGGCAAACTTTAGACTCTCTAGAGGAGAAAGAGCTGGGCAGGAGAGGCCTCCTTCTCAGGCTGTTAACAGGTGGGGCTGGAGGGGGCCTAGAGATGAGTAGAAGGTTGCTGGCCAGGGAACACCCTGGGGCACATGAGACTGGCACCTTCTCAGGGGCAGGCATGGTCCTTCTCGAGGGACTCACTGCGCAGGGGACCACCAGGAGCTCCAAAGTTAACGGATGGAATGTCTCACACAAACCAGTCAGTTTTGGAAAGAAAAGTGGGGCTCTGGGTCAGGGAAGAGGCGAGAGAAAAGCACCCAGAGAAAGCCCCTTTGCCTTCCCCTGAAGACCATCTGAGGCAGCGCTCCCCATCAGTGGGAACTGAAACCTCTAGCCTCAGGGTTCCAGCTATCACCCGGATCAGGTCCACACGCAAAGAACCAAGCAGAAAGGAAAACTGAAAGTGAGATGTGGCAAGGCGATACGGCAGCCCGTCCTGTCCCAGGCTCAGTTCCTTAGAGAGAGAACGCGAGCCTGCACAGGGTAAGTGGAAGTGGAGCTCGGCGGAAAGTCAGGTCTTGAGGAAAGCAGGAAGAAACCTCAAAGGCCAGAGAGAAGAGGAAGGCAGGCTGGGCTACCTGCCTGGGGTATCTTAGGTGGGGTGGAGGATAAGCCAAGAGTGGTGCACTCTGAAAACTGGCGACTGTCTGTAGCCACTTGGCAGGGGACCAGCCCAGCCTGGGCAGAGATGCCTGGGCAGGAACAGAAAAGGAGATCTAAGCTGTCTTATGGCAGGCGGTGGAGGGCCAGAGAGAGAAAAGGAACTGAGCACCACACGCCACGGACGGATATAAAGTTGTAAGACTTAACACGAGCCACAGGGAAGGGAGAAAACCGCGGATCCAGCCAGGGCCCAGGAAGAGGGGTCGTGTGCTGGCCCAGCGCTCTGGATCCAAGTCCAGGGACAAGGGACTCCTCTGTCTTTACTGTATCCCTGTTTTCTCCAACAGGCCTCCTGGAAGGCTCGAGCACCACAGTGGCTGGTTAGATTTTGCAAAATTTCTTTTTCTGAACCTTTGGTTTGGGGGAGTCTAGAGTTTAAATGTGCACTATCAGCCAGTTCTACTCTTTCTGGTCTTAAAAAGTCCTGCTTGCTACTGCTCCTCTGGTTACAGAGAAAAATCACATGGGTTTTCCCCTACAAACTCAAGTTTACAGGTTGTTTTTCTTGTTTCTCTAAATGGAGCCAATTATTCTCACATTTGTTGAAACCTTCAATCAAACTTTATAGCTTGTTAATTTTACAGAATGTCCTTAGAGCAAATAAGATGCAGACAGAAAAGTGAAGTCTTACTGAGATTATTAAGAAACCTTAGCATAGCCTACAAATCCACTACCAAGGCTGGTAAAATACAGGATGCTTGGCTGGCTTCTGAGGTCAATTAGCAATGGGTTAATTATCATCTTTAACGAGTCAAGTCTACAGGACTGGCTATAAGGAACTGAATTCAGACTTGAGTGTTTTCCCAAACTAGGAACCTCTAGTTATGTGCAGTCCCTCACAGGAGACTGAAGGGTGGGCAGGACAATTCCGTCGTGGTCAAGGGTGGGTCAGCCTGCGAAGAGGTCTGCCAATGTGAGTTCAGACACAGGGAATCCTCTGGAGCAGGAGGACAGTGGAAATGGTTTATTCACATTCCTAAGGGGAGGGGTTTCCAGGCAGGAGGAAGCTGGCCATGAGGATGCACAATCACTCTGAAGGCAGAGGCAGTAGCTCAGGAGCGGGAGACGGACATTCCCAGCCTAGCTGAATCAGAACAGACTGTGACTGAACTGGGAGAGGGCTCAGGGGTCAGCGGGGAGAGAAAGGACAAACCTGGCAGGCGCCAAATAACAAAGTGGACAAGGCGAAAGGCATGGGTCCTTGTGCCAGATGCAGACCCTGACAAGCCCCGGGCATCCAGTCCAAAGGCATCCACTCAGTCAGGGGGTGACTCACTCCCATCCCTGCAGCAGCAGAACCTCATTCCTGCACAAGACAGCTAAGCACAGGCCTCTCCCTCAGTCACTTTTCTTTTTTGTCTTTTCTGTGCCTGCGGCATATGAAGTTCCCCAGCCAGATATCGAATCCAAGCCACAGCTGCAACCTACGCCACAGCTGTGGCAATGCCAGATCCTTAACCTACTGTGCCAGGCCGGGGATCAAACCCATGCTGCCTCAGAGACCATGCTGGATACTTAACTGGCTGCACCACAGAGGGAACTCCCCTCAGTCACTTTTGATCCCCTGGTCCAGACCCAGCCACCCCTAGCCCCACAGTTGGTCTGTGCTAGTTGAGGGGTCAATGGGCCACAAGACAAAACGCTAACATCATCAGCCACCCCACCCCACAGCAGCCACATCATCCCACATGGCTGGTCCCAACAGCCGTTTTCTTTTCTTTTTTTTTTTTGGTCTTTTTTTTTTGCTATTTCTTGGGCCGCTCCTGCGGCATATGGAGATTCCCAGGCTAGGGGTCCAATCGGAGCTGTAGCCACCGGCCTACGCCAGAGCCACAGCAACGCGGGATCTGAGCCGCGTCTGCAACCTACACCACAGCTCACGGCAAAGCCGGATCGTTAATCCACTGAGCAAGGGCAGGGATCGAACCCTCAACCTCATGGTTCCTAGTCGGATTCGTTAACCACTGCGCCACGACGGGAACTCCAGCAACAGCCGTTTTCTTAGTGGAGGCAGCATGAGCCATTACCAACCAGCTGGCAAGGCAGATGCCTGTTCAGAGTGGATGGCAGCCTGCAAGCTCCCCCATACCTCTCCCTACCCCTGGTGTGTGTACACGTGTGTGTAGGTGTGTGAGTGCACACAGGCCTTAAATTTCCCAGAGAAGTGTGGGAACTGGCAAATGGTTAGGTGGGAAGATTTGCTGGTGGCAGGGGTGGAAGAGAGGCTACTCCCTTAGTTTTATTGAAGATTCCAAAGGGTAGGGGTACCTGGCTACTGAGAGGGAGATTATGTTCACACAGGAGGAGAGTCAGGAGAACACAGGTATGGAACATACACTGGTGGGGAGAAGGTACAGAAGGAGAAACAGGTCCATTCTGGAATGAGGCAGGGAGAGGCAATAATAGGGAGTTGGGTCAAGGGCCTGGCCTTCATAGTCAGAGAGACCTAAGTTCAGGTTTTAACTGCCAGTTCCTAGCTGTGTGTCCCTAAACAAGTTACTTAACGTCTCTGAGCCTCAGCTCAAGTTGTTTAAAAGAGATAATGCATATCAAATATTTAGCAAGGTGCCTGAACCCAGAAAGTGCTCAGTAAATGAGTGACTGTTATGTTTTTTCCTCTCTGCTGCTGCCTCATTCTGCTCAGAGGCAGGAAAGGTACTCTGCCTGACACCACTAAGACTCGTGGAAGCCAGACTCAGAGGTAAGGAAGGAAGTGTGGGGCTGGCACGCAGCCTGGGGCTGAGGGGAGAGGCCCTGGAATGCTCACCTGGCTGTGGAAGCTGCTGAAATAGTTTATTCTGAGCTAAGGTGTTGGAGCCAGGCTGTTGGGCAAACCACATGGTAGAGAATGGGCCCGGCCTCTCCGCAGCTGCCCCTCTTCCTATTCCCTAAAGATTCCTGGACCACAGGCACACACGCACTCTACAGGACTCCGGAGGGGCGGACCCCTAGGGCTGGGCTTTAGCACATGCACGGCACTAACGCACACATCAGAAATAAGATCCCGTGACCACCACCACTCCCTAGCCGGTCTGGCCCCGCCACACTGGCGTGTGGGTGGTGGCTCTGCCTTTGTTAATGGTATCCTCTGTAAATGAGACCAGCTGGATCCTCGCTCTGGCTCTTTCAATACCAGAGAAATGATGAGAAAATCCCCCCTGTGGCATTTTCTACCCACCTGAATTCCTGAGCTGGGACATTCTAAAGAAAGTCAGAGAGGAGTCTGGGCTCTCCCGGGAAGAAGACAGCTGGCCCTTCTTGAGCTGTTCCCTCATGGAAAGAAACTATCTTTTTCTGGAGCTCTGAGCTCCGGCTGTACGAGCAAGGTGCATTCTCAACAGTGAGCGAGTCGCACAGTGCAAGCTATAGGCAGCGGGAGCTCGGGCTGCAGTCCAATCCGCTTCCCCGGCAGCGTGCTCTGGGAGTAGACGCCCGCACTGGCAGGGGCTGGGACGGATACTGGCACTGCCAACACAAGCCTTTCAGGTCTGGCTGGCTTCAGCTGGTCTGAAACCTGGAGCACAGGCGCTGGGGCCCTCACTTACTGAACCAGCAGGGGAGGCTACGAGCTCAGCCCCTGGGGAGGAAAGGCCTGAGTCCGTCTCAGGCTGCAAATATCTACACGCAGTCTGTTTCTACACTGCTGGTTAGCTGTGGGCTGGGAGCAGCGTATCTCACGCTCTGGTTGCTCTGAGCCACTTTCCTACTTGCCTTCCAGACAGCCAGGATCAGCGCTCCTTGGGTCGTGCATAGGCTCCTTCACCCAATTTGTTCCTGGTCTTGTTTACTTTATGTGTGGGTGGAAGAATGCTGAGACCTGCCGTGTTCTATGCGTCCAGTCAATATCCAATTCAACACACACTGAACTAAGTGCCTAGTGTGTGCACTAGGCCATTCCAGACCCTCAAAATGTGGTAGAGGGGATGGGGCATATGCCGAACAGGTGCATCAAAGACTCCTCATTTCAAGAGAGAAACAGGCACCCCCCCTACTACCTACAGCACTCAGGAGGGCAGAATTCTCCTCCCTCTAGGGAGAGGAAAAGGTAGCCCAGGGAGAAGAGCTCTTTGTAGCAATGGGGGCACTGCTCCTTTATCTCTTTCAGGCAGATGCGTCCTGAGGAAGTCGGATGGAGCATCCTCGGGCTCAGCCTTGTCACCGGATGAAATCCCAGTCTCGGCGCTCTCCGTGGTCCGTGCACGCCCTCCCCACAGCACATCCCCTTCTCCCTTCTCCCTCCCCACTGCACATCACCCCCCCAAGCACACCCCTCTCCCTTCTCCCCCCACCACTGCACATCACCCCCCCAAGCACACCCCTCTCCCTTCTCCCCCCACCACTGCACATCACCCCCCAAGCACATCCCCTCTCCCTTCTCCCCCCCCCACTGCACATCACCCCCCCCCCCCGCCCCGTACATCCCCTCTCCCATCTCGCCGTTAGTCCCTAAGCCCCAACTCCAGGCCCAGGCAACTGTGTTCAACATTCCCCTGTGTGCCATTTGTCCCCTTGGTACTTCTGAGACTTTACAGATTATCCCCTGAACCTACAGGGCCTTCACCTTTATGCAATTAATTCATATCCTTGCCTTCCTTTAAGTTTGATAAAAAATCAAGATGTCTTTGTCCAGCCCACCGGCCCACAGGAGAGAACAAGGCAGACACAGCCCTTGACGTCACAAGACATTGGGGCCACAGGGGATTCCACAGCAGCCCGACACCAACTCCTTCCCCACCCGCGCCTGGCCCTTCAGCCCCTACAGGCTAGGCCTCCTCCCTCAACACCTCCCTACTCAGAGGCCGTGAGTGAGGTACCCATCACTCAGAGCCACCCTAAACCTCTGCTACGACATCACCCAGTGACCAAGCCTTTCGGAATAGGTTGTAGGGAGAGGATTCAAGACCCTGGGGAAGCTTTTAAAATCATCATCACATCATGTTTAAGAAACACATAATTCTTATTATCACCTACTTAACATCTTTTTCCCTATTAAGTTCCAGGCCTGACCATGAGGTACGAGAGGTCGTTCCTGTCATGAATCTACAAAGGGGGGGGGGGTCCCTGCCTAACTAGGAACTCATTCCACTTCTGGACTTTTCTAATTGGTAGAAATGTTTATCCCTTTTAAGCCCAAATCTGCCTCCTAGTGCTTCTAATTCTGTTCTCTGGGGTCACAAAAACTCACTCTCTTACCCGACTGGCCTCAAATTTTTTGAAGTCTGCTGTGTTATACCTTCTCTAGGCTAAACAGTCCCACTTCCTTCCACTGTGCCTCATTTCAAGGTCTCCTCAACATCCTGCTTATTCCTTCACGAAGACTTTCACTGAGACGGATGTGGCTCCTGGAGAGTATGCCCACGTGTGATCTGGCGGCAGAGGACAGAGCACACAGCTCTCCCTCACTCGGCCCTGGATACCTCGACCCTGCGAACAACCCTCATGACATGTTGTGAGCTTTTATCAACAGATCCCCAAGGAGTTTTCGCACATGTGGCTACATGCTACCTCCCCCCACTGTGTGCAAACCCTCCACTGTTCCTCCCATGACGTCCCTTCGCTGAGGCCTCCTCGCGCTATAAAACCCTATTGTTTAGTACTGTGCTGCATGTTACGTGTCGTGCGCAGCTGAGTTTTTCCTGATCAAGCAGGATTTTACATGTATTCATATTTGATTCCAGGTAATTATTTACTCCTCATTGTAGCCTATCAAGTTCTCTTTGAGTCCTTAACCTGTCATCTGAGAACGGATTCCCTCTCAAGTTCATGACATCCATAAATTTGATCTGTTTTGATCTGTTTATGCTTTGCAGTATCTTTCTCCCATTAAGCGGTCCTGTTTCCTCTCCTAAGTAAGACTCTTGAGGACAGGCACTGTAATTTGTACGTGTGTGTGTGTTTATTTAAAGAAAAATGTATCCGCAGCACCTAATATACACTATGGGTGGTTGGACGATGTGGATGACTGACCACACATGGCTGATGGCAGCCTCAGGACCTGAGGACAATTCCAGAGGACGTCGTGATCACAGAGGGGGCTGCCAGCCACTCTGTACACTGAGAATCAGGCTCCTTGTATTGTTCAACACCAACACCCTGGACCCTTGGAGATGCCTTTTCTGCTTTGGGTGGTGTTCTCCAGGGAGGTTTGGGCTCAGTAAGGGATGGTGCTCTCTTTTGAGCAGGCTGCCTACAGAGTTTCTAGTTTGAAATAAGAGACCACTAAAAGCCAAGCTCTGGGCATGTCCTGCCTTGTCTTAACTGCAGGCTGTTGTCCCAGGGCAAAGCACAACATACCTCGGCAAGACGCGAGACTTAGTCTCTTTCAAGCACTGATGGCTGGAGACAAGACAGGCTTTGCTAACTAAAGTTAACTAGCTAAAGTTTATTTATAGTTTGGTAAGGTGTAAGTAAGGCAAATGCTTAGCACATATAAGTTCAAAAATAGGAGTTCCCCTTTCTTTATCTCTGGGTACTAAAAAACATTGATCAGTTGATTGATTGACTGACTGTCTTTTGAGGGCCACACCCATGGCATATGGAGGTTCCCAGGCTAGGGGTCAAATCGGAACTACAGCTGCCTGCCTATGCCATAGCCACAGCAACACTAAATCTGGGCCATGTCTGTGACCTACACCACAGCTCATGGCAATGCCAGATCCTTAGCCCACTGAGCAGGGCCAGGGATCGAACCCACATCCTTATGGATACTAGTCAGATTCATTACCAGTGAGCCACAATGGGACCTCCAAGAGGCATTTCAAAATCCATGTGCATCAGAATCACACAGTGAGCTTGTTAAAAATGCAGATTCCTGGACTCCACTCTGGACCAAATAAATTCGTATTTCTGGGGATAGGGCCTTGGAATGTGTACTTTAAACAACTGTTCCGAGTACCTGTAAACACTGAAGCTGGAGAATCACTGCCCTTTTCAGGCTGTGCCTACAGCGTGCAGAAGTTCCTGGGTTAGGGATGCAACCCGCACCACAGTTGTGACCCAAGCCATGGCACTGACAATGCTGGATCCTTAGCCCACTGCCACCACCTGGGAACTCTGAGAATCACTGCTTTAAAGGCTAGAAGACTAAGGGAAGGTGGTCACAAGTTTAGTTCCCTCTTCAAATGCAACTCTATTTTAGCTAAGATACAGAAAAAAAAAATGTTACATTTTTCATAGCTATTGGGAATCTGGAAATCCTCAGCACCCTATGAAGCAGTTACTATAACCTTCAGATAATGATAGAGATTTAAAAAAAAAACCAACACTTGAGTAACTTCAATGAGATCTGAAGCCAGATGCAATGATGTCCTAGCCAATGTTCTTGCCACTCCACCAGAACCGCTTTCTGCGAGGGCACCCCTGGAGCTTCTGAGGCACAACCACAAAGCCCGCTGCGCGCTTCACTACCCTCCGCTGTCAAGGCTGACACTGCGTGAACAGCTGCTCCATGCCAGGCTGTGCCCAAAAGCTTTCATGCACCACCTCATCTGCTCCCTGCGACAGCCCCGCCAGGTAGGTGCTGTCGTTATCTCAATGTTACAGATGAGGAAATCAAGGCACAGAGAAGCTAAGTAACTTGCTCGAGGTTGGGGAGCTGGTGGGCAGAGGGGCTGTAACGTGCCCCTGCTCTTAATCAGCATCCCAACTGTCCCCAGCTCTCAACGGGTCCCGAGCATCTACCTGTGCTTTGGACAGAGACTCTCGCAAGCTCCACAGCAAGAAAGAGCTCATCGTGAACTCGAAGGGGCAGTCTTCTGCTGCTGCCCTTGTGAAGACGGAGCTCCTCCTGGGCTTGTCGCCCTTCTCTGGGGAAGCTGACATGCTCCAGGTCTGGGAAAGCAGCGTCTGGGGGAACCCTTACTTCCGGCTCTCCTGTGTGATCTGGGGCACGTTACCGAACCTGTTTGCAAAGTGCAGAGGATTCTGAAGGTCTCTTTCCATTTTCACAGGTTTCTAGGACTCTGGGCAGTCATCTTGGAAAGGAGGAGAGGAAAGACGGTGCTGCCACTGACCTTGATGCTGGAGCTCAGCTCTGTCATGGAGACAGTGCCAAGAGCTGGGCTGGGCCATTTGTTGAAGGAAGGGTTGATGATGCAGAGTCCGAACTAACAGTGAGAGCCTGGGGCTAATGCCTGATGGAAAAAGGTGGTATAGGTTCTGCTCGTGCGATAAGCGGCTCGGGAAGACTTGGAGGGTTTTATGGAATCATTAGCACAGAGCTCCCCTCTGGCCACAGAGCAGAGGAAGGAACAGCAGACCAGTTTATAAAGCTCCAGAGCGGAAAATTTCTGTTGGTGTCCAAACTAAGTTTTTTGGCTTTCTGTGAGGTTTGGAAAGACTTATACTGATGTTTTAATCACCTGTTTAGTGTTCTGAAGACTCTTGTCAGCGGCCTCACTGAGCCTGCTCCAGCAGGCAGTGGGAGCTGCTGGCTCAGACACTGTGCTCTTTCTGGGAGCCGTTTCTTTCCCATGGCCGCCCCTGACACCCTGCAGCTCCTTCCAGGCCACTTGGAGGGTACGAGGCAAACCTGTGTGTCCTGTAGGAGGCTGAGGACATACTTTCTGGCTAACTGCTCACAAGATCCGAAGCCAGGAAATGTTGCTTAGGAAAAGCGAAGGTGCAGACAGGTAAGGAGCAGTTTCTGGAGATCAGTCTGCCAGCAAGGCCTCTGGGGCGGCCCAGAGGAAGCAGGCTTGCCTTCTAGGAGAACCACCACCCAGACATTCCAAAGCCCTTGGGAACTGATCATGAAAGAAGTCCTCATGAGTGAAAAAGAAAACTGAACAAACTCAGGGCAGGGCACGTTCTAGAAACAAAAACTCATGAGCTTGCAAGAAGCTCATTAAGGAGCTTCAGGGTAGTGGCAAGTAGAACAAGTCAGCATTTTAATTCTTCTGCATGGGTCACAGCTTCTCAGTGGCTGAAATATCCCATTTTACCGGGAAAGCTGCAGTGGAGATGAAGCGGTGGCTGACTGTTGCTAGGCATTAGGCTATTTCATCTCATTATCACAGTAATCCTGGGAGATAGAAAGAGGAAGAAGAAACTGAAGCCCAAAGGAAACACACATGCAGTAAGTGGTGAGGCTGGGATTTGAACCCACATTTGTCTTACACTGAAGCCTGTGCTCAGTCCATTATACTACAGATCCTCTTAGGAAGTAATGGTACTCTTGGAGAAAGGATCCTCCAGGACCTTCTTCAAGTCCTGCCCCCTCCTCCAGGCTCAGCAGCCCAAAGGCTCACCTCCAGGACAAAATAAAACAGTTCTGAAGATTTCACATTTAGATGCACACAAACCAAAAGCTTTCATGCACCACCTCATCTGCTCCCTGTGACAGCCCCGCCAGGTAGGTGCTGTCGTTATCTCAATGTTACAGATGAGGAAATCAAGGCACAGAGAAGCTAAGTAACTTGCTCGAGGTTGGGGAGCTGGTGGGCAGAGGGGCTGTAACGTGCCCCTGCTTGGCTAAGCTACAGGCAAGAACAGAGACAGTGAAGTGAAAAACTTCTCAGAATATCTACCCTAAAAGGAGTCTATCGTCCACATCCAGTTTACTTCATCTCCCTGGACACAGGAGGGCAAGACCTCAGCGGCTCAGCCGATGCACTGAATGAACATGGGAAACCAGTCACCACCGGATGCCAAGTTAAGGCTACGCGTGAGTAGCCCCAGAAAGTTCTCTGCACTACAGTCTTGGACCCTGGATGGACTGTAAAGAGAAAGGGCTATCAAGGAGCATGGGGATGAGACAAAAGAAATCAAAGCTCTCTCCTTCCACCCGGCACCCAAAGGCTCCCCAGATCCATCAGTCTGAGAAACGTTTACTGAGCAGGCAACAGGGGGTGTTGTTCCTCTGGCAGCCCTGGATCTTGGAGCAGCATGTGAAGGCAGAGAAGAGAAAGGACAATAGTTTCCTTCTCAGCAGAAAGACCAGGCTGAGGGAGGAGAAGCTCATTTCTGACTGAGTTCTCAGGGCGTACTTCCCGGCCCCAGAATGTTTTTTTCTTTCTCTTCGGCTCTTTCCTGGGGAAGCTATCACAACTGTCTGCTCTCTCCAGCTGAGAGTTAACCTCCGTGTCTGGTCAGACCGCTCCACACATGCTGCTGCTCCCTGCCCTGCTATGCCCACGTTCGAGCAGATAAGCCTTCAACGTGGCTCTTCGGGGAGGAAGGAAGGGGGTCTCTCAAGGGACCTCTGCTCACTGAGGGAAGAGGGACTTGGACGCAGCAGCCCACCCGCCCTCCCTCAGTGACCTCGGGGGAGTCTACACAGGCTGCCGGTGAGAGGGGCGAGGGAGGGGGCAGGCAGCGAGAGAGCGAGAGAGAGAGGGAGACCATGACCAGAGAGGTCTTAAGTCCCACAGGAGTTAACTGTGAGGACAAGGAAAAGGCCGCCTTGTCACCGGGCCAAGATTAACCAGACCCATCCAATTATGACAGAGGGAAGGCGGGTGCAGGATCAAGACGAGGGGCAGAAGCTTGCAGACCACTGCATACGGGGAAACATCGGAGAAAAGTGTTCCAAAGCTGATGACAAGGCAGACAGGGAACTTACATGTCCTTGCTGACAGGAAAGAAAGAGTGACACTCTGGGTCTTCTCTCATCTGCGGGATTTCTAACAGGCATCTGAGGCTCACCCTCTTCCCAAGGATGTGCTGACAGCTGGGAACACTGCCCTTCGGGTCAGGCAGAGCAGGGATCTAGCCCTCTCCAGGAGCTCACAAAGAGGTTTAGTGAGGACTCAAACCACGGTCCAAAACACAAATGGGACTGCCATTTCCTGCTGGGTTTCCACGCTGTAAAAAGTGGGGGAGAAATGCCAACTACAAAGCGCTCGGTCTCCTGTGGAAAATGGAGACCGCCGTGTATCCGGCTCCAGGTTCTGACTTGTAAATCTAAGTGAGAACTAGTTGCTAGCTGCTGGAGGATTATAGTGTTAAAGAGACATTCCACCACCCCACCTGCCAGCCTTTCTGCTCCCTGTCTGTGGACTTCTAGGGAGCTGACGACAAAGTTGTCTTGGGCCTCCGTAGGAAGGGCAGCCTCGGGCTTTGGCAGCTCCTTCTGGACCCCAGTTCACTGTCCTGTGTTCTTAAACAGCTTTGATGGAACAAGCCATCTGTGAGGGTTATTTAGCTTGGAACTGGAAGAGGGTGAGGATGTGGAAAAAATAAACTGAGCAGCCAAAGGATGGGGCCAGAGAGAGAGAAGGCAGGTGGCATGTTCATGGGACTATGTGCCAGGGCCGAGAGGAGGGTGGGATTACAGAAAGGAACGGTGCCGAAAGGAGGCCGGCCTGGGAAGTGCTGGAATGCCCAGGACAGTGTGATTTTATTTCCCAAGTGGTGTTTTGCTGTTCTCCTTCAAGAGCTCACAAACCCTCACCTGTGGGAGTCTGTTACAGGAGACTTCTAGGATAACAGAACTATAAGCACACCTGTTTCACCTTCTGAAAAACTACCTGAATCCTAATTTCTTGCTGGGCTTCGTCTTAGTCTAAAAGGTTAATCTAACAGTTTTTTGGACATCCAAAGCTACAGACGATGGCAAAAGCTGGAAAGGGTAGAAAAGGGAGATGGTAGGGGATCTAAGGGAATCCTTATGAATTACAGAAACAGCAACAGAAACTGCAGGGTATTCTTTTTTTTTTTTTTTTTTTTGTCTTTTTGCCATTTCTTGGGCCGCTCTCGTGGCACATGGAGGTTCCCAGGCTAGGGGTCCAATTGGAGCTGTAGCCGCTGGCCTACACCACAGCCACAGCAATGCCAGATCCGAGCCACATCTGCGACCCACACCACAGCTCACGGCAACGCCGGATCCTTAACCCACTGAGCGAGGCCAAAGATTGAACCCGCAACCTCATGGTTCCTAGTCGGATTCGTTAACCACTGAGCCACAACGGGAACTCCAAAACTGCAGTGTATTCTGGGAAGATATATGGGAATCTGGTGCAGGACTGGATTGTAACTAGTTGTTTCTTTGGAGTCTTCTTAATCGCCCCCTCTACTCACTATGAAGAACAATATATGTTCTTCATATAAGACTGAGAGAGACTTCTATTTTTAAAATCCAGGCATTGCCACTTACTGTATCGCATTAACCTGACTGAAATCTTAGGAAGGGACTACTCTCATTCCCATTTCATACAGACTAAACTCAAGTCCACAGGAATAAATAACTTACGATTTTCTTACGATTAACTTATGACAGAATTTTCTTATGATCAGAACAGAGCAGAATGAAGACTATGACTTGTAACTAGATTTTTTTTTTTTTTTTTTTTAACGGCTGCTCCTGTGGCATAGGGAAGTTTTCCCGCTAGGAGTCAAACTAGAGCTGCAGCTGCAGCCTATGCCACAGCCACAGCAATGCCAGATCCGAGCTGCATCTGCAACCTAGGCCACAGCTTGTAGCAATGCTGGATCCTTAACCCACTGAGTGAGGCTTGGGATGGAACTCATCCTCACAGAGACAACGTTGTGTCTTTAACCTGCTGAGCCACAACAGGAACTCCCGTAACTAGGTTTTTAACCAGATTTTTTCTGCAGGTCACTGTGGCAACATGGCGTCAGCATTAACGGTATCTAATCTGATCCACTCCTGATCGCCATGTCTATGTGCCACATCCTCACAGGATTTGAAAAAGAGACCAAAAAGCTGCTGCCATATTTCTGATTCTCTATTAAAATTTTCCAAGTCATTAGACTAAGAACAGGCTTAAAGACAGCAATTGTGAATTCCGTTTGCTTCTGTAGCACACACACAGAAAGACATACAAATAACTGTCAACTACTTCATACAGTTTCAGTGCTTGACACTGATAAGACAAAGACAAAACTTTTACCAGCCTGTGTTAGGGAAGCCTACACACAGCTCAAACACTTTGAAAGTGACAACGGAGATGAAACTGAATCCTGGCACTGAATTCGGTTATTTAGACTAAAGCCACTCTTGCTGCTGACAAAGTAGAGAAGTTCAATGAGAGCATCTCTTCTAGGAGGCACCAAAGATATGGTGGCGCCTGGGCTTCAACTACCAGGCCAAACCAAAGCTGCTCAGTAGCATGTCATTTAGACACGAGGCACGTGGTAAAAACAACAAACCAACAGTACAAAAGGCTGAATTTTAGAAACAATTCTTCTCACCTTTGGTTTCTATAGCCTGTTTCCCAGCCCAATTGCAGTTTCTGGTGTGGCCTACAGAAGTATTTACACATATACTGTCATATATGATTAACTATGGACTTATTTGTATTTATTTAATTTTTGCCTTTTTAGGGCTGTGCCCTTGGCATATGGAGGTTCTCAGGCTAGGGGTGAAATCAGAGCTGCAGCTGTGGGCCTTCACCACAGCCAGAGCAACATAGGATCTGAGCCCCATATGCGACCTACACCACAGCTCACAGCAATGCCGGATCCTTAACCCACCAAGTGAGGCCAGGGATCGAACCCACGTCCTCATGAATACTAGTCATGCTCATTACCTCTGAGCCACAGTGGGAACTCCTGGACTTATATCTTTTATAGATATATTTATATAAATGGTGATACACACTGCCATTTAAAAAAACTCATAAGCACATCTTAGAGATCATCAACATTATTTGTGGGAGAGTTCCTGTTGAGGCTCAGTGGTAACAAACCCAGCTAGTATCCATGAAGATGCAGGTTCAATCGCTGGCCTCCCTAAGTGGGTTAAGGACCTGGCATTGCCGTGAGTTATGGTGTAGGTCGCAGACGCAGCTTGGATCTGGCATTGCTGTAGCTGTGGCATAGGCTGGCAGCTATAGCTCCAATTCGACTCCTATATGAGCCTGGGAACCTCTACATGCCATGGGGACGGCCCTAAAAAAAAAAGATGCTTCTATCAACATCGTTGGTGAAGTTCATTTCATACCAAATGCTAAAGATCATCAACAGTAGGGTGTTGGAACAGACCCAGAAAACTGAGCATGTTTACTGCAACAGAATTTCTGTGCTGGGATAACTGAAAGACCCAGCAAAGGCAGCGAAGAAAAGCAGACATAACAACTGTTCATCAGTCAAGTTCATCGGTCACCATCGGGTCCAATAGGCCTGGGAGTGGTCAGCAACAACAGAACCCTCAATCGGGCAGGGTCTGAAATGACAGTAGGCCGGGCAACAGGTGTTGCGTTTACGTATCGAAAGAGAATGTGGGGAGTTGCCATTGTGGCGCAGTGCTTAACAAATCCGACTAGGAACCATGAGGTTGCGGTTTCAATCCCTGGCCTTGCTCAGTGGGTTAAGGATCCCGAGTTGCTGTGAGCTGAGGTGTAGGTGGCAGATGCAGCTCAGATCCTGCGTTGCTGTGGCTGTGGTGTAGGCCGGCGGCTACAGCTCCAATTGGACCCCTAGCCTGGAAACTTCCATAGGCCACGGGAGTGGCCCTAGAAAAGGCAAAAAGACAAAAAAAAAAAAAGAGAGAATTCGGGGGGGCACGGTCTTTAGGGCTAGCCTGGTGTCACCCTCCTTTGATTGGCAAAGCAAAAAAGCTATCTTTTTCTTTATCACCCCCCGCAAAAAAAACCCCACAAAGAATGTGAGGAGTTCCTGTCGTGGCTCAGCGGAAACAAATCTGACTAGGAACCATGAGGTTGCAGGTTCGATCCCTGGCCTTGCTCAGTGGGTTAAGGATCTGGCGTTGCCGTGAGCTGTGGTGTAGGTCGCAGATGTGTCTCGGATCTGATGTGGCTGTGGCTGTGGCGTAGGCTGGCAGCTGTAGCCCCGATTTGACCCCTAGCCTGGGAACCTCCATTTGCCACACGTGCGGCCCTGAAAATAGAAAAAAAAAAAAGTGATTTGAAGTAGATAAGCAATGAGATCTTGCTGTAGAGCACAGGGAACTATATCTAGTCAGTTATGATGGAACATGATGGAGGATAATGGGAGAAAAAGAATGCGTACATATGTGTGACTGGGTCACTTTGCTGTAGGGTAGAAATTGGCAGAACACTGTAAACCAACTATAAGGGAAAAAAAAATCATTTTAAAAAAAGAATGTGAAAAGTACATGTATCTGTTCTGGTCTGCATGCTGCCCTGAAAGGTCTCCTATGCCCCAGCGATCAACATCAGGAAGGTCTTCAACAAAAGCCAAAACCGAACCCTCAATATCTTTTTTTTTTTTTTTTTTTGGCTGTGCCCACAGCATGTGGAAGTTCCCAGGTCATGGATCAAACCTGAGCCACAGTAGTCACCTGAGCCACAGCAGAGATAAGGCGGAGTCCTTAATCACTAGGACCACTAGGGAACTCCCCAACACGACAACACAGTTTAATGTGAAAAGTAAATTGTGCTAATTCCATCTCTGCATATAATCCAAGTGTTACGGCAAGAGACGCCCTGTGCATCTGAAGGCCTAGGCACCGTCTGCAAGTGCCCGTCTCCCTATCAGGAACCATATGCAGATACTGAAGAACAGCAAGGTATTTGAGGTGTTCCAGGCTGAGGTTCTGCCGTGTGACAGTGCCCTATCCCAGGGGGCAGCAATAACTCTCCGCTCCTTATACTTCCTAAAACACTTTTAAAGTATTCTACTGAATTCATTCAGTAAATATTTATTAAGCACCTGCTATGCACAGTAAGGCTTATTTAAGACACAAGGGATACAGCAGTCAATAAAATGTTCCTGCTGTCATGATGCTTAACATCCTTGTGAGGCTAAGAAACAGGCCAATTAATACAGAACAAGTAGTGAGAAGTACTAGGAAAAAAATTAAAGCATTGTAAGAGGGACAGAGAATGACAGCATAGGGGAGAGTATTGCTATTTAATCTAAGATGGACAGAAAAGGCTTCCTGGATAAAGTGCTGATTGATCAGATGTAAAGGAGTGAGCCAGGAAGCAGAGAGGCCTTACCTTCTGGGTACCTCCTTGGGTAGGTAACCAGAGTGCCAGGAAACCCATTCTCGCCTAATAAGGGCTTGCCAGCTGCTCAGGGGCACAGGCTCCTCTAGCCCAGGCGGGTGAGAGGAGAGGCCTTTGAGAGTGCCTGTAGCTTGCACGCCTTCCATGCAATTTCTGGATAGTTTCCATCACAGATGAGAGTTTTATGTTGAATTTTAAGTTGACCACAAATATTTAACTTCCCTGGACCACAAATGCAGTATCTTCTCTGTGGTTTAGCTGGCACCAAGTACATATTTATGAATCTCTATATGTCTGCCTGTTATTTAAATTTTTTACAGAAGTGCCAAGGTCTTTAGCTGTGATTTATCCCCCTTCCATTCCATATAAGTGGGTCTGAACCCTGATCAGGCCTAATTCTTAGAGAAAGGAGATATCTTTACAATTGAAGGATCTTCCTAGTTAAATTTCCTATTACTGCTTTCCTCTTCAAAAAATATTACTGGATGGTCTGTTCCAGGTTCTTGTATCTGAATTACAGTGTAAAAGCTTTAAAAGTTCTGCATTTTTGCCACAGGAGAATAAAGAATAAAACTAAGGAATAAAGAAGAAAACCTACATACTTTAGCTACATTAAAAAGCAGAACAAACGAAAGAAGCCAGGCGTAAAGAGCCCCAAACTTCTGAATGTGTACTCTTATTTACTTACTAATTCCTGAGAATTATAAGCAGCACTAGAGTTACAAAGAATATAGGAAACAGTTCCTGTTACCCAGCTGGGTTTTCAACAAGCTGGCTTGAGAAAGGGCTCTGGCTCTGCAAGAGCACACAATTCTGGGTCATCTAGAACCCCAGGGTCAATTTCTCTTGCCGAGCTGGCAAGAAAGCCAGCTGGCATTTTTATCACATGAAGGCATATAAGCAGATTGTCTGAAACTCATGAGTTTCAAAACAATCCCTCCTTCCTCATTCTGGGAATCTGTCATTGTCTTCACCTTCCTCGGTGCAGCTTTCTGGGCCTTTGGGCTACCGTTCTATGCCTATTCAGGCTGGGCGGGGTGGGGAGATACTATGCTGCAGAGTTGAGACTCAACACTGAAGAACCAATGCTCACCTTAATAAAATGAATGATGGCTTTCAAAGTATTCAACTTGGAAGGCTCGAAACTCATTAAAAAAAATACCATTAAAAAATTAACAAAACAGGAGTTCCCATCATGGCTCAGTGATCAATGAACCCGACTAGTAACCATGAGGTTGCTGGTTTGATCCCTGGCCTCGCTCAGTGGGTTAAGGATCCGGCGTTGCTGTGAGCTATGGTGTAGGTTGCAGACATGGCTCGGATCCCGAGTTGCTGTGGCTCTGGCGTAGGCCGACGGCTACAGCTCTGATTAGACCCCTAGCCTGGGAACCTCCATATGCCACGGGTGCGGCCCTAGAAAAGACAAAACAACAACAACAAAAAACAAAAAAACGAAATCTAGCACTGATTTGTAATTAGACTGGCTCAAGTACCTGTTTCTAGCTACTTTGTCCACCCTTCCAGTTTTCCACTGAAATGACTGGAAAAAAAAAAAAGAAAAAGAAAAAGAAAAAAAAAAGCAAGCAAGCATATATCAGTACTAGGCAACCACATACCAGAAACTATGAGGAATTTTCTGCAAGACAAACTGCAGATGGGACTGGAATGAGGAAAAGAACAACTGATGTTCAACCCTTTGCCTGCTTGATAAGTACATGGAGGAGACTTCAGCAGCTGTTACGCGTGGCACTCTTCTCTTGGAGCAACTAGGCCAAGTGTCGAGGCGGGTTCTGCTGGCACACTTAGAAGGGCACACGGGGATCCCACCAGGGTAGAAGAAACTTAGCCCTGGCTGGCTAACAATTGGTGTGGGTGGCCACATGAGGCAGGAGAAAGACAAAGCTGATGCTGGCTGCGGCTGCTTTTTTTTTTTTTTTTCCTGTTTTTGGCTGCCCCGATGCATATGGAGTTCCCAAGGGCCAGGGATCAGATCTGAGCTGCAACTGTGGCCCACAGTGCCGAAGCTGCAGCAACATCGGATCCTTTAACCTACTGTGCTGGGTCAGGGATGGAACCTGCTTCCTGGTGCTGCAGAGATGTCACCGATCCTGTTGCACCACAGGGGGAATTCCTGAGTCTGGCTTCTTAAAGAGGCAAGAACCCCAGAATGAGAATGCTAAGTTGGTCTACTACAGCAAACAGTGGGTTCAGCTCCTTGCTGTGATTTTCTCTAGCTCTGGTTTCCTTTCCCTCTCTCTCTCTCTTTTTTTTTTTTTTTGGTCTTTTTAGGGCCACACCCGCGGCATATGGAGGTTCCCAGGCTAGGGGTTGATTTGGAGCTGTAGCCGCTGGCCTATACCACAGCCACAGCAACGTGGGACCCAAGCCACATCTGCAACCTACACCACAGCTCACGGCAATGCCGGTTCCTTGACCCACTGAGCAAGGCCAGGAATCGGACCTGCGTCCTCATGGATGCTAGTCAGATTCATTTCTGCTGCACCACAATGGGAACTCCTCTGGTTTCCTTTCTACATTCTTCTAGGAGTGTTTAACACCAGCAGTGTAAACCATATGTTCCTCTTTTCCTTTTATCTGCACCTCAAAAACTTAAAAGACATCCATCTGAGATCTCAGTACGAACAAGGATAAGCTGTAAAAAAAACGATGGAAAAAAATCACCTAACTTACGAAAAGGTATTAAATTGAACAGAAGGATACCAACCTAAGGAATAAGTAAATAGCTCCCTAGAACAATCATTGTGAAAACTTTGGAAACGTTTAATATGAAAGAGTAATGGCGTAAGAACAGATAAACACATTATTGGAGTAGAACAGAAAGTCTAGAAATAGACCCAAACACATATAATCACTTGACTTATGAGAGGGTACCACTGCAGGTCAGTGGGGAAAACTGATCTTTTATTAAATGGTGGTCAATCAATGGGATATCTGTATGGAAAAAAATTAACCTTGCCTCTACCCCATGCCATAAACAAAAATTAATTTGAAATGGACTACAGACCTAAACGAGGAAGGTAAAATAATACAACTTCTGGAAGAAAAAAACAGAAGAATATCTTCATGGTCTTATAGTAGACAAACAGTTCTTTTAAAAAAAAACTTTTTGGAGTATAGTTGACTTACAAAGTTGTATTAGTTTCAGGTGTAAAGCACAAACAGTTCTTAAACAGGACACAAAAAGCACTAACCAGGGAGCTCCCTTGTGGCACAGTGGATTAAGGATCTGGTGTTGTCACTGCAGTGGCTTGGGTTGCTGCTATGGCACAGGTTCAATCCCTGTCCCCAGAAACCTCCCCATGCCATGGGCATAGTCAAAAAAAAGGGGAAAGTGCTGAGCTTAAACTTAAAAGTAGTGCATGTTATTTTACGAAGGTTAAACCTCAGTAAAAAGAAGTAAAAATCAGGAGTTCCCGTCATGGCGCAGTGGTTAAGGAATCTGACTAGGAACCATGAGGTTTCGGGTTTGATCCCTGGCCTTGCTCAGTGGGTTAAGGATCCGGCGTTGTCATGAGCTGTGGTGCAGGTCGCAGATGCAGCTCAGATCCTGCGTTGCTGTGGCTCTGGCGTAGGCCGGCAGCTACAACTCTGATTCAACCCCTAGCCTGGGAACCTCCATGTGCCCCGGGAAGTGGCCCTAGAAAAGGCAAAAAGACAAAAAAAAAGTAAAAAACAGAAACACAGAACAAATCACATAGTAAATTGCATTTCAATCTAAATGAGGTAGTTATATGAGAAAATGATCAGGAAAAACTTCAGGTAAGGCTGTAAGCAGCAGTTAAATATAGTAACAGAAAACCAAATTAGTCAAACGGATGACTTGGCTGAGCCTCTTCTATAACAGAGAAGAAAAAATAGAGATTAAAATAATGACAGCGGCTGTGCGATGGGGTGGGTAAAGACACGGAGATAGAATCCTAATCTTTAAAAGCTATTTCAGAAGGTTAAGACTGATAGGAGAAGAGCAAAGAACAAAATGAGAAAGGAGGGAGGGAAACAAGGAAAAGGAAACTTTCCTGAGTCAGAGAGATTTAAAGCCTAAATAGTCAAAGGATATGCTAAGAAACTTAGTAATGAAAAACCAACACCTTCATTTCAGATGGAAAAAGAAAATAACTGGGCTTGGGGTTGCTTTTTTAATAAAAAAAACAAATCTGAGGCTTCATTTGTATTCAATAGGAAAGAATACTGTGATCAATTAGTAATGCCTGTTTTGGGCACAGAATGAAAGCACACCTATCAGACATTTGCCATCCTTGACCCATACATACTGTTTCAGTCTTTAATTTCCAAAGATAAGGAGAAAAAAATAATCCTATAAGTATTAAAACAAACAGACAAACACCAACCAAAAAAATCCCCCATACAAATCTGATTGGCTTCAGACTTTTCTGCCCCCAAACTGCCCCAATGCATGTAGAAGAGGAAAAGGAAGACAATCCCAGATAAACTAAGGTTTAGAAAGTTAAACATCTTTCTTTCAGAAAAAAAAAACTACTTAAATATGTATCCCAGCAAAACAAGATATTAATGGAAAATATTGAGAGTACTGTTAGTTTGATGTTTATTTATGATTGCACCCACCGCATACGGAAGTTCCTGGGGGTCAAGGATTGAATTCAAGCCGCAGCAACTGTTATATATTAAAAGACCCTTAAAAGACGTATCAACCAAACACAAAGTATGGAACTTGCTTAGATTTTAATTCTGACAAATCCACTCTGAAATGATATTTTTGAGATAATCTAGAGAATTTGAAAATGGATTATCTGATATCAGCCAATTATTAATTTTGATAGGCACAATAATGTTATGGAAGTCATGCTGGGGAAAAAAGCTTTACAAGTTAGAGATATTTACTGAAGTATTTTCAGTTATGATGAATGGAATTTGATTTAAAACCTCCAAGAACAAAAATCTGGCAGGGGGACAAGGAGAATTATTGAAAAAAGAATATTGGCAAAATGCTGATAACTGCTTAAGCTACAGTGATTCATGACACTATTCTCTTTACTTTTCTTGTATGTTTGAAAATTCCAACAGAAAAAAGTAAAAACCAAAAGACCAAGAATAGCAACAAACAAAACCCAGGAACATAAGTAGATAAATTATATTAAAAAAAAAACGGCATAAAGCAAAAAGAGTAAAAGCTATTTAAGGCTATATAAGTAATGTTAATAGGATCCTCAAACAGTGCAGATGTCAGGAAGCACTCTTCAGAGAAGATACACAGGGTATACAGCGGTTAAGCTGGACCTACATTGTGGGTCTGAATTCCTGGAAATTTGACCTTTGTTAAAAAGCTTAATCTTTTGGTCTCATTTTTCTTCATCTATAAAATGGGGATAATGACAGTACCTACCCCCGGTAGGGTTGTTGGGAAGATTAAACATTGTCACACTGTAAGGCTTTAATAAATGGCTACTATTATCTAAAATCTCATTGATACCTCTAAACACTAGGAGATGGAAGAGTGGTAAGAGGAGGAGGAAGAAGGAAGTCCTACATTTAAGCATGGGGAGGTGGCGCAGAAACTGTTAGTTGTCTCCCATTATCCACTCTCCTTCTCTTCCTTTGTAATAGAACTCTTGATTTTTAGTTGTGCATATGGTCTACATAGAATAAAAATATTTTCCAGTCTACACTGCAGCTAGGTTTGGCCATGTGACTCAGTTCTGGCCAACAGAATACAGGCAGAAACGTGCATGAACTCCAAGGAAAGGTCCTTAAAGAGAGTGGCGGCTATTAAAATTTTTTAAAAATTGTATTCCTCCTTTAACTGTTTCTGCTTCCCACAGGCTTCATGCAGATGAAATGGTTGGCATTTCAAAAGCCATCCTGGACTTTGAAGGGTCCTTGGAAATGAAACCACATAAAGCAAAGCAACAAAAAAGAAGGAACCTCAGTCCATTACACCATGGAGTGCCAAACCGAAACCTCTGGGCTTTCTCCATGTGAGAGGGCTATCTCTCTCTCTCTTTTATTGAGTCACTGTTATTTTGGTATTTTCTGTGTTGTGTCACTGAACATAATCCTAACTAAAATGACAGACAGTTATATCCCATTTAATTCTTCTACTTGATAAGTACAAAAAATGATTTAAAGTATTTATTTTAAAAATGAAAGGTAAACAAGTGGAATTAAAATGCCGAGAGTACAGAGATGGTAGATATACAACACTGTGAAATTCCTAAACACCACTGAATTGTTCACTTTATTTTTTTAACATAATGATTATTTTTTTTCCAAATGATCAATTTTTATGTTATATGCATTTCACTTCAAATTAACTTTTAAAAAATATCCCAGGAGTTCCCGTCGCCACTCAGTGGAAACAAATCTCTCTAGTAACCATAAGGATGTGAGTTTGATCCCCAGCCTTGCTCAGTGGGTTGGGGATTCAGCATTGCCGTGAGCTGTGGTGTAGGTCACAGATGTGGCTTGGATCCCGAGTTGCTGTGGCTGTGGTGTAGGCCAGCAGCAGTAGCTCCGATTCGACCCCTAACCTGGGAATTTCCATATGCCACAGGTGTGGCCCTAAAAAGCAAAAGCAAAAAACAAAAAACCCAAAAAGACAAAAAAAATCTCATAGTAGAAATTAATAGCAAAAGTTTTTGGGTTTTTTTTTTTTTTTTGGTCTTTTCTAGGGCCGGACCAGCGGCACATGGAGGTTCCTAGGCTAGGGGTCGAAGCTGAGTTGTAGCTGCCGGCCTATGCTACAGCCACACCAACACGGGATCTGAGCCATGTCTGCGACCTACATACAACACAGCTCACGGCAACACTGGATCCTTAACCAACTGAGCGAGGCCAGGGATCAAACCTGCAACCTCATGGTTCCTAACTGGATTTGTTAACCACTGTGCCACGAGGGGAACTCCATAGCAAAAGTTTTAAGAAATCCAAATTTAAAAACAAAACTCTCACAAATAACTTCAGAATCAAAGAGAAAACAACCAAACAACCAAAGGATACTTAGTTTAGAACAGTATACATCTAAATGAATTAGTATGGAGCCAAAGGATTAGTAATTGCATATGTAACACAATAAAGAGTAAACTGATAAAAAAGAAATGACCACAGAAGGTTCAACACAAGTAGAACAAAACAAGTATAAGAGAAGGAAGAAAATAGAGACAAAAATAAAAATTAATGAAGGTTAAAAAGATTAAAAATTAGAAGACAATAAATATAAGAGCTAGTTTTTGGAAACTAAAAAATGCATATTGCTAACAAATTTAAGAAAAACCAGAGAACATAGAAATAAAATTATAAACGGAAAGCACAATGAGATCCTGCTGTGTAGCACTGGGAACTATATGCTATATGATAGCATATGGTATATGATAATGTGAGAAAAAAGAATGTATACGTGTATCTGGGTCACCATGCTGTACAGTAGAAAACTGACATAACACTGTAAACCAGCTATAATGGAAAAAAATAAAAATCATTATATAGAAATGGAAAGCCGAGGAGTTCCCGTCGTGGCTCAGTGGTTAACGAATCCGACTAGGAACCATGAGGTTGTGGGTTCGATCCCTGGCCTTGCTCAGTGGGTTAAGGATCGGGCGTTGCCGTGAGCTGTGTAGGCTGAAGACGCGGCTCGGATCCCGTGTTGCTGTGGCTCTGGCGTAGGCCAGTGGCTACAGCTCCGATTCGGCCCCTAGCCTGGGAACCTCCATATGCCTCGGGAGCGGCCCAAGAGATGGCAAAAAGACCAAAAAAAAAAAAAGAAAAGAAATGGAAAGCCGATACAATAACATATCCTTAATTTTTAACTAGTGAAGAGATTTTTAAAAATGTGAAGATTTTAGAAAAATGGGAGATCTCCGAGATAAGTTAACAAAATGGACACAAGAGGGGATGAAAATGTTCTATATCCTGAATGTGATGATATTTACAACACAGTATATTTTTTGTCAAAATTCATCCACTGAACACTTAAAATTGGTGATTTATTATATGTATTTTGATTACATGTTAATAATCCTGCCTAAAAATTTGACATAGCTAATAAACCTTAAAAAATACATAATAAAGGAAAAAACAGAAAAAAGAGGTGTCAAAGGTTTTCTTTCCAAAACTACTACAGGCAGAGATGCCTTTACAGGTAAGTTCCTTCAGGTCATTTTCCTACTCAGCCAATAAATATTTATTAATGGCACTGTCCTCAGTGCTGGTGAGTAATACAGTAAATAAAACCAAAGTTTTCACTTGTTTTTGTTGTGGGGGACAATAAACAGGCAAAGCAAAAACAAAACAAAAACCAACTGCCAGGTAGGCCATGGTAAGTGTTAAGAAGAGAAATAAAGTCCAGGAAGGGGACAGCGAGTGCCTGGACAGACTGTTCATTTCTATAGACTACTGGTGACAAACTTTCCGAGAAGGCTGGCTTCTGAACAGGAATCTGAAGGACGTCAGAAAGTCAGCTATGCAGTGGGGTAACTGAATGCTGCAGAACAGAAGTGCAAAGGCCCAGAGGCAGGAGTTGCTTGGCACGACCAAAGAGTGTACAGGCCAGTTTGGCCAGTGAAGAATAAGTGAGGAGGAGAGTGACAGGAGATGAGGTCAGAAAGGAAGTAAGCCTCGGCAAGGCCATGATATTTTTTCTGAGTTAGAGAGGAAATCTCTGGAGGGGCTTGGAGCAGTGGTGCTAACTAATCCAACTTACATCTTAAAAGATCTCTCTGGCTGATGTGTTGAGACTAGAATGAAGAGGAGCAAAGACCAGAACGAGCCAACATCAATAGTCTAAGCATTTTTGGACTAGGGTGGTGCTAGTAGAAATGGTTAAATGGCTGGATTCTGAATATCTTTCAAAGGCAGAGTGAAAGGACAGCTGAGAGGCTGAAGGTAAGAGTATGAGAGAGAAAAGTCAAGAATGATTCTTTCTTTTGACTGCACCCATGGCATGCGGAAGTTCCTGGGCCAGGGACTGAACGTGTGCCACAGCTGTAACCAGGGCCACAAAGTGACAATGCTGGATCTTTAACCCACTAAGCCAAGAGGAAACTCCAAGAATGACTCTTTAAGGACTGCACACTATACACGTGCCAGGCCACAGAAAAAGAAAAAACAGAAAAGAGAGGCCAGGCCCACCATGGGAGTGGATGTAAATACCCTAAGTAACATAAGAGCAAATCAAATGCAGCCGACCATTAAAGTGTAACCTAAATAGGGTTCATCAAATTAAAGAAAGAAATAAGTGATTATTTTATTTTTATTTACTTATTATTATTATTATTTTTTTTTTTTTTTGCTTTTTAGGGTCGCACCTGCGGAATATGGAGGTTCCCAGGCTAGGGGTCAAATCAGAGCTATAGCTGCCAGCCTACACCACAGCCACAGTAGCACAGGATCCAACCTGCATCTGTGACCTACGCCACAGCTCACAGCAATGCCGGTTCCTTAACCCACTGAGTGAGGCCAGGGATCGAACCCACAACCTCATGGTTCCTAGTCAGATTCATTTCCTCTGCACCGCAACGGGAACTCCAGTAAGTGATTACTTTAATAGTTGGTGAAAAGGCATCTGTTAAAACTTTAGCATACAATTTTTTTCCAAGTAGAGATTCAATAAATAAAATTAGACGGTTCCTTAATATTCTAACTACTGTATTTTTTTTTTACTATGTCTTTTAAAACATAGAAGCACTATGCAAATACTTAAAACAGCTTCTCCCAAGTACTATTTAGAAAATGCAATGGAAAAAAATCCCATTAATTATCACAAGGAAATTGATGAAAACCTGTGAGACATAAAAGGACTGATAGCCACAGAATACTCTGTTCTAATAAGAAAACTTCTAACAGTGTCAAATTTTCTTCAAAGAATTTTTTTTTTTTTTAGGGCTGCACCTTGGCTCATGGAGGTTCCCAGGCTAGGGGTCAAATCAGAGCTGCAGTTGCTGGCCTACACCACAGCCACAGCAATGCCAGATCTAAGCCACATCTGTGACCTACACTGCCACAGCTCATGGCAACACCAGATCCTTAACCCACTGAGCAAGGCCAGGGATTGAACCTGTGTCCTCACAGATACTAATCAGATTTCGTTTCCACTGAGCCACAGCAAGAACTCCTCAAATTTTTAAAGCGAATGCAATTCCAATCAAAATAACATAAGAAGTGCTCATTTTTGGCAGCACATACACTAAAATTGGAATGTTAGAGAGAACATTGGCAAAGCCCCTACACAAGGATGACATGCAAATTTGTGATGTGTTCCATATTTCTTATTGTATATTTGAAAGTTGCTAAGAGAGTAAATCTTAAAAAACTCTCATCACAAGAAAAAGAAATCTATAACTTTGTATGGTGATAGATATTAATTAGACTTGTGATCATGTCACAGTATATACACATATCTCATCATTATGTTGTACTACTGAAACTAATGTTATATGTTAATTATATTTCAATTTTTAAAATACCATGAGGATTTGGGGGATACTGGTGGAGTGGGAATTAAAATTATTCTGAAGTTTGCACAAAGCATAAAGTAGGTGGGAAAAGCCAAAAGTATACTGCAATAAAATATATAAAGGAATGTGTGTAAATTCACATCACAAGTGTTAAAACACATTACAAAGCTACAATAATTAAAATAACTTTATGTTTTAAGAACAGACAAACAGAGCCCAACTAGTATCCATGAGGATACGGATTCAATCCCTTGCCTTGCTCAGTGGGTTAAGGATCCAGTGTAGCCATGAGCTGCAGTGTAGGTTGAAGATGCCGCTTGGATCCCGCATGGTTGTGGCTGTGGTGTAGGCCGGCAGCTCTAGCTCCAAATTGACCCCTAGCATGGAAACTTCCATATGCCACAGGTATGGCCCTAAAAAAAAAAAAAAAAAAAAAGATTCACTGTCATTAAGGATATTCAAAAAAATGTGAAATGGATTCCAGAAAACAAAGGTCCCTAAAGTGGTAGAAAGAGAATATACACATATATAAATTTCTAAGTTAGCCAGTGCAGGGGTTCTGCTTCCAGTATGACTAAGTTTCTACAGGATCAAATTTCCTGGGAATAACAATGATAAACCCAGGACAAAATTACAAAAACAAATACCTGAAGGCACTAGAGAATGAACCAAAGCAGGCAGATTTGCTAGAAGTATTGACATTCAGAAAAAGGAGCTGGGACAGTTGGCGGTATCATACAACACAGCTAAAACTCTGCAGAAAAATCCAGTCTTTAATAGGCTGAAGAAACAAAGGACAAAGCTTAGAACAATCACAGCTGCTAGAAAGCAAGAGAGGAAATCCTATAAAGGGGGTAAGCTCAAGAGAGGAAGCCCCATATTCTGTATATACACAATGTATACAATACTCAAACTTCTGCCTGACTTCTTTTTTTTTTTTGTCTTTTTACCATTTCTTGGCCCGCTCCCTCGGCATATGGAGGTTCCCAGGCTAGGGGTCGAATCAGAGCCATAGCCACCGGCCTACGCTAGAGCCACAGCAATGCAGGATCCGAGCCGCGTCTGCAGCTTAACACCACAGCTCACGGCAACACCAGATCCTTAACCCACTGAGCAAGGGCAGGGATCGAACTTGCAGCCTCATAGTTCCTAGTCAGATTCATTAACCACTGAGCCATGACGGGAACCCCCTGCCTGACTTCTGAATCACGCACATGTAGATTAAATGCGAAGAACAACCCCACCCCCGCCACCAAAAAAAAAAAAAGAGAGAAAAAAAGACAAATGGAATGGATGTTTGACCTACTGCAGTTTAAGTCCAACCAACTGAACTACCTGATACACTAAAGCATCAACCCTCTGGAGGAATAAAACAAAATCCACATGACATTCACAATTCCAGGATAAAATACAAAATTACTCAATATAAGAAGAAACAGGAAAACATGACCTATTCTTTTTTAAAAATCTCAATTGTTTTATTGAAGTATAGTTTATGTGTAATATTATATTAGTGGCTATACTAATATCAGAAAAATTGATTTCAAGGCAAAGTATTATCAGAGATGAAACGGCCGTTTCACAATGATAAAGCAGTTATCTTTTTTTTTTTTTTTTAATCTTTTTAGGGCCGCACCTGTGGCATATGGAGGTTCCCAGGCTAGGCGTCGAAATAGAGCTGTAGCCGCTGGCCTACACCACAGCCACAGCAACGCCAGATCCAAGCCACATCTGTGACCTACACCACAGCTCATGGCAACGCTGGATCCTTAACCCACTGAGCGAGGCCAGGGATAGAACCTGTGTCCTCATGGATACTAGTCAGATTGGTTTCTGCCGAGCCATGACGGGAGCTCCCTTTTAAAATGGCTAATTCATCAGGAAGGTATAACAATCACAAGGGTGTATGTGTCTGGTAACAGAGCTCCAAAATACAGGAAAGAAAAATTGACATAATTAAAGGGAAGAATAGGAAAATCCAAAATCATATTTGGAGGTTTTTTTTTTCTTTTTTCTTTTTAGGGCTAACCCCTTGACATAGGGAGGTTCCTAGGCTAGGGGTCAAATTGGAGCTGTAGCCACTAGCCTACACCATAGCCACAGAAATGCCAGATCTGAGTCGTATCTGTGAGCTACACCACAGCTCATGGCAATGCCAGATCCTTAACCCACTGAGTGAGGCCAGGGATCGAACCTACATCCTCATGGAGGCTAGTCAGATTCGTTTCCACTGAGCCGCTATGGGAACTCCTCATATTTGGAGATTTTCACACTCCCCTCTCAGAAATTAATAGAACACCTAGACAAAATATTAGTAAAGATAGGGACTATCTTAACACTACCAACCACTTTGACCTAATTGATATTTATAAAATGCTATGCCCAACATACAGAATACATTCTTTTCATTGTACATACAATATGTTCTTCAAGGTAGGTGTATGCTAAGCCATAAAACATGTCTCAATAAATTTAAAAGGGCTGAAATAATGCTGAGGATGCTTTCTGATCACCATGTAAATAAATTAGCAATTAGTAACAATAAGATATCCAGGAAAACCCTTAATATTTGGAAATTAAACCACACACTTTTAAATAATCCATATGTCACTACATACAGAAGCTGTTTATATCAAAATGATAGTAAGACATTACAATTATGAGCCATTTTATGCTAATGAGTTCAACCACGTAGGTTTAACACCAATATTATAAAACTCTTTTAAAAATGAAGGAGAGGGAAAAAAAAAAAAAAAAAAGGAGTTCCCGTTGTGGCACAGTGGTTAACGAATCCTACTAGGAATCATGAGGTTGTGGGTTCGGTCCCTGCCCTTGCTCAGTAGGTTAACGGATCTGGCATTGCCGTGAGCTGTGGCGTAGGTTGCAGACGCGGCTCAGATCCTGTGTTGCTGTGGCTCTGGTGTAGGCCAGTGGCTACAGCTCCGATTCGACCCCTAGCCTGGGAACCTCCATATGCTGTGGGAGCGGCCCAAGAAATGGCAAAAAAAAAGCCAAAAAAAAAGAAGGAGAGGAAGTCCCATCATGGCTCAGTGGTAACAAACCTGACTAGTATCCATGAAGACCGATTCAATCCCTGGCCTTGCTCAGTGGGTTAAAGGATCTGGCGTTGCCATGAGCTGTCGTGTAGGTCACAGTCGGATTCATTTCTGCTGAGCCATGATGTGAACTCCCAACAAACTTTGATTCGTTGCTGGCAGGATGTAAACTGGTACATCTACGATGAAGGCAGTTGGGCAGTTTCTTACAGAGCTAAACACAGTCTTATTATATAATCTAGCAACTGTAGTTCTTGATATTTTCCTAAATGAGTTGAAAAACTTTTGTCCACACAAAAATGTTTGTAGTGACTTTATTCATAACTGCCCAAAACTGGATGTTCAAGAGGTGAATGGATAAACAAGTTGTGGTACATCCATACAATGAAATATTATTCAAGAATATAAAGAGGAGTTCCTGCCGTGGCTCGGCGGAAACAAATCCAACTAGGAACCATGAGGTTGTGGGTTCGATCCCTGACCTTGCTCAGTGGGTTTAGGATCTGGCCTTGCTGTGAGCTGTGGTGTAGGTCGCAGATGCGGCTCGGGTCCCATGTTGCTGTGGCTGTGGCGTAGGCAGGTGGCCGTAGCTCCAACTGGACCCCTAGCCTGGGAACTTCCATATGCCGTGGGTGCAGCCCTAAAAGGGGGGGAAAAAAAAAGGAAAAAAGAATAAAAAGAAATGATGAGTTAATAAGGCACAGAAACAACCTTAAATGTATATCGGTAAGTGAAAGAAGCCAATCTGAAAAGGCTACATGTATATGATTCCAAAGGTTGTATGATTCCAACTATATGACATTCTGAAAAAGGCAAAACTAAAGAGACGGTAATGCAAGATTAGTGGTTGCCAGGGGCTAGAGAAGACAGAGGGAGGGAGGAGGGATGAACACGTGGAGCACAGGGCGTGTTTAGGGCAGTGGAATTATTCCGCAGGATACTACAGGGGTGGATACATGTCACTACATACGTGTCAAAACCCACAAAATGTGCGACACAAAGCTTGAACCCTAATGTAATCTATGGACTTCAGTTCATGATAATGAATCAGTATTTGCTCATCAGTTGTAACAAATGAGCCACAATAATAGGAAATGTTAACAGCAGAATCTGCTGTTGGGGGATGGCAGGGGAGAAAGTGTGTGTGACGGGTTTTCAAGCACTCATAAACAGCCATGAAAGAAAAACATGATAAATTAGATTTCATCAAAATTAAAAACTTCTGTTCAGCAAGACCCTGTTAAGAAAATAAACAGGCAAGCCACGGACTGAGTGAAAACATTCACAAAACATATATATCTGACAAAGTACTTGTATCCAGAATACATAAGGAAATCTTATACCTCAGTAACAAGAAAACAAACAACTCAGAGAAAATGGGCAAAAGATCTAAAACACACACTTCACAAAGAAGATACACTGATGACCAATAAGCACATGAAAAAGTATATAAATTTCACATTAGTCATCAAGGAAATGCAAATTAAAAAACAAAATAATATACCACTCCCCTCCCTGAAATGAGGATGTGGAGCAACTGGAACTCGTATACATTGTTGGAGTGTAATACGGTGATATCACCTTTGGAAAAAGGTCTAGAGTCTCCAATAAAAAGCAAACACCTACCCTATGACTCAGGAAGTCCAACACAGGCATTGGCCCAAGAGAAACACATGTCCACAAGATCCGTGTACGACTATTCACGGCAACTTTATTCCTTATAGCACCAAACTGGAAATAGCCATCAATCCATCAGAGAATGGAAAAACTGTGAGGTAGTCATAAAATGGAATACTACTCAGCAACAAAAGGGGAAAAACTGCTGAGGAACGTGACAACGTGGAAGAATCTCAAAAACTTTATGCTAAATGAAAAAAGCCTGACTCAAAGAATATATGCTATGATTCCATTTCTATGAAGGTCTGAAAAAGGCAAATCTCATCTACAGTGGGAAAAAAAAAAATCAGGACAGAGACTGACTCTCGAGTAAAGCTGAAGATAAGGGAAAATAATAATAAGATTCTATACATCTATTCTGGCTGTACCTGCAGCATGCAGACGTTCCCGAGCCAGGGATAGAACCGGAGCCACAGCAGTCACAACGCCAAATCCTTAACTGCTAGGCCACCAGAGAACTCTAAGATTCTATATTTTGATAGGTTTTAGGTTACAAAGGTACATGCATTTGCCAAACCAAGCAAAGGTACACTTAGTATTTGTCCACATCACTGTATGTAAAGTTTAACTCAAAAGAAAAAGACATAAGCAAATACTGAACTCTAGTTAATGCTATATATGCATGCTGATAGACTGAGGAAAAAATGTACTAATGATGTAGATCAAAAAGAAACTGGAGAGATGGATGGACAGATACATGACAAAGCAAGTACAAAGCAAGTAAGAGGAGAATGACAGAATCTAGATCCTGAGGATAAGTGAGCTCCTTATCAAATTCTTTCAGTTTGCAGTATAATAATGTTGGCAATCAATTAAATCACTAGAAAATAAAGACAATGTACATGTGAACACAGTGGACATGGCTGTTTGGATTAAAAAAGGAGCATCTGTCTTTATTCTTGCTGCCTTCATAAATGGCTGTCTTGTTAGCTATTAAGGAAGACAGGGTAAGTGTCAGAATGCTGGTTTTGCCACCTAAAGAAGTCTTTGGCTGCTTGTGTCATAACATTGGCTCATATAAATCCTCGATTTGAAAGGCTAGAAATGCTGAAACGCAGAGGCAGTTTCAATAGCCAGAAGGCAGGGCTGGGAACTGATAGATATAAATTTGGCTCTGGCACCACATGGGGAGGGGGCGAGGGCTAAGCCAGCTCAGAAGTGGCCAGTCACAGGGAACCTTTCCAGCTCCAGCACTTCTCTGTCTGGACGTCAGCCCCACATACTGGCTTCAAACCTCAAGAAACTCAAAGATCTCACCAGTGGGATCAGCCAGAGCAGCTGAAACACGTCCCTGTAAACAATAAATGTTTATCTGGGCAGATAACCTGGCAGATAGCCGCGTCCTGATCTCAGGCAACTTGAAACCCCACAACGGGAGGCTGAGCACAGAGGGGCCCTTTGCCTTTGCCACACGGATAGGAAGGCAGAGATGGAAGGTGGTCCTGGCTTCTACTACATGAAGCAGCAGGAAGCCACTCTGTAAGTGCCAGCTTCTTTCCTGGGCGATGGCCAGTTTCCCTTAAACACAGAGGGTGGGGACAGAAAGTCAAGTCAACCAACACTAAACAATGCCACCGCATGAAGCTGGCTGTTACACCACAGCCCTGAAGGTATGAGGAGCTCTGGCGTGTTGGCTGCTGCCACAGGAACCACATTGGCTAAGGGCTTCCCCGGGCCTGGGTGGGAGGCTCGTCACTGACTCTGGCCACACACACAGGCTCATTCGCCACCTCGGTCAGTGGCAAACAGCTGCTGAGAAGGGAGGGGCAAACCCAGGGGTGCTGTGCTCTGCACGGCAAAATATGCCACTTAGGAGACTCCAGACAAGGCTCCTAATAGCCACATGGCTTAAACCCCATGAAAGTACCTGGAGAAAGGGCTGTACAGAGAAAGAAGCAGCTGGAAGAAAGGAATGGAGGTGTGCTGATGACACAGATTCCTTTCAGTGACAACTGCCTCTGCAAAAAAACTTTACTACTAGTTCTGAAAACCCCACTCCCTAATCGAGGGACTAAATCTTGGCACTGGTTATTCCTCCCATCTATATGCCTCTGCCCACACTGCTCTTGGGAGGGGAGAGGACATGGAAGTGGAACCCACATTCTGTCTAATGGGCAAGTTCAGCTCTCGTTCAGCAGACCGTGGCTGAGTTCTCTTCCAGGGAAGAGAGATAGTTTAACAAAGATTCTTTGCTCTGAAATAGTACCAAGTTAAGGCCAGCAGAACAATAAGGGTGTGGATCTGGGATGGAGCCTAACGGAGGCGTGTAGGAGTGTGTGTATGTGTGTGTGTTCATCTTTTTTTTTTCTTCCGGGGGGCAGGAGGAGGATGCCAATCCATTCTTTAGATTTCATTCGCACTTATAGCTGCTTTATAATCATTTCCTGAAAACACTGTAGGAAGAGAGTGGTATTTGCTCACCCCACCCTCCATCTAACACTGCCCCGGCAATCCAACTATGTGCTTTAAACTGAGAAGAGGCCAGCTTTTTGCCTTTGGCAGCACTGAAGGCCAGACATTACCAGCACTCCTGTGAGCAGCTCAGGGCTCCACCCAAAGAAGACTGCACACACTGAAATCCAAGAGGAATATCTTTCCAGCACAACAACCCAGGAGAGAAAGAGGAGAGCTGAGGAAGCTGGGTGGGACAGTTGGGACACTTCTAAGTTCTGACACCAGAACACCCAAGTGGTTAGCACAGGAATTCTGGTAGAGCAGCAATAGATCAACTATGGAGGGGGAAAACCCAAATGCTCTAAGAAAGCAGTTATCTGTATACAGGGAGAAGGATGAGAATGAGGGTGTGGTGTAGGCTAGAGGGCAGTAAGGTAGAGAAAGCATATTGAGAACTGGGTAGCTGCTGAAAGAGTCCAATTCTGACTGGTTAAGGGATGTTCCAGCCTCCTTTCAGAAAAGGATGATGCAGAGTGGTTAAGGGCAGGCCGGGGCATACAGGTTCCATTTCTGGGCTCGCAGCTGACTGGAGGGCTCCTTAGCAGGAGAGTCATAATAAAGTGTTTATACAAAGACACCACAAACCTACTGCTCCTGGCTGTTCAAGGCCAAAGGCATCTTCCTCCTAAAGTGCTCTGTTTGGTAGCCTCTGGGTTCTGAGACTCCCAATTTTATTTATTGAGTTTTCCTGTTTACTCGAGAAGGTCTGAGATCTCCCTAGGGAGTTTCAGAGAGATGCGAAGGAGGGGAGCAGGGAGGCCATTAGGAACCGTACCAAGGACACAGCTCTTCTGTATCCTAACATTACTTCTGACCTGGCAGGAAAGAGAGACTGGTTATGGAAAGAGAGTTTCCTCATTTGTTTAATTAAATAACTAATTAATTCTAGTATTTATCCTGATGTGCAGGGATCTCTTAGACCCTCGACCCTCAAGGAAAATGGAACTGGAGGTCCAACAATTACTGGCACCTGAAGGCACTTTTTGTTGTTGTTGTTCCCATGAGAATAGCATCAGAGTGATGAACAAGATATAAATGTTTTTATAACACTGTAAATCAACTACACTTGAATTAAACTTTCTAAAAGATAGAAATGCTTTAAAATCATCACCATTTTCATTTAGAAGGGAAATTTAAAATTCTTGACCTATTTTGGATACCATAGTCTCTGTTTATATGAAAATAGGAAGGGGCAGAAGGAGTTTCCCTTCTGCCAGAGACAGAATCTGTCTTTTGTTGTTGTCTTTTTTTTTTTTTTTTTTTTTAAAGCAATGGGTTCTCTCTGGTTCTGGAGCAAACTAGACACTTCCAAAAATGAGAGAGAGGAGGAGACTGATGCTGTATGACTTGAGGCCATCTCCTATCTCTGAGAGACAGAGAGCCGGACAGAAATATCACCTAGAGGGACCTACACCCTCCTGTAGGCAGGCTTCTCTAACTATGTTTTTCCTATGTGCAGTCACCCTGGGTCCAAAGATGATTTGGGTACCACAAGGCCTCTGCAGGTATCACCACTGCCTAATGTTTTAGAAAGGAAAGAAAATCTGAAAATGATTCTCTAGGGCTATGCTGTCTGATACCATAGCCATTAGCCACATGTGGCTATTTCAAGTAAAATTTAAATTACCTAAAATTAAATATAATTAAAAACTTAGTCCCAATAAATAGAAAGGCATCCTATGTTCATGGATTGGAAGACTTAATATTGTTAAGATGATAGTATTACCCAAAGTGATCTTCAGATTCAATGCAATCCCCATCAAAATCCCAAGAGCTTTTTTTTGCCGAAACAGAAAAACAGGTCCTAAAATTCATATGGAATCTGAAAAAACTCCACATAGCCAAAACCATTTTGAAAAAGAACAAAAACTGGAGGACTCACATTTCCCAACTTCAAAACTTACTAGAAAGCTACAGTAATCAAATCAGTGCAGTTCTGGCATAAGGATACAGAGCTAAGAGGAACAGAATACAGAGCCCAGAGATAAACCTTCCTATACACTGTCGATCGACTTTGGACAAGGGTGCCAAGACCATTTGGTGGGGAAAGGAGAGTCCTCAACAAGTGTGTTGGTGAAGCTGGATATTCCCGTGCAAAAGAATGAAGCTGGAGCCTTATTTTATGCCACATTAAAAAACTGACTCAAAATCAATCAAAGACCTAAATCTAAAGAGCTAAAACTAGAAAATTCTTAGAGGAAAACACAAAGGGAAATCTTCACAACACTGAATTTGGCAATGATTTCTTGGATCTGACATCAAATACACAGGGAAGAATAAATAATAAAATGGACTTATCAAAATTAAAAACATTCATATACCAATGACACTATCAAGAAAGTGAAAAGACAACCCACTGAATAGGAGGAAGTATCTGCAAGTCGTATATCTGCTAAGGGATTGATATCCAGAATATATGAAGAACCCCTACGACTCAACAACAAAAACAATCTGATTCAAAAATGGGCGAATGATGAAAAAGACATTTCTCCAAAGAAGAGAGTCAAATGGTACAAGCACATAAAAAGATTCTCAACATCATTAGTCATTAGGAAAATGCAAACCCAAACCACAATGATAAAGTACCTCACACCCACTAGTATGGCTATTATCAAGAAAATCAGAAAAAAAAAAAAGTTTTGGTGAGGATGCAGAGAAACTGGAACCCTTGCACATTGCTGGTGGGAAGGTAAAACAGTGCAGCCGCTGTGGAAAATAGTTCGGTGGTTCCTCAAAAAGTTAAACATAGAATTACCATGTAATTCAGCACTTAGAACTAGGTATATACCCAAGGAATTGAAAGCAGGGAGTCAAGCAGATACTTCTATAACAGGAGTCCCCCACAACCTTCACAGCAGCACTATCCACACCAGCCAAAAGACGGAAGTGCCCCATTACTGTCCATCAACAGATGAAGGAAGAAATGAAATGTGTATACCACACATCACCACATCATTCAGCCATAAAAGGGAACTAATAAGCTCTGACACAGACTACAACATGGATGAACCTTGAAAACATTATGCCCAGTGAAATAAGCCAGACACAAAAGGACAAAGAGTATATGATTCCACCTATGTGAGGTTCCTCAAGTATGCAAATTCATAGAGACAGAAGGTAGAAGAGCGGTTCCAGGGGCTGAGGGGAGGCAGGATTGAGGAATTTTTATTTAATGGATACAGAGTTTGTTTGGAGTGATGAAAAAGTTCTGGAAATGATAATGGTGATGACTGTAGAACACTGCGAATGTTTAAAATGGTAAGTTTTATACCACAGATATTTTACCACAATTTACAAAATTTAAAAAGCAACCACCTCCTTAGGGGCACCAGCCACCTCACAGGTACTAATAGCTACATGTGTCTTGTGGCTACCATACTGGACAGAAGAGAACATTTTCATCACTGCAGAAAGTCCTATTAAACAGAATATAAGAGCTATATTAAAGACCCTTCAAAATCCTGTTTCCAGTAGAACCATCCTAAATGTTGCTGTCTGGATGCCTTATTCCTTATTCCATGTAACACTAGCCTGCCTACTTGTTATTCTGACAGCCTAACGACTATAAACCCCTTTAAGAACGTAAATTTGAAAGTTTACAGTATTATTTCGTAAGTGTTATTTCATTTAATAGTCAAAATTTTAGAAATGTATTAATGTACATCCCCGACTAACAGGTCAAAACAGTAAGGCCACATGTGTAGAGATTAGGATCAGTTATCAAGACAGCTCTAGTTAGCACAAGGGAGGGAATTCAGCCTCCCCTTATGGCCACTTTTTTTTTTTTTAGGGCCGCACCTGTGGCATATGGAAGTTCTCAAGCTAGGAGCTGAATCAGAGCTGCAGCTGCTGGCCTAAGCCACAGCCAATGCAACACCAGATCCAAGCCTCGTCTGTGACCTACACCATAGCTCATAGCAATGCTGGATCCTTAACCCACTGAGGCCAGATTCCAACCTGAATACTCATGGATACTAGTTGGGTTCACCTCCACTGAGACACAACAGGAACTCCCTATGGCTACTTTTTCTTGTGTGTGTGTCTTTTTTGTTTTTTTTTTTGGGGGGGGGGGCCGCATCCGAGGCATATGGCGGTTCCCAGGCTAGGGAGTCTAATTGGAGCTGTAGCTGCTCGCTGATGCCACAGTCAGATACGAGCCACAGTCAGATACGAGCCACGTCTGCAACCTACACCACAGCTCATGGCAACACCAGATCCTTAACCCACTGAGCAAGGCCAGGGATCGAACCTGCAACCTCATGGTTCCTAGTCGGATTCGTTTCTGCTGCACCATGACAGGAACTCCCTTATGGTCACTTTAAGGGAGGTAAAATTGTAGCTTGAAGTAGTTATGCGACTGACTAAATCTCCCACAATTAGTCTCTTATCAAATTGTCGCATTTTATTTCCTTCATGGTATTTAACACAAGCTGAATTTATTTCACTTATTTATTTCTTCACTTTTTTACTGCCTGTCTCCCTCTAACTAGGACATTAGGTCCATGAGGTATGAGACTGTGTCTCTCTCACTCACCACAGAATTCCTAGAACCGCAAATAGTACCTGGCAAAGAGTGCTCAGTAAATACCTAATGTCAAGTCTACCAGAGGACGTTAAGGGGAGATGTCTGACCCTGCAGAGAAGTCCAGGCTACAAACTGACCAGGTGTTTCTAGCACCCATCTCTGTAGGGTGTCTGAGGGGAAGAGACATGGAATGATAGATGAGGGGTACTCTCAGAGCCACAGCTAGAACTAGAACACAGGAGCTGGGGGAGTGGGAATGAAGAAAAAAAATCCACAATATATTTGGAAACAAAATTTCTTTTTTTTTTTTTTTTTGGCTTTTTAGGGCCGCACCCGTGGCATGTGGAGGTTCCCAGGCTAGGGGTCAAAGCGGAGCTGCAGCTGCCGGCCTACATCACAGCCACAGCAATGCCAGATCCAAGCCACGTCTATGACACCAAATCCCAGGGGCCAGGGATTGAACCCACATCCTCATGGATACTAGTTGGGTTTGTTATCACTGAGCCACAGTGGGAACTCCTGGAAACAAAAATTTCTATTAAGATACACTTTGAACCTCTGGATTCTCTACAGACACCTAATTAATTACCTACGACAATCTTCTCCTGCAAGTTCCAACATGAGTTCAGGAATATTAACTTTCTAAAAACCTAAAGCTTGTCACAATCTCTTCTCTCAGCCTCAGGTCTGGGAGAACAGAGGCAGACAGGGAACAGGAAATGGAAAGTAAGGGATATACTATTGTTTTCACAGTTTATGAACAATTCCGAGGAGGAGAACGCCTGGAAGGGCTCTTTCCGTCAATCGTAAAGAAAGCCATCATCTACCCTTAGGCACCTGCAGGACTTTCCCAAGAGGCCATGTACAGTAGCAGTGGCTCAGAGGATAGGCTCTGGGGCTAGACTACCTGGGTTTGAATTCTGATTCTGCTATTTACTATCTGTGTAACCTTGGGCAAGGCACCTAATGGTGCTGTACCTCAGAGGTGCTAAATATAAAATAGAGGCTAATAAAAGTACCTACCACAAAGGGTTGTTATGAGGATCGCATGTTTTAATACATGTAAAGCTCTTAGAATAATAACTAAGTCATAGCAAGTCCTCAATAAATGGTAGCTTTTATTGTAATTATTCATCTGGGAGAGAAAGTGCTTATGTTTAATTCTTTGGAAAAACTGCTAGCCCTGGAGGCCTGGATGACTAAATCATTAGCTAATGAAACAGAGACAACATGAAACAGTAGGAAAGCACTAGACCAAAAATCAAACTGCTGCTGCAGCAGAGATTTCCAGTGACCTCCCAATACTCTGTCTCCTCCTCTTCTTTAGTAAAAGAACTTTGATTTTTGGCAGGTTTCGACCCGATGAGGTGACTATATTTCCAGCTTTCTCTGCAGCTAGGGTAGCCATGTGACTGAGCTGTAAGTAGAAGTTTTATGTAAAACCTCAAAGAATTCTCTTTAAAAAAGTGTGAGGGGGCCAGAGTTCCCGTTGTGGCACAGCAGAAACATATCTGACTTGTATCCATGAGGATGCAGGTTTGATCACTGGCCTTGCTCAGTGAGTTGGGGATCCGGCATTGCCGTGAGCTGTGGTATAGGTTGCAGATGCGGCTTGGATCACGAGTTGCTGTGGCTGTGGCTGTGGCTGTGCTGTAGGCCAAAAGCTGTAGCTCCGATTCGACCCCTAGCCTGGGAACTTCCATATGTCATGGGTACAACCCTAAAAAAAAAAAAAAGGTGTGAGGGGCCCATTCTGTCCTCTTCCTCCAGCAGCCGTGCTGGGATGGGGGTCACATCCTGGGATGCTGTGGTAGTGAGCTGAAAGAGGCCCTGGCGTCTGCCAACTTGGTGGAGGCCCCACATTAGCCTTTGGACTGCTTATTTCTGGACTCTGATCTGAGAGAATAAAACCTTACGTATTTATGCCTCTGAAGTGGGGGTTCATGTTCACTCAAACTTAACATTTAATGATATAATTGGGTTCTGGACCATTATTGTTATATGATCTCAAATAAATTAGTCTCTTTAAATCTTTGTTTTCTCACCTGTAAAATGTGAGTAACACCTCATACAGAGTTGTTGTGAGAATCAAATGAAATAACACTGCATAACAGCACTACACGTAGGCAGGATGCTGATTTTTTCTTTTCTTTTCTTTTTCTTTTTTTTTTTTTTTTTTTTGCTTTTGAGGGCTGCCCCTGCAGCATATAGAAGTTCCCAGGCTAGGGGTTGAATCAGAGCTGCAGCTGCCAGCCTACACCACAGCCACAGCAACACCAGATCCGAGCTGTGTCTGCGACCTACACCACAGCTCACGGCAACGCCAGATCCTTAACCCACTGAGCAGGGCCAGGGATCGAACCTGCATTCTCATAGATACTAGTCGGGTTCATAACCTATTGAGCTACAATGGGAACTCCAATTTTTTTTTTTTTTTTTGGCTGCATCCGTGGCATGCCAAAGTTCCTGGGCCAGGGATTGGACCCACTATAGCAGTGACCCAAGTCACAGCAGTGACAATGTGGGATCCTTAACTCACTGTACCACCAGGGAATTTCACATTCTGAATTTTGTTTTGTTTGCTTTTTAGGGCCACACCCAAGGCATATGGAAGTTCCCAGGCTAGGGGTTCCAATCGGAGCTTCAACTGCCGGCCTACACCACAGCCACAGCAACGCCAGATCCTTAACCCACTGAGCAGGGCCAGGATTGAACCTACGTCCTCATGGATGCTAGTTGTGTTTGTTTCTGCTGAGCCACAATGGGAACTCCTTTTTTTTTTTCCCCCTGAGTTTTGAATCCTGCTGTTTTACTGCTAAATTATCTTGATAGGACTCTCATAATTTCCCACTCTTTGAGGTCCACTATCTCTGACCCTGATTCATTCCTAATTAGATGGCTTTTGCTCTTCAAATCCCAATGTCTCCCTCTCCACAGCCTTCCCATTATTACTCCCAACCTTAATAATCAAGTCATTTTTTTTTTTTTTTTACTTTACCACAAAAGCAAAGCTGTTCAATAGAACTTCAGCAATGACGGAAATTTTCTATACCTACTCCTGACAATATGATAGCCATTAGTCACATGTGGCTATTAACCACTTGAAATATGGCTAGTATGACTGAAGAATGGAATTTTAAACTTTATTTAATTTTTATTAGTTTTAATTAACATAGACACTCATGGCTAGTGGCTACTGTTATGGAGTGAACTTTAGGAAAAAGAAGCAAATTGTACATCATTTCCTCATTTCTATTTGATCTATCCCACTTCTTCTCAATACCTAGGCTAAAATGCTTTCTCTTAGCCTACTCTTGACATGGACCCTAAATCCTCGGGGAGCATCCATTTCCCCATTTGGGATTTTGGGTTGATTATCTTTTTTCCAGAGGAACAGACAGATTTGTTCAACACACACACACACACACACACACACACACACACACACACACAGAGTCCTGAGTGAGACAAACATTCTGAGGGCAAAGTTTTACTAAACACACCAGAATAACTAGATCCACTGAATCCATACACACACAAAAAAAGCTTCAAAAATGATTAATTCCAATGCCCCCAAAAAGCCGCATCCCTTTTTTTTGGCTTTTTAGTGCTTTTTTTAGGGCCACACCTGTGGCATATGCAGATTCCAGGCTAGGGGTTGAATCATAGCTACAGCTGCCAGCCTACACCACAGCTCACAGCAATGCTGGATCCTTAACCCACTGAGCAAGGCCAGGGACAAACCCTCATCCTGATGGATACTAGTAGGGTTTGTTACCTCTGAGCCACAACGGGAACTCCTGGCTTTGTAGTCTAAAGACATCTGAAGTTCAGTTATCCTTCCTGATAAGTCCTTAGGTAGCTAATCTAAGTCTAGCATATTCTTTTTTTTTTTTTTTTCCTTCTTGGTTTTTAGGGCTGCACCTATGGTATACAGGTTCCCAGGCTAGGGGTCGAAGCAGAGCTACAGCTGCCAGCCACAGCAAGGTCAGATCCGAGCTCCGTCTGCGACCTAACACCACAACTCACAACAATGCCAGATATTCAACCCACTGAGTGAGGCCAGGGATCAAACACACATCCTCATGGATACTAGTCAAGCTCATTACCACTGAGCCACAATGGGAACTTCCTAGTATGTTCTTTTAATTAAATAAAAATAGGAGGAGAAAGAGGCAAGTTCTGCTCCTAAGAGAAGATCAAACTAAAAGAAATGGCCTGAAGCGAGGTTACTGACCATGAAGGGCATGGTACAGCAAATAAAGCTGTCAAAATAAGTCATCTGTCAACTTGAAGAATCAGTATCTTCAAGTGGGGATGGGAGGGATGGGAGGTTGGTTAAAATAACACTGCAGGTGATTTAACTCCTAATGAAGGACCCATCCGTCTGGCGATGCTAATCCAACCTCACGGACAGGTGATCAACAATTTACTGGCCTGCTCCATCTGTGTCGACAACTCTAACAGTTCTAACTATAAATCTACGTATTTCTGCTGAGGACTGAACAACTTCTCTGAGGTTTCTGCCATTAGGCAGGACAGAGAAAAAACTCTAGAAGAAGAGGGTACCAAACAAATGTTTTTCTAGCTCGAAAGACACACGTTAGAACAAAACCCCTGACCCTGATGACCCCTCCAGGCTGCTACTCAGGTGCTCGTGTTTTAGATGTGAGCAGAAGTGTAATTCCTTCAAAAACTCCTTGATGTGAATCCAAGAAATGATGTGACAGTACTTGCTGCAGATTTTCCTTAGAGGCAAACCAGTATGACCTTTTTCAAATGCAAATTGGCCTGCTCATTACAGCTGTCAGGTTTCTTGAGGAGTTTAAAAGAAAAGGCAACACTCCTCCCTAACTGATATGAGGAGCCCGGCTGACCCTGATTACGTAAGAAGGAGGGACAGAGGACACCTGGAGAATGACCCCAGTGAGCAGAAGCCTCCATGGGACTGGCCTGGGAGAACTTGATGGGAAATGGAAATCTCTGGCTCTGCAGATTCTTGCTTGAGTTGAGCCACCTTAACTGTGGCAGCAACTTCCTCCTATGTTGGCTCAGGTATTCACATCTTAGTACAGAATCCAGAAGTCTCCCAGTCCTCCAAGTCAGACCTCCCTTGTCTTTAGGGCAGGAGGGCCCATAAACCTTGTCACCCAGCTGTGCCCCACTGGCTCTTACTCACAAAGGAAAGTATTTATCAAGCCCTTGTGAGGTCTGCAGCCCCACACTAGACAGCTGGGGATATGTAGCACAGAGAGGATTCAAGGAGTTACAGTCTCATGTTTAGTGTGCAGCCTTTTTTTTTTTTTTCTTTTTTCTTTTTTTGTCTTTTTAGGGCCATACCTGCAGCATATGGAAGTTCCCAGGCTAGGGGTCAAATCAGAGCTGCAGCTGCCAGCCACAGCCACGCCAGATCCAAGCCAAACCTGTGACCTATACCATAGCTCACAGCAACGCCAGATCCTTAACCCACTGAGCGAGGCCAGGGATCAAACCCACATCCTCATAGATACTAGTCAGGTTTGTCACTGCTGAGCCACCACGGGAACTCCCCAGTGTGTAGTCTTAAAGGCAGATGCAGGCAGAAAGGGGTGAGAGATGTCCCAGGAGGACCAAGTCCAAACTCAGAAAATACCTCTGGTCTTTCTAAGGGACTGTTATATCACAACATTGAAATATTATTTCACAGGAGATGGGGGGGGGGACCCTGGAATTTCAGAAATGAGAGGAAAAAGTGTGGGATAAAGGCAGGTAGTAATTGGGATTAGTGAAAAATGAGAGTGGAAGCTTTAGATTCAAACAGAAAGGCCAGGAAAAAGAGGCCTGGAAATTCAAACATGCCTAGATTAAGGAGCCTGTCCCCATCTACAGGAAGTTTATCTCTAACATCTAAATAGTCATGTTTTAAAATCAACAAGTTTGCTGGTTTTCAGCTGCCACTGACCGGAACCCCCAGTGGCTCTGGCCCACAGTGTAGACAGACTGTGCCCAGCCGGACTAGATGAAGACATGCAGCCGGAAGTCAGCCAGCCAGCCCGCCCAACCCCTCCCAGCTTCGGGAGGAGTTTAAGCAAAATGCTACCCAGCTACGTGAGCAGTAGACAAGATGGTTTGAGGCTAGCAGCACAGGGCTCTACCGAGGACCTGGCATCCCAATCAGCAGATTCAGAGAGTAAGTGGTCCCAGGACCCAAGGGGACTCCAGGAATGAGAACAGAAACCTACCAGCAAGTTCAGCAAGACCTTTGGTCCCTCCCTGTCCACTGCAGTTGCATATGCACGTTCACAGTCACATATTTTTAAATTTTGATATAATTATCTCCTAGAAATTACTGTATGTAGCCTCTTGGGATCTAAAGCAATTAAGTGAAGATAAATTTCTTTCATGGAGCAAGCTGTCAAAGGATGAAGCAATTTCATTCCCCATTTGAAGTGGAAGCTTTGGGTCATGCATGGTTTATTTGAAACAATGCCATCACCTAAAGCTGCTGATCTTATCTCTAACTCCGTTCTCTATTTCAAACTGCTGGAGATATGTAGCGTGGCACTGCCTGAAGTTATGACATCTGGCTCAAGGCCAGCAAACAGAACAAGCCAGCTCCTCTTCTAGGTTGTAAGTTTAAGAGGACAAAAATCATATTAAAGCAAGATAACTTTATAGGTGAAGTCTGTTAAACCCTAAAAGGGGGAGGTGTTCCCAGGGCATTGGGTGTGACTACAGAAGCACCCTAACAGTGGGGAAATAATTGAAGAGCAGGCAGGAACGCCCCCCAAAGGGGGTCGGTTGAAATACATGCCAAGGAACCAGATTTTTCTCTTCTGGGAGACACCAAACCAAACAATGGGGTCTAGTATGTGAAACAGCCTAAGAGACAGAAAGCATCGAATTCAGTCCAGGGTTCTAATTACAGCACTACTATACTATGTGTGAGATTTAGGGGAAAGTTCTCATTAACTCTTATTCTTCTGAACTGCAGCTGGCAGGGTTTTTTTTTTAACTTTATTTTTAAAAAATTCTTCACAATCATGTTATTTATTTTATAATAGACAGTTAATGTGCTATATGGGTAATAGTATTCAAACTTTTTTGTTTTAAGCCACTGAAACTTTCTTCAGGTAGAATCACTGCAGGTCAGACCATGTCCGAACACTGCTTTTAATAGAAACCTTAAGAATTAGAACTTGTTAGTGCATTAGAATCACCAGAAGAGCTTATTAAAATAGATTTGCTGGGCTCCACCCGCAAAGTTTCTGATTCATAGGTCTGGAGTAGGGCCTAACATAACATGTTCGCAGGTAAATCTCATGCTGCTGGTACAAGAACCACAATTTGAGAACCAATGGTATAGAGGAATCTGGCCAGGAGAATGGTACAGACTTGGAGTTTCTAATGTAGTAGTCCCTAGCTACATGTGGATATTTCAATTTACTTGAAATTAAAATTTCTGTTTCTCGGAGTTCCTGTCGTGGCTCAGTGGTTAATGAACCCTAGCATCCATGAGGACGTGGGTTCGATCCCTGGCCTTGCTCAGTGGGTTAAGGATCTGGTGTTGCAGGTCACAGATGTGGCTCAAATCCCGCACTGCTATGGCTGTGGCGTAGGCCGGTGGCTACAGCTCTGATTTGACCTCTAGCCTGGTAACCTCCGTATGCCGCCAGTGCAGCCCTAAGACAAAAAGGCGAGAATAAAAATAAAAATAAAATTTCTGTTTCTCAGTTGCACCAGCCACATTTCTAGAACTCGGAAGTCATATGTGCCTAGCGGCTACCATACAGGATGGTGTAGAGAGAGAACACTTCCATCATCAAGAGTTCTAGTTGACAGTGCTGGTCAATGTTTAATCTAGAGAAAAAAATTTAAAGAGAATTTCAAGTATATTAAGATGTGTCAGATATTGGGGGGAAAAAGGTTTTGTGACTCTAAGAGAATCTCTTTAAAACCAGTAAAGAGAATTACAGAGAGGCAGACTGTGTTCAGTTTGAGAAGGAACGTTTTAATAGTGACTGTCTCATGACAGAGTAAACTCCGGGAAGTATCTGAAGCAGAAGCTATGAGGACACTGGGAGACTATTTGTTAATTAAGGAGAAGACTGAACATGATGTCTTCTCAGAGGCCTCCCAATTCCCTGAGTCTTTTTTTTTTTTTTCCTTTCCTTTTTTTTTTAAGGGCCACACCTGTGGCATATGAAAGTTCCTGGGCTAGAGGCTGAATCGGAGCTGCAGCTGAGGTCTACACCAGAATCACAGCAAACCAGATCCGAGCTGCATCTCTGATGTAGGCCACAGCTTGTGGCAATACTGGATCCTTAAGCCACTGAGCGAGGCCAGGGATGGAACCTGCACTCTCCTGGACACTAGTTGGGTTCGTCTCCCCCATGATTCTCTTGTAATCAATCTGATCCAATTTTATAATTACTATCATGGCAAACCATCTCTTCTTACATCTGGGATAGTTTTCTAAAGTATGTACTTCAGGTAGAAGGAACTTCCTTTATAAGGGTGTTTTGGTGGTAAAATTTCCCAGTTTTTACTGTTTAAAAACGTTTTTGCAATACCAAAGTACATGTAACAAAAGAAAAAATAAACTGAATTTCATCAAAATTAAAAATTTCAAAAAAGTGGAAAGACAACCAACTCATAGAATGGGAGAAATTATCTGATAATGGACTTTTATCCAGAATATAAAAAGAATTCCTACAATTCAATAAAGGACAAATAATTCAGAAAAAAAAAGGAAAAAAAAAGACAAATAATTCAACTTAAAAAATAGGTAAACTGGGAGTTCCCATCGTGGTGCAGCAGAAATGAATCCAACTAGTATCCATGAGGATGCAGGTTGGATCCCTGGCCTCACCCAGTGGGTCGGGGATCCAGCATTGTTGCGAGCTGTGGTGAAGGCTGCAGACGTGGCTTGGATCCCATGTTGCTGTTGTTGTGTGGCTGTGGTGTAGGCAGGCAGCTGTAGTTCCGATTCAGCCCCTAGCCTGGGAACTTCCATCTGCTGCGGGTGAGGCCCTAAAAAGGAAAAAAAAAAAAAAGAAAAAGTAGGCAAACTATTTGAATACACATTTCTCCACTTTTATAAAATCTTTAAAAGAACTTTCACATGGAGTTCCTGTCGTGGTGCAATGGTTAATGAATCCGACTGGGAACCATGAGGTTGTGGGTTCGATCCCTGGCCTTGCTCAGTGGGTTAAGGATCCGGCGTTGCCGTGAGCTGTGGTGTGGGTTGCAGGTGTGGCTTGGATCCCGAGTTGCTGTAGCTCTGGCATAGGCCAGTGGCTACAGCTCCGATTAGACCCCTAGCCTGGGAACCTCCATATGCCATGGGTGCGGCTCAAGAAAAGGCAGAAAGACAAAAAAAAAAAAAAGTACTTTCATAGACTGCTCTTTTATTCTCATAATAGCTTTTTGAGTTGGACAGGGCAGCTGTAGGTTTCCTAGTTTTAGTGCAAAAGAGACAGACACCCAGAGAGGCTAACAAATTGTCCCAGGCAATACCATTAGCCTATATCAAGTCAGGATCAGAGCCCACATGTGACATTTTCTTTTATTCCACCCTGCCTTCCTTTGCCTCAGAGGGCAGAAGTAATGCTCAGGCTTCCTAAGGCCAATCAACTGAGAAAGTAAAAATTTTATTTATTTATTTATTTATTAAATCTTTTTTTTTTTTTTTGTCTTTTTGCTATTTCTTTGGGCTGCTCCCACGGCATATGGAGATTCCCAGGCTAGGGGTCGAATCGGAGCTGTAGCCACTGGCTTACACCAGAGCCACAGCAACGCGGGATCCGAGCCGCGTCTGCAACCTACATTACAGCTCACGGCAACGCCAGATCGTTAACCCACTGAGCAAGGGCAGGGACTGAACCCGCAACCTCATGGTTCCTAGTCGGATTTGTTAACCACTGCGCCACGACGGGAACTCCAAAAAAAATTTTATTTTTTAAACGCACACAATAAATAAGCACATGAAAAGATGGTCAACATAATTAGTCATTAGGAAAACCAAATCAAAACCACAATGAGTTATCACATCATACCCATCAGGAAGGCTATTTTCAAACAAACAGAAAATAACAAGTGCCAAAGATATGGACAAGTTAGAACCCTTGTGCTCGTGGGAATATGTATATAAAAAAATAGTACAGGTATTGTGGAAAGTGGTATGGCAATTCCTCAAAAAATGAAAAAGAATTACTATATGATCCAGCAATTCCATTTCTGGCTATAAAGCCAAAAGAAACGAAAGGATGGACCTGAATAGATATTTGTATACCCAAATTCACAGCAACATTATTCACAACAGCCAAAATGTGGACGCGACCCACGTGTCCATCCAGGGATGAACAGATAAACACGTAGTGTATATAAACCGTGGAATATTACTCTGCTTTAAAAAGGAAGGAGATTTTGACATGTACAATAGCAGGATGAACCGTGAAGATGTTATGCCAAGTAAAATAAGCCAGTCACAAAAGGACAAATAGTGTTATGATTCCACCTACACGAGGTTGGGAGAGGAGTCTGATTCTGAGACAGAAAGTACAACGGTAGTTGCCTGGGGCTGCAGGGAGGGAGCAAATGGGGAGTTAGTGTTTAATATACAGAGCTTCACTTGAGGAGGATGAAAAATCCTGGAGATGGATGATAGTTGTAAAAACAATGTGAATGTATTAGAGCTAAGAAGTGTAGACTTCAAAAATGGTAAATTCTGTGTTGTGTCTATTTTAACAATTACGATTTAAAACACCAAAATGAGTCTGTTTCAAAGAGTAAGGCTGTAATTAGAAGAAAACCACCTTTCCTAGCTCCTTACCCTCTTTAAAGGTCAGGTATAGGGATTTTCCAGCTTCTGGTATTGATGACATAAGGAAGGACAGTTTAAAGCTCCCACTGAAACTAAAAGCTGCCCTGCGACCCTGGCACCTTCAGAGCAGAAGGCAACCTAGGCAGGCCTGTAGTTACTCCTTGACTACATGGTCTGATTCTCCAGGCAAAAAACCATCCTCAGCTTTGTCTGTGTGGGATTCTGAGTCAAAGGAACAACAAAGCATTCCTTCAGTTGTCTGCTTATGGGCTGGGCCTCCAGGAAACAGAGTTGACTCTTAGTTCTAGAAGGCTAAAAACTTGCCTTATATCAAAATGTAAGCCAGGGGCAAAGCACTGATTCCAAAGTTTAGTTCTATGTCCACAGGACTTTAATGTTCCCACAGGGAGGATCCTGCTTCTGTACTGTCATCCTGGAAGGTAGAACTGTGTGTTCTTTAATGTTCAGTTTAGCCCGAAGGCTGGAAAGAATACAGACTGGATTCTGGGGAAAATGTCTTCTGGGGCCAAATGCATCCATACTCGTGAGGATCAAGGTCCCACTATCAATGCACTGGACAGATGGCTTCCACTGTGTTCATCAAGACGAATGTGTCCCCACCTAATCAGGGGTAGAGCTAACCTCTCAGAGGGTTATGCTTCCTTGATTCTTAGATGCTATGGAAGTGATCAGGCCCAACTCTGATGGCCACCTAGAGATGTTTTTTATATTGTACTTGCTGTTCCCAGAGTTAGACAGAAGGCAGATCACTGTAGATCTCTGTCCATATGGAGGGTATGTAGTGCTAAAGCAGTAAGGCGTGTTTTTAAAAATCACAAATGACTATCACAGTAATCAGGGTACTTAGTAGTTGCAAGTAGTTGCACTTTATACTGAGGCAATGAAATAACTCTTTCCCCCAACTCTCAAGCGAAGATCTCACTTGAGTGTGGGTGAGGTGGTTTTTTTTTTTTTTTAAATATCCATAACCCAGCTGTGACACTTCCTTCCACCTCTACCTGTACATCTGTTTCCTACAGAGTGCTGCTGCCTCAAGTGAGATGCGTGAGGCTTCTGTAGATGCTAGGGAACAAGATGGAACAAAAATGCTTCACACCTGGCTCCCAAATTACAGGCACGCTGGATTGGGGCCAACATAAGCTGGCACAGCACCAGCTGAAATGGACATCAATTAAGGAGCCTGTCATCTTTCAAGACTGCAGGGTCTTTTTTCACTCCACGATCCGCATTGCTCCACAAACCAGCCGCGGCACCACTGGTAGAGTTTTCCAGATGGGATCATTTCCCTTAGATTCCATACTTGCAGATTTATTGCAGAACTTGTTTTTAACCCCTCCCTTTGTTTTTAAAGCCTGAACTATTACTCCAAATTACAGTTTTATCTTTAATTGAATTTATTTGTCCTTAGGAAAGTGGGAAGTTTGTACCTACATGAACAGGAAAAGTTTTAAGCTTGGCCAAAAGATGCTTTGTTTACAAAAAGGTATTCAAATAACTGAGATTAGTAAAGGGTCAGAAATTCTTCTCTGTACACATCACTCCTACTGGGGTCAGAAGCCAGAGAGCCTTGACCAGACTGCATCATCCTGGAGAAATGGGCTGACCTCTAGGACTAAAGCAAGCCTCCTCTGACCATCACATGCAGTGTTAAGCGATCCATGTCATGTGCAGAGAGAAAAATTCTGCTAGTATCTGGCCAGTGGCAAATACTGTTTGAGAAAAACACATTAAGAGTGTCAGCAATTAAAAAGTGACAAGATTCCACACAGTACCTTTTCTTGACTTTCCTCCAAAGGGGCAGAACATATTTTCTCCCCTGTACCTAACTGGGCTGCCCTGTGGAAGGAATTCCATGCAACATGAAAGAGTCCCATGATAAATAAATATCTCATCCACATTTAATGTATATTCCGAGAACTGAATTCCATTGCCTTAGGGGGCTGCCTGTTGCTGCCAATTTGCTTCTCATGGCAGAACCCTGAGTGGCAGGGCCCTGACTAGGCGCTGCCGATGCTTGTTTGGAAAAGAGTCCAGCTGGAGATGAAAGAAGCTCTTCAAAGTGGGTGACTCCTTGGAGGCTATCACTTTAGGGCTTGGGAATGATTACTTATCAAAAACTACTTCGGTCTGGAATATACTCTGGCACGAGAAGCTGGCCTGACCTCTCGGGTATTCCACTGGTGTTTGCGGAGCTGGAGAGGCCTCAGTAGGTTGGGAGTGATGGCAGGAACTGAAGAGCCCCACTGAAGGTAAGTAAGAGTCCAGACTCCATATCATAGGTGGGGACAGGAGAGAGAGAGAGAGACGGAATTAAGAAAGCTTCAGACATCTGTCTGCACGGCTCAGTCCTGGCGCACTCCCTCCCCCGTCTTGTATTTTAAATAAACAGCTTCAAAAGGGGTGGTCTTCACATCTTTCTGCTGACTAAGGTCTCAATCTCTTTACTTTCTTCTACCAAGAGAGCCCGAAACCTCTAGCTCTCAGCATTTAATCAGTCAAACCTTAGTCTCTGAAGTAAAAAGACAAGCCACAGACTGAGAGAAAATATGTGCCACACACACATATACATACCTGACAAAGGACTTGCAATCAGAATATATAAAGACCTTACCAAGATTCAGTAAGAAAACAGCAATCCAATTTAAAAAGAGATGTGAAGACATTTTACTAAGCACATGAAAAGATGCTCAACATCATTAGCCATTAGAAAAACACAAATGAAAATTGCAATGGGATACCTGTTGGAATGACTTAAAAATAAACAAAACCACAGTACCAGGGGCTGGCAGAATGTGTGGATCTGGAGGAACTGGAATTCTTACATGTTGCTGGTGGAATGCAAAATGGCAAAGCCACTTTGGCAAATAGTTTGATAATTTCTAACAAAGTTAAACCTACACTTACTAAATGACCCATCCCTTCATTCATTCCTGGTATTTACTCAAAAGAAATGAAAACTCAAGTCCACATAAAAACTTACATATGAATGTTTGCAGTAGTTCTATCTATAATCACCAAAAGCTGCAAACAATCCAAATATCATCAGCTGGTAAATGGATAAACAGATTATGGAATATCCATACAATGGGATTCTACTCTGCAACAATGACAAAAATGAATTACTGATACAGGCAACAACATGGATGAATCTCAAATGCATTATGCTATGTGACTGAAGCCAAACTCAAGAAGCTAATTTATATATATATATACTTTGTCTTTTTGCCTTTTCTAGGGCCGCTCCCTTGGCATATGGAAGTTCCCAGGCTAGAGGTCCACTCGGAGCTATAGCCACCAGCCTACGCCAGAGCCACAGCAACTCGGGATCCAAGTCTCATCTGCAACCTACACCACGGTCACGGCAACGCTGGATCCTTAACCCACTGAGCAAGGCCAGGGATCGAACCTGCAACCCCATGGTTCCTAGTCGGGATTCGTTAACCACTGAGCCATGACGGGAACTCCTGCTATATATATTTTTAATATGACATTCTGGAAAAGGGAAAGTCTCAGGGACAGAAAACACATCAGAGGCTGCCAGGCCCTGGGAACTGGGGGAGGGGTGATGAAAATGCTCTGTATGTTAATTGTGGTGGTAGTTTCATGACTGTATCTATGTCAAAACTGTGTAACAAAGAGTGGATTTTAATGTATGTAAATAAGCAAACAAATCTTGGTGTCTAGAGAAAGGACTTGAGACCAACCACTTCATTCTCTGAGTGGGGCTAGCTGGAGTGTGACAGGGCTGACACAGAGCTCACTTTCACCCTGAAATTGGAGGCAACATTAAAAGAGATCTATATTTCTGTTGGAAGAAAAGGAACTCTATAATACCCTTTGCCCCCAAACTTTTCACTGTTACAGAGACAACACAGTCTTCCACATGCTGATAAAAAGATACCCAGTCCCAACTTGGTTTTCCTCCTCCCCTTTCATTTCCTGTTTCATTTGGGCAGAGGTCTCTGTTTCTACAAAGGGCAAAGTAGATACAAGTTTAAAAATCGTAGGAAAAAATCAGAGACTTAAGCTACTGGAGGCCTCATGGCCTGAATGGGTTAATGAGCAAAGAACCTAAGAAAAATAAATCCCAAAATTTTATTTTCTAAAATAGTAAACAAACATCTACCAAGATCTGATTACAAGTATTCTCCAAGAAGTCTTTGTCATGCTGTCAGTGTTGAAGTCAAAAACCTTAAAAGTATAGCTATAAGTTTCTTTTAATATGATTATGATCTAATAATGAAATTATGGGCACCTCCAAAGCTGCAATATTTTGAAAGAAAGATTATACCTCTTATAATGTGGTCATAGGACCGCAGGGAGCATGACGGTCAAGTGGATAGAGGTGTGTGTTACAGCAGTACCTGGAGAGCTGTGAAAGCAGTTAGTGTGAAGAAGAGAACATATTCCCACTTTCATTTTAGTAGCTTATCTTCACACCTCTGCTTCGCAGCTTAATCCTTCTAGTACATCTTGGGTGCTTCAGGCGAGAGGAAGGAAATGGTACTTGGAAACAATAACTAAGCTAGAAACTCGTAGCTCCCACCTTCGAAGAGCACAGGCGTGTAAGCATATGCACACATACAAATGCAGAGAAAGGGCTTTTTCATTTAAATGGAGGAAGCTGCCATGTCTACCTCCATAAGCAAAAATATTAATCATCCACCGTCTGGTTTTAATCCACACACTCCTGATCCTGCATCTGAATGTATTGTTATCAGGGGAAGGAGCATTTCTGCTCAATCTTATTCACCAGCCAAAACCCTGCAAATGTGAAAACCACATTGGTGAGGTGCCTTCTTGGGGACCCAGACAACTCTGAGCTGCCGCTTTTTTATTGTTTTCTTTCGTTTTTTTTTTTTTTAAATGATGAACAAATGTGAATTTCAGAGGGTCTGGAGGAGAAAAAAAGAAACAGCTCAACTTACAGGTCCCTCATACCTTGGAGTGACACTATCCTCCGGGAAATTGGCACTTTCTCTTCTGTATTTCCCAAAGGGCATCCAGCCACACCACCTGATTGACAGAAGCCTGTCAGAGGTACCCAGGTGCATCCCATACGAGTATTTGCAAATGCACCGGCAAGCCCAAACAGCAAGCCTTTGCCTCTGGTCTCCATTCTTCTGGTTTGTGCTCTGCTAGCAGTAAAGCAGGGACTAAAAAGGTGTCTACGCATGCTTCTCCCACTGTCTGTGCTGGAGACCCTTCCCTCTCCCCAGGCTCACCTAAAAAGGGTCTTCAAGCCAAGACATGGGCTTGAGTGCCTTCAAAGCCATTAGTCACCACCCTTAGAGTCTCACTCCAAACTGCGAATGGGGCCACCCGTGACACAAAAACTCTGGCAAGATCAGGGACTAGCAAGAGCAGAAGAAACCACAATACGCCTGAGACTCCCAGGAGAACAATGACTAGTGCTGGTAGGGAACAGACTGACAGAGCAGACAGACTCTAAGCAGGCCTTGCTCTGTTTTCGATGCAACACAAATGTTTTCCATTAGAAGTTCCCTGCCCCACAAACACTCATACATGCGGCTATGAAATCCACATACTTAACTTCTGCTTTTCTGGCACTCTGACCCAACCACCTCTCCTGTTTTCTGGAACAGAGCAAAGCTAAGAGTGAGGAGATTTCAGTACCCCCAGGACAAAGGTCAGAGGGGAAGAGAATCAGAATCAGGAGCATGCTCACTAAGTACCATCTAACATGAGTGGTGACTGAGCGGGCTAAAGGGAAGAAGGGAGAAAACAAGGCCAAGAGACAAACAAATCCTGTATAACTTTGGCTCTTATTGGTTGGCTCCTATGCTTTCAGCTTAAAGTTTGGCTTGACGTTCTAGTAAAGTCTGCAGCTGATCATCATCAAGAGGTGTCAGTCGCCATTAAAAGCAGAGCAGGCAAAAACCTCAGAAAACTCATTATAAAGTCTGCAAAATTCTAATACTAAGAAATCAGGGAATGCTGGCTGATCAGTAACCCATATTTCAAGCGCTCAGAACTGGCTGAGTATTGCAATCGAGAGAAGGAGCTGAGCTAGAAATCCTTAAACCAGCAGCCACCATCCTCCCAGCATCTGCAGAACCAGGTCCAGATTCACTTCTAATCATAGTCACAGAGTAGGGACATGGAGATGTCTGGCTAATTAATCTCGTCCCTAAAAGAAAAAGAAAGAAGAAAAAAAAGCACCCACAAATAAAAATTTGAGGGAATAAAATAAAAAGAACATTGTAAAGAAGGGAAAAAGTAAGTTTTTAAAAAGGCATGTAAGAAACAAAAGGAAATCCCCTATTCAGGCAGCTCTGGAGTTCCCTAATTGCACAAGAGCAAAGGACACCCCCCCATTGTGGATGCCTTGTTAAGCAATTGCTCAACCTACACCCATTGTGCAATTCCAACTTTTCGAAGCTTCTGCTGCACACATGAAAACCATGTTTTATTTTTCTCTTCTTCACTTTAGAGGGGGCTGTGTCCATGAGCAAAAAAAAAAAAAAAAAAAAAAAGTCAACACACTATTGCTAGATAAGCATTTGCTACAAATGAGGTTTTACATTTATTTCATCCAGTTATTCCTGAGTTTAGTGGTAGTTAAAAACATTTGTTGTTTTTTCCTGAGGCAGCTAAATATTCATTTTTTACATCACTGATAATAATATCACAAAAAACTGTCCACAAAAACATCAAACCCTTAAAGCCTTTGTTCCAAACAACTGTAATTCTGGAGTATTTGGAGCAGTTAAAAGTGGGGGTTCCTACTTTACAGCCCAAGTTCCATTAAAGGCTCAGTAGATCACACTGTATCTTGTTAACCACAAACCTTTCTTTTTAGAGACATCAAATTAAACAATTAACAGTAATAGGTGTGTACCAAGATGAGGCAAGCATAACAAGAAAATCCATAGGTCACGTAGGAAAAGACGAGATATGACTCTATAAAAATTTTAAGGTATACACTGTAAAAAATATAAACTAGATTTAAATACACAAGTTACAGACCAGGTGAAAATATCTGCAACATATAAAACTATCTATAGTATATTAAGAATTCCTACATATCAATAAGGATAATAAGAAACACAAAATGAGCAAGGCCATAAATATACGTATATGTATAAGTCAGAGAGGAAGAAATATAAACATACAATAAATATACAGAAGGATCCTTTATTACACTAGTAAAAATGGCAAGTTAGATACTTTTTTTAACATAGAAGATTAGCAGAAACTGAAAACACGGTAATAAACAGTATTAGTGAGAGTATGAGGAAACAGACACTTCTATACTGTTAATGGGAGTGTAAACTGATATGACCATTTTGGAGGGGAATCTGGCAGTATTTGTCAAAATACTGAACATGTATATTTTTCGACAAAGCAATTCTACTTGTGAGAATCTGCAGTCCTATAAGGATACAGAGATCTAAATACAAGGAACTGCATTTCAGCACTGTTTGCAATAACAAATATTGGACATAACTAAGTATCATTTAAAAGACATGTGGATAATTACACCTAGGAGTTCCTACTGTGGCTCAGTGGTAAGGAACCTGACTAATATCCATGAGGATGTGGGTTCGATCCCTGGCCTTGCTCAGTGAGTTAAGAATTAGGTGTTGCTGTGAGCTGTGGTGTAGGTTGCAGATGTGGCTCTGATCCTGTGCGGCTGTGGCTGTGGCTATGGCTGTGGTGTAGGCCAACAGCTGCAGCTCTGATTCAACCCCTAGCCTGGGAACTTCCATATACCACAAGTGCAGCCCTAAAAAAAGAAATTTAAAAAAAAAAAAACAAAACCATAAATTATATCAATACAATGAAACATGATGCAACCTGAAGATTTATATGTACTTATTTAGAAATAGTTCCAAGGTATATTAAGCAAAAAAAGAAAAAGAAATAATGTACACATGGCATGTATTTGAATTTTATTAGAAAAATTAATACTCTGTCACTAACCTGTTAATAGCAATTATCTTTGGGAGGGAGGGACTTGTATTCTAATTTTCTATAGTTCTATATTATTTTGTTATTATTACAGAGAGCACGGGTTACTTCTGCAATTAAAAAGTAAAGTTAGGAGTTCCTGCTATGGCACAGCGGGTTAAGAATCTGACTGCAGAACATATAAAACTCATCTATTATGAGAATAAACAGGTAAGTGATTGCCTGGGGTGGGAAGTGGACTGAGGAGATTAACTGCAAAGAGGCATTTGGTAATATTCTGGGGAGATGAAAGTATTCTATGTCTTGATTGGCGTGGTCCTTACACAGGTGCATACATACATGAGTGCATTCAAATGTATAATTTCATTGTATGTAAGTTATATGACAATAAGTTGATTACTAAAAGTGAATGTATTAAATTTTTTCAAAAAAATTATTTTTTCAGATATCTACAATTATGAAATTAAAATATATTATTTTACATATATAAGGGATATTTGTAAAGATTAAAAAGGATGGGACAATGAGTTCTGAGATAGAAGTTTATGTCAATAGTTAAGAGTTTTCTCTAAGTATCATCTATCTTCCCCTTACCAATTTCAATTTTATTTTTCATTCTGGCCCATGTTTCTTAAGTCTTGAGCCAAAAACTCTTTGTGTGTATGCATACACGTAGATAGGTAGGCATGCTTATTACACCGCTGACTTCGGGTTTCTGTGCATCAGTTATCCCCATCAACCAATTCCAAGAGTCACTGTTCATCTACAGGCAATCCTGCCTGCCAAGTTGGAAGTCCAGGGCATTATCCCGATCTTCTGGTCCTTGGAGGCTGTACTACCACTGCTCTTAGACGTTATTGCCCTTGAGTACACTCCCAAAACAATGCAGATCATCCAGTGCATATATTCAGTGCCTCTTAGAGCACTCTCAAGGGTCTGTTCTCTCCCCATAGACTCATATTTTAGACACTCAGGTATCTTTGGGCCCAGAATATTCAAAGATCCGAAGATTATTCAATCCAGAGAAAAAGCAGCAAGTAAACCGATAAAATCTTAAAGGACTGAAGTAAATGGAAGTGGTAATTAGTAATTCCACAAATTCATAAACAATTAGTAAAGAGGTGAGTGAGAGAGTACAAAAAAGGAAAGTGAAGGCATCAGTGAGTAGACAGAAACATACAATACAAATGATCAGTGCCAAAGGGCCACTGGTGAAATGAATCATTAGACAAAGTGGCCCATCAAAGTACTTATTGCACCTAAATTGAGAGGAGGTTAAAAAAAAAAAAGAGAGAGACAACCTTGAATTTATAATATTTTCAGATATAAACCAGAGGACTTTCCAAAACACTGTATAACTTTTACTAAGTTTATACCCTTTATCAAGGGATCCTTTGATTAAACAGGCAAAAGAGAGATGGAAATAAATATAGTTCATAGTATATTTCTAAATATCTGGCTGGAAAGAATTTTTCCTTAGATATCTATGGGTTGATAGGAAAATGCAAGAAGGAAAAACTAAAGGGTGAAGACAAACAAAAGATCTTATCTGGCACGGTGTGACAAAGGAATATAAATGTTCTGACTGCCTAAAAAACAGAGCTCTCTCCCTCCCAAGTCTCCAAAAGTTCTTATCTCTTTCAATATAAAAATGAAACACTTCCTACACAAGGGTAATCAAAGAAAGTTCAAAAGTTATTCATAAAAAGCTTTCACAAATCATTGAGGAAAAAAAATGAATGAGCATTCTAATGGTAAAAAGGGCAAAGACCATGAGGTAATTTATAAAATATGATACTAATACATATAATCAATAAGCATAATACTTAAAAAAGGCAACCCTACCAGTAACCAAAGAATGAAAATCAAACAATGAGATGCCATTTTTGCCTATCTTCCGCAAAGTTACAAAAAATTAAACAGAAAAGTTATCATATTTCGCAACTGAAACAGCTACAACCTTTTTTGGAGGGTATTTTGCTGTTATCTATCAAAAGTAAAAAATTCTGCATGCTCACTTTAACCTAGAAATTCCACTCAAAAATTTACCTTATGGAGTTCCCGTCGTGGCTCAGTGGTTAATGAATCATGAGGTTGTAGGTTTGATCCCTGGCCTTGCTCAGTGGGTTAAGGATTCGGCGTTGCTGAGAGCTGTGGTGGAGGTTGCAGCCGCGGCTCGGATCCTGCATTGCTATGGCTCTGGCGTAGGCTGGTGGCTATGGCTCCAATTTGACCCCTAGCCTGGGAAACTCCATATGCCGTGGGAGCGGCCCAAGAAATGGCAAAAAGACAAAAAAAAAAAAATTACCTTAGGAACTGATAAAATATACACGTAAAGATTTCTGTATCAGGTTGCTTGAGATGGCATCGTTTATAAAAGTGAAAAATCAGTAAGTTTCTAAAATGTCTAATGATTGAGGACTAAAATACTATGGTATGTCCATCCATACATGTTAATACAATGTAGCCATTAAAATTCACATTATAAGTGAATAGGAAAACATATTCAGGATATATTTATTGCCAAGTGAACAAGGTAAATTATGATTCAGTAGAGTTTTTTTTTTTTTTTTTGGTGTGATTCAGTAGATACAGTTTTATTCTATTTCTGTTAAAAAGCAAAAAACTTCACATTTATCTGTGTCCATCAATCTATCCAACCAGGAGAGAAGAGAGAGGGATTGAGGAATTTTTTATTTTCCTTATTGCTAATATTGACTTTCTAGTATTTCTTAAAACGAACATCTATTTTGTAATACAAAGAAAATTTATTTTTATAATTAAAAAGCATATATTTCTGAGTTAAATAACTATTTCCAATATTCCAAATGAAGTGCTCAAACTGAAACACAGATATATTCCCCACGCCCCATGATGCCTCCTTTGTCTACTGTGAACACGGTAATGGCTGCGGCATCTAGAATAGTGCCTGACGCACACAGCAGACAGTCAATAGCTATTAAACGGGGAGATGCCATCCATCTGCCGTAAACCATAAAGAATTACTGCCAGATGGATAGAAGATGGCTGGAAACGGCTCATTAAGAGCCAACTCATAGCTTCCCTTCTTAAGAAAGCAACTTTTTTTTTTTTTTTTGGCTGCACCTAAGGAATGCAAAGTTCCCAGGCAAGGGCTAGAACCCATGCCACAGCAGTGACCCAAGCCATGGCAGTGACAGTGTTGGACTCTTAACTCACTGAGCCACCAGGGAACTTCAGAAAGCAACTTTTAAAAAAAATTCATTTTGCGTGATGTTAGTATATAGCCATGGAATTGATTTTTGTGTGCTGACTTTGTATGCAGCAACTTTGCTAAATGCATATATTAATTTTAATAATTTATCCTTATTTTCTAAACGTGTATCACATTATTTACAAATATAGGGTTTTTTTTCCTTCCCAATTGTTTGATTAGTATTTTCTTTTTGTTATTGTAATGGCTAGAACCTGCAATATAAGCTGAATGACACTGGTAATTACTCACCCATGTCTTATTCTATTTCTTGACATGCTTGTTTGTCATAGAGTTGCTCACTTTGTGATGAGCCTTTTAGTTTTATGTATTTCTATATGTTAAAAAGAAAAGAAAGCAGCAAGAAAAGTAAACAATGAAGAGCCTGGCAAAATTCTCCAGTTTGGAAGGGTCAATTAGTTTCTTACTGCTGCTGTAACAAAATACCACAAATTTAATAACCTAAAACAATACAATTTCTTATCTTACAGTTTGGGAGATCAGAAGTCCTAAAATCAAGGTGCTGACAAGGCTGTGTTCTTTCTGGAGGCTCTATGGGAAAATCTGTTGCCTTGTCTTTTTTGTTTCTGTCTTCTTTTTTTACAGCCACACCTGCCACACAAGCAGCAATATGGAAGATCCCAGGCTAGGGGTTGAACTGGAGCTGCAGCTGCCAGCCTATACCACAGCTACAGCAACACCAGATCTGAGCCGAATCTGCAAACTACACCACAGCTTGTGGCAATGCCAGGTCCTTAACACACTGAGCAAGGCCAGGGATCAAACCCACATCCTCACGGACACTATGCCCTCCTAAGCTACAACGGGAACTCTGCCTTTGCTATTTTCTAGTACCTAGAGGCCACCTGCATTCCTTGGCTCATTGTCTCTTCCTCCACCTTCAAGGCCAGCAGCATTCTACTTCCAAATCTCTTTCTCTCTCTGCCCACCACCCCCTCCCCCCTTTCTCTCCCTCCTCCCACCCCCCCCAGTGACTTTTGGTTCCATCATCAGATCCCCCTTTTCTGACCCTGACATTCCTGCCTCCTTAGAAGAACCTCTGTGATTATGTTGAACCACCTGGATAATCCAGGGTCATCTTCCTATCTCAAAATCCTTGACCTAAACACATCTACAAAGGACCTTTTGCCTTGTAAGGTAAAACATATTGAACAGATTTGGGGAAGTAAGACGTGGACCGTCTTTGGGGGAGGGCATTCTCCTGCCCAGCACGAAGTGCGAGGGCACAGGGGCAGATGCAGAACAACACCTGGAAGACTTTTCACTGCTACAAATCAGTTCCATTCACAATCTGCAGTTCAGAGAGGCCCAAGTGAACATTAACGGGAGGTGGCCAGAGTGTGGAATTTCTTCCTGACATGGTAGGACACGGCTCTAGGAAAAGGAGATCAGAAATTGCTGTATCATTTATGTGAAACAGAGGATACCAGCTCTGGTACAGGAGCTCCACTATACACGGCATAGAAAATGTAGAAAATAAATTCATTTATTGAGTACACATACCACCTGGTCTTCTCCTCACTTACTTCAGGGTGGTGACATGGTAATACAAACTTTTATCAATCAGTTTTAGACTTGAGAACAGGATTCTAAATAATATTTGTAGACAAAGAAGGCATCCGGTTAGAAGCTTTTGTGAAGTAAGTATCTGAGTAAACCTATCTTTGTTCAAAGATATACAAATGGCCAGAATCAGATTGCAGAAATGGAAGTTGGGGCATATGAAGAGTCTACAACATAAAAAGGGGAACGCAGCATGCAAAGAGACAGAGAAATAAAGAATATTTGTGGGTAAAATGTTAGATGAAGAAGAGAGTATCTGCTTTACTCTTAAAACTGAATTTTTTTTTTTTTTTTTCCTGGCTGCACCTGCGGCATGTAGAGGTTCCTGGGCCAGGGATAGAACCTGTGCCCAGCAGTGAAAATGCCAGATCCTTAACCTGCTGAGCCACTGAATTTTTAAAACCATAGATTTTGTGAGGTACACTAAAAAATGAATGATAAAAACAGATAAACGAGACCTGGACAAAAGGAAGGCAAAAATACAAAGGTTACAGGATAAGACAGGGAAATAATGCAATAGCAGACTTAAAAACTGAATGTTTAGAAGCAATAAAGTGTAGAATCAGCACTACGAAAATCTAATTCAATTATAGAGAGGAAAAACTTGAGAAGCACTCTGAGAATGCAGAGGCAAAGCAAAAAAGGTTTGAAATGATGACAGAAAGATATGCAGAGGAAAGAGAATGGAGATCTAACATACATTATTAGAAAAGAAATTACTAAAGAATAAAACAAACGCAACATTAGAAATCGAGGACATAAGAGATGAAAACTTTTCTGGTTCAGAGACAGAACTGCATCTGCGTATTTATAAAAAGCTCATTACGTGTTATATACCATGAAAAATTACAGAGCCCAACATCTAAAGAAATCCCCATACAAACTGAAACTCAAGATTTAAAAAGTTGTGAGTTACTTATGCTGTATGGAAAAAAGTTTACCTACAAAGAAAGGAAAATCAGACTTTTCTCCAATTTTTCCTAGCCATTAATGCAATGGAGTAATGGCTATTGTTTTGAAGGGGAAAAAAAGTGGATCTAAGCTAAGTTGCCATTCAATGTAAAGGCAAAATAAGAATGCTTTCAAAACACAAGTGTTCAAAAAAATAGTCATGAAGAATGTCCTTGATATATTGTTTAATGACAAGAACAAAGTAAGGAAGAGAATGTATATCACACTATCATTTTGATCATATATGTGCATATGTTTATAAATGTTTAAATGGGCACAAAAAGGATCTAAAGAGATAAACATCAAATTGTTAATAGTGGTTATTCCTAGAGAATGACTTTTGACTATATTTTTTATGAACTGTTTTGATGATTTTGCATGAGTGTGTATTACTACTGTATTTTACAAAATATCACCTTAATTTTTAAAAAGCCCCCAGGTTATCTTTGTTGAAAAAAATTCCATAATGTTGCATCTGAGTAAAAGATGAATCAAAATAACATAACGGAGTTCCCGTCGTGGCGCAGTGGTTAACGAATCCGACTAGGAACCATGAGGTTGCGGGTTTGAGCCCTGCCCTTGCTCAGTGGGTTAACAATCCGGCGTTGCCATGAGCTGTGGTGTAGGTTGCAGACGCGGCTCGGATCCCGCGTTGCTGTGGCTCTGGCGTAGGCCGAAGGCTACAGCTCCGATTCGACCCCTAGCCTGGGAACCTCCATATGCCGCGGGAGTGGCCCAAGAAATAGCAACAACAACAACAACAAAAAGACAAAAGACAAAAAAAAAAAAAAAAACATAAGAATGGGAGAGCCAAAGACTAGAAGGACTGAAAACTGAGCACTGAAAACACTTAATGTAAAATTAATTCTAAATAATTATTGCAAATTTAGAAACAAAATGCAACTATGTGAAAAAAAAAAAACATATTTTAAGCAATCCTAATTTCCACATCTCCAGTACAGGATAGTTAGTTGTTGTTGTTTCTTTCATTCCTGATATTGGTACTTTAAGACTAGATTACGTATGTTCTTCAAAAATGTAGCCACTAGCAGCACTGAAAATTAGTATTTTCCAGACAATTAAACAACAAAGGCAACATTCCCCCCTCAAACTATGTACCTATGTATGTATGTATATATACGTGTGTATAAAAACAAGGATATTTTAAAAACATAAAACAAAGCATACACAGTATGGTCCCCATTTTATGAAGGAAAAGACTAAGGAGACATATAAGCACGGGGCCGGGGGGCAGGGGGGGAGACTAAAAGGACATATACTAAACCATTAACACTGGTTGATTTTAGGTAGTAGTTTGTAGGTGGTTTTTATTTTCTTGTGCTTTCCTATGTTTTCTATTTGAAATATGTTTTGGTAATTATGAGTGCAACAAACAACACACCAAAAATGTCACTTAACAAATACATTAACAGGGCAGTAGTTTTAAAGGTTGGACAATTTAAACCTCATCTGTACATTTTCCTAATGACAAAGTTTCCCTGGGATCCTACATCCAGACAGAAACCCACAGTGACTATAAGAATGAATGGGGTGTGACTGCAAGACTTATATCACCGTATAGGAGTTCCCACTGTGGCTCAGTGGTAACAAACCTGACTAGTATCCATGAGGATGCAGGTTCAATCTTTGGCTCCCACTCAGTGGGTTAAGGATCTGGTGTTGGCTGTGAGCTGTGGCGTTGCCATGAGCTGTGGCGTAGGTTGCAGATGTGGCTCAGATCCCGCATTGCTGTGGCTGTGGTGTAGGCTGGCAGCTGCAGCTCCAACTAGACCTCTAGCCTGGGAACTTACATATGCCGCAAGTGGAACACTTAAAAAAAAAAAAAAAAAAGGAAAAGAAAAAAAGGAGTTCCCGTCATGGCGCAGTGGAAACTAATCCAACTAGGAACCATGAGGTTGCGGGTTTGATCCCTGGCCTCGGCTCAGCAGGTTAAGGATCCAGCGTTGCCATGAGCTGTGGTGTAGGTCACAGACACAGCTCGGATCTGGCATTGCTGTGACTGTGGGGTAGGCCGGCAGCAACAGCTCCAATTGGACCCCTAACCTGGAAACCTCCATATGCCACAGGTGCAGGGCCCTAAAAAAAGACAAAAAGACACACACACACACACAAACAAATAAATAAAATATTCAATCTTATCAAAAAAATATAATAAGACATTATTTATTCCCTAATCAAGCCAAAGAGTGGCTCTGGTATTAGCTTGCTGGAAAGTTCTTCACTTAAGTTCTTGCTAAGACAATAATGGGCAGGAAGACAAAGAATACAGGTTAATCTACCTGGGGATGCTAGAATGACAATCGCTTACATCTATGACACAAATGTTCTGGTTCTCAAAACATCATGGTTAATATGGCTGCAGCTTTAAAGCCAAGAAAAAACAGGGCCTGTCACTAAGTAAGTTCTGGCTTAGCGTCACCTATAGCTATATAGTCACATGCATATATTTTGAAGATGATAATTAAGCTTTTTTAATGCTAATGCCTAACATGAACTCAACATCTTTCTCCTAAAAGTTTCCTTTTTATCACTTCTATCTGCCTACGGGGTTACTGAAATTTCAATGAGGAATACATGTTAAGAGCTTACAGTGCCTGAAACATGATTAAACATGCGAAATCTTAAAACTTTTATTATTATTATGGTTTGAATACTTTTTCAATCACTTATGCTTATGCACTATAATGCAGCAAAAAGAATAGTGTTTTATTTGTTCTTTTAAAACATGTTCTTATGGAAAATTTCATCATATACAAAAATCAGAATACTATAATAAACTCCATGTACCCATTATTCTAATTTGATAATGATCAATATTTGATCTTTTTTTCTCCCATCTACACTAGCTAACCTTCTGCAGATTATTTGGAAGCAAATCCTAGATATCCAATCATCACAACATGATGCTCTGAAGTCACAGAGACAAGGATTATAATCCTATACTTCCTCACTTAGCTACATGACTTTGAGTAAGCTACTTAACCTCTGAATTTAGGTGACTAGCAGTCACTCAATGAATCAAAGATCACTTTCTCCTAGTTGGTTCTAATTTTCAGCATCTGTGATATTTCTCTCTAAATGTAACCAGATCCACTCTATTGCTTTCACCCTAATCTGTACTCTTTATCTTACTTTTGGATAATCCCAACCTGTCTTCTCATCTCTTGCTTATCCCACACCTGGGTTTTCTACTATGGTTTGTTTCTTTTAGGCAGAATACTAGTCCATTAAGATGTTCAGTAAATCAAAAAGATCAAGGGTGATGCAAGTTTGGGAAAGATTGGAAAGGCTATCCTTCTCACAAAGTATAGCAGATCAAGAGGTCTTGCAGTAGTTGCCTATGCCAGAGCCATAGCAATGCCAGATCCAAGCCACATCTGCAACCTACACCACAGCTCACGGCAATGCCGGATCCCTAACCCACTGAGTGAGGCCAGGGATCAAACTCATATCCTCATGGTTCCTAGTTGGATTCGTTGCTGCTGTGCCACCACGGGAACTCCTCAAATTAACAATTAAGAACCTTCAAAACTAGAGTTCTGCAGTATATGCCTGGGAAATACAATGACAGGTTAGCGCCAAATCAGTGCTCCTTAAGCAATGTCTTCATTGGGAAACTACCAGCGCAACAAAATTTCAACAGGTCCTCCTTAACTATTGGTTCAAATTAACTTAGGTTGCTTCTTAACATCTTTGCATATGCCATAAACTGTCTTCCAAACCAGGAGGGTAGCTGCCTTGTATGTCTGGCTCTCTCATGCAGTGTAATGTAGGTGTGCTCAGCCAACGCCTGTTGAGTGAGCACCCAGACCGGACCAGACATGTGACTAATCGTGACTAGCAGTGAAACTGCTCACGTGGTTACTACAAAGTCCTTGAGGTACATTTCTTAGCAGTGAACATTAGAAGCTGTAGAAAATGTCTATCTCCTTCAGATATCTAAAGGGTCAAGAGTTCCTAAAGAGTCCCTCTGACACGTCCATTCCAATCTTCGAGGGTCAGCCATGGAGATGTGTCCCAAGTGAGTTTATCATCATTCTTCACTCCTCTCTTGAGCCTCATTTGCCTCTTTCACAAAATAAAGGTACTAATACCTACCTGGCAGGCATACTGTGAGGACTCAATGAAACACTGGACAGAAGTAACTACTCCAGGGACTGACACATGCTAGATATTTAAGAGATATTATATTTCCCTGCCGTGGAGAATAAAGCAGAGTAAAAGCAAAAGGAAGGCATGTAACATCTTATACAGGGTAGCCAGGGAAGCCCTCTCCAACAAGGAGGCATTCAGAAGGGAGGGGAAGTGCCACACAACTATCGGGGGACAGTTTAGGAGGAAAGCAAGTGCAAAGAGCCTGAGGCTTGAATGTGTGGCCTGTCTGAGGAGGAGCAAGGATGCCAATGTGACTAAAGAATACTGGGCACTAGGAAAGCAGCAGGAGCTGGGTCAGACTGTCAACACAGAAGTGACATGATCTTCTTGGTGGTTTAAAGAGATCACTCCAGTTGCTGTGCTGAAAAAAGACCGGAAAGTAGGAGGAGGGAAGAACCAGAGAAAAGACATTTCATTGACTTGAGCTAGGATGCAGTGGTAAGAAAGGGTTGCATCTGCATTTATTTTGAAAGAAAGAAGACTTGGGTTGCTGACAGATTAGATAGGGAGGTGTGAGTAGAAGAGAGAAGAGCCAAGAATAGCCCCGAGAATTTTTTTTTTCTTCTTTTTTTGGCTGCACCTGCAGCATATGGAAGTTCCCAGGCCAGGGAACTTCAGATAATCTGAGCCACTGCTGCAATCTACACCACAGCTGTAGCAATGCTAGGTCCTTAACCCACTGCACCACAGAGGGAATTCCAACCCTAAGAATTCTTTTTTTTTTTTGGTCTTTTTGCTATTTCTTTGGGCTGCTTCCGCGGCATATGGAGGTTCCCAGGCTAGGGGGCGAATAGGAGCCGCAGCCCCCGGCCTACGCCAGAGCCACAGCAACGCAGGATCCGAGCCGTGTCTGCAACCTACACCACAGCTCACGGCAACGCCGGATCGTTAACCCACTGAGCAAGGGCAGGGACCGAACCCGCAACCTCATGGTTCCTAGTCGGATTCGTTAACCACTGCGCCACGACGGGAACTCCCCAACCCTAAGAATTCTGACACGAATAACCCCAAAGTTAAAGTTACCATTTAATAGATGGGAAGACTGAAGAAAAACCAGGTTTGGGGGAGAGAAATTCAGGATCTGGAGCTGCTGTGTTGGACACACCTATTTCACAGTCCTTGAGGTAGAGACCTACCTTAGTCTCAGTGAGCTGCAACTGCCCGGGTCAGCCTATGATTCACACACAACCACAGGCTGAGGGCACGGACCTCTGACTTTGTATCTTTCTCTGATCAGGTCGTACACTTATCATATATTGTTTCATACTGCAAACGGTATCATACACATGTATCATATGCTCATACTAGAGCTGAGAGAGGTGAGAAGATAGGGCTTACCAAGTGTGATTAGGTCTCCTTCCTTCCTTTGCACTGAGAGACAGCTAACCCAACAGCCAGTTCCCAAAAGCACCCTCCAGAATCAAGACCACCCTGTGCTCACAGAAGAACAGTCCATGCTCGGACTCCCCCGGCCTAAGCCACGGTTGCCCAGTTTGTCAGCTCCTCAAAGCCTAAATTTCGTTAGCTGTCCTCAGCCTCACATACTACAACTCCCCATTGTTATTCCCTCCTGAGGCTAAAAAAGTAGGATTTCATTCCACCTTTTCATTGGAAAAGCACAAAACGAATATTCCTCTTGAGAGGTTTTCACATTCCCAAGATGAGCCATTAAATGTGTCCAAAGAGTATGAGTTTTGATACGTCAATGTCTAGAACATTTTACCTAACTACAGAGATTTAACCAAAGGGAATATATATATAAAAATTCTGCTATAAGAAATCACTTCTCTGTTTATAGAAGTTCAAAAACTCAGGCAGGAGTACCCTGGTGGCTCGGTGGTTAAGGATCTGGTGTTGTCACTGTTGTAGCTCTAGTTACTGCTGTGGTGCAGGCTCGATCCCTGGCCTGGGAACTTCCACATGCTGTGGGCGCGTGGTTCAATAAAGCAAAGACTGGCTAAAGAAAGCTTAGTATAGCAGAGAATACCAAGTGATCACCGAAAATGATTCCATGTAAGGAAACATTAAAAGATATTAAATGAAAAAGCTGATTATAAATAGCATGTATAATATGACCCCCAGTTGTGTTAACAAAAAAAAGTGTTGTGTGTATATACTATTAGTTAAAAATCAGCAAAAACAGCAGTTGTGGTACCACTGGGTAGAGGGACTGTGGATACTTTTCTTCTTTTTACTTCTCTCCAGTGAACATATATATATATATTCTTTTCTCACTAAGAAAAAGCCAAAAAAAATTTCGTATTCAATATAAAATCTCTCATATTTGCAGTTTATGTTTGGAATTTGGTTTTAACTGACTTATAAAAAAATCTACCCCATATCTCTCTCTACATTTCACATGGCTCAAAACAATTCCTTGTGGAAGCAACCTGTGGACTCTCCTCGGAAGGCTCCCCTCTAGGGGACGTGACGCCAACAACTTTGCAGAGAGGTCAGTCGCCAAGTTCTGCTCGGCACAAGGGACCTGCTCCCAGGGGTCTGTGGGTGCAGCTTCCCCAGCCCAGCAACCACCACACAGGAATGTGAAGCAGAAGGGACTGCCCTACGCTCCACACCTGGCCACAGACCCAACTGTTAGGCAGAGACTCAGAGTTTCACAGTCCCCACCAGGGCAACAGGCAATGGGCTTTGTTTTCTATAAACAGACAGACAAGGAAAAAGTTCAGGTTAAAACACAGTCCTCGGAGGAAGAAAAATAGAAACCAGGCAGCGGGGAATGCTTCATATTCCTAAAAGCTTTTTTTGTAAGTTAACACATGGTGTCTGCTTCTCTCTAGTCACCTATTTATCACTCTCCTCCTTAGAGAAGGGAAAAAGCCCTGGCTGTTTTCCTAGTGCGGAGTTTTGTGGCTGGGGGGAAGGCGGAGAGGGGGGAGGAAGGAGGGTGCTTTAAGCATGATGCAAACCATTTGGAGCTGAGTGAGAGCACTGCCAACACAAGCTGCACTATTTAAACAAGTGAGGAAATGATCGTATATACAACATGCCAGCGAGCGCACACACACACCAAAGGAAGTTGAGAGGGCTTTTTTTTTTTTTTTTTTTTTTTCAGGACACAGAGCTGGATGTCAGCGGCTAAAAGGTCGATATTTTCCCTTAACACCCTTCTCAATGACTTAATCATGTTCCGTTTGCACAGAAAACTTCCCAAGAATAAAAAAGTCTGGAGAATAAAGAGGAGGGGTGAATGGGGAGGGATGTTTGGCCTGGGCCTGACCTTATCCGAGGTTTTCTCCACGTAGCAGGGGTCCTGAGGGGCAGCCAGCAAGGGGACAAAGCCCGAGAGAAGCCGATCCTCTTCCAGGATAAGGAGGGTGAGGTCATCGTCCGGGTCCTTGTACAGTGGCACCTCAGACTGATTCACTGCAGTCAGTATGTTACAGAAATCAGCCAGCATTGACCACACATCCACAGCAACCCTGTGAGACATAAGGTAAGAAAAGAGCAGCTCTAAAGAGGGACCAGTTACAGTATTCTAAGCACTTGTGGGCAGGGAGGTACTTGTGGCAAATGTTGTCTATGGGTGGCATCTGCCAGGAAATCTAACTCAGAAAGCTAGGATACAAAATTGTGCACTCATGGCAGTAATCTGGTGGGTGTGTGTCCATCTATGCGAAGTTGAAATTGATTAGGGGAGTTTTTAATCCTAACCAGAAAGGAAAAAAAATTTAGAGAATCAGTTGCCTAATGCAGGTCCTGTCACCTTTCCAGACAGTGTGCCTGAGACACTTACTCAAACACTCAAGACAACCAGTGCCTGGGGCGGCTCCCAGAATTCCCCAACTCCTGTCCAGCCAAGTATATGCCACACAGACAGCAACACAGTGCCAATCTCCCTGCCTTCCTCACGGTCAGAGGGGCCGGTCACACCCCACAGACTCATATGGCTATTACCCCCCGCCCCCCGACCCTAGTCCCCTACAATGTTTAGAAATCTCCTCCTAGGAGTTCCCCTTGTGGCTCAGCAGTAATGAACCTGACTAGTATCCACGGAGACGTGGGTTCGATCCCTGGCTTCGCTCAGTGGGTTAAGGATCTGGCGTTGCTGTGAGCTGTGGTGTAGGTCACAGACCATGGCTCAGATCTGGCGTTGCTATGGCCGTGGTGTAGGCCGGCAGCTGCAGCTCCAATTCGACCCCTAGCCTGGGAACTTCCATATGCTGCAGGTGTGGCCCTAAAGGGGGGGGGGGGGGAATCTCCTCCTATATACAAGTAGGAAAACAAACACACACCCGACAAACACCTCATATCTGGCCTGCCAAGATCCTCCCAGGAGGGTGAAGTTTCCCGGGCATTTCAGCAGATGAACCAGTACCAGGGCCACCTTGGTCATCCTCATCCCACTCCCTCTTCTGTCACTCACTTCTGGAAGGTCAGATATAGGGACTGTCCCAGTTTTAGCACGGAAAGCCCCATGTCACGAGAAACCTCTCAGTCCTGGGCAAACTGGGATGGCTGGTCATCCCTAACTGCATTATCACCACGTCCTGGTTGAACCTGAGCAGAAATCTTGAAAATGCAAGGTCTGGATCTCCCCACTTCAAACTCCAGGCAGAATCATTTGTTACCACCATTTGTCCAAAAAAAAAAAAAATCGACTGTGGTTCAGATCCCTGCTTTGGTGGGTGCTAATAAGGATCCTTAGAGCTTTCTTTTTTGTCTGCAGAGGACATAGCTCAAGTAGCCAAACTGTGGTCAGATCCAGGGCCTGCCAAGTCTATAGGCCCCGGGCTGTACAAGACTTGGCTTTCTTTTCCAGAAGACTACCTAACCAGCGAGTCTGAAACAAGCAATGCTCTATGGATGCTAAGTTGCACTCTAAAAGGAGGGAATTGCATAAAATAACAAAGAAAAACTTTACAATTAGGCGCAAGAGATGGAGCGGCAAGAAGCAAAGTGAGCTGTAAGAGCGAGCTACATCCTGGAATCTTCCCAGAGGAGTTACTGCGCATGAGCCAAATCTGCCAGGGAGGGGCCTCGGACCTGAGCAATTCGTTTCTCCTGGAGACTGGGAGCCTTTGGGAGACGGCAGAAAAGAGGACATTCAAGGGACATGGCACCGAAGGTGATGCCGGGGGAGAACGTGGAGTAGAGGTGTGGGGACTCCCTGACTGGCTCCAGGTGGAAGGAGCCTGCACTGGTTTATTTACTGTAATAACTGCACTAGGAAAAGGCAATGAAATGAAACATCTTGTTTTCAAGAGTGTCCTGGGAACTGGGCGGAACACAGCTCCATTAATCACACAACGGCACATAATCAACACACGTGTACTGCACAAGGAGCTCGCCTTGCAGGCTTTGCCCAGGAAAAGGAACATGTTTGGGAAGAATCACCGGAGGGACGAGAGCTTTCTAAAGCCTCTCTCTGCACAGACACCGACAACCAGACTCATTCACAAAGCTCCATCTTTTGGCTCGGCTGAGTTTGGCTGTCAGAAATGTTTAAATATGGAAAAAAATAAACAGTTGCAACACGTTTCAGTGCAGAGATCTGCCTGAGCCCCTTTGTGATGTAATGGGAAACGCGGCATTCAGGCTACCAGCTGTAGAATAAACAGAACTTCGAGGGTTAAAAGGAACTGAACTTTCCACGACCCCATCTGCAGAGAAGAAAATAATAAGAGGAATGATGCACTGCCCCACAGCTCTGATAGTTTATCCTCCGGTCCCGGCTGCAGAGACAAGCACCGGATGTGATAGGGCTGCTCAGGGCCGCCTCCGAGGTTAGCGCTGCCCATGGGAGACGCACAGGGAGGCTCTTCCAGCTCCCCGCTTCCTCCCCCAGTGCCCTGCTGGCCACTTGAGCCCACTGCCTGAGTCTGATCCCACAGTGCTGGTGAGCTCTGGCCAAGAGGCACTGCTCGGCTGCAGAGCAGCAATTTGGAAAATAAACAGGAAAGACGACAGTGAGAAGGAAGAAGGTGAAAAGTCTCCCAGCTGAATTCTTGGCTTGGGGGCCTTGGTTGGTGCCGTGCAGGTCAAGGCTGCTTCAGGACATAGCCGGGGGTGGGGAGGGTGGGCAGCAGCATCTTCAGCAAGGGAGAGGCGGCAGAAAATTACCCACGGCTGCCACAGTGGGAGGCCCCACATCCCTCTCTCATCCTCCCACCCCTACCATCTTGGATCCAAGACGAAGAAATATGTGGTACCATGTGGTTCTCATTACCATGCTCCCCTGTCCCCTAAGGCTCAGATAAACCAAAACTGACTCCTCCCAGAGACTCCTGGCCACCACTAGGGACCCCTGCCCACATCTGCCTCTTGCCCATTACCACCCACCTTGTGCCAAAACCTTAAGACTCACTGAAAAAATGAAGTGGATGAGAGCTCCTGCCCTACTTTTGATTTGTAAGACATCAGCTTGATGCCAAAAGACATAGGAAGTGTCCCCAAGTTCCCAACTCAGAAAGGTGAAGTGGCCTAAAGGCCCAGCTAGACTGAGCAGAACTGAAGGAATACACCTTCCCGCAGTGTATTCCTGCAGGAAGTGCCCCGATGAAAGCTCATTTCTGCTCTGATCCCTTCAGACTGGTCTTGTCCTGAGTGGCTACTCTCTTCTGGTGTCTCAGTGGGACTTCACACCTCACCATCAGCTATCTCCTCCCTCGCTAAGCACCATACAGACACAAACACAACTGACTAGGCACCCAGAGGCCATACGGTGACTCCTCGAGGGGGTGGGAAAAGGGGAGTATCAGGAAACTAACACCAAAAGGAAGAAGTACTCTGAAGAACGAGGTGAGATGTCTGAGCTCAAAAGTTAAGATATCTGCAAAAGGATGAGGTAATTCCTGGAACCTGAGCGACATCACCTCAGCTTACCCCAGTCAGGCCCCTGGGCTGAGAGGTCAGTTCCGTGGGTGAACACAGGGTTTCCTGTCTGAGTAGAAGGGGAAAAGTTAGCTTTTTCCTGCTCCAGTTCCTTATCCCAGCGAGGACTGCCTTCCAACCTTCACCCCACTGCAAGCCCTTCGACTCTAAAGATTCAAGTTGGCCTGGGCCAAGGAGCCCAAAGTCAAATTCTGGGGGCTATGAGGAACTTTAACTGTAGCTCCCACTCTTTCAGAAATGCTTGGGAAAAGACTCCCCAAAAGCGTTTTCAGACACTCTCAAGCCCTCTTTGGTTCTAAATGAACCCTCTAGAATGCTATGGGCTCGGGCAAGTCCCTCTGGCTTGTTCTGGTCCCAACGCATATTTTGGGGAAGCTCCCAGAGCCCAAAAAAATCCTACTAAAAGTTAGGGTGCATTCTTCACCAAGCAGACACAAGGCAGCCAGAGCATATGAAACTGCATCCAATGATTCTGTCTGTGGCTCTCAGAATTGTGGCAAAGGAGCCTCTCAGGCAGCTGCGACGCGACTAGTGAGCAGAGATCAGCAGTTGCAGGGTGACCCAGTGGCCCAACCCTATGGAACACACCACACACCAGGAAAGCAGACCTCTGCTGGAGTCTGAACGCCAGATCCTAGCTTGGGATGGACCAGCAGTGGCTAGTTAGAGGTATGCGCTCAGGACCAAGGCCCACTCACTTCCCCACAGACATGCATTCCCTTACTCCACCAGGAAGGGAAAAAAATAAGAGTTAATTTACTTTTTATTGCCTCAGAATTCCAAGGTTTAATGTAGCTGTCAGTTTGAGTGCAGTGCAGCTGCCGGCCGATACAATGCAGCCCAGGCCAGCCCAGGTGACTAGGGAAACACATTTCACAGAAATGAACCAACACACACTCTTGGCTGCTTATTTGCGGGGGTATACTGACTTGGGGAATCAGATTAACCCTTCAGGCTATGGTTAGTCCTGCAAACAGCATTAGAAAAGCAGCTTCAGTTCAAGGAACTGAGAAAGCCCTGATCTCAGATGAACCAGAGGGGTTCTGTGTTTCTACAGTTTTGCAGTGTCCTCAAACAAGACGTTACTGAATGACAGCATGCTCAGAAAGATTAAGGTGTGAATTATGTGAGGCAAGTTACACCACAATAATCGATCTCCTTCCTAGAACTCAGAAAGAAAGGCAGATCTGCCAGCTTTATAGGCAAGAGGTCAGGTATGAACTTTTCTGCAAACTCCATCCCGGCAGGATCAAGAGGGGGAGACGGAATGGAGAAGTGGAGGCCCGACCAGGGCTCGGGCCATCCTTCTGTCTAAGGAGTCTAAGTCTAAGGAGGATTGGGCCCTCACACACCCCTTCAAATTTTTACTGGGGGAACAGGCTGACTGGTGATTAATATCAAGTACAATGACCCCATGTTACAAGCCTGCAGGGGCCTGTGGAGGTGGCCATTTCCTGTGTAATACCAGCTTGTTTAAACACTAACATTCAAACTCCACAGCTGCAGAACAAACCCGGAAAGAGTTCAGTGAGAAGAAGCCCTGCATTGTGTTTTGGAGCTATGGAAGATCAGAGAAGTAGTACAGATGGGAAATGAGTTGGTTCTTGGGTTCCTGGGGTGAGGATCTCTGGAAATACAGCTAAGATGGCACAGAAACCAGGCACAAGGAACCTGAAAAAGAGAGAGTCCATGGACTAGAGACACAAAAGGGGAAGACAAAAGGCCACAGAAGAGAAATGCTCTGAAGATGTGTAATGTCCTCTTTGGAAACTTGTCTGCCTATGGGCCATCATATTCTAGCCCACAACCCTCCACATGGGGTTCCAAGGCAAACACATAAGACCAATGCAGCCCTAGAGGACGTTCCACCCAACTGCTGAAAACTGCAGGAGTGAGCAGATAATAGCAGAAATGGACCTGAATCCAAGAAGTCTGGGAGAGTCAAAAGACCAGTACCCGGGCTTGAAATAGCTTAGGAAGCCCCTTGGAAAGCCAAGATGTCATGCCAACTCTGTTTTCAGTAGGCTGAGGATCTGGTTCCGGCATCAGGGCTGGGCAGCTCAACAGGATGGGGTGGAGATGGGTGGGGGTGGGGAGAGATCTGTGCCGCGCTCTCTGAGATTTAGAAACTACAGTGTATTTTCCAGATGCCACCATGATATAAACAGGAGATAAAGTTATCAGGGATCACTGTTCTAGGAGTTAAGACATGGGTAGCAAGATACCATCCTCCAAGGAGAATAGCTGTTTATTAGGTAACCACTAAAAAATACGAGACTCCGTTAAAGAAGATCCTTTCTGCCTTTCTAATTAACACGAACGAGTCAACTTGGGCCCTTGGAAGAGTGCCCAACTTAAACTAAGTCTGCCCAATAGGGCAAAATCAGCCTGAGACTCAGTCACCTACACCACTCCAAGAACATAAACTTCATGTTCTAGCAGTGCAGCTGGAGCCCTATGGCCAACAACAGGTCACGGTAACCTCACTCCAGGATTTCTCAAGTACCTCTTCTGTGCCTCCCCGAACCGCTCTCTAGGTCAGTGCCTTATTTGACTTCAGTTCTCCCAAGCTGCATTCAGATGTATGGCCTGGGTCGCATCACCATGGTGTGTTAAACCCATCAGTACTGTGTGTTTGGGAAAGAGCAGCCCCCAGGGGACCTCGACATCTCCACGGCATGAGTGGAGCCCTTGGCGGCCTCCCTGGTGCGGATTCTCACGGTTCCTGCCTCTCTAAATTTTTAGCTGTAACCACTCCAACACGTCTTCTTAGTTTAGCACACATTGGACCCAAATAACCTCAGCCCAGAGCTGGAAAGTACTCTCCCTGGGGTCAGCGGCTGTACCCTGCTGGGGTCAGACTGGAGCCTTAGGCCAACACCCCTTCCTCTCACAAGAAGTCCTGGGGGAGGAGTGGGGAGGGGGCAGAGGCTCCTGCCGTGGGAGAGATCACGTGTGCCCCACACTCAGCACTTGGAGGAAGAGGAACCCCCTGGTGCCAGGCTATAGTGCTGACGCCCCAACCCGGAGCCAAGGAGACTGGGTGGGGAGCCAGGGTAGCAAAGGGGCTTCCCACAGTCACCACCACTTCCTTCAGGGAAGTGCTGATGGACTATTACTTAGTGACCTCCTAAAATGCCCTTCTGGGAAGACGTATTAAGCGTCCTTGAAGGGGTGCCGATTAGACTTGGGATTAGTTCTTATTTCAGAGCTGCCCTCTGAGGGTGAGCGAAGGAGCTGTTTTTTAGCTCAGGAATTTCTATCTCGTCTGCAGGGTCAACACATGTAGGCTCCCTGCGGAAATCAGCTTACTGCATACTCCCTACATATCCCCATGTCTCTCTATGTGACAGCACCTCAGAGGGCTCCCTACAAACCTTTTCCAGCATGCTCTGTAGACTATACAAGACAAGCCATGGAAAGGCAGCAAGTCCAGGAATTTTTGGAGGGTTTTTCTTTTCTTTTTTTTTTCTTTTTAAATCAGTACTCCAATCCAACAGTGTGATAAATGCATCCGAGCTACAATTAGGAAGATATATAGCATCAGAATGCGAAGGTCTGGGCAGCCTGGTGAAACGCGGGCTCTCCAGAGCCCCAGCTATGTTTCCCATTATGTAACCCTGGTCATGGGCAGACAGCCAGACTCCAAATGAAAAAGAGACTCTGGCTTGGCACTGGTTCTATTTTCCTATCCTCATTCGGGGTCAGCGCAGTGTCATACAGCTGCAGAGAAAGCTCTGGGGATTAAACCTGGGAAAGCCTCCAAGACCAGGACCTGGGTTCAAGTACCAGCTGAAAGCAATAAACCAACTGCCACAGCTGGGCTAGGTTTGGATGTTCTCAAAGTCCCCTGACTCTTTCACTTACTGAGAACTAGAGATCAAGATGAGGGAAGATTTGGCTTCAGCAGAGACTATGAAATGAGGTAGGTTGTCCCACTGCCCTGGCCTCACCAAAGGTCTTGGGATGCAAGGGGGCTACGCTTAGGCTTGTGGAGGCCCGCTGCTCTGCTCTTCACCACCACCTGACACTCACAGCCTGCCTCATGCTCACTGGTAACACGGGGAGGAGCTGCCCCTCCCCTCTAACGAGGCCTCGCCCAGAAACTGTGCTCCCCGCTCCTCCCCCACCCCAAGGAGATGGCCCCTCCGAACACTGTGGTCTGTTCTAAATCGACCAAAGCACTCTACACTGTCTTTTACAGTGGCTCAAGGCAACTTTCCACACCCTGCTACAATCCTCTGGACCAAAAATTTCCTGGGATGTAAAGCCATCCTATTACAGCTCTTAGCAGATACAAATGGGAAGTCAAGTAACTTGGGTGCTGATCCCAGCAGACATACCTACTAAGTGCCACTGTGTGGGAAGGCACAAATGGCCCTGAAATCCTGCCCTGGACACTCTGCAGTGTCACTGATGTTCTGTCGTCATCATTCTAAGTAGTCCATGTGTGCCTAAGTGGCTACTGCCAAAAAAAAAAAAAAAGTAAATTTAACCAAAAAGAAGAAGAGGAATACAGGCAAAAGGAGAGGACCAAGGAGACGAATGAGGTGCTCTGGAATTCCCCCGGGGAAAGTGGAAGATGCTCTGAAATGACTCTAACTGTACTAGCAAAGACAGTAACATAATGGAAGACCAGGAAGGAAGGGAGGAAGATTAAATAAGGATCCAAATATATGAAGGCGACAATTTGGGAGTGGGATTTCTGGAAGAGAAGCAAACTGAAATGTAGGTTATCTGGTCACCTTATCTTAGGATCGATGAGGATGTGTCTTTGTAGAGAGCACACGCAGGCAAAGACCACTGAAAACATACACAGGAGCGGCGTTAAGTGGAAGCCGTTTCCTTCCTCCTCTCTCGAGAGCGTTCCTAAACCCTCCAAAATGAAGAGCAACACAAGGACCTTAAGAGTGTCAGAGGGATTACTGTTCTGACATCTATGGAACTCTCTGGAGTATGCTATGCGCTATAGTCTTAAAAGCCTCCACACAATGGAAGATCAGTGGGTGTAAGATGCCACTCTGCAACCCACAGAACCACCATACCTTGCCACTCTCTCAACCGGGTGAGTATTCACTCCGTGCGTGTCAGGCAGTTATGAGAGGGACTGGAAAGAAGGGAGGTAAATTCTGATTCCACTTTTCCAGTGCTTGGAAGGCCATGAGGTGGAATGACCTTCAGGGGTGGTCAGGCCAGGTATGCGCGGTCCCAAAGTGGCACCAGCCCTCAATCCACCACGCCTCGTGGTCGCCCCGGGATAGCAAAGCCTCTCCTTTATGCTTAAACTTGCATTCCAGAGACAACCAGTCATTGATCCCAACTGCAAAGACAGACAGTGTAGAGGGGACTCTTCTCCACCCCCAACTTTCTAGCCTAGACTGGACCGTCAAAAAGTAAGTTACAGCTACAGGAACCCATTTACTAGGAGCTCAGATCCCATCTATTATGTGGTCAGATTTGCCTTCCCTGTGAAGAAAAGTCTGAAAAGACTAAGCAAATGTGATTCAAATGTCCCACCCCCGTGCCTCTCTGCAGCCTTGGAGGTGAAGCCCAGCTGGGGATGGCTGTAGCACAGAGCACGTGCCCAGCTGCAGATTGAGCCCTTGCCCAAAGATGGGCAGCAGCTCGCATGAGCCGGCAACGGGCCATTTGCTGCAGCATCCAAAGAGAAAACAGACTCAGCACCTCAAGCAAATGAGGCCCAGCACTTCCTGTGTGAGCTTTCCATTTCCTCAGCCAAACAAAAGCCAAAGGGAACAGGAGAGGGAGGAGGGATGAAGTGAGACAGGTCGCAAAAGAGAGTTAACAGGTCTCAGGGCCAGGAGGTGGGTAAACTGGGGCTGGGTGGACCGTATCTGAGGGACCTTCGGTTGGAGTGGGGGCGACCCAGGGAAAGCCCAAGCTCCAGGGACGAGTGGTCTGCCTCCTCGGCCCCCAGAGGAAGGGAGGAACACTCTGTGGCCCTGCACATGCTCAGAAGCAGTGGCTTCAGATACTTGGAGAGCAGAGACCTTCCTTGTCAGTTTCTTTCCAAACTGCCTCGTCGGCATTGCAGATTAATGGCCTGAAAAGTTTGAGGCTGTACATGTTAACTCTTTGGGGAACACTGCTGGGAAACAGCTGCCCCTAGCCAGCAGATCAGTTTGTTCCTTTGTGTGGCCACAGCTGCCCAGCTCAGGGCTCAACTCTGGTTCACGAGGCCTCAGCTTGGAGTGCATTTTGGAAACCTCGAAAGGTTCTCAGGAAAGATGCAGCAACTTCTTTGATACTGTATCAGCCACTTGGTTAGAGAGCTAAGCTGGGGTCGGGGCTGCAGGGGAGGGAAGCCTTAATGGTCCAGGGCTTCTTGGGGTGAGGAGCAAGGAAGACATGTGAGGACTCTAGAGTTCACACACAAAGGTCAGTAACTGCTGGCCAGAATCTCCACTGCAGCCTTCCCTCTCTGGGTCACCCATGAGTCCAGGAGACTTACATGGGTGGCCCCCAGTCCAGAGACACAGCCCTCCCCACTCCCTAGAAATGCCACTGGCAGCATCCTAGATAGCCCTCCTCCATCCTCCCATACCTTCCCCTCCCAGAGAAGAGCCCTGGAGAAGAATGACGAGATGCTGGGTATGGATGCTTGCTTGTTCCTAAACACACATGTATACACCCAACACCGAGCCTGAAGGAACTCTGGGCACACTCCACCTGCCAGAGACCACAACACAGAGGATGGGGGAGAGAGGGATGGAGGAAAAGGAGAAAGGGAGAAAGGAAGGTAAGAGAGAAACAGAGAGAGAAAGAGATAGGAAGAGAGAGTAAGGGAGAGGGAGAGAGAGATGGAGAGTCAACAGAGACAAGTGCCTACATGCACTACATTAAGACACTCTTGTGCAAACACACACACACTCACAGCAACACTAACACACAGAAGAATGGTACACATGGGAATATGGACATAGATCAGGAGCCAACAAACTTTTTCTGTAATCAGATAGACAGTAAGTATTTTTGGCTCTGTAGACCATACGGTCTCTGTCACAACTTCTCAGTTCTGTTGTTGCAGTGTGAAAGCAGCCACAGACAGAGTGTAAACAAACAAGCATGGCTGTGTTCTACCATAACTTTATGGACACTGAAATGGGGCTTTCATATACTTTTCACAAGTCATGAAATCCTAGCTTTTGATTTTCTTTTTCAACCATTTAAAAATGTAAACCATTCTTAGCTCATGGGCCATAGCTTGCTGACCCCTGATACAGACAAACATGAACAGCAGAGACAGACAAATAGAGGCAAACAAAGAGGCAGGCAGGTGGATACAGGCAGACACACATATACAGACCCCGGTCCCTGGCCCCTGACAGAGAGACCTCGACTGACACACACAGTCACGACAAACATGACACGGCCCCAGGAGGGCCAGGGCACAGGCGCTGAGGAACATATACACACACTCCCACAGGACACAGCCTCACACAGAGAGGCATGAACAGAACCAAACCACACATGGACTGACATGGACCCAGAATCAGATGCAGTTATGGATATGGACAGAAAGACACAGAGATAAGACACACATTGAAACAGATTGCTCATGGGGACACATGAACCCTGCAAAGAGAGCCACACACAAGGTTAGGCAGAGATGCAGACAAAGATACGGAAACAGCGAATGGACACATATATGTACAAAGACATGGAGAGGCATGTGAAAGACCCTTCAATAACACACAAATACACACTACACACAGACCCCCACACCCAAACAACCAGACACACATAGACAACCAGACCCAGACACAGAGCTGTAATTCACACACAGATACAAACATAAGAAACAGCCTTACACGGTACACAGCATGAATGCACCATGCCACTGACTGTGCACTGAATGGTTAAGATGGCAAACTGTGGGAGTTCTTGTTGTGGCTCAGCGGAAACAAATCCAACTAGTATCCATGAGGATGCGGGTTCAATGCCTGGCCTTGCTCAGTGGGTCAGGGGTCTGGGTTGCTGTTAGCTCTGCTGTAGGTCGCAGACTCGGCTCCTATGTTGCTGTGGCTGTGTAACAGGCCAGCAGCTGCAGCTCCAATTCAACCCCTGACCTAGGAACTTCCATATGCCGCAGGTGTGACCCTAAAAAACTTTCTCATTTATATATTTTATCACAACTTTTTAAAAAGAGAAAGGAGTTCCCGTCATGGCTCCACAGAAACGAATATGGCTGGTATCCACGATGCAGGTTCAATCCCTGGCCTCGCTCAGTGGGTTAAGAAGCTGTGGTATAGGTCGTAGACACAGCTTGGATCCCGTGTTGCTGTGGCTGTGGTGTAGGCCAGCGGCTATAGCTCCGATTCGACCCCTAGCCTGGGAACCTCCATATGTCGTGGGTGCAGCCCTAAAAAGACAAAAAGATAAAAATAAATAAATAAATAAATAAATAAAGAGAGAAAAAGGTCACACGAACACACAGAGATCTACACAGACACGCCCAGCAGGCACACATACTCTGGAGACCAACACACCCCATGCCGACCCATGGAGACATGGAGATGGGGCAGGGTGTTCTGTGGGGACAGGGACAGAGTGGGACAGAGAGGTGCATGCTCTCACCCCTCCCTACACACTACAGTGTCGTGAGAGGAAGGCAAGGAGACAGATTGCGCAGGACAGCAGCAAAGCCGTGAGAGAGCGCCTGAGAGATGCAGCACAGAGATAAACTAAAAGGGAGACAGACACGTCTCAACCACTGGCTGACACCACCCAGACTCAGGAGGCAGCTGCAGAGACAGGGAGTGTGAACAATGAGAACAGTGAGTATGTGGTGCGAATTAGCAAGAGCAAAGACAAGAACAAAACAGAGCAAGCTATGGAGTGAGAGAGAGAGAGAGAGAGAGAGAGAGAGAGAGAGAGAGAGAGACACTGAGAGAGGAGGAAGAACAGGCTGGGGAACCAGCAAAAGCAGCCTAACACATCAGTGGACGAGGAAGGCATTCAGGGAGGGGAAAACCCAAGTTCAAATGAAGCAGGAAGACAGAGACCAGAGGGATGGGGAGGTGGGGGTGGGGGAGGACCAGAAGGGGAGCCAGGGGGACACGGGGGAGCCGAGGCTGACTCACTGTGAGGGCAGATCCAGGGAGGTGGGCGGAGGATTCCAGGTGTCTGGGTAGCCGAGCATCCAGTCTGACCAGACTTTCACACTGGGGAGCAACTCCTTCAGGTCCGGGACGAAGGACGACACCTTGATGTCATCTTGGTCCTCCTCATTCTCAGGAGAGCACAGCTGAGCTGCAGAGGCAAAGGGTGAGAACTGGGCCTACGTCTGCTGTGGCCCCTGAGTGAGGTCGGGGGCGCTGGGACGGCAGCAAGCTCTTAGGGAAGGGAGACCAAGTCCACAGGAAAGCTGGGCCCGGAAGCGAAGGCCAAGTGCCAGCACCTAAGTGGATTCTGAAAAGCAGGACAAAGAGAGAACCAGTGCACTGGGTCTGCCCTGCAGCCAGCTGTCTCTGCTCCACCTGGGGCCTGGCTGAGGTCACTACTCTGGCTGCCAGCACCTGTCCCCGCCCCCACTCTCAGCTTTCCCTCAGCTGTCCTGAGATGGCACCAAGATTCCTGCCAAAACTTTACAACCTGAATTTGATCGTGAGGAGATACCAGAAAAACCTAAAAATTGCGCAAAATAAATGGCCCATACACTTAAAAAATGTCAATATCATGAAGGACAGAGGAAGCCAAGAAACGATTCCAGACTGAAGGGAACTCGAGAGACATGACATGATCCTAGAGGGGATCCTAGACCGGAAAGAAACTTTTTTTTAGGACAATTGGTACAAACTCAGTAAGGTCTGTAGCTTCAATAATAGTACTCTATCAATGTTGGCTTCCTGATTTTGATACCAGTACTGTTATGTACAAGAATGTCCTTGTGACTAGGAAATATACAGCCAAGTATTTGGGAGGAAAGGGTTGCCATGTCTGCAACTTACAACAAATGGTTCAGAAGAAATATAAGAATAAGCATTAAGTGTGTGTGTGTGTGTGTGTGTGTGTGGAAAGAGAACTTAAGGCAAACATGCTAAAATATTAACAACGAGGGAATCTTGGTGAAGGGTATGTAAGAGTTTTTAGTATTATACTTGCAAGTTTTCTGTAAATTTGAAATTGTTTCAAAATAAAGTTACCCCTACCCTCCCTCCAACACAGCCCCAGAAGCTGGAGGGCATTCATAAAAAGTTGTGGCAGGAGAACAACAGAGGGGCCTGACTACTCATCAAAACCGATGCAAGAGCTGAAAGAAAGGTGCATCCTTCAGCCCTACCTTGCGTGACTCGGCCATCAGGCTTGGAATTCTAAGGGAGGCCTTAAAGGCTATGGAGACATGGTTCAACCCACGGGCTAAAAAGAACCCTTGCTCTGGTCCAGGCAGTCTCCTGAGACGGCTGGTCCGCAGTAGGTATAGCCCCCACAAGGTACCAGACCACGAGGGACATTTGAAGAGAGGGAGCATCCAAACATCAACTGTGAACACTGGCAGAAACAAACTCACTTTTCTCTTTTGTTTTTGTCTTTAAGCTGCAGGAACACGCAGCAGTTCAGAGGCAGAGTGAAAATCCTAACTACTAAAGGAGGAGAGAGAGGGCAGAGTTCCCCACAGAGGAAAGGGGGCCACAGAGGCGGTGGGACCGGGTAGCTGGGCAAAAGGAAGAGGGGATGTTGGGAAGAGGAAGCGCAGGGCAGAGGGGGAAGCCACGGAGAAAGCAGCGTGGCATTCTGAGCTCATCTGGCCGGGGCCCAGGAGCTGGCAAGCCCTCCGGTCAGTGAGGGGGCCCCTCATCTGCTTACCTTTGGCCGACTCCTTAAGTAAGCAGGTGCAGCGCCGCACCAGGAGAGAAAACATGGCCAGGCCCAGGGCTGCGGCTTGTTCCTGGATCACAGAGCGGCACTCCTCCGAGAAGCAGTCTGAGGAGAGGCAAAGGCAATGCCATCAGCACCCCGGCGGCCAAGGGCTCCTCCTCCCCACCCGACTAGGCTTCGTCCCTGAGCTCCTCTTCCTCAGCTAAGGCTGGGTGTTGTGAGATTCCCTCTCTTGAAGGGCAGCTGAAGGGCTAAGTAATGTAATGCACGTGAAGTACTTACCTCGTTGCCTGGCCTGTGGGTGAGAACCCAATCAGGGTATTATAGGGCTCGCCTGTGTAAACTGGGTAATCCCATCACTTCCCCAGGACCAGCTACCTCAAGACAAGCTGTTTGAGTCAGAGCTGCATGCTCTCTCCCTTTAGTTGCCTCTGCAGCCATAGGAACAAGCAGTCATGTCTCATTAACCCAGTCTCTCTAATGTACAGACAGAGGGAATACCACCACCAAGATCAGAAAAATACAAATTCTGACTTTATCTTCTTGAATTTGGGTCCTTTTTTTTTTTTTTTTTGGTCTTTTGTCTTTTGGGGGCCGCATCTGCGGCATATAGAGGTTCCCAGGCTAAGGGTCCAATCAGAGCTACAGCTGCTTGTCTACACCTCAGCCACAGCGACACCAGATCCGAGCCAAGTCTGCAACCTACACCACAGCTCACGGCAATGCCAGATCCTTAACCCACTGAGCGAGGCCAGGGATCAAGCCCGTGTCCTCATGGATGCTAGTCGGGTTCGCTAACCACTGAACCACGACGGAAACTCCTGGTTCCATTCTTCCCTCTGTCTCTCCTCAGAGAACACACATGACACTTACAAATCACCTATTTTCACTGAATGCATTAACTTTACACAGGACAGTTCATGGCACATAATAAGCACTTAATCAGAGTTAGCTTTAATTTTCACAAATTCTTTCCCCCAGGGCTAAAAAATAAATCCGTCTTCCAATACTAGCACCCTCTCCCCCTCGCCGTCTCAGACGGCCAACTTCCTCTGGCTGCAGGTCAGGGAAAGGAGCCACCTTGGTGGCAGCCAGGGCTATTCCTTAGAGGGAGCCACAAACACACCCTCCAGCCACCGCCTGTACTGGCTCCTTCAGTGGCTCCCCCGAGAGCTACTTCACCCAGACTTGAGAGGAACAGGTAACAGACAGAAGGCAGCCGTCCAGCCTGCAGCCTCAGAGGAGACGACAGCCTATACACACAGGAGATGGAATCAGGGGCCAGGCCTGCTTGCTCTGGCAGCAGCTGATCTGTTAACTCCCTCTGTGATACAGGAGAACTCTCAGAATCTCCAAGTGTTAAAAGGATAATTAGCCACACGTTTGATCTCTGTCCCTGCCTGCATTTTGACCTCAATAGCTGAGAGGGAGCCCTCCCGCCTCTCTCCTCACTGACACTAGTCTTTTCGATAGGACCTAACCGAAGTCCTGACTTCGGGAGATGCTACACAACCACAGTTATTCCTAACCTCCTTGGCCTCGGAATCAAACATGACTGGAGTCTGCAAAGCCAGCCCCAAACCACTTTAGAAAGCCCTGGGAGTGAGAAGGAAAGGCTGCTGCTCAGAAGGTCCCAACATATGAATAGCATCGGTGTGGCAAATCTTCTATTGTGGCTTTTCTGCCAGCCTTCCAGATGCCCAGTGGTCCCAAACGCCAGCCTCTAACTTTCCAATTCAAACGTGGCAGCAGTAAGGAAGTGGTAACAATCCATGTGATTAGAATAGATCACCACTCTCAGTCTTCTGGTGAGGCCCTTAACGTCTGCTGAAGAGACAGAAAACAAGCCTTCAAGAACCAAGCGGATGGAGGGTGGGGTAGGGAAGGGGAAGGTGTGTAAGCCAACCTGAGGGCAGTTGCCAGCTTCTCTCCTCCACCCTCACTATAGGCAACGGCGCTGTCTGTACCACCCCGGCTCGGCCTAGGCCCCTGCCAGGCACTGCCAGCATCCTGCCTGTAATCGGCAACAAAGCCCAGAATGGGAGAGTGAGTCCAGAAGAGAGGAAGTTAGGACAGGATGAGTGGAAGCCAGAGCCTGGTAGCTGACACAATGAGTACACACTAGTGTCCCCATGTCAACTGAGCGTCTCAGGCAGAAGTTACCTGTACAGAGAAGGCCCTCAGAAGGGATAGGAAGGGACGGGAATCTTAGCTCCAAGGGCTGCCAGGAGCCCAGGACTACAAGAAGACACTCTCATTAGCCTGGATAAGGACAAGATGGGCCAAAGGGAGATGACTTTCACCAAGACGCCTCTATTTTTATGATAAATGGCAACCTCAGGTTAGACTCTGGATTTAGGGCTCAAGGGGGAGAATGACCTGCTTAAAAAAAATGACACTGAAGATTCTGGGGAGTCTAGGCTGGCATCTTTTTAAAGCTTCCTACAAGAAGGTCTAGAGACCAGGTCGGGTAGCAACAACTGCAGCCTCTCTGCTGCATCTGGAAAGGCTCAACTACCTCTCAGAGCGGCAGCTAAAAGGCAGCGTCATGACTGCGCTGCTCTTGGACATGGTCAAGTCACCTCAACCCTTCAGCCTCCCCGCCCCATTCCCCCTCCTTCTCCCTAGGAAGGACCTGGCAGCACTCCCTGCTGTGTTCTGGTCTGGCCGATGGTACAAACCAGTAGGCTGCTCCACTCTGATCAAGCAGGTGGCAGTATCAAAGCTAGGGTGAGAATGCCTGGGTCTCAGTCAGCTCTCTAGCCCCTTCATGTAGAGAACCTTCTGGAAGGCAGGCCCTCCTCCAAGGCTCAGCGGTACCACAAGAACATACTGAACATCTACAGACCCTGAGCTAAAGAACAAAGGTACAAATAAAACAGGGGCCTTGCAATCTTGGGACCTTTCAAATGGGTTAAAAAAAAAAAAAAGACAATTACTGTAGTTCCTGCTGTGGTGCAACGGGATCAGGAGAATCTCTGTAGTGCCAGGACACAGGTTCAATTCCCGGCCCGGCACAGTAGGTTAGAGGATCCAGCTGTGGCACAGGTCGTAACTGCAGCTTAGATATGACCACTGGTCCAGGAACTCCATATGCCACGGGGTAGCCAAAAAAAAAAGGCAGTTATTTACCCTCAAGTAATAATGGCAGCTCAGACCCAGGGCCGCCTCCAGTGAGAAAGACATCTCACTTCAGAAAATGCCCTTCACCTCACTTAGGCTTGTCCAAGGATGCCAGTCCCTGAGAAGTACCCGCTCTTATACAAGAAAGCAGGGAAAATAGCATCCAGATTCCCAGGTCTACCCACTTTGGGGCTGGGCCTAGGAAACCAGCCCCAGACTTACAAATGCCCATATATATCCCTAGAATTGGGCTGGACCAGGCCAACAAGTGATGTGGGGTGGGGAAAGGAAAAAGCATTGTTTGCCTTGGTATTTGCCTGGGTTCCTCTGGCTTTGTGTCAGGTAGCAGGAGCCTGACATGAGCTGAGGAACTCATTAACATTGTGAAACAGCCTTTCCCCTTCTTTCCAAAAGCAGGCTCGTTCAAGAGTGTAGGGGGATGGTTCTGGCGAAGGAAGTCAGATGGAAATATTTCTTACCAAGAGAGTCGCCGGAGGTCTGAACTTAGCTCTGCCCCTTCCCACATGCTCTCAGGTGGGCAGGTGACCACAGCTCCCACTATTCCTCTGCCCAAATACCTGCTCAAGCAGAAATACTCTTCTGGCTCCTAGGTAACAGGGAGACTTTCTCATTTTTCTGAGAACATATTCATGGAAAACATAAACCAACTGTCGTCAAAGTTGTATGAAATCAGGAAATGGAGCGGCCGGGAGAAGGCTGCCATGTGGCCGGATGTTATGTATTTCTAATTAGTGCTATACATCTTTCAACAGCAAGTGTCCTTCTGCTGGGAAACACAACACACTGCCCTTGTTATTGTAACTGTCAGAGAAGTGCTTAAACAGATAATCTCCAGGAAAAGTGATAAACACGTCCCCTCTCCCACCAGTGTGTGCGCGACGGTGCTGCCAAAGCAAAGCTGTGCTTGACGGCTCCAGGATGGCAGAGTGTCCTCCTGCAGGAAACGGGAGTGAGGCAGGAGGGGGGAGAGGGAAGAGGAGGGGAGGAGGGGCAGGCCCACCTGCCCGGACCCACTGAGCCCAGCCGAGAGACAGGGGTTCAGAACCATCACTTCTGATCAACTTCTGGGTCCGTGAGAAATCTGGAGGAAACCAAATCAGCAGGGATGAGGTTCGGCTGGTCACAGAAAAATCTGGCAGCAGTGGAACAAGCAGAGCTCCCCTGGTGTACAGAGCCAGCTTCCTGGCAAGGGGATGAAAAGAGTAATGAAGGGAAGACACAGGATGGATGACACATAAGTCTGATACCCTGACAGCCACAGAAGGCATTCAGAGGGCACTGCGGTCCACTAGCCACTCCACCAGAGGGAACCAACTATTTGCACAGCTCCTTAATTAACAGCGGGATAAAAACGTAGGCAACACCACTTATTGGCTGATTCTGCCCTCAGCAGCAACTCCCGGAGAGAGGAAGTGAATGGTCAGTCACCTCCAAACTAACACCACCTGGAGGCGATTTGTTGGCTCTTATCTTTCAGACATGAGGCTGCTTTTCTCATGAGTCAGTCAGCAGTCAGACACAGGGCTGGCACAGTTCCTGAGCAGCCCACCAAAATCTCCTTGTCTACAGGAAGTGGGCAGTGAGAGCATCTTTCGACGGCTGCTGTTGGGGCCACAGAGTTCCCTGTGGCAGTTGCTGGCAGAAAGGGAGCTGGAAGAGTCAGTCATTGTACAGGAACCAGACAAAAATCTCACAGCAAAAGCAGAGATGTCCACGCCATCAGGGCATCATTTTATTCCCTGAGGAGCAGAATGAATGAGTCAGAAAAAACAGGCACTAATGCACCAAGCAAATTATTTCCGCACAGCAGCACAACAACAGGCTGGCTGGGTGGAAGGCAATCCATAGCCCCAAACAAGGAACATCTGAGACAAGACAGAGGAAAGGTAATATCTCCTCCCTAAGAGCCCCTACAGTCCTGCCTGCTACTCCTTCTGCGTTTTCCAGGATTAGAAAACTCTGACTTCTTTTAGCGGGTAGATATCTGGGCAAAGGAAATCCCAACCTCCTAAAAAAGAGTGACCTCTCCCATTAATTCCAAGGTTGTTTCTTTAGCCCAACTGTGGAGGACAGAAAGGAAAACAGGATATTGTCCGTGAGAAGAAGATCTTCTAATGGGGAAGACAGGAAGCATACACAGACACCCAATTAACTATAACTCAAGACAATGTACTATTACATGCCATGAGGAAGATGGAAATAAGATGCTTTCCTCTCACCAGAAGGAAGGAAAATCATTCCCAGCTAGTGTGTATCAGAGAAGGTTTCATGGAAGAGGGCGCTTCTGAGCAGGGCTGCAAGAGATGAACCAAGACAGACCGACAGGATGAAGGAGGAACCGAGTGTGCTAAAGAAGCACGAAGGTAGGGACACACCAGGCAGGTACCCGGACTATGAGCACTGTCCTTGACATGTCCTGTGACAGGGACCACAAAGCACAGGGCCCATGACAACACAGTAAGGAACACGCAGTGAGGAGGGCAGTTGCTCAGGTTGCTAAGTGAGGCAGAGGTGGCTACTTTATGAAGATTAGTCTAGTTGAAGCATTTAGGACAGATTAGCAGAGCTGGAAAAAAAGTAACAGGGAAGGAAACTGGTTGGGTAGCTAAGGGGATGTGAACTTGTTTGGATTAAGAGGAATTATAGGAAGAGCATTTCATAAACTTTATAATGCCAAAGAAATGGAAGGTCTTTCTTATAAGAAAGTGGGAGAGGGAACGCAAAGGAGCACACAGATGTGAGAAACGATGCAGAAGGAAAACGAAGAGATGAGCAGGTGGAGATGAAGCGGGGAGGGGAGGGCTCTCGCTGATAATCTCAGCAGGTTCCAGAGGATCCTGAGACCTTCAAAAGGGTGACACCCACCAAATGAGATCCAGGAAACGGGCAGAATGTGGGACTGCAGAACACCTGGAGGGGGGAGGTATGCGTCAGGGAGTCCCCAGGCTCCCACCCACTTGGCTCTGGGCCAGTCCTGTCTTTCCAGAACAAAGACACTTCAGGGGGTCAGAAATACTTGAGGAAGACCTTGCAGAAGGAAGCCTGGGAAGTCTGAACTGGCTCTCCCTGTGGAAGCCATTAGATATTCAGCACTTCATTTGTTTCCAATTCTTGTATGAGTGCAGCTCCAGGCTGTGGGGTGAGAGGCTCCTCTCTGACGTAATCAGGAAGCAGCTGCAAAATTAAGGAATCCCTCATGACATCATAAAAAGGGTCGATGGTTTACTGGGGAAAGTATAAAAATTAATTACATATTCCCACATGACTCCCTTCCCCTAAATCTGTACACACCCCCTCCCACCCCCACACATTCTCTCAGCAGCAACATCCAGAAGCCACCTCGCTGAACAGGTACAAAAGGGCAAACAAAACCCAGGAAGAGAAAGCTCTCTGAAGCACCCACTGTCTGCCCCACGCATTTGGAACTGTGTACGTGATGCCAACTGCTGGAATTTTTATACACGTAGCATGTTTCCCCAACAAAATTCTAAGCCTCTTGAGGACAAGAGCTATGTCAAGATTTCACATCCATGAAAATTAGCACCACGAAGGGATTCAAGAAAACATCTGCTGCTCCCAACAGCAGGTACACTTGTCTCTCCATCTGTGGGTCATAAATGACAATTTTACTGTGGCCAGAAATAATAACTAAGATATGGTGAGACCTGTGTTAGGCACAGAGCATTTGTGTGTGTGTGTGTGTGTGTGTGTGTGTGTGCGCGCGCGCACGCGCGCGCACTCTCAGAGCATTACAACAGATTGCACGGGAGGTATTATTCTCTCTTCCTGGCACTTGAGGAAATCGGCTCAGAGAAGTCAAATGACTTGCCCAAGGTCACAAAGCCAGGAAGTGTCAAAGCTGGGATGTGAATCCACTGTTCCCATACCTGTTTTTCAGATGCCTGTGATTCAAGTTTCAAACTCCAACTCTTCCTCTCTCCTTTGCTATGAACATAAAAACCTCAGACTACTCCACTGTTCTGCACAAAAAGCTCTGAGATAAGTATGTAAAAAATGAAATTAAAAACACAATACCATTTACAATACTCCCAAAGAAAACTAAATACTTAGGTATAAATCTAATAAAATACATATAGGATCTCCAGGCTGAAATTTACAAAACGCTGATGAAAGAAATCAAAGATGACCTAAATAAGTGGAGAGACTTAACCATGTGCATGGATTGGAAGAATCACTATCATAGAGATGTCAATTCTCCCCACATAGATTTATAAGTTTAAAAATTTACCATCAGAAGCTAAGCAAAGTTTTCTGCACACAAAGACAAGCTTACTCTAAAGTTTACACGGAAAGGCAAAGGACCTAGAACAGCTAAAGCAATTTTGTAGAAGAACAAAGTAAGCAGAATCATTCTTCCTGATGTTAAGTCAAACAAAGAAGGACAGCCTTTTCAACAAATAGTTGCTCGAGCAATTAGATAGCTACAAGCAAAAAAACAAACAAACAAACAAACACAAACCTTGACCTAAATCTCACAGCTTATGCAAAAAGTAACTGAAAATGGGTCAAAGACTTACATGTAAAACACAAGACCATAAAACTTTCAGACAAAAAATAGAAGAAAATCTTTAGGACCTAGGAGTAAGTGAAGAGTTCTTGATCTTGATGCCAAAAACACAATCTATAAAAGGAAATACATATGCGAGACCTTATAAAAATTAAAATACCTCTGTAAGAGGATGGAAAAAGCAAATTACGGACTGAGAAAATATATTTGCAAACTACACATCTTACAAAGGACTAGTATCTAGACTCTATAAAGAACTCTCAAAAACTCATCGGTAAGAAAGCAAACAAATTCAATCAGAAAATGAGCAAAAGACATGAACAGACATTTTACCAAAAAGGATATAAAGGTAAAATACAAGCACATGAAAAGATATTCATACCGTTAGCCATTAGGGAAATGAAAGTTAAAACTACAATGAGTTATCACTAAACATCTCTCAGAATGGCGAAGATGAAAAATAGTAACACCACCAAAAAGCTGGTGAGAGTGCAGAGAAATTGAATCATACACACATACTTCATTGGAATGTAAAATGGTACAGCCACTCTGGAGAATAGTCTGGAAGTTCCTTCTAAAACTAAAAAATGCACTTTTTTTTTTTTTTGGCTTTTTGCTATTTCTTTGGGCCGCTCCCGAGGCATATGGAGGTTCCCAGGCTAGGGGTCAAATCGGAGCTGTAGCTGCCAGCCTACGCCAGAGCCACAGCAACGCGGGATCCGAGCCGTGTCTGCAACCTACACCACAGCTCACGGCAACGACGGATCGTTAACCCACTGAGCAAGGGCAGGGACCGAACCCGCAACCTCATGGTTCCTAGTCGGATTCGTTAACCTCTGCGCCATGACGGGAACTCCCTAAAAATGCACTTATGATAAGACCCAGCAATTATATTCTTGGGCACTATTCCAGAGAAATGAAAACTTACGTCTGCACAAAAACCTGTACGCAAATGTTCACAGCAGCTTCATTCATAATGACTTAAAACTGGAAACGACCCAAATGTTCCTCACTGGGTGTGTGGTTAAACAAATCGTGGGACATCCATACTATGGGCTACTACTCAGTCTTAAAGAGAAAAGAACTACTGATATATGCGATAACTTGGAGAGATAATCAGGGAATTACGCTGAATCAAAAAAGCCAATTTCAAAAGATTACAGGCTATATGTTCCCATTTACGTAATATTCTTGAAATAACGAAATTATATAGAGGTGGAGAACAAGGGTCATGATTTGGGAATAGAAGGGGGCAGGGATAGTTCTTAAAAGGTAGCATGAAGGAGCTTTGTAGTGATGGAACAATCCTGCATCTTGATTGTGGAAGTAGTTACATGAAACTCCTAAAACTCTCTAAAACTCCCTAAAACTCTACAGTTTATCATTAAAACTGTATACAACTACACACACACACAAGAACATGAGTGCATGTATAACTGGCGAAATCTGAATAAGGTCTGCAGATAGCACCCATGTCAATTTCATGGTGTTGATACTTTGATACTAAAGTTACATAAGATGCTAACATTAGGGAAGAAGGGATGAAAGGTACACAGGACCTTCTGTACATATTTTTTTTATAACGTCCTGTGAATCTATAAGTATTTCAAAATGGAAAATTTAAAACAACTAAACAAATAAAAGCAAGCCAACAAGTAAAACCCAAAAAGATCTCACACAGGATTCCAGAAACGTTTCTCTTTTACATAGAAAAAAGGGCTATTTGGAAACAACCCAAATGTCCATCGACAGATGATTGGATTCGGAAGATGTGGTCTATATACACAATGGAATACTACTCAGCCATAAAAAAGAATGACATAATGCCATTTGCAGCAACATGGATGCAACTAGAGAATCTCATACTGAGTGAAATGAGCCAGAAACACAAAGACAAATACCATATGATATCACTTATAACTGGAATCTAATATCCAGCACAAATGAACAGCTCCTCAGAAAAGAAAATCATGGACTTGGAGAAGAGACTTGTGGCTGCCTGATGGGAGGGGGAGGGAGTGGGAGGGATCGGGAGCTTGGGCTTATCAGACACAACTTAGAATAGATTTACAAGGAGATCCTGCTGAATAGCATTGAGAACTTTGTCTAGATACTCATGTTGCAACAGAAGAAAGGGTGGGGGAAAAAATGTAATTGTAATGTATACATGTAAGGATAACCTGACCCCCTTGCTGTACAGTGGGAAAATAAAAAATAAATAAATAAATAAATAAATAAATAAATAAAAGAAAAGGGCTATTTGGGGGACAGTTTCTCAATTAGTGAGAACACCTTACACGGATGCTACAGCCCCTTGTTCTCATCATGTGCTGCCTTGCCTGAGTTGCTGGAGATGCCCAGTTGTGTGGTTCCTTATCTGGATAGAGTGAGAAACTGCCAGGGCAACCAAAAGGAAAATGAGAAAAAAAGGGAAAGTTCACTGAAGACAGAACTTCTGTCTAAAGTATAAGGAGTAAAGCAAGAGAACTTCATCCTCAAGGCTGTTACTCATCAGATCAGTAAAATCCATGTCAAATAGCACAGAGTGAAGGTGATGAGAAAGTGAAGAAAGATGACAAGAAGAATTGCAGAAGCTAAGTGAGCTGTTTAAACATGTTCTTGCTGCTCAAAAAATAAGTAAAGGTATAAATCTCAAACAAATGGTATGTGCATTCTTCAAACAGGGGCAGTCAGGGGAAAAAAAGCTGTTTAACACATAAGCCCTAGCACTGTTTTCTTCATAACTGAAAGTGCTTATGCATTTTCAGTGCTGCAATGCTTTGGACTGTCAATCACAGGATATTAAGAAGATTGTTTTTTAATTGGCAGATTAGCTACAATACTATGTTAAACTGCTCCTTTGCCAATAAATCTGGAAAGATCAACTTAAAAAAACAGACTTCTTCAAAATTTTAAAAAATACACGCTTGCTCGCTCTTTTTTTTTTTTTTAAATGGTCACATCCGAGGCATATGGAAGTTCTCAGACCAGGGAATGAATCAGAGCCGTGGCTGCAACCTGCCACAACACTGGCTCCTTTAACCCACTGCACCAGGCTGGGGATCAAACCTGCACCTCCTCAGCAAACAGAACCTCTACAGTCGGATTCTTAACCCACTGCACCACACCAGCAGGAACCCCACAGTTGCTCTTTTAGAAAACTGTTAAAATATAGTTGATTTACAACATTGTGCCAATGTGCTTGGTTTTGTTTTGTTTTGCTTTTTAGGGCTGCAGCTGCGGCATATGGAGGTTCCCAGGCTAGGGGTCTGATTGGAGCTACAGCTGCTGGCCTATGCCACAGCCACAGCAACATCAGATCCAAGCCTTGTCTGCAGCCTATACCACAGCTCACGGCAACGCTGGATCCTTAACCCACTAAGAAAGGCCAGGGATTGAACCCGCATCCCCATGGATACTAGTCGGGTTTGTTACTGCTGAGCTACAATGGAACTTCCATTTATGTCATATTTTAGATTTCATGTATAAATTATATCATATGGTATTTGCCTTTCTCTTTCTGACTTATTTCACTTAGGATGATATTCTCCAGGTCCATTCATGTTGCTACAAATGGTATTATTTCATTCCTTTTTATGGCTGAGTAGTATTCCATTGTATATATTTACCACACCTTTATCCATTCATCTGTGGATGGACATTTAGGTTGTTTCCATGTCTTGGCTATTGTGAATAGGGGTGCACGTATCTTTTTGAATTATAGTTTTTTCCAGATATATGCACAGGAATGGGACTGCAGGATCATATGGCAACTTTATTTTTAGTTTTCTGAGGAACTTCCATACTATTTTCCATAATAGTTGCACAAATTTGCATTCCCACCAACATACACTATCTAATTTGATATTCAGAAAAATACTGCAAACTGACATTGATATCCCCACTTTACAGACAAGAAAACTAAGCCTCAGAGAGGATAAGTTAACTTTCTTTATCAAGCTCACACAGCTGATAAATGGCTGAGGAGAGAATTCAAACCTCTGATCTGGTTGATTGCAAAGCTCTTTATGGCATTACAACATAACCACTACCTTCTGAAGGTGAGGAAATGATACCCGAAGGTGCTAGGCTCTCTCCAGAGGGCAGCTTGGCTTTCTTCCTTCTCTATACGGAGCTTGAGGGCTAAGAAATGTCCTGTGGGGTCTATCAATACATCTTGGCAAGATAGACAGTAAAACTATTTCTACTCTCTACAAGGAAAAATGAAAACACTTCTAAATGAGTGCCTAGCTTTTCCCAGGAAACACTCAAGGCAATTTTAGAAATGGTAAACCTATAGATTTCCTGGAAAAATTAAATCAATCCACAAATCAAAATATACTCCGGCGATCTCCACCTCTGTTGCTCTCTGCATTGGTATTTTTGTCACTTATAATTTCCTGCCTGAAGCTCCCGTTATGGCTCAGTGGTAACAAACCCAACTAGTATCCATGAGGATGCAGGGTTGATCCCTGGCCTCACTCCGTGAGTTAAGGAGCTGGCATTACCATGAGCTGTGGTGTAGGTCACAGATGCGGCTCAGATCCTGCATTGCTGTGGCTGTGGCATTTGCTGGTGGCTGCAGCTCCAATTTGACCCCTAGCCTGGGAACTTCCATATGCCACAGGTGTGGCCCTAAAAACCAAAAAACTAAAATAAAGTAAGAATCTCCTGCCTGATTCCAGGGTTATTCAAATACATGTCCCCTCTTGGGCAAGGAGAGATGTTTCCAGCAGAGTGGCATGCTGGCACCAGCTAAGCCCCTCAGGAATGGGGTGGCAGATGAGCGCCTGCCATTCCAGCATCTCACTTGGAGGAGTTATAAGCAGATCCTGTAGGAGCAAGTGTCTGCCTCTACATTGCTTGCCAGAGGTTTTGGGAGGCTTGTCTCTTTCCCAACATTTGAGGGGAGCAAAGGAGAAATAGATAGGAAGTGGCAGCTTACTAATTACACCAGGCAGGTAAATCTCTGTGGAATTCCATTAGGAGATCTGGGGTGTCTTGTGTCCGAAGTTATTTAAGGTTGTGGAGGAGAAGAGCAGTGAAGGAGGCTTCCTAAGACGCATGACCATTGGCCCACCTAGAAGGAAGCTTTTGCTTTAACAGTGAGAAGGACTTAATACAGCTACATTTCCTTCTGACAGAGCAGGCAGGGATCTGATTCAAACAGCCTGAAACCCACGTTTCTTGGTATGATGCTTCAGGAACACTTTCGACCCAAATTAAAGTTGGTGAGAGATAATGCTTGCAGACATCCTTATTCAGAGAAAGCTCCTTTGATATGGCAGGCAGAGAGGCAGAGAGGTGCCTGACTTTCATTTTAATAGATTAAATCAATTTCTTTATGTTTTAAGGCTTCCTGAAGGAATTTTAAGAGTTTAACAGGAGTTCCCATTGTGGCTCAGTGGTAACAAACCTGACTTGTATCCAAGAGGACTCAGGTTTGATCCCTGGCATCACTCAGTGGGTTACGGATCTGGTGTTGCTGTGAGATGTGCTGTCGGTCTCAGATGCATCTTGGATCCGGGCGTTGCTATGGCTGTGGAGTAGGCCAGCAGCTGCAGCTCCAATTTGACCCCTAGCCTGGGAACTTCCATATGCCTCGACTGCAGCCCTTAAAAAAGCAAAAAGAAAGAAAAGAGAGAAACATCTGACAATTTGCAAACAAAGCCAAAAATAAAACAATTCTGAGACAGGGCAGAGAGGTACCCAGGATAGGAAGGATCTCTTGGATGCCTGAAAAGATTTCTAGAATGCAAAGATTACACCATCAGACAAATCTTGAGGAGTCAGTACTGGAAAATGAGGTCAATGATAAAACATAATTCCTGGGTGGCTTCCTCTTAAATATCCAGATCCTCACATTCATCCTGCTCTGTTCCAGCAATTCACCCTAAAGATTTCCTCAAAGCTTTACAATCCAAGATCAATGCTCAAACGAGATCAATTAGGTAATGATTTCATCCAACTCCAACCACTGCAGAACATGTACTTCTAAAGCAGAAAAGAGATCAGGAGTTCCCACTGTGGCTCAGCAGTTTAACGACCTGATGCTGTCTCTGTGAGGATGTGGGTTCGCTGCCTGGCCTCACTCAGTGGGTTAAGGATCAGGCATTGCCACAAGCTGCAATGTAGGTCACAGATGCAGCTTGGATCCAGTGTTGCTATGGCTGTGGCGCAGGCCAGAAGCTGCAGCTCTGATTCAACCCCTATCCCAGGAACTTCCATATGCCACAGGAGCAGCCATAAAAAGAACAAAAAAAAAAAAGAAAGAAAGAAAGAAAGAAAAATCAATAGAATAGATAACTAAAGCAATTATGCAATTAGCACTTAATGAAGGTGACTAGAAACCCACTGAGGTATCAGCTAGTCCCCTCACTTGGAAGCTCTAGAAAGGAGATCCCCTTCAGTATTTGTATTCAGTTGGCTGATTGGTTAGTTCATCGACAATACTAACTGAAATCTACATATATTGTTTTAAACTGGATTTACATTTTTTGTTTATATTTATTCTTTTATACCTCATTCCACAAAAGATTTGTGACCACTTAGGGCAAATTCAGCTATAATGAAGTAATATTAAAGTAGATGTAGGAGTTCCCGTCGTGGCTCAGTGGTTAACAAATCCGACTAGGAACCATGAGGTTGCAGGTTCGATCCCTGGTCTTGCTCAGTGGGTTAAGGATCCAGCGTTGCCGTGAGCTGTGGTGTAGGTTGCAGACACAGCTTGGATCCCGTGTTGCTGTGGCTGTGGTGTAGGCTGGTGGCTACAGCTCCGATTCTATCCCTGGCCTGGGAACCTCCATATGCCACGGAAGCGGCCCTAGAAATGGCAAAAAGACAAAAAATAAAATAAAATAAAGTAGATGTAGAAAATCAGGACCAAGAAGAGGGAAAACACAAACATGTCAGTCATGTAGGTTAACGGTCTTCTATGAATGAACTAAAATTTTCCTCTGATTTTCCTGGCAATCAAAGGAGAAAAGGAAACACCAACAATTGTATTGTTGTCATTATTGGAAAGAAATAAGTATATCAGTTCCTCAGGAAAAACAAGTCTTTTCTCAGCGCTGAGTTCTAAAATAATTTTCTTAACATGGACTCTATGCAAGGGATACTGTGTCAGAAAAATGAACAATAATCTTGAACAGGCTTTATAACACATGGCATTATAGCACATACTGTTAAAAGATATCCAAGAAATATCGCCCTGAAGATATCTGTATGGTGAGACAAAATATTTATGTATCATAATCTAAGACTGTTTTTCTAAAAACATAGATATAGGAATACTTTATATATTGATAGATTTATAATGCTGTTAAGAAACTCTTCAATAAAATAATGTTAAATTAGGAGATGGTAATTCTTATTTCAAAGGATTCATGAAGGGTTTCTTTAAGCAGAAAGATCCCCAGTGTCTAACATATTTGCCCAATATTCAGTCTATGACAGAGGGACCAAGGGTCAGAGAAACTCACATGCAAGAGCCAGAGCAGTTGATGATGAAAGGCTAAAGTATCCTAAAATCTTGAGGAATCTTAGATAAAGGATAACATGACATATGCTATAAAGGAGTCTTATTTTAAGAAGACCACATGACATATTAAAACATATATGCTATTAAATATATATATATAAACACAGATGTATGGATATGAAAGGGAAATAGTCTAAACTGTAAAATTCAATTTATGTACATTTTTGGGATATTTCTAAAACAAAAAGTACAACAGCATGCTATAAAGCAAAGAGATTTAAAAGCTAAATTTATATTTGAACACTGGTACAGAGAACAAAGCTCCATGATTCTGGGATTAGCATCCCCTGCCAAACACAGTCTTTAAGCACCAGCTCAACTTCATTTTCTTGGTGAGATTTCCTCCATTTGGAGGACAGAACTGACCTGCTTCTGCCTAGTTCAAAAGACCTAACAGATTTGTCTTTAGAGCACTGTCTTGCCTCTGACAAAGGGCCCACACCAAGACTTCCCTCGTGGCTCAGTGGTTTGAGGGTCCGGCATTGTCACTGCTATGGTATGGGTTCGATCCCTGGCGGCATGCCATGAATGCAGGAAAGGGGGGGGGGGGAAAGGAGGGGCCCACAGCAAAAGGCAGTGAGTGACAACAGCCAGGAAGAAATGAAATAGCAAACCTGGCTCTGTGGTCTCGAATGGCTCTTCTCCTACCCTCACTCTTCGAAGCCCACCTTTTTCCTTTCCATTATCTAAGTCCTTCTTCCAGGACCCAACATAATTAAACCTGTACCGTGCTGCCTGATAGGCCTTCTTTCTCTGGACTCTTAAGTATTTCCATCCATAACATGCACTACGTAGGTGGCTCCAAGTCACTCTAGAGTAGGAGTTACAATTTATCAAGCTCCCCCCACTAGGCTGGGAATCCCATGAGGGCAAGGTCTACAGTGCAGACTCCCAAGCACTTACCTGGTCATCAGAGACAGCTGTTCTGTGCAGCACCTCACTAAGTGCTGCATCAATTCCTTTCCTTCCACACAGTCTACATTTACTAAGCAGCTACTACATGGAAGGCCCTACGCTAGGCATTCTGCTTTCAGAGTTGAATCAGACATGAACTAGACCCTCGAGGAGCTGAAATCTAATAGGATTCCCATAGTTAACTAAAAATCAAAAGAAAGGGGAAACTATCTTAAGAGATTATGGTGTGAAATGACACGAATGAGGAAATTTACTATTACAGAGTTTAGAAAGGAAAACCTGTAAATGGCCTAAGTGTCCATGAGTGAAGGACTGCTTAAATAAATTATGGGACATAGATATAAAAAAATAGCCATTTAAAAGGGTGAGATAGCTGTTTATAAAAATGTGAGTATACAAAAATGATATGACCAAAGCTACTATTTACTGAACCTTTACTATCTGCCAGGAAGAAGGGCAGGGCAGAGGGGCAAGCAATATGTAGAAGGAAACAGAAGTGCAAAAAAGGCTTTCTTACTTCCAGTCCCTTCTATAAGCCTAGCTATATCCTTGTCCTCATGTCCCTTACAACGTATTTCCTTTCTTGTTTAAGATATCTTAAGATGGTTCTTGTTATTTTTAGACACTCCTAACATACAGGGTAAAAAAGAATAAAAAATGGGGTTGGTATTTGTCAAAACTCATCAAACTGAACACTTAAAATCTGTTTAAGTGCATTAAAATCTGCATTATTGTTTTATGTAAATTATACCTCAACTTAAAAACAGAAACAGGAGTTCCCATCGTGGCTCAGCAGAAATGAATCTGACTAGCACACACGAGGACACAGGTTCGATCCCTGACCTCACTCAGTGGGTTAAGGATCCAATGCTGCCATGAGATGTGGTGCAGGTCACAGATGTGGCTCGGATCTGGCATTGCTGTGGCTGTGGTGTAAGTAGGCAGCTGCAGCTCCAATTAGACCCCTAGTCTGGGAACCTCCACATGCTGCAGGTGTGGCCCTAAAAAGACAAAAAAAAAAGAAATTAAAAAATTTAAAAAAAACAAAACCCCACAAACAGTGAGGCTGAGACAGTCTGAATATATGGAGGACACCGACACCAGTAAGAGAAATACTGTACACAGGAGGAACAGTTCCAGTGGGGCAGGGGCTGATCTGCTGCACCACCCAGATCCCCTCTGGGACTAACACGCTCATTCTTCCAGCTGCTGGGAATGCTGGCAGCAGATCTCAGCTGATCCTGCTCCCAGACTTGCTCTCAGATGAAGAAAAGCATTTCCCCAACGTCACTCCCCTCCCCAGGAGTAATTCACATTCATCGACTTGGAGATGAAGGGCAGGTGAGGGTATTAAAGATTCAGCCCCTTTGGCCCCATATGGGCCTACTCTAAAGGGTTAGCCCCTTTAAGCTGCTCCAGAGCTCCTTAGAGGCCTGGCTGCGGCCTTTGTTACATCTGCAGTGCTGTTCAACTTCTCCCTTGCCCCATCCTGCTTCGGTCACACACCCTCAGGCACTGATCCTCAGAGCATTCCCCAGTCCAGGTCCTGGTGCTACACATCTCCATCACGAGAGCGCGCTTCCTGGGGAAACGGACTTGGAATGTGTGAGAAACGGGATGAATCGGCTTTGAATAACCTCGAAATTCCAGGTGAAAATGCCCAAGATGACATCAGAAATGTGGGCTAGAGCTCATGAAAAAGACGTGGGCAGACAAGAGATTTGAGAGAGATCCAAAGAGAGGCAACAGTTAAAACCACAGGATTCGGAGTTCCCATCGTGGCGCAGTGGTTAACGAATCTGACTAGGAACCATGAGGTTGCAGGTTCGGTCCCTGCCCTTGCTCGGTGGGTTAATGATCCGGCGTTGCCGTGAGCTGTGGTGTAGGTTGCAGACGCGGCTCAGATCCTGCGTTGCTGTGGCTCTGGCGTAGGCTGGTGGCTGCAGCTCCGATTGGACCCCTAGCCTGGGAACCTCCATATGCCGCGGGAGCGGCCCAAGAAATAGCAAAAAAAAAAAAAAAAAAAAAAAACCCACAGGATTCTCTGATACACCAGCGAGGAGAGGCTGAAGAGAGGAAGGCCGAGGTAACAGGTCAGCGTGTGTCGAAGGGTGTGGAGAAAGGGAGGAGCCGAGACACAGGAGGAGAAGGGAAGAACAGAGAGAGAGAATACAGAGTTCTGCTCACTGAGAGCATTTCTGGACAGTGTCCCGTCAACAAACGCAGATGCTACCAGAAAAGCTAAGAAGAAACCCGACAAATGCTTAACAAACCCCTGTTAATTAAGTTGAGTAGGACACGTGCCCTGCAGGATGTTCAGCGTTTGCGGGGTTGTCTTCAGCAGCTTCTGTCCTATAGTGACAGGCACGGAATCATCTGGGTGCCCTGCACTGGATCCACGGTTAGCCTGGTAAGCAAAGAGAAGTTGACATGGCCTCGTACATGAACCTAAGTGCGCCAAGACAGAGTTCAGCTCCATGAGCAACTTGGAAGAAACTTCCTTCTGAAAGGTGTCTTTCAAGAGCATTCCCAGGGATCTTCTGAACAAACAGCTGGAATCCTTGAGAAGGATCGCAGCCCACATGGACCAAACTCAAACTTCAGTCAAACCCACAGACATTTAAACAGACAGGACTGGAGGGGACGGGGCCACAGCAGAGTCGGCAGAAGGAGGGAGGACGGTAACATCACTTACAGGTATTAGCAACATCCTCAATGCTTTGATTACAAAGAAAGGAACTTTTCTTAGCCACAGCCCCCTGAGGTAAATGGCATACCACCGCAACAGGTGTTAGGTGACCTCCAGTCCTAGACCGGAGTAAACAGAATTTAACTTCTGCTCCTGTCCCCAGTGCAGCTATGCGACATTCTCAATGACTCACTGACTTTCCCTGTTCTCCTCTGGGTGTGGCTGGGGGATCCCCACATCTGCGTCTCTTGCCCCGACTCCTCCTGCCCAACCTGCAATCAAAGGCCAAGGCACGAGGCATCCCTGACGCCCAAGAGCTGGTATGCCTGTATTTCCCGCGGAGATCTGAAAACCTGTTGGAGTTCCAAAACGCAGCACCAATTTCAGATCTGATCAGCCTCTCTGAAAGTCACAGTTACCATACAGCTGAATAAAATATTTTTTCATAAATTTAACGCCAGCGTGTCTGTGTTTGGAAATTCTGAAAATACATGTTGTATGGTTTACTGCACTGGAAAAGGTGCCAACAGAGATTCAAAGGAAGGGAAGTGTATAACTGTTTCCTTTCAAATGCATTTTCCAATGGGATCCATTCAGGGAAAAGGCTGGAACTAACTAAAACATTATTAAAAACTGTTATGGAAAGAGACAGGGAGATGGAAAAAGAGAGACCCAAAAAAGCGAAATACATAACCAAGAGTGAGACAGACATACAAGGAAAAAGAAAGGGGCTCTGGGCAGAGAGACAGGTTGGACAGGGAGGTGGGGTGAGATGGAGTTTTGTCTGGCAGTTGCTGTTCGTGGTCTCATACTGCAGAGATCAATCGATCCGGGCTGCAGTGCTGCTGGCCCAGTGGCACAAGACAAACCACAGGGTTGGCTTCGAGTTCGGCACTTGCGAACTGCTGACCTTCAGTTTTCAAACCAAAAATATTCTTTGGGAAACGGTAATACCAGGTTCAGCCCAACCAGCCAAGCAAAAACAAGGACTACTAACCTGAAGTAACACCCGATTCAGTTACATCAGGCACCAGCCCTTCACAGGCATCAACCGGGAAGTCTGCAGACCTGAAACCACACCCCACCAAAAACTAACTCCAGGTTCTGACTCAACCAGCGAGGCAATGATAACCAGAAATACTAAAACAAGTGACATGGTGTTTCAAAGCTGGCTTTACCAGGACCTACTCCAGGAGGAAGGCCAGTCCTCGCTCACAGAGCCAGAGATATGGCAATTCTTTCTGAGGTCACATGTGCATGACTCCAGTGGAATCTGCATGCAATGCTTGGGGCAGGGTTTGGCAATGACTTGCAAGCCATTACATTTCTAGACAAAGAATTAACAGTTTGTAGTGAGTTAGGTTTTTTTGTTGTTGTTTTCTTATCTTTTTCCAAATCCATCTAAGCAAGGGTAGTGCTAAGATCTCTCTCCCAAATGGGGATACTTGTGAGCATGAGCGGGTGTGCCCTTAGGAACTCATACATAGGGACTATCCCTGGGCAAACCAGGACGTACTGTCTGTCACCCTAGCCTAAGCCATAGCAGTTTTTCTTCTCCCTGGGTCAGTGTTATACAATTTCAGCTGAGAAGAAACTTTTTAAAAAGCTAGGACTACTCCTGATGAGTGCCAAAGCACTTTCTTTTCGAGCTCCTCCAAAGGAGAGGTAAACAAATCAATTAAGTTAACTGCAAAAACTAACAAGAAAGATTGGGCTGACAATCAGGATTCTGGAGAAGCTAAAAATTCCAGGCAGCAGCTTCAGGGGAAGAGGGAAATGTGCCACAGACGGAGCTGTTGAGGCTGATCCACCAGGCCTCTCGGTGCTGGGCCCTGATGCCTCAGCCAGCTTCAAACAGCGAGTGGAGGGCGGGCAGACCTTGGTGCGAGTTTGCTGAGTTCCAGGCCATCATTCTTGAGGGTGTAATAACCATGGGCTGTAGCACACATGTTGAGGGATGAGGGAAAAAAATAAACAGAGAGACAAAAGAATGAGGATGCACTGCCAATTTCAATTGTGCAGCTTTTATTTTTAAATGCTTATCAAGCTGAGAGAGAGCAGAGTTCTTGGAAAACAAGGTTTCCTTTTTTCCAATGCCAGCGTAAAACACCCTCAAGGACGGGCACCGCACAGACTGTAACAACAAGGAACGTGGCTCTGCATCCTCCCAGCAGCACAGGCCGCCATGGGTCCCACGCTGCTCTGATTTCGGCTCAGCTGAGAACTCAAAATAACAGGCCCGTTGCCTCTGGTAAAAACTGCTCTTTTTAAATTTTTTATTAATCTCCAAACTGGCTGTGTTAGAATTACAGCCCATTACCTACCAACTCTCTTCACTAATAAAATAAATTTGTAAAAGGCCTAATTACTACTTTTCCTGAAGTACACTACCTGGGGACCAAGTACAGGAAGCCGAGGGCTCAACCAGTTGTCAGCTGGGGCGGGGCCTCAGGGGAGGACTGGAGTCGCCAGAGAAGAGGGTATGAGGGCCACAGGCGAGCCTCAGAGCCCATGCCCCAAAAGAAACAAAAGGGCACGAACCCTGTTTGCGTTCTGAACCAGCACTGCCAGGACCCAGGCCATCGTGGCATTTGGGGAGGCCTGTCACGGGTTACACAGGCCTGTGCTGCCCACGCCCCAGCTCAGCAGAAAAAGAGAACTGCAGTCCAAGACAGATGGATCCTGGCTGGACTCTCAGCGGAGAGCCTGGAGAGTCTGACCAGTAAGGGAACAAACAACCATCCTTCCCACCTAACCCTCTCTATCCTCCCACCCCCACTGAGGCCCCCAAAGCAGAAAAATACACAAAACAACAACAACAAATGCGGGCAATTGCACAAGAGCTGTACCGTGAAGGCGAGGCCGACTGCAACAACTTCTGGGCTGTGCCCTGCACCTCATCCCAGAACACTGATTACAAAGCTGGAAACGTTCCTCACCCGCTGAGCCAATCAGCCCCTCATCCAGGGCTGGTGCTGAGAAGGCTGACTAGAAACCAGCAGTCAACGCTGACACACTCATTTATAACAAAAGGTGTGTATTCAACGAACTAGTCCAACCGCAGACAAAAAAGTAAAGACAAAACATGACTGTCATTCTTAACTGTCCACGAAGAGCCCTCCTAGACAAATCCTGCGCATCTCTGGGACTTTGGTAAGCAGTATTTCTCCTCCAGAGAACCCTAAAAATCAACTGCTGCCAAAGAATCTCTTTTTTTTTTTAAAGCATTCTGATAAGAACAGAACCATGGCAGGTGAGTTAAGCCTGTGATGGACACACCTTTTGGGGAAGGCCAGACTGGAACCTGGCCTTTCACTGAGGTGGAGGGTCTGTGGCGACACTCTGCACGTCACATGACTGACCCTGAAGGACTGAGGAATGATCTCAATGGGAAAAACCCAGCAGCAAGTGTTGTGATACCAAAGCCACAGCTCCATGGGCCCCTGGAGCCTCTCAAACGAAGCTGCCAGCCAGGGAGCTAACACTAGCTTTGGATAAAATGCAGCTCTGGTAGAGTAATTAATTTTTTTCTTAACTGGGATTACATTAATTTTCAAGGACTAATGGAGTCCAGCTGTAATGGGAAGAGCGGCTGCCGATGCACAAAGGCACTTGTGCGTACAACATTATAAACACACACACACACACACACACACACGCACACACACAGACCTATAAAAAGGATCCACTATAACAGGATATTTTTAGTTTCTACAATGCTGCACTAAAAATACAGCTCCGGCTGATACATCATGGCAGAACTATTCTCTCTCTGTCCCTTCAGGAACAGTTTAAAACATTTATTTTTGTTTCCTTTTTGCGATGGTCAGAGTAGAGAGAGAAAATAGCAACTCATTGATAAGAGGAAACGAGAGAGACATGAAAAATTGAAAACTACCTAAAAACTCATGGAGAGGTTTATTTTATTAGTTCTTAATAAATATCTTGCAGATTTCCTCAGGAAATACACCAGATCACATGTAAAATAGTTTGATACTGATGTCAACTGCATCAACATATGAAGTCTATTAGGGTGAAGCCACAGCAGGGTGATCAGCGTGCTGAAAAACTCCACAGTACTTGGAGGGGGGGGATCTCACGGCCTTCCAAATTCTTCGAGAGGTAAAAAAGTCAGCCAAGACGCAGAGAGAGAGAAAGAGAGAAAAAAAAGATCCCACATCCTGCTTTCAGCTGCCAGCAATGTGAAGTGCCCAGAGATTAATTCTACGTCTGGCCTGGAAATGTGACTTTAAAGCATGAGGGAGGGGAGTTGAGGGGGTTGGGGGGATGAGGAGGAAAGAGCAAAGAGAAGGGCAGGCTAACTGAGGCTGGCAGCAGGCCACCAACCCCCTCCCAAAGCCATGTTTCAATGTAGACAGAAGTAAACCCCAACAGACAGCAGCGCCTCAGCCTGCCAGGGCCTTACACCAGCTGCGGTGCATCTCGCTCTGCACTCAGCCCCAAGTGCAGATGTTCCTACAGCATCACTTCCGCTCGACGTTCTTTTAAAGAAATAGCACACATATGTGGAGGCATTCCCACCGATTCCCAACAGGACTCTCCCGGCCTGTAAGGGCCTCAGAGCAAGGGGGAAACAGATAGCAGGTACCATGATGGCTGAAGAGCTGCTCTGTCTCCCTTGGAAAGGAACATCAGCCATGGGCTGAAGAGCATTAGTTAGTTAACAAGAATGGCTTTATAAATTTGGCTTTTCCTAATGTCTTCAGAGGGAGAGGCCCCTAGAGTTTGGCGCTAAGAGAAAAAGGGGAGAAGTGTGTCCAAGATTTTACTCCCGGTTTCTCCAAGCAGTCTACTGTCGCATTACCATCTCAAAGTGAGGGTTGGGTGGCTTTATCACCATGGAGTTTGCATACAGTTGTCCTAAAAGAATGTTTTAAAAACATAATAACATTTTACCAGGCACAATTACTTGGCTGTAAGAAAAAGCTTTTTTTAAAAAAAAAAAAACTGAGTCAATTTCTTACAGGCCTAAACTCATTTTATACAATCCCAACATTGATAAGTCAATCAATCAATCATTACTGATTAAGTACCTAATTTTGAAGTCAGCCTTGAACATTGTTAGTGATTTCATAAAATATCATGCTGTCTTCTCTTGTTCTCATGGAGTACATATTCTAGTTGAGGGATCTATGTATTTTACGAAGCTAAAATAACCACATTTTTGAGAGTTCCCATCATGGCGCAGCAGAAACAAATCCTACTAGGAACCATGAGGTTGCAGGTTTGATCCCTGGCCTTGCTCAGTGGGTTAAGGATCTGGTGTTGCTGTGAGCTGTGGTGTAGGTTGTAGATGTGGCTTGTATCTGGCATTGCTATGGCTGTGGCATAGGCCGGCAGCTACAGTTCCGATTCGACCCCTAGCCTGGGAACCTCCATATGCTGTGGGTGCGGCCCTAAAAAGACAAAAATAAAATAAAATAACCACATTTTTTTAGAATAGCTGAATATTCTCTAGTTGGCTTATTAGGTTATCGGTTCTTCTGGAATGAAAGAAGAGAGAACAATCACAATGTCAAAAAAAAAAGAAAAGAAAAGGAAGAAAGAAAGAAAAACAAAACAATAAATGCTTAAAACCAAAGGTGCTTTGTCTGAATTTCAGGTTCAAGAGAGGAAACAGAATCTCCCCTTAAGGGAAGGAGAGAAATACTGGCAATCGGCAGTGAACATATAATGAGAAGATTTAATTCAAAAAATATTTATTAAATGTCTCCTGTGTACAAGGCACTAGACACAGAAACATTTAGAGGCGGGTTATTAATCTGCATGATACAGCAAGTAACACAATCAGAACTAGTTTCACCTAACTTCAACTTTTTTGTCATTACAATTTCTAAAAGTATGCATCTTAATACAAAAATATTATCATTATAGAAAAAAATACACAGAAAACAAAAAAAGAAAATTAAGAACACCTATAACTCTGCCATCCTCGAGAATCATGATTAAGTTTTGATGTATATCCATCAGTTTTTTCCCCTGAATGTTTCTATAACATGTATTATTTTACAAAAAGGTGATCAAGTGCAAAGTTCATACTCATGAGACTATATGGCCTTCGGAGAAAGGAGAGATCACATTTTTGGAAGCCAACCCCACCCCTAAGAGTCAGTCACCCAGAAAACAGAAACGCGATGGTCTGACTCCCCATACTTGGCAGGCATACATCTGTTCCATCCCTATAACTCTGAGTTCCTTAAAGCAAAGACATTTCAAAGATATTTCATTCTCCTCTACCCTACGTCTGCACATCCTGAGCCCTAGACAGTCAGGTGCACTGACTCACTCAGCAGAGATGCTGCTCTGACTACACCTTCCACCGTGCTTCCAAAGCCAAGACTAGCCAGTGAAAAGGGCCGTCAGAGATGACAGGCAACATCTGTATCCAAATGTCTCTAGCTAAGTCTGGTCCCATGCGCTGGTGGCTTGTGGGCCTTCATTGACCCAGCCTGAACCCCGTGCAATTCAATTCAACAGATGGTTTTACTCTAAGAGTTTTTACTCCAAAATAAAGATGGTACTCCCTTAGTACTTGTGCTACACACCCACGGATGCATTCATTAGTGAAAAGCAGGACAGTCACAAAAGGCAACCACATTCTTCCCTCCCTGAAATGACAAGACAACAGGCTAGTCACCTACACACCCACGCTAACTCTCCTAGTCTGAGCCATTCCCAGCTGGCAAGTAGTCATCTGAGGTGAGGTGAGATGAGGTGGAAGGTCTGACTCTGACAATGCAGTCCCTGATGACTCCCACTTTATCGCACTGCAAATAATGCGTAAAAACACGCTGATCTTCTGGTTGGGAACTTTTATATCTGATGCAAAAGATCTACTCTCACAACATGTCATATTATTTAATTAAGCACATACGGTTCCTCACATCTCTTACCAACTGAATGAAATGACAAATGCAGCTAGAATTCCCTCCACCTGATGGAAATAAAAATATATTTCCAGAGTTAGTTAAAAACTTCTCCAATGGAAAGATCTTCTTAAGCGTAAGAGCAATAAAATAAATCATAAAGGAAAGAGAATGACATTTGAAACTATATAAAAATTTACAGCTTTGTACATTAAAAACCCATAAACATAGTTAAAAATCAAATACAAATTTTAAAAAATCACCAGTGAATACAGAAAGGACTTGCTATAGTTGCTATGTATAAAGCTCAAATAAATTGATATGAAAAATATTAGGCTGGAATAGAAAAATGAGCAGAGAACAAGACCACACAGGACTATACTTGGTTAATAAAACAAAGGAAGGAATTCCTGCTGTGGCATAATGGGTTAAGAGTCTGATTGCAGTGGCTCAGGTCACTGCAGAGGCACCGATTCCATCCCTGACCAGTGGGTTAAAGGATCCAGTGTTGCCGCAACTTTGGTGTAGGTCACAGCTGGGGCTTGAATTCACTCCCTGGCCCACGAACTCCATATGCCATGGGGCAACCAAAAAAGAAGGGGGAAAAAAACTAAAAAAAAAAGGAAAAATGAAGTCCCCACTGTGGCTCAGCGGTAACAATCCTGACTCGTATCACGAGCCCAAATAGTATCCATGAGGATGCGAGTTCGATCCCTGGCCTCACTTAGTGGGTTAAGGATCCAGTGTTGCCGTGAGCTGTGGTGTAGGTCAGACACAGCTGGGATCCCACATCGCTGTGGCTGTGGTGTAGGTCGGCAGCTTTAGCTCCAATTTGACCCCTAGCTTGGGAACTTCCATATGCTGCAGGTGCGGGCCTAAAAAGCAAAAAAAAGAGGGGAGGTGGTGGGGGAAGGATTAAAAAAAAAAAAAAAGAAAAACACTGTCCACTCTCACTAATAATCAAAGAAATTAAACTGAAAAGATGATAGGCTAGAAGGCAGTTTGGCAGTTTCCTACAAAACTAAACATAGCCTTACCACATTATCTAGCAGTCAAAATTCTTGGTATTTACTCAAATGAGTTGAAAATTTATGCCTACACAAAAACCTGCACACAGATGTTTACAGCTGCTTTAATTCATAACTGCCAAAATTTAGAAGCAACCCAGATATCCCTCGTTAGGTTAACGGATAAATCAACTGTGGTATATTCGGACAATGGAATACCACTCAGTGCTAAATAAATGAGAAATTCTGTGGCACAGCAAGTTAAGGATCCGGCATTGTCACTACAGTGGCTTGGATTGCTGCTGTTGCACAGGTTCCAATTCCCTGGACTAGGAACTTCCACATGCCATGGATGCAACCAATCAATTAATTGAAATTTAAACAAAAATTGGGGGGAGAGCCTTTTAAGTGCTGCACCCTCAGCATATGGAGGTTCCCAGGCTAGGGGTCAAATCAGAGCTGTACGCTAGCCTATGCCAGAGCCACAGCAATGCCAGATCCGAGCCTCTTCTGGGATCTACACCACAGTTCATGACAATGCCGGATCCTTAACCCACTGAGCAAGGCCAGGGATTGAACCTGTGTCCTCATGGACACCAGTCAGATTCATCTCCACTGAGCCTCGACGGGAACTCCTAAAACTTTAAAATTTTACAATGACCTAGCAAGCCATGAAAAGGCCTGGAAGAACCTTAAATGCATATGACTAAGTGAAAGAAGCCAATCTGAGAAAGGTTTACATACTGTATGATTCTAACTCTGACATTCTGGAAAAGGCAAAACTATGGAGACAGTAAACAATCAATGGTTGCCAGGGATCAGTAGGAGGTGGGGAGGAATGACCAGGCAGGGCACAGAGGTTTAGGGCATGTGCGATACCATAACAGTACAAACAAGCATTTGTCAACACCCACAGAACATTCAACACCAAGAGTGAACCCTGAGGGAAATTATGGACCTTAGGTGATAATGATGATTCGATTCATCATTTGTGACAAATGAATCACTCTCGTTCTGGATGTTGGTAGTGGGGCAGGTTGTATATGTTTGGGGGCAGGAGATAACACGGGAACACTCTGAACTTTCAGCTCAATTTTGCTATGAATCTAAAACTTCACTAAAAAAAAAATAAGTCTATTTAAAAAAAAAAATAAAGATAGGAGTTCCCACTGTGGCACAGCAGGTTAGGAATCTGACTGCAGCAGCTCAGGTTTCTGCGGAGGCATAGATTCAACCCCAGCCCAGTGCAGTGGATTAAAGGATCCGGTGTTGCTGCAGCTGTGGCACAGGTCACAACTGTGGCTTGGATTCAGTCCCTGGCGGGGGAAACTTCCATATGCTGCGAGTGCAGCCACTGAAAAAATAAATATATAAATAAATAAAAGATAGGTTTTCCTCTATCATTTATTCAACATATTTATGAGCCAAGAACTATAAAACATTAACAATGCTCAGTGCGAGCAGAGGTGATCGCTGGGCATTCTCAAACACTGCTGCTTAAGAGTATAAGCTGGCACAGCTTCTTAAGAAAGCAATCCAATAAAAAAAAAAAAGCAATCCAGCATCATGTATCAAAAGCGTTAAAAGACTCCAAACCTTTTAACCCCAGAAGTTAGCTGCCAAAGATATATTCCAATAAAACAACATGAAAAGCAGACAGTAGTTTAATGCTACAAAGTTGTTAATTACAGCATTATTTATAATAATACAAAAGTGGAAAAAATGTGCAAAAATAGGGTAAGGATTACATGAATGTTAACATATTTACATGAGGACATTATTCACCCATTAAACATGTTTACAAAGGATTTTATAACTGAATACTTATAATAAATGAAAACAGTAGAATCAAACATTCTATATTCAGTGTACATTCAACTGTGTAAAAAAATTAGCCTTACACATATGTGAATATACACATACATACAGAAAGGAACAGCACTGCTAGGCAGTTGGTTTGCTGGTGGTTTCCACCTTTTTTCTTTTCTTTTTTCACTTTTTAGGGCCATACCTGCGGCATATGGAAGTTCCCAGGCTAGGGGTCGAATTGGAGCTACAGCTGCCAGCCTACATCACAGCCACAGCAACACCAGATCCCAGCCGAATTTGTGACCTGCACCCAGCTCATGGCAACACCAGATCCCCAACCCACTGAGCAAGGCCAGGGATCAAACACACATCCTCATGGATACTAGTCGGATTTGTTTCCACTGTGCCATGATGGGAACTCCTCCACCTTTTTTCTTTTATTCTTTGTTTTTCTTAGTACTCAGCAAAATCCAAAAGGTTAAATCTTTTTTAAAAAATTATTTAACTTACCTAAAATAGGATAGGGTTGCTCCAGCAAAGTGAGAGTGAAAATACAGTAAATGGGGAGTTCCTGTTGTGGCTTAGCAGTAACGAGCCCAACTAGTATCCAGGAGGATGCAGGGTTGATCCCTGGCCTCGCTCAGTGGATTAAGGAGCTGGAATTGCTCACGTAGGCCAGCAGCTGCAGCTCTGATTCGAGCCCTAGCCTGGGAACTTCCATTTGCTGCAGGTGCGGGCTTTAAAAAGAAAAGAAAATATGGTAAATCAGTAGAGAAGGAGAAATAAAAGAATATTTATGAGCAGCAAGAAAGAACAGAAAATAAATAATGAAAGGTTTAGAGGAAGAAAAATAATAGAACTCATGCTGAATTCAAAGAAATTTTGCTTTCTGGAGCCCTGACGACATTGACTCCGGTACTAACAATAAATATTGGGAGTTCCCTCTGTGGCTCAGTGGTTAAGGAACACCATTAGGATCCATGAGGACGTGTGTTCGATCCCTGGCCTCACTCAGTGGGTTAAGGATCCCACGTTGCTGTGGCTGTGATGTAGGCCAGCAGCTGTAGCTTTGATTCAACCTGTAGCCTGGGAGCTTTCATATGCCTCTGGTGCAGCCCTAAGAAGCAAAAAAAAAAAAAAAAAAAGTAAATAACAAGGCCCATTTAATGTATTTTAGTTTAATGCAGAATACAAAACATGAATTTGGACATTACATTTTTAGAAGTGTCGCCTTAACAAAAAACAAGGAAAGACAGTAAGATTACAACCAATGGCTCAAATAGCAGATGCCTCCTGGCCTTGCCATTCAACTTTCAGTGTCTAGTCTGACTTGCTGACAAACTTTATTCTTGACTTGAACTCAAAACCTATTTATTGGGAACTTACAGCACACTAAGCACTGTTCCAGATGCTCACAATACATCAGTGACTAAAACAGATCCAGGATCCCTGTCTTCAGGGAGCATACAATTTTGCAGAAGAGTAGGAAAGGAAAACAAATCATAAAGATATGAAAAAAAAGTTATCTAGTATTTAGAATATGAATGTTATGAAAAAGTAAAGTAGAGCAGGATAGGGCAGATGAGGAGAACAGGGTGGGTAGGTCCCTGGTGGCTCAGCAGATTAAGGATCCAGTGCTATCACTGCTGTGGCTTAGGTCATTGTGGCGCAGGTTTATTCCTGGCCTGGGAAAACTCCACAGGCTGTACCTTGTTAATAAGACAGCCTAGGCCACACAGAGGTAACATTTAAGCAAAGACTTTTAAGAGATGAAATACATGACATGCAGATAGCTGGAGGAAGAGCAAGTAGAGCAAACTGTTAATGGCAAAGGCCCAGAGGGTAGGAGAATCTCTGGCTTATCACAGGACCTGCAAGAAGACTAGAGTGGCTGTTCCCGTTGTGGCTCAGCAGTAACAAACATGACTAGTATCCAAGAGGAGGCAAGTTTGATCCCTGGCCATGCTCAGTGGGTTAAGGTTCTGTAAGTTGCAGATATAGCTCATATCTGGAGTTGCTATGGCTATGGTGTAGGCCGGCAGCTGTAGCTCCAATTCAACTCCTAGCCTGGGAGCTTCCATATGCTGCAGGTGCAGCCCTAAAAAGTACAAAAAAAAAAAAAAAAAGGCCAGAGTAAGCCAGGGGGAATGAATGAGACCAGAGAGAGCAGGGAGGGAGTTGGGGAGGAGGGAGGAGAATTCTAAAGATGGGGATATGATCTAATGTTCTATTTATTTATTTATTTAATTTTTTAAGGCTGAAGGTGGGGCATATGGAGGTTCCCAGGCTAGGGGTTGACCCTGAGCTATAGCTGCCGGTCTACACCACAACCACAGCAACTCCAGATCTGAGCTGCCTCCGCAACCCACACCATAGCTCATGGCAACACCAGATCCTTAACACATTGAGTGGGGCCAGGGATTGAACCTACATCCTCATGGATACCAGTCGGGTTCATTTCCACTGAGCCGCAACAGGAACCCCTGATTTGATGTTTCTAAAAGAATCAGTGCTATATAGATAGCAGACACTGTGTGTGTGTGTGTGTTTGGGGTAGGGGGAGATGGGGGAACAAGAAAGACCAAACTTAGGAGTTTCAAGTCTTTCTGGATTATTTCTCTCTTCATATTTAAAAAGTTTTGTTCCCAAGGGAGTACCAGGCCATGTTTGCAAAGAGGGTTTTCTTTTCCAGGTTGAAATCTTGAAGACTGTGTCAGTGGGCTGCAATTGTGTCCTTAGCAGGCACCTCAAAATAATCATTACCAAACATCTCTCTCTGCTCATTGCCCTGACATGAGTTCTGGGCATCACCCTCTCTCAGGGGAGAGGTGAAAAGAGGTTAAGCAGAACAAGCAGTGATAACAGGATGACGTCACAGGTGTGCCTTGGAGAAGCCCCCAGTGAGTTCAGCTCATAGCCACTCCACGGTGATTTACTCTACCCTGCCAACGCCAGCTGGAGGAGGGATGAAGAAAGCTGACACAGCCTTAAGCCCTGGGCAGGCATAAGCTCTCTCTCCCTCCAGTCGCCTGCCAGCCCCTCCCATCTTTCAACCGCTGATCCTTTGCTTCAGAAGCCAAAGTGTGAACAGCACGTGTCTGGATTTCAGAAACCTGCCCAGCAGTTGGAAATTCCCTGCAGCGTGTCAATTGCTGCATCTGCTGTTGGCACTTGGGGCAAGGGATCACATGGGCATTTTCTGAAATAAGCTTCAAGATGGGCGTCTTACATCTGAAGAGGGGACTAGAAAAGCCAGAAACCTCCAATTACAGTAAATAAATTCCTAAATATATGACAATCTGCCTTCTAAAAGGAAACTGAGACATTCAAGCCAACCAAACAGCTCTAAGAACAGCAGTAGTCAAGAACAAAAGCACAGAGCACCCTGACTAATGGAAAGGATTTTATGGGCCAACAGAGTTTACCAGCTCTACAGTGTAATGTGGCTGAAACTAGAGAGCACTCTTTTCCAGCTCTCTAGCTCATACCCTTTGGCAATAAGTGGCTTCTATCATTTCAGCCGTAGGCCTCCCCCGCCCCTTTACCTTTCTTCACCACCCAATTAGTCCTCTAATACCTTGAGTATCTTTTTGAAAAATTGGAAAATATGAGCCCAATAACACCAGTTACTATAAAACAAGGCTATAGGAGCCCAAAAAAGGAGCTGCACTTTGTTTTCTTTTCTTTCTTTTTTTTTTTTTTTTTGCTTTTTAGGACCACACTTACAGTATATGGGAAATTCCCAGGCTATGGGTCAAATCAGAGCTAAAGCTGCCAGCCTACACCTCAGCCACAGCAACACAGGATCCTTAACCCACTGGGCGAGGCCAGGGATCAAACCCGCATCCTCAGGGATAATTAGTCAAGTTCGTTTCACCAGAATGGGAACTCCAGGAGCTGCTCTTTGAAAGCAGCTATCAGTAGTTAACAAACCCGGCTAGTATCCATAAGGTTGCAGGTTTGACCTCTGGCCTCGCTCAGTGGGTTAAGGATCTGGTGTTGCCGTGAGCTGTGGTGTAGGTCACAGGTGCAGCTCAGATCCCTTGTTGCTATGGCGCAGGCCGGTGGCTGTAGCTCTAATTGGACCCCTAGCCTGGGAACCTTCATGTGCAGCAGGTGCAGCCCTAAAAGACAAAAAAAGAAAAAAGAAAAAGAAAGAGCAGCCTACAATGACCTTGTCACCCTAGATACCCCAGTCATACAGCTGCCTCAGTCACACTGCTCACAGGCAGAGGCAAAAAAAAAAAAAAAAAAAAAAAGTGCTGATGAATCTGATGCTTAAAAGAAAAGAGGAGTTCCCTGGTGGCTCAGCAGACTAAGGATCCAGCATTGTCACTGCCATAGCCCAGGTCACTGCTGTGACTGGGATTCAATCCCTGGCCTGGGAATTTCCACATGCCACAGGCATGGCCAAAAACACAAAACAAACAAAAACAAAGAAAAAAGGAATCACAGCATTTCCTCTAGTAATACAGCAGGCAGACTAGGTACCTAGGTCCACTCTCCCAATGAGACAACTAATTATCCTGGAAAAAGCAGTTTAAATATCTTTTTAGAAAACAGCAATGAGAGTAAATTAAAAAGTTCCCTCCGTGGCACAGAGGGTTAAGAATCTGTGCAGTGGCTCTGATCACTGCAGAGGTGCAGGTTCACTTCCCTGCCCAGCACAGTGGGTTAAAGGACCTGGCGTTGCTGCAGCTGCAGCTGCAGCTCAGGAGGGTCACAGTTGTGGCTCATATTCAATACCTGATCCGGGAACTTCCATATATGCAGGTGTGGCCAAAAAAAGGAAAAGAAAAAGAAAAAACTCTCAGCCCCCTTGATAAGACAGTTAGAAAGCTGACTACATCAAACCCTTGGGGGCTGACTAGAGGAGAAAAAGATTGTAGGGCAAGTATGGACTATACACCAGCCCACACAGGGGTGTGCAGCCTCAATTCACATTACCTGAGTGGTCTGAAAACCCTCAGCAAACAGATCTTTTGAGTGATTACTTTAGACTCACCATACCAGGCTATAGACAAAAAGAAACTCAAACCCTTTCCCCATTTTAATCCCAGTTCTCCAAGAACTGCCACTAATGAAATCCCACAGAAAATAAGCAGATTACGGGGAAAAAAAAACATTTAAATTGCACAGGAAGCAAGGTACATGTGCAACAACCATTAAAACAAGAGATTAGCAGAAACTCACCTAGAAGGACCCCTTGATCTTTGAAATAACCATGTTTAATATGTTAAAATAAAAGGAGATCCCATGGTGGCTTGACAGTAACGAAACCTGACACCCGACTAGTATCCATGAGGACTTGGGTTCTATCCCTGGCTTCACTCAGTGGGTTAAGGATCTGGCATTGCAGTCAGCTGTGGTGTAGGTTGCAGACACGGCTTGGATCTGGAGTTGCTGTGGCTGTGGTGTAGGCTGGCGGCTACAGCTCCGATTCAACCCCTAGCCTGGGAACTTTCATATGCTGTGAGTGCAGCCCTGAAAAGACAAAATAATTAATTAATTAATTAAAATAAAAGACACCCTCACAAAAACGTCCAAGGAAACAAGAAACTATTTTTTTGGGGGGGGAGAGGAAGATACCTGGAAATAAAAATGTATAACTGAAATTTATTTTATTTTATTTATTATTATTTTTTTTGTCTTTTTGCTATTTCTTGGGCCGCTCCCGCGGCATATGGAGGTTCCCAGCCTAGGGGGCGAATAGGAGCCGCAGCCCCCGGCCTACGCCAGAGCCACAGCAACTCGGGATCCGAACCATGTCTGCGACCTACACCACAGCTCACGGCAACGCCGGATCGTTAACCCACTGAGCAAGGGCAGGGACCGAACCCGAAACCTCATGGTTCCTAGTCGGATTCATTAACCACTGCGCCACGACGGGAACTCCCTATAACTGAAATTTAAAAACCCAGCTAGGCATATGTAGCAGATTAGACATAGCTAAGAAAAGATTCAGTGACAGAGTTAAGGAAATTATGTGGAATATAGCACCAAAAACAAAAAAAAAGAGAGAGAGAAAAATGAAAGAGACGTTTGAGAGACATTAAAGACAGGGTTAGGTCTAATGTATGTCTAATGCATGTCTAATCAGAGTCACAAGAAGAGGAGAGAAAGCATGAATAAATGCAATATTTAAAAAAGAATGCTAAGAATTTTCTAAAACTGCTGAAATCAACTCACAGATACATGAAGCCCAACAAATTCCTAGCAGGAAAATTTTGAAAATAAATACTAACCCAGACAAATCATGAAAACTCTAGAACATCAAAGAGTTAAAAGAAAAAAAAAAGGAGTTCCCGTCGTGGCGCAGTGGTTAACGAATCCGACTAGGAACCATGAGGTTGCGGGTTCGGTCCCTGCCCTTGCTCAGTGGATTAACAATCCGGCGTTGCCGTGAGCTGTGGTGTAGGTTGCAGATGCGGCTCGGATCGCGCGTTGCTGTGGCTCTGGCGTAGGCTGGTGGCTACAGCTCCGATTCGACCCCTAGCCTGGGAACCTCCATATGCCGCAGAAGCGGCCCAAAGAAATAGCAAAAAAAAAAAAAAATGTGAAGAGAATGGACAGAATTTAATAATACAGGATCTGTATTATTTAAAAGGAGAGTGAAAACAATGAATAACTTTTGACTTTTGGCAAGGTAAATATGCATGCTTTAATTCTGAGAGTAACCACTAAAAGAAAAGGAAACTAGTGAGGGAAAGAACAGGGGTGGAAAAAGTCAAAAAAAAAAAAAGAGAGAGAGAGAAAAAAAACAGAACAGGCAGGAGAATGGGAAAGCACTGAGAGAAGATATTTGCAAAATATATCTAATAAGGGGCTTACAGTCAGATTATATAAAGAATCCTTAAAACTTTTTCAATAATAAAAACAATTTGATTTTAAAAATAGGAAAAAAGATTTAAACAGGAGTTCCTGCTGTGGCACAGCGAGTTAAGGACCCAGCATTATCTCTGTGGAGTTCAGGTTCGATTCCCCACCCAGTGCAGTGGGTTAAAGGATCTGGCCTTGGAGTTCCCGTTGTGGCACAGTGGTTAATGAATCCGACTAGGAACCATGAGGTTGCGGGTTCGATCCCTGCCCTTGCTCAGTGGGTTAAGAATCTGGCACTGCTGTGACCTGTGGTGTAGGTTGCAGAAGCGGCTCGGATACTGCGTTGCTGTGGCTCTGGCGTAGGACAGTGGCTGCAGCTCCGATTCGACCCCTAGCCTGGGAACCTCCATATGCCGCAGAAGCGGCCCAAGAAATAGCAAAAAGACCAAAAAAAAAAAAAAAAGAAAGTCTAATTTCATGTACAATAAAATAAATAAATAAATAAATAAATAAAGGATCTGGCCTTGCCGCTGCTGTGGCATGGGTCACAGTTCTGGCTCCCTGGGCAGGGGGAACTTCCATATGCCTCAGGTGCGGCTGTTAAATAAAAAATTAAATAAAATTAAAAATGGGAATAAAGATTTAAATAGACAGTTACAAATAAGATATATAAATGTCAGATAAGCACATGAAAAGTCACTCATCATCCCTGGTCATTAGGGAAACACAAATTACAACCAAAATGAAGAATTCCCTTGTGGCGCAGAGAGTTAAGGATCCAGCATTGTGACTGCAGCAGCTTGGGGTTTGATCCTTGGCCCAGGAACTTCCACATGCACCCTGCGGGTGCAGCCAAAAAAAAAAAAAAAAAACACCAAGATGAAATAACACTGTACATCCACTAATGTTGTTACAGTTAAAAAAAAAGACTGACAATACCTAATGTTGGCAAGGATGCAAACAAACTGGAACTCACTCACACTGTTGGAAAGATCATAAAATGGTTTAAACACTTTGGAAACAGTTTAACAGGTTTTTTTTGGTCTTTTCTAGGGCCGCATCCCTGGCATATGGAGGTTCCCAGGCTCAGGGTCTAATAGGAGCTGTAGCTGCTGGCCTACGCCACAGCCACAACAACACCAGATCTGAGCTGTGTCTGCAACCTACACCACAGCTCACGGCAATGCCAGATCCTTAATCCACTGAGCGAGGCCAGGGATCGAACCCACAACCTCATGGTTCCTAGTCGGATTTGTTAACCACTGAGCCACAATGGGAACTCTCAGTTTAGCAGTTTCTTATAAAGTTAAGCATATACTTAGAGACCCTGGAAATCCACTCCTAGCTATTTACCCAAAAGAGATGAAAACCTATGTTCACAAAAAGACATTCATAGCAGTTTTATTCATGATAACCCCAAACAGGACACAACCCAAATGTTCATCAACAGGTACCTAAATGAGTAAAACTGCAGTATATCCTAAGAGAGAATACTATTCAGTAACACAAAGGAATGAAACACTGATACATAAAACAACATGAATAAATCTCAGAAACATTACACTGAGCAAAAGAAGGCAGACACAGAAGAGCACACGAGCTATGATTCCATTTACATGAAGCTCTAGAAAAGACATATCCCATGTATGGTGACAGAAAATGGGTTAGTGGTTTCCTGGAGCCTGGGGTAGGGATGGAAATCAAGCGGGACAGGCACAGAGAGAACTTCTGGGGAGGATGGCAAAGTTCTGCATCTTGACTGTGATGACCACTAGTGACCTGGGTATACAAACTGGTCAAACTCACTGAAATAAAGTGACACTGAATCGGGCACATTTTAGTGTATGTAAACTTTATCCCCCCAAAAAATAGGATGGCAAAAACAAATAAAATTTTAAAAATAAAACTAATTTTAAAAAAGAGGATGGTATTACGTAACTATCAATGCACTCAATGCTCATAATTAGCCCCAAAGAGCAAACAACGCAAATGTCCATCAACAGAAGAATGGATAAATGGTAATAAATAAATAAAATGTAGCGGTACCAATGAAAAATGAATGAACAGCAACTGCATGTATCAACATGGACAGATTCACAAACATCACCCAGAACAAAATAAGCCAGAGGGAAAAACGTATTAGTAACCTGATTAGCGTGCTTCCATCTACATGCAAGCAAAATCAAACTATGTTCTGTTCAGGGGTGTATACTTAGATGATACCACTATAAGCCAAGGAATTACTTCCATGAGTTATGATGAAGATTCCTGCACCAGCAAGAGGGCGCTACCGTGGGAATGAAACACAGGGAACCTCTGAGGTACCGACAATATTCTCTTTCTTAACTTAGGTGATGGCTGTATGTGTATTTACTTTATTGTTCTTTCAAATATTGTATACTCTCATACACTTTTCAGTATGAATGATATATCCTTCTCTTCCCCACCCGGCCCCTAAAGGCAAAAAAAAGAATCACAGTCTCATTTAAGAATGGCATGTGAGGAGTTCCCGTCGTGGCGCAGTGGTTAACGAATCCGACTAGGAACCATGAAGTTGCGGGTTCGGTCCCTGCCCTTGCTCAGTGGGTTAAGGATCCGGCGTTGCCGTGAGCTGTGGTGTAGGTTGCAGACGCGGCTCGGATCCCGAGTTGCTGTGGCTCTGGCGTAGGCCGGGGGCTACAGCTCCGATTCGACCCCTAGCCTGGGAACCTCCATATGCCGCGGGAGCGGCCCAAGAAATAGCAACAACAACAACAACAAAAGACAAAAAAAAAAAAAAAGAATGGCATGTGAAAAACCTCTTTTTTAAAAGCAAGGGGAAAGGAACTTATATTCAATATTCTGTGACAAATCATAATGGAAAAGAATATGAAAAGGAGTACATACACACACACACATACAACTGAGTCACTTTGCTGTACAGCAAACATAACATTGTAAACCAACTCTATTTCATTCCTTTTTTTTTTTTAAATGGCTGCACCTGCAGCATACAGGAGTTCCCGGACCAGGAATTTAATCTGAGCAGCAACTGCAACCCAAGCTACAGCTTGTGGCAACACCGAATCCTTTAACTCATGGTGCCAGGCCAGGGATCCAACCGGTGCCTCCGCAGTGACCTGAGCCACTGCAGTCCTATTCTTAACCCACTGTAGCGCACTGGGAACTCCTCAATTATATTTCAATAGTTTCAATATTTCGATACTTTTTTTTTTGGTTGTTGTTGTTGTTGTTGTTGTTGCTATTTCTTGGGCCGCTCCCTGCGGCATATGGAGGTTCCCAGGCTAGGGGTCGAATCGGAGCTGTAGCCCCCGGCCTACACCAGAGCCACAGCAACGTGGGATCCGAGCCGCGTCTGCAACCTACACCGCAGCCCACGGCAACGCCAGATCGTCAACCCACTGAGCAAGGGCAGGGACCGAACCCGTAACCTCATGGTTCCTAGTCGGATTCGTTAACCGCTGCACCACGACGGGAACTCCCTCGATATATTTTTTAAAGCAAGAGGGATACTAGAAAATAAGAAACAATGTTCCTAAAAAGCATTTTTTTTTAAAGAAACACTACATATTCCAAAGCAAGAGAAAGACTAGACATTTCTTTTACCAACTGGTCTCGAAAAATGCTTTCCATTGTGAGAGGGAGATTTCCCCCTCACCTACCACAATAGAAAATAGGAATCCCAGACAACCCCAATTTGCTCAAACCACCTCATTCTGCCAGCTTTTTACCTGAGGCCCCACAGCACCTCAAGCAACTTGGAAGAATTCTAACTCCCTCACTTCTACTTCTATTCCTCTTCCAGTCTCACATCAGATTCAAAAACCACCTTCTGCATCAAAACAGCAGCTGCTCAGATGGGGGGTGGAGGTGCAGGGAGGCAGGGTGGGAAGGATTGCCTGCTTTGTTTAGCTGGCTCCAATTAAGTCCAGAAAAATGTCTGTGTGCCTTCTAACGCAGAAGGCTGGACCCTTTAGACCTGGGTATAATTTACCTGCTGTGCTGCCTTGATTAAGTCACTCAACCTTTCTGATTTGTTTCCCATGATCTACACAACAGGACACAAAATATATGTCCCACCTGTCTCAGAGGGCTGATGGGGGAAATCAAATGAGACTATATATATATGTAGCAACTATAAAATGTCACCAGGTTATCGCAGTGTTGTTCTGTTGTTGCTATTATTGGTTAGAGTTAGTTGGTTAGAGTCCAAAGTACAACTTACTCCCCCCAAACTCCTAGCCCCGGAACACAAATGCTTTCCCCTGTGCATTCAACAAGAGTACATATCTGGCTGGCGCCCCCCTATAAAATTTTACTCCTCAGGAAAAGTTTTTAAAGAGAGCTCAGAAAAAGATGGCTGAGTGCCCTGCTGCCAACATCCCCCCCAGTGATGTCTCCCTTTCAGAATAAGTCCATCCTGGAGGGGGGAAAAAATAAAATAAAATCGAGAAGCTATAAAATGGCAACAGAGATGAGGTTTCTAACCCCCACAGAGGACCAGGCAACGATGGAATACTGCCCTTCTGCTCTCTGGGCCAAAGAGCCACGGACACCAAACCACACTGTCACCTTGGGGCAAAACCACAGCTCATTTCCTCAATCGCCATGGTAAGAGGCTTAACTTTATTGATAGGAGTGAATTTTCTCATTTCTTTAGCCTTTCACAACCGCTCCTCCTCCCTCAGCCCAAAGCAACAGATTCATTCTGAAAACAAGGACCCTGGAATTCAGAGTAGGGAAGACAGGAAGGTCTCTAGACAAACGCACTTTCTGAACTTCTCCTTTTCCAGGGAATTCTGAGGGCAGGCACCTGTGCTAAGCAACCTGCTGAGATGGAGAGATGACGCGGCTGAGCGCTGCATCCTCCTCTAGGCCTTCTAAAGCCTGGCCTCTTCTGACCTCTGAATCTATTTCTCACACAATTTGTTGGCCAAGCTGGCCGTTTTCTTTGTCAATTTGCTCTAAACTGAGCAGTCTTAACAACGAAGATCAGGCAGTGCTGACCACCTATAGAAATCTACCCTTGAATCCTGGAGGGGAAAAAATCCGAGGGCTTCTACCCCCAGAGAGAGAGAGACAAGGAGGCATGAGAGGGACAGTTTACGCCGCTAAACTCAAGCCTAACCCTTTATGAAAGGTGGATTTCCTGTACAACTGTTCTGACAAGCAGAGGATTAGGCACTTCATACATTCTGCTCGGGTAAGAGACTCAGACAGAAGTGAACTGCCACAGAGGAGCAAAGTGCTTTACTAGAGGTTTCTAAGGTGATCGCATGCTGGAGACAAATTTTGGTCGTGATTCGAACTTCTCAACGAGAGTCAATCTGCAAATACAACAATGACATGAATTTGTGTGGCTCCCATCTCGGGCATTCCACACGTCGGGGTTAAGCTCTGTGGGTCCCATACAGACAGCTACGATCCACTACTCCCCTGAAGGCACGCATGTGGCGCTCCCTCCCGCTTCCTCCTGCAATTCGGAATTACCAACAAACCAAAAGAGCAAGCATAAATGATCATGAAAGGAATGCCGGCCTAGCCCTACCTCAATCCCAGCCCCTAAACGTTCCCTAAGAACAGAGAGCACCAAAGGCACACACAAGCGGTGTCTCTTGGGTGCCCTCTTGCTGCCATCAGGGCTTTTCGGTGAGGCTGAAATGGAGGTCTACTCTATGAACTGGTAAAGAGGAAAAAGAGGGGGCCAGGGCACAGAAAAGGGAAGTTATTCCAGTGGTGGCCAATGAATAACATCCAATGATTTATAGGAAGTATAATCCAATAATGCAGTAAAATAAAACAGTGTGTGCCTGAGATGGTTTTGATTCCAGGAATTATAAAACATATTTTTTAAAAAGAGAGCGAGTGAGCGAGAGAGCGCGCGAGAGGGGAAGAGAAAGAGGGAGGGGAAGAAAAGGCCAGATTGGAGCAAATTGGGCACAGATGGGGGATGCAGTGGGGTTTCAGTGATGCCCTACCACAAATGTTGCTTCAATTACTCCTCTTCGAGAAACTAGAGTTTTATTTCCTTAAATTACAGAATTTTTAAAAAATTAAAATTCTTGGAGTGCTTGTGGTTTAGATCAACCATTCCCCTTCCAGCATCATGTCAGCCAATCAGACGGCTACTGAAGTGTTAAATGCTGAGGCACGTGGAGAAGGCCCCGCTTCTCCCTTCAGGAATGCCGCAGAGAGATTACCAACTGTGACATCACCCTGGGAACCACCTATCCCAGCAACACCCGTCCCTCGCCAAAGGGCAGTTCTGGACACGGGCCAGGAAGGGAACACTCTGTTCAGGGACCGCTGGCCTGTCCAGAACCGTGGTCTCCCTCGTCCATGCATGTAATGAACACTTACCAAGTGCCTAATCAATACCAGGCACTCTGCTGAGGGCCGCAAACATGCCCCGGATTTATCTGTCTCCAGCCTCTCCCGTGAAGAGTATTAGATTCTAGCCTCTCTGCAGTCCCACTGAATCCGGCTTTTGCATAGGCCCCACTTGACAGGAGGAGACAAAGATCTCCCCACCAGTCACCCTGAACTTGTGAGTTTTAAGATCACGGCTGAGACCTGAAAGTTTGGTTCGTTAAATCATGTGGCAAAACAACGTATTTTCCCCGTCAAAGGGGGGACGAATCTGACCTCATGATCTCTGCCTCCTGGAGTTCCGGGGGGAACTGCCACCAAGAGAAAGGGAAAGAGGCCTTCCTTTCACCACCATCTGAGCTCTCCCCTCCGTGTGGCCTGGTAAGGTGCCTGAAGCTTTTAAACAGTTCTATGTCTCTCTTGACCTCCCAGGAAAGCGCATCTGAAAAGTAATCACACGGAAGTGTTCGTATCGTTTCTATCCCTGGACTCCTGGTATTGTGAAAAGAGGACTCATACCAGGGTAGCACTGAACACACACAAAGAAAAGTGAGAGGCATCGGCAAAGGACATACATCCTTTTCAGAAAGGACGTCCCTGCTGCTCTCCTTAAGTACCGCATCTACAGGGAAGGGCCAGGCACAGACTGAGAGGATCCTGACTGCCTTGGGGGCCACAGATCACCTCTGCTTCAGGCTGGAACGTTCCTTTTCCAGAGTCTAGGAACTGGCATAGGCAAACACCCACCCAGAAGGACACATCCAAGAAGGAATGGAAAGAAAAATGATGGCCCAGATGTTCCATAACTTGCAGTGGCTGCCAAATCGCCACAGACCCAAGCACCTGGGAGGGCCAGGCAGCAGCAGGCCCCTGCTTCCCGGTCTCAGACAGCCAGGGTCCCGCGGCTGGGTGGCGACTCTGACAGCAAGCAGACTGGCCTGGAGAGAAGCCTTTAGAAGGGCACCGGCCAACGGGACTTGGGGGCTGAACACTCAGGGCTGATTTATCACTTCCTTACTCATAAAAATGTGATTCAAACTGCTGCTGATTAGTGAAGGATTTAAATCTTTACCCTCTCCCCCAACCCCCTTCCCTCTCCACCCCCGGCACAGATGCTGCTGCTCAGCCACAACACCCCCTTCTTGCCACTGTCCGTGCAAGCACAGCACAGGGGCCCAGAGAAGATGACTCATGTGCTGGGAAATGGAAAAGTGCATCTTCCCACCAACCAGCCCCGCTGAGTGCTCTGCTCACCCCTCTCCCAATGGCAGCCCACACAGTGGGGTCTGGACGGCCGCCTCAGCTGCACACCGGGTACTTGGCAGCACGTCCACAGAGCTCTCTGTCCTAGTTGAGTGTTATATCCTGTGGCCCCGGCTGTTTTTTCCTGAAACACCCTTGGAGCTTCTGACCACCTCACTCATACTCCTCTTGGCCCCCACTGCCTGGTGGAGGTGAGCATCAGGACAAAGCCAGTGGGAGTGGTAGGGTCTCAAGTCCAGGCTGTGACATGTCCTTCTTGGCGGGCAGGTCCTCATTATGAGCAACCATAGAAAAGAATCCTACAAAAAGAGCTCTGGCCTCAAAGGGGGAACCACCTACTTCCTTCTCTCTCTGTTCTCACCATCTCACCTTCCTTTCACCCATATTTTCTTAACCTTTAGCTTACAACAGCTCCAAGAAAAGGACTCACTGGTGGCCCATGAAAAGGCCCACATACTCCTTTTCACGCAGCAGAAGCTGCTGACAACAGACGCTCCCCAGGCAAGAGCCACGGAGCCTTTACAGTCACACCTCCCGGTCACTTGATGCGGGAACAGCACCTTGGCAGAGGCTGCAGCTCTGCGACGGCAGCTCCCTGCACTCTGTGTTGCTGTTAGAGGGAGGCGGGAAGAGGAACAGAAGGGCTCCGAGTCCTGTGAGCTTCCCACCTGGTAGCCCAAACCAGCGGAGTAACGAGGAGGGGACCAATGTCCCACACGTCCCAAACTTTATTTCCTCCTTCCTGGAAACCAGCACTGCCCCTCGGGGCTGTGTGCTTCCTCAGCAGTGCTCCGGGGAATACTTAGCAGACTTCAAAATGGCACCTAAGCCTCTGCATCTGATCTTCTGTCGGGAATTCTAAATGCTGCAGCAGGCAGCATGAGAGGAGAAAACCTTCTACGACTCGGAGGTGATCGAAAAACCCAGGCAAACGAGCAGAGGCCCTTGAAGACTCCCAGGAGGAGCCAAGTTTCAAGGCGAAGTTTGGCATCCCCACCCATCAGGGGAGAACACCCCTCTGCAGCAGGCTGAAGCATCACCCTAAATACAAATGGGAGAGGAAATAAACCAACATCAGAGCGAGCGAAATCACTACGAAAACGTGCGATGAGAGAACCAGCAACACGCTCTCCAGAGACACTGCGTCTGTTTACAACAGTCTCCACAGGGCAATTCCCACTGCTTGGCACTTCAGATAATAACCTTCCAGCCCTGAGACCAGATCCTTTCTGTCAATGCTCTGAAACTGTTCTTTGGCAACACAGACCAAATCTCCTCTGCAAACACACACACAAAATAATGTCACCTCCATGCTACAAATTTCCATCAAGTCAAACCACATCATCCTTACCTCAGTGGGGTGGAGGGAAGGCACGGGTAGGGAAGGGATCCGGTAACATCTTTCAACTGTGACCTGGTCATCAGGGCATTTTAAAATCTTGCCAATCAGCCCCTCCCCCACCCCCCGCCCCTGTCAAAAAACTCCAGTGTTCAGAAAAGTATTTCAGAATGCACACCATTACATTAGCCGAATTCTGGGCCTGGTGATTTTTCTGCTTCCAGATTTGAGTCACCAAAGCTCATCAATTCTCTGTTCTTACTCCCTGGCAGACTCCCACAAGGGATATCCCATAGGGAGCTAGACTTTTCCATATTGAACAAACAGGGTACATGAGTCCAGAAACAGCTATTCCCAATCCCTGCCAAGCGTATGGTCTCTGCAATGAAACATTTCAGCAATGCCTTCCCCCCCCCCCCCCCCGGCCTCCCCAGGAGAGGCTCTGGGTCTGCAGCCTCTCAGAGGCCTTGCTGCTGCCTTTAGCAAGGCCAGATGTGCAACAGCATCTCCGGGTTTGCAAATTAAGCTCTATACCCATGATTCTCTCCTTCCATCCCACCCAAGCACTAGAGAGTCACACACATTTCAGAGAGTTAAGTTAAAGATCGGAGAGGCAATGGAGGAAAAGGGTGTGTGTGTCTGCTGTGTGTGTGTTGGGGGGACTGTGTGGTGGCATGGCAGCACAGGAAAGAAGCTAGATGAATCCTCTATGTCCAGATAAAGACGCTTGACCTTACCTTTCAACTGGGAGTTGTGTACAGCAAACATGTTGATGGTCATGAGCTGCAGCAGGCGGGTGCTGCCGAGGGGAGAGGGGCTGTGCTGCAGCAACGCCTGGAACTCCTTGAGGACCTTCACAGCCACCGCAGGGAATGTCTCCATCCTACAAATACAGCCAGCCCGTCAGTGAGGCACAGCCCCAAGAGCCCTTGGTGTACACACACACACACACACACACACACACACACACACACTCTCTCTCTCTCTCTCTCTCTCTCTCTCTCTCTCATTCATATTCTCTCTCTCTGGGGAGAGCAGACAGCTAACACCTAGGACATTTCTTTGCCTCTCTCACAAACCTCACTGGTACCCTAAGGTTGTGAACAAATTTAAGAGAAAGGAGTGTTCGGGGTCTGGAGATGGAAACAACTCACTTTTTGGATAAATCACTATGAGTTATTATGCTCTGGCATGCTATTTCCTAACCTCTGGCAATAACTGGACTCAAGTTGAAATCAAAGTTCTTCTCTGAAACAATCAGTTTTTCTCAATAGTGAAAAAATTTCCTTTAAGCTCTAAGATCAGCAGAGTCCCCCAAATCTTTGGTAGGAAAAGCTTATTTTGCGCAGAGGTTTGTGAATCTACAGAGTCTTCACTTAAAGCTTTACTTCAGAAAACCGGACGCAGCTCGGCTGTCATCTACTTAGGGACTATCTCACTAGTTGCTCCACCTAAGGATCCCGAATCTGCCCTAGAAGAATCCCTTGACCCAGGGCCCCAGTGATCTGTTTCGGTCTTTCCTGTGTTGCTGTCCTCCTCCCTCCCACAAGCCTCAGCTCATCAGGGTCTGTATGTTTTCAGGCCAGTGGAAATATAATGCCCTGGCCAACTGCCACTCCCAATACAGGAAGAGCCTGTAATGCAGGGAGGTAGAAATTCAGCCAGTGACCTAGGGCTCCTAAAGAGAGGTCATTCAAACTGCTGCTTGCCAAATGTGGCCACTGGATCCCAAACAGTGGTGCATGCCTGGAGCTCCTCTGGCAGGAGGAATAAACCACAGCTGAAGTCCTCAGAAATAAAGAGCAAATTCAAACTTGGTGCTAGAGAGAGAAACCAGGCACATGGGCCTTAGGGCCATGCGGAGCAATTCGCGGTCAGCAGAGTATCTTCTACCCATCCTCAAACCCAGCCCCCCCCCCCCCGCCCCCCCAAACAAACAAACTGCTTGTGGTACACTGTGGGGTAGGGTGAGGAAGAGCCCCAGCCTGAATTAATAAATAGCTTCTGGAAAGCCACAGGGAAGGGAATCCTTCTCAAAAGATACAAAACAGTTTCAGGTCCTTGGGAAAGGTGCTTCCACTTTTACCTGAACCTTGGCCTTCTTCCCTCCCCGCTTTAGAAAACCCCAGAGCTCTCTGGCATCCTGGCCATCTTTGTTCCTTGCCCTGGGATGGCAACTCCTATGACTGACCTCCTAGTACCCAGAAATCACGCCACAGTTATGGGTCAATTACAGTTTATATTGCAGTGCCCTTCTCTGCTGAGCTGTCCTCATTTTCATTGGCACAAGACATACCAGGCATTCGCTTTTCCCACCTCCCCCCACATGCCATTTCAAGTGCCCCACTGCCCAACAACAACACAACCAGAAACACACTCTTCACCCCTCCCCAAAAAAGTTTCAGAACCATTAAAACTCATGGTCGGTTTGGAATGGCAGAGAGTGATATGTTTGGGGCTGGATTGGATCCATTTTTCCCCCGGGCTGTAACAAAGGTTTCATTTTAAATTCTGACACTGTGCAGCACTCTTTCTGGTCGGAGGTGGGGAGGGGGGCTAGCACTTCTCATTACGAGGATAGCAGAGTTCACTCTGCTTGAAAAGCAGCCACTCCGGGCAAGTTTCAGAGCCATGTGTCTCCGTGTTGAAAGGCAGGAGAGAGCCAGCACAGAACGACATGACAGAAGCGTCACGTGGGACAGTCTTGCTTCGAGGCTGTTGTCTGAGGAAGCCTCTATCCTGGGATGGGAATTGAAACAGATCCATTAACACTCCCTAGGTCAGACTGAAGTCTCAAACGAGCACCAGGCCAAATGTCCATATCCTCTTTTTTTTTTGAAAGTTTTAAAAAAACCTTCACCTTTCGACTAGTTCAACATGATTAAAACAAAAGGAAAAAAAATCAAATGCGTAAGGATATAAGTTAACTTCAATCTTGAGATCTGAGGGAAGATGGAGTTCTCACACAGAAATCAGCTTTGTTAGGCAACAACTGAAGGACGCACAGATAAAGGCTTCTCCCTTGGAGCTCAGGAACAGGGTTTCTGGTGCCCAATTTCATAACTAAAATGATGTCTGAGTTTGGCCTCGAATTACCTGTAAGTAGTTTTATTTCTTCCTCTTCACCCCGTATTGCAGAGCAAAAATTATACTAAAACTGAGATAATGACAGTATATAATTGGTTTAGGAAGAAAGCCCACAAAATGAAATTATGGCTTTTACGAATATATATATATATATATATATATATATATATATATATATATACATACACATACACATATACATATGTGTGTGTGTGTATATATATATAAAGTGGATATATATGTATGTATGTAAATGCAGTAAAAAGGTCTGGAAGACCATATAACCTGCTGTCTACCGTTATCTCTTTGGAGGGCACAGGGATTGGGAGAGAGTTTAAAGAAATTTTAGAGAAGAATGTTATACTTTTACAAGGAGATTTTATATATCACTTATGTAGTAACCGTAAGAGTTTTAGCCAAGAAACAGCAGCAACAGTAGCGGAAGAGCAGAGAAAGCACAAAAAAATGGCAATTTATAACAGCAAAAAACTGGACACAGTCTAAGTGCCCAACGGCATATGATTAAGATGGCACATCCATACAACTGAATTCTATGTTTTAAAAGCTGCATTAGATTTTCTTTATGTGAAGGTAAGCTCAACATATATTAAATGAAGACAGTTTTACAGTGTTGAATGTGATCTTTTATACACATTTGTAAAAAAATAAAAGAAGGTATGTGTATGATACATAGAAAAAAAAGATAAAAATATACACCAAATGTTTGCAGTGGAGAGTTATCTCTGGATAGTGAGAATATGGCTAATTTTTTATTTCTTCTTTTTTGCTAGGTTTTCTAAATATTACACAGTAAGATTTCCCCTATAGTGAATACGTCTGGCTTTTGTATATAAAACATTTGTAATTTTAAAAATAAATAAAGAGATAAACATTGTATTTTTAATAATTCAAAGTCCAAAAATAAATCTATGAGTCTTTGAATTCCAAGAGATCTTGAAGCAAACAGCATGACTAGACAAGCAAGTAAAAACTAAAGTGGTAACTTCAACCTTGAATGGGAAGCAGAATTATTCTATTCGTCACAAATCAAGTCTGCAGGATGCCGGACCTCTCCGTGGAGCATGAGCTCTGTTTCTCCCCAGGAAAGCCGGGGTCTGTCAGGAGCCACTCGGCATCCCTGAGCGGTTCCTCTTTCTGAGCCCGAGAGGATTCTGCCCCTATCCTTTAAAACTGCAGAAGATATGATCATTTTCAGAATATGCGTTTCACTGGCTTAAGTGACTGCTTTCTGAAGTGTTCTCTTTAGAGACACCTTGTCTCATTTGAATGGCAGTTTCAAGAAACCAATCTTTCAGACAACACTGGGACCTAGACCCGAGAGTGACTCAGACAGTGACTAACGGGGCAGGACCCAACCTCTCGGATGCTGGGGGACGCAGCTGGGCTAGACAACATTCTCTGCAGAAAAGAATCAGGATCCCTAACTTTTGGTTCTTAATTTCAAAAAACTGAACAAGACAGGAGCGAATCAGTAGCAAAAAAACGAAATAAAACTAAGCCGTGTGACAGGGTAACGAGTGAGAGAGAAAAAAAATCATAGTGCTACAGAACTTAAGGACTAAAACAGACCTTGAGATCATCTATTTAAACTACTGATAAGGAAAACGGAGTCCACAGAGGCTTTGACTTTGTTCGCTCTCGAGGTCTTACAACTAGCTGACAGAGAAAAACTCTTTTTGGCACCTGATTGCATCTAATGCTCTGAACCTCTTTTTCACTGGCTGCTGGGAGGCAGAGGAGTCTAGTGTTGCACATAGTAGGCCCTCAAGCATACACTGATGCAACTGGGAACATGGGGCACAGAGAAGACGACGCCTAGGAAAGCCCCTCGGGGGCTTTTCTCAGCAGGCAGGCGGGACAGTGGATGTGTCTTCAGCTGCTCCCCATTACAATCTCCTCACTCTTAATTCGTTTTCAACGCCTCCCACATTTCACATCTTCTTGGTAATTAGGCAGCCGTCCATGTTGTTGTGTGTGGCTTGGGCTCATTGCTTTTCTAGTCTTACAGACTTCTATATTTTTTTTTTTTCCAACAGAAACATTATTGCTGTGTCTGCCTTCCAGAATAAATACGGGGCTCAATTCTTTATTTGCCTCCAGGAGAGCAGAGGAGGAATACTCACGGAGGGGCTGGAGTGCCTAGAATTTACATACGTTTTCCTCATGTAAACAACTACTACAACTCACTGCCCATGAAGGTGGAATGAGACTGGCCTCATCTTTGCCAACAGAATGTGTTATATGCAGGAATGGAAGAGATCTTGAAAAATAATCTGGACCACAGGAAACTACCTCTGACAAATGAGATAATCGATTCATTTTTAAAGACTTCCAGAGAAGACAATTCCCGAACATCTTCCCTCGGTGAAATTTTCTTACACCTAACACAAACCTCTCCAGCTGCAACATAAGCCAATTTTTCTCTTGCTGTTGTCCCACAGAAATCAGATCTATCTGGTTATGATTCTTTCATATTTAAACATAGTTAGAGTACCCCTCACAGCTGTCTCTAAGTAAACTTTTTCTTACCTTAATTTTTTAAGATTAATTTTTCCTCTCAGAAATAATTTTCTAGCTTTTTAATCATTGTGTTTTTTCTCTTCAAACTTCCTCCAAAATATATTTATTTAAATATGAGAATTTTAGGAGTTCCCATCATGGCGCAGTGGTTAACTAATCTGACTAGGAACCATGAGGTTGTGGGTTCGGTCCCTGCCCTCGCTCAGTGGGTTAATGATCCGGCGTTGCTGTGAGCTGTGGTGTAGGTCTCAGACACAGCTCTCGGATCCTGCGTTGCTGTGGCTCTGGCGTAGGCCGGCGGCTATGGCTCCGATTCGACCCCTAGCCTGGGAACCTCCATATGCCACGGGAGCGGCCCAAGAAATGGCAAAAAGACAAAAAAAAAAAAAAGAGAATTTTAAAGGGGGGAGGGATAAGGAACTAACTAATGCTTAAACTGATTTAAATATATATATATATATATATATATCTTAAATATTCCTACATTCCGGACCACGATTTATAACTTTTTTAGTCCCCAAAGTCTCAAACAGAGCTAGGGCAGTGGTTCTCAACCAGGAACAATTCTGCCCCACAGGCTATGTCTGGAAATGTCTGGAGACAGTTTGAATTGTCATAACTGGGCCAAGGGGAAGGGACACTACTGGCATGTGGTGGGTAGAAGCCTGGGTTGCTATGAAACATCCTCCATGGGAGAGTCCCCTACAACAGAGAATTATCAGGGTCAAAATATCAACAATACAGAGGTTGAGTAAACATGGTATATAAAAATTTAAAGAACAAACATATATGCCAAAAAAAAGGAAAAAAAGAGAGAAAATACTTACTAGAAAGATAGTAAGGAAAAGAAAGATTTTTAATTTATTTATTTTTTAATTTTTTTTGTCTTTTTGCCATTTCTTGGGCCGCTCCTGCGGCATATGGAGGTTCCCAGGCTAGGGGTCGAATCGGAGCTGTAGCTGCCAGCCTACGCCAGAGCCACAGCAACGCAGGATCCGAGAGCTGTGTCTGAGACCTACACCACAGCTCACAGCAACGCCGGATCGTTAACCCACTGAGCGAGGGCAGGGACCGAACCTGCAACCTCATGGTTCCTAGTCAGATTAGTTAACCACTGCGCCACGACGGGAACTCCGAAAAGAAGGATTTTTAAAATGAGAATTAAGAAAAAAGGACAAATAAGGAACCACAACGCCTATTTTAAGTGCAACACAACAGCATTCCTGCTACGTGCTCGTTTATGAAGTGATACTGATATTCCCTTACCCACCCTACAACTGCCGCTTTGCATCACTCACGTGTGACTGGCCTGGGTCTACTAAAAGCTATTAGATCCTTCTCTCCAGTCTCCCCCAGTCAACTCATCTCTTGTAACGATTCACTCACTGCTACAACAAACATTCTCTGCGCACCTACTACACGCCAGGCACTAGGGAGATAAGAGCGTTCAGCAAAAACGCCCGCCAGAGTAGGGCTAACATGGGGGTAAGGGGGAGGCCAGAGGGGTGCTACTGCTACTGATGCACCTAGTTTACTTTCCTGGGTAAATTACTCCACATTTATTTTTGCTAATAGAGATGCATCTACTGGCACTATGCCAAGTTTCCCAAGTCATTTCAAAATCAAGACTATGGCCATCCCGGTCACTCTTGCCCAGGCTGATGACAAATGACTACGTAACAGGCATACTTTCTAGTTCACCATCCACAAACAGCGTTTTTTCAAGCAGGACAAAGCCTTTCAGTTCTCCCACTGAGGAAACCTTCTAGCGCATTACAGATAAACTTACACGGTTATGACAGAAACTGAAACAGTGCCAACCACTGGGGGATCTATAATCCAAAACAAATCACCTCAAAGGGTAGCTCACAATAAAAGCTCCAACTCAGAAGATATTAAAATGCACAGAAGACCTGAGGGCATCGCCACCCACTCCTCTCCTGGACTAACGAGGCTCCCAGCACAGGGGCGCTAGCTTTAGGCAGTGAGGACAAACTCTGATCCACCAAAGGAATACTCAAAACTTGATCTCTTTCCAGAGACTCGACAGCTCAAGTAACAAGGTCTCACACTCACACTCACACACACACCCACACCACCTTCCCTGAGATTTATATGGAAATCCATGGTGGATAGTGAGACCACAGAAAAGTCTTGGCATTTACTGAGAGCAGCAACATGGTGTAGGAAACAGAGCCTAAGAGGAAAGGGTATATGGTTCAGAAGGAAGAGAAAACGCTGGAGGAAGAAAGTGTGTTGCTCTTCTCTTTAAGGGAAAATTAGAGGACAGAATTTTCCCCCAAAGGAGGACCCCTGGCAGCTGCACCCAGGGACTAAGCATGACTTCCTCGAGGAGCTCACTAGGGGCTGGGCCGGAAGGCAGAGGAAAGAGAAACCCTGAGGGATTAGGGGTGGGGGTTGGGGGAAGACTGTGGTTAAAGGGGTTTTTTTCGTGAAGGTAGAGAAAGAAGAGCCAGCAGGCTGGAGAGTAATCGTTCCCAAACGTCACGAGCACAGTAGGAGAGTGAGGGACGGGAAGAGGAGAGAAGGTGGAGGCCCCTAAGAATTCACACCCTGTGCCCTCAGTTACAAACACAGTCTAGTTGCTAACAATATTAAATTCCAAAATGACTTGTAATGTAGGAAAATAAAATAAACATCCTGCACACTTACCCAATCCGGGTAAACAGCTTCCCATGGGCATGGAGAAAACTGAGGATGAACCTTTTGTTCAGCTGCATGGGAAAAAGAGAAAGGAGAAAACAATTAAACTTTCCCCAGTTTCCTGTTACTGAACAGAGTCCCTAGTGACACAATAACCTGGCCAGGGTCTAAGGGGTGGGCACTGGGGATGGGAACCAAATGAACATGCCCAAACTCTCACACAGACCCAGGGCCCATGCCCAACAGCTGTTGCTCAGCTGAGCCAAAATGACAGCAGGCTCAGCGAGTGAACAGCACCCTCTGCTGGCAGTGGTGACTGCGTGCAGGGAGCGAAGCAATGAACCCAACTAGGCTGGGTAGAAAGGGAGATGCCAGGTGCTCTCTGCCATCTAGGAGGTGGCCCCATAATGATGGAAATAAAACACTGACAAGAACAGGACGGAGATGATAATGATCTTGGACAAGTCCCTAATCTTACTTATGAGCTGTTTCTCTACCTTCTCCAAAACTAAAACTCCCTTTTGGTTACCAAGGGGGAGGAAACCCACCGCTAACTAGCTCATCAAATTGTACTTCTCCAGCTTTTAAACTAAAGTTCAAATCTTTCTCGCTCTTTTTTTTTTTCCCTTTTAGAAAAGCTGAAAGCTGGGTTTTTATGTTAAATTCGCTGGGTTTTAAATGTTGGCTACTAATGAAAAAAATTTAAACATTAAGCAAGCCAAAAACACACATTTGCCAGCCACATCTGGCTCACATCAATGAGCTACCAAATTTGCAATCTCAGTTCAAGGTTCTATAAAATCTATTTCTATCACAACTTAGGGAAGATATTCCTCTGAGCAAAACAAGGCAGGGGAAAAAAATGTCAACTCCCAAGAGTGGAAATAATCTAAAGACCAAACCCTGTCATCTTCCCTGGTCTCCTGGAAGCAATATGCTCTGTAGCCAGACAGGAAGAGGGATCAAGAATCTTGATCTCCAGGGAGTGGTTAGGGCAAGGAACAGTCCAGCACCCTGGATGCCTTCCCCAGGAGGAAAAAACTCTTCTGGCTTATACTCTTGCAAAACAGAACACCAACCAAATTGTGGCAGTTTCACTAATTTCATATGAAGTCGGGTGTGGAGAAAGGCGGGCATCTCATCTCACGAATGCCTCGGACCACTAACCATACAATCTTCAGTCTTTACTTTTGCTTAAACGAATTACATTGAATCAGCAATACTAGATCAAACATTGGTTTCTGTGGCTCGTAAGCTCAGGATACTTCACGGAAGGTAACCTGTCTCTACAGTGAGATGAGTCAAGGGGGTGGACGACGCTGGGTTCCATAAACAGAAGGGAAAGGTGAGGAACTGATGCAAAGTAAACGGCTGATGGTTCCACCACGTCAGTGGCAAGGCCTGGGCTAGAAGGGAAAGGAAGGTGGTTTGAGAAATTTACCCCTCGAACTTCTGCCACGTCCCTGTCGTGGGGTCTCAGGCAACTGATCTAACCTCCCTAAGTTTTTCTTTCCACCCAATGGAGTTAAGAGAACCTATATGTTAAGGGAGTGGTGCATGAGATAAGGCAAGTAAAAGCACAGGCTTGGCATGCTGTAAACACTCAACTGTCAGCCGAGCATTCTCTCCCAATGAGTGGTAAAATATTAACCAGAGAATCCAGATGAAGGATATACAGAGTTCTTCATATTATTCTTACAACTTTTCCACGGGTAGGAAATTATTTAAAATAAAAAAGTAAAAAAAAAATTCCCTATTTTTAACTCAATTGTCCCTCTTTCCAGCTGTCAATCATAAACAGGTTAACTCATGCATAACTAAGAGGAATTTCACACATACAGGGTACTTTGGTAGAAACAGAATGATACTAACCCATCTCATTCAAGCCAATTATCATCCCCGAAGCTGCAAGGGAGTTCAGAAATTTAAACAACTTTGGAGTTCCCGTTGTGGTGAAGAGGAAACAGTCCTACTAGGAACCATGAGGTTGTGGGCTCGATCCCTGGCCTTGCTCAGTAGGTTAAGGATCTGGCATCTGTGAGCTGTGGTATAGGTCACAGGTGCAGCTCTGATTAGATCTCTAGCCTGGGAACAGCCACATGTCGCAGGTAGGGCCCTAAAAGGACAAAACAACAGAAAGAAAGAAAAGAAAAGAAAAGAAAGAAATTTAAACAACTTAAACTAGTAAATGGCAGAGTTAGAACTTGAACCCAGGTCTTCTGATTCCAAAACAGTTCTCCTCCCCTTAAACTGCCATCTATCTCAGTAAGAGAACTGGTGAGCTTGCTTATTCATGCAGGGCTGATGAGTGCAGAAGAACAATTTAAAAAGCAGTTCGGTTTTACTTTTAAGTTTCCCTTACTGATTAGTAGGAAACATACTGTGTGACCCACAGTGACTGCTGGAATAAAATCAGTGCACCAAGAGATTTCTTCATATTGTGGCTCTAGCTATACTTCCCAAAGACCTTTCCCTTAGGGTAGCAGAGGAAGCCTACTTAATCACCTGACTTCACACCTGCCATGATCATAATTTAACTATATCTAATAGAAAGTAGACTTCAATGCATTGTTTTTCAACTACTGATAGTGAAGGGAATCTTAGGGAACTTTTTCAAACTATACACACATTCTCTCTGACCTTGGTTAATGAGAACCACTGCTTTATTTTTAGTCTGAAAGTACCTGTTACCCTAAATATAGCTTCTCTTTATTTGTCACCAACAACATTTCGAGTAGGAAAGGAGCTAAAATGCAGATGCCTTCTAGAAAGAGGTAAAGGCATGTTATATTGAGGAAGCAGATTTGTTATAGATTGATCAAAATGGGACTAAGCACCATCGCATCTAATAACATGAAGTCAGCAAGCGCCGAGACAGAAATTTTGCAAAACATAACTGATACCAAGTCTACAGCAAGGAATATCTTAGTCTGAGCTTTCTCACTCTCTAATACGCCACCGTGGACCGGCTTTCATGTTTGGAACATGTTTATTCTTAACAACATACTCAAATGGTCTCACTCAAGAGAGAGCTATTACTCCTTGAATGGTGAGACTGTCTGCCTCCAGATCTTCCTCACGCAATTACATACTGTTCACCAGAAGCTAACAAAGCTTCTTGGGTGTAGCCCTGAGAGACAGTGTTAGAATTATGAAAGGGCTCCTGGCTCTTTGGTTCCAGTTCAAAACCAATTCACTATGGACTCATGAGCCTTTCTTATCATCTAAAAGCAACGACCTAAAGAGAGACTAATGGCAATAGTTGGATGGGCAGATCCCTGGACACTCACAATACTGTCTGTCCTGCCTTCAACTATGGGATTATGAGTAAAAAGCTTTGGGTTGTTCCTCAACCGTAAAATGGAATTTCCACCACTGATGTTACCTAACTCGGAGCTCAAAGGACAGTAGAAAGCTTTCCGAAGAGTAAAGGTCTTATGCAAGCCCTGGTTATCATCACTCAGAAGTGCCTAAGTGGTCTGTGAACTGTGGAGCAAGAAAGGAGAAAGAAGCTGCTCAGAGGCAGCAGGACATCACCACAGGAGAGGACGCTGAAACATGCCCAAGTTTAATTCCTAATAGTTGTTCTTGCTTCTACACAGGTGTATGGGGAGTTCCCGTCGTGGCGCAGTGGTTAACGAATCCGACTAGGAACCATGAGGTGGCGGGTTCGGTCCCTGCCCTTGCTCGGTGGGTTAATGATCCGGCGTTGCCCTGAGCTGTGGTGTAGGTTGCAGACGAGGCTCGGATCCTGTGTTGCTGTGGCTCTGGCGTAGGCCGGTGGCTACAGCTCCGATTCGACCCCTGGCCTGGGAACCTCCATATGCCGCGGGAGCGGCCCAAGAAATAGCAAAAAAGACAACAAATAAATAAATAAATAAATAAATAAAATTAAATAAAAATAAACAGGTGTATGGAAAACCGAATTTCTGAAAAGTGAATCATTTGAAGGACAGCAGGAGTACTCAGTATTTAGAAGAATTCCAACATGCATCTTTAAAGTGTTTGGGGGAGCATAAATTATCGTTCTCTAACTTATTTATCTGAAATGTGTCTACTTTTATATACCAAGTACTGAAAAAAAAACTTTGTTGGAGTTCTTCGTGACTCAGCAGGTTAAAGATCTGGCATTGTCACTGCAGTAGCTCAGGTTCGATCCCTGGCCCAGGAACTTCCGCATGCTGCTTACAGCCAAACCAAAGCCAAAACCAAAACAAACAAACAAAAAAACCCCTTTGTTGTGTTTTATTTTATTTGTTCTATGGCCGTATCCACAGCATATGGAAGTTCCTGGGCCAGGGACTGAATCCGAGCCACAGCTGCAGCAACATCAGATCCTTTAACTCACTGTGCTGGGCTGAGGGTAGAACCCACACCTCCACAGTGACCCAAGCAGCTGCAGTCGGATTCTTAACCCAATGTGCCACAGCAGGAACTCCTTTGCTGTGTTTTTAAAAGGCGGCTCTATCCTCTTAGATATGAGGCAACTAGGCGAAGATCAAATTTCAGTGGTACCTGCTGCTAGTAAATGCCCAGGACTCAGAGCCTGCCATCAAAGCCCACTTACCAGCTCCCTGAAGCACGGAGATCACAGGGTGGAAGAGAATGTGTGCACAGAGGTGAAGCTGCCCACTTTCACCCCTATGCTCCCTGCCAGGCTCAATCAAGAGCAAACCAACAGGACAGGGCCCGAAAAGCCAAAGAACTTGTAGTCCAAGAACAAAAGGTAACATACCAACTTGCCAACTCCCCATTTATGCTCCAAAACCTAAGACAAGGCCTACTGGCCATGAAGGTGCCAGGAGGCAATCTGTTTCCCTTACTGTCCCTATTCCTCAGCCAGAAAGTCTGCAACAGGGAGATCTCGAGAGATAATAGAGAAAGTGGGGAAGGAGGGCGTGGCGCACAAAATGTGGAAACCTATCAGTAAGTCAGTAGTGTAACAATCATTTAGTCAGGATAAAAATTATTCAGTATTCCTCTCTCCAGGATATAGATAAAGAAAGAAACAGAGGCAAGTCAAGCAGCAAGACTCAAATGCTTTAAGGGAGACAGAGCAAACCACAAAATCAATCCTCAAATCCCTTACTTGGACCAAAAAGCCAGGCTGAGCGTGAGATGGATGGAGCGGGTATGGTGATTACGCCTCACCTTCCGTTTCTTCACCCCTGAACTGTTCTGGGCAGGATGACAGCTCAATTAGCTCTAATTAAGCCCAAGTTCCATGCAGAGACGTCCTACTTAGACGGCTGGATCTGAGCCATGTGAATTCAAGTGTAAAACATGCCTCTTAAACCCTTGAAACAACAACCCTTGAAACAACAGCTCTCACTCTCACACTGCAGCTTAGTGCTGCCTCAACAAAGTCTTACATTAAAGCAATTTACTTGCTATTACTTCATTATCTCTCCCACTTAAAGCCAGCAGACCAGAGGGAAGTCGCGCTAAATGTCAAATCGGCAGTCAGCTCCAGAAAACCCTGCCAGCAAGCAGAGGGACAGCCTAGCTTAGAGTACCTGGCTGTCTCTCAGAAGGGAAACTGGCACTAAGTCTAAAGAAAAGAACCACCAATGTGTGACTATTCTGCATTTATTGCTCATTTGTTTACTGGGGAGAAGGATGAATAGAAAATAGTATGAACAAAGACCACTGACCTGGTTTCAAGACCAGGGTTAAAAGTTTGGTTATGCCATTTATTTGCTATTTAACTATCAACCAGTCATGTCACGTCCTAAGGCTGCTTCTTCAACTATAAAATGAGAAGAAGGTTGAGAGATCAGTATCAACGATTCCATAACCCTGAGTGTGTGCCCATTTCAAGAAGAGCTCCTACAGGATCAGAATCCCCAGGGGCAGGGGATGTGGACTGTGTATCAGCATTTTTAAAATGTCTCCAAGTAATTCTGAAAGAGCCAGACTGGGAAAACAGCTAGATCCTGGGTTGGCAAATTATGGCCCAAAGGTCAAGTCCAGCCTGCCACCTGTTTTTCAGTACAGCCCATGGGCTAAGGATGGTTTTTGGTAGGGTTTTTCACTTTTTTGCTTTTTTTTTTGCCTTTTTTTTTTAGGGCTGTACCTGCAGCACATGGAAGTTCCCAGGCTTGGGGTCCAATCAGAGCTGCAGCTGCCGGCCTACACCACAGCCATGGCAACACCAGATCCGAGCCTCGTCTGCTGACCTACACCACAGCTCACAGCAACACCGGATCCTTAACCCACTGAGCGCAGTCAGGGATCAAACTCACGTCCTCATGGATACTAGGAGGATTCATTTCCACTGAGCTGCAATGGGAACTCCAGTTTTTGTACTTTTTAATGATTGAAAAAAAATCAAAAGAATGTTTCATGACACATGAAAATTATATAAAATTTAAATGTCAGTGTCCACAATAAAATTCTACTGAAACACAGCCACACTTAGTTTCATATTGTCTGGGGCTGATTTCCCCTTACAAAAGCAGAGGTAGGTAGCTGCATCAGAGAGGGTATGGCCCAAAAGCCTAAAATATTTACTCTCTGGACTTTTACAGAAAAAGTTTGCTGATTCCTGGACTCATCAAATGTCTACCTGCACAACACCTGAGGGTTACCACACACATACTGGAAATAGCAATGCTTCTCATGGGCTGTTTAAAAGAAGCTCCACCTCCCAGGATGTTCTGACACCTGCTCTCCCTCCTACCACCTCAGGGGAATCACCAATCCACAATGTTCCTTCCAATTCTAAAAGCCCACAAATATACATTTCTAACTAAATTTAACCTTTTTCTGTCAGCTTCTGAGCAAACACCATCCTATTCTATGATAGCACAAAATACACCAGATGCCAAGACTGCTGTTAAAGCTTTTGAACTCAAATGCCCTAAAGGCTATAGAGAAATATAAGTGGGGCTTTCCAGGTTTTCATCTTTGAAGCCACTATGGGGCTAAGTGACTGGGTGGAAACACAACACACCCAAACCCAATAAAGATTTCGCTTAGGCCCCAGGGCCCCAGGACATTTCCCAAAATATCCTAATCTAGGGAAAGTGCCAGATTAAGGTTTATGAATCCCTGTGCTGTGTGGTCTGACAACCCATAACTCAGAAGTGCCACCCGCTTAGCATCTCAAGGTACACAGTGAAAGAAAGAAAGTTCAGCCAAAGGGCAACACTGTTGCTCTGACTGGGTTACTTTCTGAATGACTCTTCTTTCTGACTCACCTCTCTCAGAGCCTGGGAACTCTCATGCCCATCCACCCCAAAAAAGGGGGAGCTGGGAGACCCTTGCACTGTACAAAGTGGGAGAGAAGAAGAAAGGGTTGGAGTTCCCACTTGGTGATCAAGTAGGCAACCAGAAGACAGTTTTCCAAAGGCACATACATAAGCTCAAACCATCTTTTAAATGAATGGGCCAACAGAGGGTTAGGGATGGTGAGGTGCTTCTCACACTGTACCCACCCATTCATCTACTCTTTCGACAAAAACTGACTTGCCATCTTCTAGGCGCATGACACTGCGTGAACTATGAACAAGGCACCCTGCTCTGTGGGTGACACAATCATAAAGTATAAGATGCTGTGTATTTCCACAGGAGGAGCATCAGAGAGCTCGGAGGAAGAGACCCTTGAGTTCAGTAAATTAATCAGTAGGTTCTAGAGGGGGTAAAGAGTCATGCCCATGTGTCATAAGAAATGGGACCACTTGTTTGTTGGTCCCAAGAGTGGAACGTGGTAGAGTGGCGTGGCCAGGCGAGAGATTCTGTAAGAGGGAGGCTAGAAAAGTAGGCTGGGCAACGTTTTGGAAGTCCTTGTTAAAAGGTTTGATCTTGGAGTTCCCATCGTGGCTCAGCAGAAACGAATCTGACTGGTATTCATGAGGATGCAGGTTCAATCCCTGGCCTTGCTCTCTGGGTTAGGGATCCGGCATTGCCGTGAGCTGTGGTGTAGGCCTGGTGGCTATAGCTCCAGGTCCACCCCTAGCCTGAGAACCTCCATATGCCTCGGGTTTGACCCTAAAAAGAGACAAAAAAAAAGTTTGATCTTAATCAAAGCCATTTAAGGGTTGTGAGCAAGGAAGTGATATGAGCAAACCTCATATTTTATTTTGGCCATGCCCATGGCATGCAGGAGTTCCTGGACCAGGGATCGAACCCTCACAACAGCAGTAACCTGAACCACAGCAATGACAATGACAGATCCTTAACCCACTGAGCTACCAGGGAACTCCAAACCTCCATTTTTAAAAGGGTCAAAAATGACTACTGTTCAGAAATGTTAGAGTGTTTTTCTTTGGTGGCCATGGGGTGGGAATGGGATGAGCAGCGTCAAACATTTGGAGCCCAAGGGACCAGTTAAGAAGTTGGTGCAATTACCCAATAGCAATGAAGACAGAGAAGAGAGAGAAGACAAAGAAAATGATGATTCCACACTCAGACGATCATGATCCCTGTCCCTACCTGCCAGTGGTTCAGGTTCTAATAACTCAATTTACACAGACAGCAATGGCTCAGAACCAAGTAGACTTCTTTACTGAAACAACGTGAAACGAGGATCTCACTTTTAGAGATAATTTGGATATTCTTTCTGTATTTCCTTCCAATAATATTTTAAATGACCTGGCATGGTGTTTGGTACTTAATACATATTCAATAAATGACTGGTGAAGAACCTATTAAAATATATCAATTTGAGGCATTCTCTTGTGGCACAGCAAGTTAAGGATCCAGTGTTGTCACTAGGGTGGCTTGGGTCACTGCTGTGGCACAGGTTCGATCCCTAGCCCAGGAACTTCCATATGTCACAGGCAGGGTCAAGAAAAAGAAATTATACACACACACACACACATATATATATACACACACACATATTATATATTATATATATTAGATTTGATAGTGATAAAATAGATTATCACACAGAATACACAGAAAAACTCATGAGAAAAATGGTGCAGTACTAATATTAATACTGGGGAGAAACAACATACTCATCACTACCTAGGAGAATTTAAATATCTTTCAGGAAGGTAATTAAGCAAAACCCAAAGATATTCAAAGGAAAACAGAGTTCTTTCTATCAGGATTTAAGGATTCTGATCCTGAATAATAGTGATTCCCTCTGCTACATTCCAGCCCAAGAGACTAGACAAGAAAAGGCCATAGCTAGTGCCAGAACAAAAACCAAAGTCTTGGAGTTCCCTGGTGGTTCAGTGGGTTAAAGATCTGGCATCATCACTGCTATGGCTCAGTTCACTGCTGTGGTGCAGGTTCAATCCCTAGCCTGGGAACTTCTGCGTGCCACAGGCAAGCCCTCCCCCCGCCCCAAAAAAGGAGGTTTGCTCCTATCACTTCTTTGCTCAAAACCCTTAAATGTCTTTGATTAAGATCAAACTCTTTAACAAGGACTTCTGTGTATTTTGTTCACCACGGCCAGCAGGCTCATAGAAGATAACCTATAAATATTCAGGGAACAAAAAGCTTTTTGAGTCTGATCTCTGGCTGCTCCTCCTGCCTCCACTCTTGCTGACAGAACCTATCCTCAGCAACAATTATCTGTGGTGCCCTAAACTCACTGTGTTCTTCCTGCTGCTATGTCCAACCTCTGCCTGATGCCTTCTCATGCACTCCTTTCTATATCTAATAATAAAGCCATACTTTTCCTTGTTTAAACATCTCTTCTAAGCTGAGCCTAACACCTTATCCTCCAGGCTCAGAGATTATTTCACACACCTTTGCGATACCGGGTAGCACAGCAGATCTTAATTATATACATACATGTCTGTCTTTAGACCAGCTCTGTCCACAGAGGGTTCTCATGAAAATGGAAACGTTCTTTAGCTTCAGTGACCAATACAACCGCCATTAGCCACAGGTGGGTAATGTGACTGACAACTGAATTTTCATTTCTTTTGTTGTTGTTGTTGTTGTTGTTGTCGTTGTTGTTGCTATTTCTTGGGCCGCTCCCGTGGCATATGGAGGTTCCCAGGCTAGGGGTTGAATCGGAGCTGTAGCCACCGGCCTACACCAGAGCCACAGCAACGTGGGATCCGAGCCGCGTCTGCAACCTACACCACAGCTCACGGCAACGCCGGATCCTTAACCCACTGAGCAAGGGCAGGGACCGAACCCGCAACCTCATGGTTCCTAGTCGGATTCGTTAACCACTGCGCCACGACGGGAACTCCAGAATTTTAAATTTTATTTCATTTTAATTAAATAGCCACATATAGTGAGTGGCTACCATACTGGGCAGCACAGCTCTAGAATGATGACCTTTAGGGAATGATTTGTTTCTATATCCCAGGACACAGAAATTATCAATAGTGGTGCATAGCTGGTTGAAGACATGGATGAATGCTAGAGCGCCACCGCCACCCAGCCTTTAACAACTCTGGCCATATGGCAGGAGCAGAAGACACACTCTGAAGCACAAACAAGGACTGGAAGAACCTATTCTACTCTTCTGCCCAGCTATATAATCCACACAGTGTGGGAGTGTGGCCTAACACCTGATTCTAACTATTGGACTATACCTTTCAGAAGCTTAGAGGCAGCCTCCAACAAAGGACAGACTGAATTTACAGAGTTGGCTCTGTGCTTCAGGAGTTAAAAGTAGCCCCCAGGAGTTCCCGTCGCGGCACAGTGGTTAACGAATCCGACTAGGAACCATGAGGTTGCGGGTTTGGTCCCTGCCCTTGCTCAGTGGGTTAAGGATCCGGTGTCTCCGTGAGCTGTGGTATAGGTCGCAGACGCAGCTCGGATCCCGCGTTGCCATGGCTCTGGCGTAGGCTGGCGGCTACAGCTCCGATTCGACCCCTAGCCTGAGAACCTCCATATGCCGAGCGAGCGGCCCAAGAAAATGGCAAAAAGACAAAAAAAAAAAAAAGTACCCCCCCCAGGTTACTCACACACAATTCAAACATTAAGAACTCAAGTTTTCCCAGCTAAAGAAACAAGTGGGTCATATTCAGCTAACTTAACAGTAGTGAAAATGTCTCCCACACCTTCTCTGTGTAAAGCATGTTTCAAAGCACCTTATAACTATTAGCTCACTTAACCTTACGACAATCTTGTGAAAAAACTGAGCAGAGACTCGTTAAATGACTGACCCAAGTCTGGTTCCAGAGTCTCAGCTCTTAATCTTTCCCTTTTTTTTTTTTTTGGTCTTTTTAGAGCCGCACCCACCACATATGAGGGTTCCCAGGCTAGGGGTCGAATCGGAGCTGTAGCTGCTGGCCTATGCCAGAGACACAGCAACATGGGATCCGAGCTGCATCTGCAACCTACATCACACCTCATGGCAATGCCAGATCCTTAACCCACTGAGCAAGGCCAGGGATCGAACCTGCATCCTCATGGATCTTAGTCAGATTTGTTTCCGCTGAGCCATGACAGGAACTCCCTTAATCTTTCACCTGTAAAAAAAGACTTTTCCAGCAAAACCAAAAATGACACTGAGGGTGTTTATCAAGGCCAAAAGCTAAAACAACTCAAGCATAAACCCATCAATGGGTCTAGCCATCATTCACTGAGAGACCACTAGGTCAATCCAACTGAGAAGTCCTGCAGATTTAGGGAAGCAAATGTTTCCAGTCCAGATCATATCATGCAAGTTGGTAGAAATACTTAACAACTGCACCCTAGGATAATACCAGCCAGAAGAGAGAAAAGTGAATAAGACCTTCTTCCTCCATTATCAGTGAAATAGCAGGTAAAAAAAAAAAAAAAAAAAAAAAACTAATAAAATTAAAACTCTAACATTTCTCTAAATAAATCCCCCCCCCTTTTTTTTTTGTCTTTTTAGGGCCTCACCCACAGCATATGGAGGTTCCCAGGCTAGGGGTTGAATCAGAGCTGTAGCTGCCGGCCTACAGCAGAGCCACAGCCAACGCGGGATCCGAGCCGCGTCTGCAACCTACACCACAGCTCACAACAATGCCAAAACCTTAACCCACTGAGCAAGGCCAAGGAAGGCCAGAGAAGAACCATTTAAAGCCATAACAGGAACTCCAATAAATCCATCTTAGAGAAAAAATAGTTCTTCAAGAGTCAAAGAGGAGTTCCCACTGTGGCGCAACAGAAACTAATGCAACTAGGAACCATGAGGTTGCGGGTTTGATCCCTGGCCTCACTCAATGGGTTAAAGATCCAGCGTTGCTGTGAGCTGTGGTGTAGGTTGTACACGCGGCTCAGATCTGGCATGGCTGTGGCTGTGGCGTAGGCCAGCAGCTACAGCTCCAATTAGACCCCTAGCCTGGGATCCTCCATGTGCTGTGGGTGCAGCCCTAAAAAGACAAAAAAAAGAGTCAAAGAATATATGTGCAGGAGTTCCCTTGTATCACAACAGATTAAAGATCTGGCATTGGCATTGTAGTAGCTCAGGTTGCTGCTTGTGGCTTGGGTTTGATCCCTGGCCCGCAAATTTCCACATACCACAGATGTGGCCAAAAAAAAAAAAAAAGAATACATGTGCGTTCACACACTATCATCAAGGGACATGTGCATAGTCCAAAAAAAAAAATATCTGATAACATAGTCTCCTGCCTACCCACCTACGACAATACAGGGAAAACCCTGAATCTCTCAAGAAAGGGAGGAGTAAGAACTAATCTGAGAACCCAGAGGAGAAGGAAGCTTCAGTATAAGAAAGATGTGGTCACAAAGAAGGTTTCACAAACCACTCTACTGTGGGCACCAAAAACAAATAACCAGCATGACAGGGAGCTCTGACAACCTCGTGCGAGCTTCGGATTTAAGCAAGGCACCAAATAAGGGAAGGATTCTGGTGCATCAACTCCAAGGAAAAGTGTTTCAAGTTAAAAATGGTTATTCAGGTTTGGATGTGAACTTCTGTATCTGTTCTTTATCAACAGAAGCACCTCTACCTCACTGGCAGCTAGCAGTAGAAAGGGAAGAAAATGGTTGGAATAAAAATGTGTTACACATAGACAACAACATGAGCTGACACAGCCTAGCATTTACCTGGACACCAAAGACAAGGCTATAAACATGGCAACACAGAACTCGTGAGATCCCACATCCCAGCTGGCCCAAGCACCTCCAGGAACAGACAGGCCATGTTGTCACTTTTCCCCCAACAGATAGATAGTTCAACATGAAGGCCGAAAACCACAGCACTTTGGTGAAAGACTCAGTTTCACTGTGACTGGAGGAAGGCCTGCTTCCATCTAGTTTTTGGTCAGTCATGTCCTCTCTGTGCTGGTTTCCTGACCCAAAATATCTAGTTGAAAAGGCAGAGCAAAACACCTTCAGGGAACTCCTGTTGAGGCGCAGCGGAAATGAATCCGACTAGTATGCGTGAGGACTCAGGTTCCATCCCTGGCCTTGCTCGGTGGGTCGGGGATGATCCTGTGTTGCTGTGAGCTGTGGTGTAGGTCACAGACTTGGCTTGGATCCCATGTTGCTGTGGCTGGGGTGTAGGCTGGCAGCTGTAGCTCCATTTCAACACCCAGCCTAGGAACTCCATATGCTGTGAGTGTGGCACTAAAGACCAAAAAATAATAACAATAATAAAACAAAACAAAACAAAAACACACCTTCAAAAAAACCACCTTCAAATTTCTGATCCTGGATCCAATTCTTCTCTTCGTTCTCCTTATCTCCTCTCAACAACGAAAATCAATCCTAGGCACACCAGAAAGCTCACACCAGGTGACCACTAACTTCTTCCTAACTCACTGACAGTGCTTTACCCCGTCACTGTTGCTATTAAATGTACAGAGAAAATGTGAGCTTATAGAGTTAAAAGAAAACAAAAATGACAAGTCAAAAATAATTACTCTGAGTGATACCGTATGCTTACTTTGTGACAATTTAACAGTGTGTATGGCTTTGATATATGCACTTTCCTGTATGTATATTATGCTATAGTAAGTTTTCCTTAAATTTCCTTTTCTGTTGTTCCACAAAAAGCCTTTATTTCATGTCAATACCCTCCGCCCCATACATCCTAACCCCCATCAGGATTCTAACCATAATGTGGTAGAAATGAAGGTGACTGTGCTAATAAATAAAAGTCTGGGGCTCCATCTAGATGCTGAAAGCTATACTGTTGTTAAACACTGATCTGACAGATCTAATTTACGGATGCAGAAACAAAGAGACTGAGAAATGTGTTCAAGATTTTCCATCGTGGCGCAGCAGAAATGAATCCGACTAGGAACCATGAGCTTGTGGGTTTGATCCCTGGCCTTGTTCAGTGGACCAAGGATCCGGCATTGCCATGAGCTGTGGTGTAGGTAGCAGATGCAGCTTGGATCTGGCGTTGCTATGGCTCTGATTTGACCCCTAGCCTAGGAACCTCCAGATGCCGTGGGTGCAGCCCTAAAAAGGACAAAAGAAAAAAGAAAAAAAGAAATGTGTTCACAGAAATAAAAAGAAATTTTGGAAGAGGATCTAGAAGATCAGACTCTCAGTCTGCACTAGCCACAAAGGATAGCTTCTCAGAAGGCACTGAGGGCACCTGTGAGAGCTTTATCCAACCTTTTGATACATGTTACTTCAAAGTATTTTATAGATCATACTGTTTTACAGATCTGCCCAGAAGTCTATAAGAAAATAGGCCAAAGAAATTCCTCAAAGAGAATGTCAATTTACACACAGTCTGCTTTACAGATTAAGGCCTAGCATCTTGAAGATTTGTGGCACAAGTCAGCTCAAAAATCTCATTTCATTAGCTAGAACAAGATTTCAGTATTTTTACCATGAAAGAAACACCCCAGAAAAATTCAAATCCATAAAGGTATTACTCCAATTCCTCTTTCCCATGTACTTCAGTAGCTGTAGTCCTACTGTGCGTGTGAAGAGCAAGAAGAGAACTTACTGCCAGTGGTTACACCACAAAGCATAACTCATTCCCAAGCCAAGAAGGGCTTGGCTCAGAGAGCTTCCCAGAATGATGGAAGGCATGACTGTAGGATGACTCAACCTTCGTTAATGCATAAAATAAAGCAGAGAAGAACCATCTGAAGGATCCACTTCTAAGCTTGGGCCAAGTCAAAAGCCCAGAAGTATCCACTTTGTGAGGAATCTTCAGTTGCAGCTGACTGATTAGACAGCATCAGTGTGGACGTTTGTACCAAGGCCCAAGGTGTTCTAACGACAGACTCTTGGCTAGCAATCTCAGAAGCAACTACTCATAGTTTTTAACCACTCCATGTTTTTATCCATGTTGTTCCTTCTGCCAGAAAAGTCTGCTACTCACATCTCCCTAAAGAACTTCTTCACCCTTCGAAATTAAGGACAGATCACCTCTCTAGGTAGAGCTTTCCCTGTTCATCATGAGTCAATTTCTTTCTCACTGCATTACCTCTACACAGTGTACATCTACTATTACACTTGTGATATTTTACTACAAGTATTTGTTTACATAGCCTTTTTTCTTTTCCTTTTGCTTTTTAGAGCCACACCCGCTGGCATATGGAGGTTCCCAGGTTAGGGATCTAATCGGAGCTATAGTTGCCAGCCTACTCCAGAGCCACAGCAACATGGGATCCAAGCCACATCTGCGATCTATACCCCAGCTCACAGCAACGCCGGATCCTTAACCCACTGAGCGAGGCCAGGGATCAAACACGCAGCCTCATGGTTCCTAGTCGGATTCATCTCCCCTGTGCCACGACAGGAACTCCTACAAAGCCATTTTTCTTTCCACACAGTATCTCTGAAAGAAGGACCAATATCATTTACTATTCTAGGTACAATGGCTGGAATAATAATATATAATGGTACTCACTAAATATTTACAGGGACAAGAAAACCCCCAACCCCCTCAGAAATGACGAGGTGACCTGAAAAAGAGGTTTCACAACTAAATAAGCAAGAGAAAAAAATCCATATAAAACTGTAAAGCCAGTTATTTAAGGCAACATAAAAAGGTATATACTGCATTGCAAGATGAAACAAAAACAAGAAAGAGTAGCCTAAGAGAAAAAAAATTAGAAGTCAGGATTTGTAAGGACATGACATATGACACAAAATGCATGCCAGGAAATCCTTCACACATATAAAGCCAGTTACAAGTTCAGCTATAAATTCTAGAACAATTATAATAGAGAATTATTCTGATAAAAAAATTCATAAATGTGCATGAGGTTAAAAAAAAAAAAAAAAACAGGAGTTCCCGTCGTGGCGCAGTGGTTAACAAATCTGACTAGGAACCATGAGGTTGCGGGTTTGATCCCTGCCCTTGTTCAGTGGGTTCATTGGGTTAACGATCCGGCGTTGCCGTGAGCTATGGTGTAGGTTGCAGACATGGTTCGGATCCTGCGTTGCTGTGGCTCTGGCGTAGGCTGGCGGCTACAGCTCCAATTAGACCCCTAGCCTGGGAACCTCCATATGTCAAGGGAGTGGCCCAAGAAATGGCAAAAAGACAAAACAAACAAACAACAAAAAAAAAAGCCACAAAGCAAACTACCTCTAATCCCCAAAGCAGAAATTCTTCCCAGGTTTCCACAAAGAAGACACCATGTAATGTGAATAGCAATGATTCCCCAGGCCTCTTTATTATTTGTCTTAATATAGACTGATGACCTTACACCGATGTACAATTCAGTCAAAGAAATACTATAAGAGACCAACATGTCATCCAGGTACACATTCTAGGCATGAATGACATGGAAAAAACAACAGGAGAGATGCCTAGTGATTCCCAGGGCAGATAATCAATACCTTTTGAATAGATGGATATACAGAAGATAAACAACTAGGAAAAAAAAATCACTGAAGTTCTTTTTTTCTTTCTTTTCATTTTATGGCCACACCCACAGCATATGGAAGTTCCCAGGCCAGGACTGAATCCAAGCTGGAGCTGCCACCTACACCACAGCTGTAGCAATGCCAGATGCGTTAACTCACTGTGCCAGCTGGGGATCAAACCAGCACAGCCACAGAGGCAACGCCGGATGTTAACCCACCGTGCCAAAGCAGGAACTCCTGAAGCTCTTAATAATAACTGTGTGCGGTAAATACCTTTTACAGGGACTCGCACACCAGAAAGCATCTCGATAGTATTTTAAGTTCCTTCTTGTCTAGGGAGTCTATATACGCGTACTTGGGAAAATGCAGCTGAGCAGTAACTTCAATATTAAATATTTATGAGTAAAGTAAAAGGCTTCCAAGAGGGGAAAAACCCGAGGTTCCCCCTGGAGCCAAACAAAGAGTCTGCCGACTGGGGTAAGATCATGAGCCAAGAAGACAAGTATTTCACATTCTCTACCTCAGCCCAAACATCACACCCAAGACAGTGAAAACAGAGCAGACGGATGAAATCCTGGGACCTTAAAAGAGCAGAGAGGGATTGCAAATAATAAGACTACAGATACGTCTCTCCTTGAGCATGGTCGGAAATTTTTTAAAAACATAGGAGACTGGTGAGAAAGGCAACGTGGGGAAAACAAAGAAGCTGGTGCAGTCTCTTACCCCACACAACAGGCAGTATGTTACCACACAGAGTGAGCTGCTCCCACAGTAACATCACCTCACTACTCTATTCCTTCCTACAGCAGCTGCAGGTTGAACGTGGGTCCAGTGTAAGGTCTCATTCTGATCTGGAAGGCTCTTCACAGACTAGGAGCTGGATCCTAAGGGACGATTTATAGTACGCCCGCACATACATTCCAGTTGGCTCCGACTCAGCAGCTGATTGCTCCCTTGTCTAACTTGGTAAGGAGCCAAAGGAGGACTTTTCTCAGTCAACTCTCCCAGGCTGGAAAATTCTCTAACCCCAGAGTGCTGGCTTAAGTCTGGATATCAGGTTATTCAGGAGATGCCAAAACTACGTCTTTACATTGGCTTTGAACAAGTCTCTTAAGTACACCACACGGATTCCCACAGATCTCAAAATCATCTGGACATGAAGGCCAAAGATGGCCACTCTTCCTCTCCCATAGAGAGGAACATGCTTTTCAAAGCTTGGCCAACATCAAAACAAACTGCATAAATCATACATCAACCTCATCAGTTCTTGAAGGGTGAACAAACAACGAACACACTCATTCTATGGCCTCCTTACAACCTTTTCTATTCTACACTGAAAATTCTCCCCAGTCCACCAGTGACTTGAATTCTCTCTCATAGTGATTGATCTCTATGCCATGAAGGGCCTGTTTCTCTGGGAAGAAAACCTAATAAGGTGTTTCTTGTTTTTAATTTCGTAGGCTCTAAGATCAGTGATTCTCAATCCAAACAATTCCTCCCCTCCTAGGAAGTACTTGGACATGTATGTGTGGGGGCCAACTATTGGTATCTAGTGGATGAAGTGAGCCCCCAAAAAGGCAGTAACACCTTCATTAACAGTCAATATCCTAAAGGAAGAACCTTCGGATTAACTGCCTTTACTCTCCCAGCTTCAAGAGCAGTGGTGGGTCAACTTCTTCCGTAAAGGGTCAGGCAGTAGACAGTTTAGGCCTTGTGGACCACATACATCTCTCTGTCACATACTGTTCTTTTGAAGCAACTCCTTACATAAGAATGTAATAAACAGTTCTTAGCTCACAGGCCACTGGCAGTCTCGTATCCACCCCTGTTCTACAGCATAATCTGACTTATTACAGTCTGTTTATATTGAGAGATACTGATTAAAATAAAATGCAATGCAGTGTTATAAACAATTCCAATAATGAACATTACAATTTTATGTCTTTTTTTGGGGGTGGGGGCCCACACCCACAGCATATGGACGTTCCCAGGCTAGGGGTCAAATCGAAGCTACAGCTGCCGGCCTACACCACAGCCACAGCAACGCCGGATCCCCGACCCACTAAGCAAGGCCAGGGATCAAACCCAAGTCCTCATAGATACTAGTCGGGTTCATCACCTCTGAGCCAAGATAGGAACTCCTGAATATTACAATTTTAAAGAATGCAACAAGAGCTTCAGAATTTGGTCTTGAAACCCAAGAACTGGGGCATGTATTGACATGACTTCAAATCAATTAAACAGCTCTCACATCTCCTCTCCTTCCCTGTGCATTTCAGGAGTAAGTTTTCTTCTGAATGTTCATGTTCAAACATGTTACTGAAAAGAGCACAGGCACTGCCTTCCCCCTTCTCTTCAGGATATATAACTTCCTATTCACTATGCGTGCCACTCAGAAAGTCTCTTTAAAATTACTACTGTTAACATTTTTTGAAATGTCTAAACCAAACCAAGGCCTGGAAAATCTGACTGGTATCTGGGTCCTGACTTTCCGGATGGTAACTAAAGGTCACGTGGGGTGGAAAGTGGCCTGTGGGTAACACAGAATATACACATGCACGCGAACAGGATATGTTGGTAATCCGGTTTCCTGAGACCTGGTGAGTTGTGAGAGTTCTCATCAACACCCTTGGGGAAGATGAAAAACCTGAAGCTGGGAAACACTGGATTCTAAGAAAGTGTCCAGCCTTACAATAAGATATCGGCCTGAAGCAGAAGGGCAGGTATCCCTCCTCTTCCTCCTCGTCTAAAAACATAAACAAAACAAACACACAAAATAATGAAGCGAGGATCTATCTGAGGGAGTTTCTTCACCGTGTGGAAGCTGGTGTTTTGCAGCATGGCTTATGTCACGTCTCAAGCCCAGAAAGACGAAGAGTGTGGTTTTGGTGTCTAACCAGCCTCAACTGCACCCTGGCACTCTGTTTCTCTCCCCTCCAGCCCCCCCCCCCCCCCCACAAGAGAACTTCGCTCTGCTAGAGGAAAGAAACCAACCTCACATCTTGAAACGAAACGGCTAGGATAAAAATAAAGCCCTGAAGTGGTTTGGTGACCGAGGTCATATGGGGCGTAAGGGTTTGCAGGTAGGGCCAATATACTTTGAGAAACTTCCACTCGCTGCCAACCACAAAGAGACAAAGTCAGACATCAGCCCAAGAGTCCAGCAGTGATCCAGGCAGGTGGCCCAGTCCTCGCCTGTTAGGGGCTGTTCCTCACAGCAAGCTCACAGTATCAATAGCTCAAAGATCCAGTCCTGGATCTGACTTCGAGAGTAATCTCACCAAGCTGTTTCTTATGGCCTAGAAAAAGAGAACCAATGTGTAGCCTCTTCCTGTAAAAAGAGGCTTGTAAGAACTCCGGTCACCACATGTTGCCACTTCTTAGTTCACAGAGGAATTTTCAAATAGCTGCCAGGGTGGAAGAGCATGATATGAGGTACAAAAGTAAAAGGCTATATATATCAATGACATGAAGTTAATATAATGCCCATAGCAACCCTGAAAAACTACATGATACCCACTGTACGGATATGAAATCTTTGTATTCATGAGGCCAAAATATTAAGCTAACTTTCTCTGTTATGATGATATAATTATGGGGGCAATAAAATAACTGAGTTACCATGCACAAAACATTTACCTACTGGCACAAGGACTCAATTCTACTCTATCATTGTAAATTAACTCGCTGCTTACACTACCCAGAGGAAATCAGGCTGAGAGCTATTTTGAGCTTCTAAGGGGCACTAGCTGGAATTGCCAACTTGAAGGATCATGACATAAGTCTAAGAATTGGAACTCACTCTAATACAAGGCAAGGCGTCTTGCCTAAGGAAGCAGGCTTTCTAAAGCCATGCTCTCATTTATAGTTGTGTTCATGGGCAGGGGGTGGGGGGGAGTGAGGGGAAGGTGGAGGCATTAGACATGTACCACCTACACATCGCAACGTTCCTCAGCAAGGTGGTGGTGGCAGCAGCAGCAACGGTAGCTCCGGTGCATAAACTATGCAAGGGGCATTGAAAAGCAAAACAAAGGATGGGTCTGAAGAAAATGCCACCTGCATACCACACTTTAAAAAAAAAGTCTTTAAGCAAATGTAACAAGTTGAGCATGTGAAAGCTCTGTGCTACAGGCCACCTGACCTGGGTTTTCCACAGTGAAGCTGAGCTCCTTTGCTGGCCAATGCTTGCTTTGCTGGATCCTTAATTAAAAGCAAGAGAAAAACATATTCATTTACTATCCAGCCTTGTAGAGCCATATACTCAGGGTCAGAAAGAAAGTCATCACTCTCAACTTATCATAGAGCCTTGAAGAAAAAAACCCCACCACGGGAATATGGGTATAAGAAATTCAGGCAAGGAAGCATGCAAAATTCCAGGCAGATGATTCCTAAACCTCAGCAAACAAGGTTCTCACTCTGCCGGAGACCAGATAACTACTAAATAGCCCGGGGACGGGGAAAACTACATGAGACCAAAGAAAGCTTATTTTAAACCCATTGGTTTGGTGTGTGGCATTCAGACTTTACTAAAACACAGGCTGAAGCTTTTCAGTTCACACACTTAGGCAGTATAACTTCTCGCTTTTCACCAAACTTGGCTGCAACAGGATGCTGAGGAAAGAAGCTGGCCCAGGCACTCAGTAGGCAGGCCTCAATTCCCAGAGGTACAAATTTCATTAGGAAACAGAAGTAATACCTTCAGACTCTTTAGGCTCATTACTGGACACAAGACAAAGCGTGAGCCAGCCACGTAGCAGGACATACCTGCTAACTGGTTTCTGGGTCAACACCAATGACAATGTCACATGAATCCCAGTAAAACACCTGTGGCCCAATGATTGAGACCTGTGCCCAAAGTTAGGCCTGTTTGAGTGGACTTACCAATCTTAAACTGAATCTCTGAGAAACAAGTACCTCTTAAAAATCCAAATTATAATAACATATTTTGGTGGCACTTTTAAAGCACGGATTACAAAATCAAATGTCTACAAAAATGTAGGCAAGGTAGATGATACAGGTGAGCAACAGGAGAGGCAGTGGCAAACTACCAGAGAGTAGCTACCACTCAGCTCTGGCAAACTGTTGCCAGACCTTAATTTTTTTGAGAATTAGCTGGCAACTAGCTATAACTTTAAAACAAAACAAACAAAAATCCATTTATTTATACCACCTGAACCATCTGGTTAGTGAGACAACGAGACACCTCCTAATACAATCAATGCAAAGCGAGGCACACATACCACCTACAAAGTACTCTCATCAAAAAGGCCAAACCGGAACCTAACCGAGTTTCTGAGTTACCTCTCATTTACAGTTATATATGGGGATAGAGGAATAGGTTAAATGATACCACAAGGAAAGAAACAGGCAAATCCAGAATGTAAGAATTCCACAGGACAACTGAACTGCTTTTTAACAAGCTAGTGACATGAAGAAAAATTTTTAAAGGGAAGGCAGGGCTGGTCTTGATTAAAAGAGATTTAGGAGACAAACACAACATGCAGATCTTGATGTGAACAAACCAACTATAAAAAGACATTTGTTAGAAAATCTGGGAAATGGGAGTTCCCGTCGTGGCACAGTGGTTAACGAATCCGACTAGGAACCATGAGGTTGTGGGTTCGGTCCCTGCCCTTGTTCAGTGGGTTAAGGATCCGGCATTTCCGTGAGCTGTGGTGTAGGTTGCAGACACAGCTCGGATCCCGCGTTGCTGTGGCTCTGGCGAAGGCCGGCGGCTACAGCTCCGATTGGACCCCTAGCCTGGGAACCTCCATATGCCGTGGGAGTGGCCCAAGAAATAGCAACAACAACAACAACAAAAGACAAAAAAAAAAAAGAGAGAAAATCTGGGAAATGAAGTTATAGATCAGATGCTGAATGATGCCAAGGATAGGCTTGATAATGCACTACAGAATGTAAGAAAATGTCCATTATTTTTTAAAAAGCATGGATGGAACTGAAACGTGGGGTGCAGTGATGTGATATCTAGGGTTTAAAATACTTCAGTGGGGGTTGGTGAAGGAGAAAAAGCTGAAACAATTGTGGAAAATATGGGGACAAGTATGGGGGTTGACTATGTTATTTTCACTTATGTGTTTGAAATTTTTCATAATTAAATAAAACTCTTCATATCAAATGAAAGGTCTGCATTTAGACAGCAGGCTGTCAGTCTGTGAATTATCAAGCCTCGTCATTCACTTTGGTTAGAAAGTGAAAAATGCAAAATCAAACCCAACAGCTTTAAAGATCATTATAACAAAAATGTAAGTGTGTCAACCACCACCATCACCACCACCATCTGAGACGTTACAATATGCCACTCATTGCTCTTGACATGCATTATCTCATTTAGTCTATTGTTATTACCATCTTACAAATGAGGAAATCGAAGCTTGGCCAGATTAAAGAACATGCCCCAAGGTTCATGGCTGTTAACTGATTAAAAACTAGGACTTGAACTTAGGACTTTCCAAACCCCAGCCGTTATCCCCTGCACTATCTGCCTCTGACATATAGGATTCTGGACTAAATTAATGAAAACTATCAAGCTGCCAAGCTGCCAACCTTTAGAGAGAGAAATGGACTGGCTGGCAATCACTCCATGGAAGGATCTCCCACCTCCCAAGTCCAACAGTAGTATGGAAAAAAAAAAAAAAAACAAAGGTGAATAACAGTGTGTAATGACATGCCACTAATAAATAATCTATAATACATATTAACACAATTGTATATATAAATTATGTACATTAACACAATTGTATATATAAACACAAATAATATATTACTCCACTCAAAAATCTTTAATAAAAATTTTTTTTCCTTTTTTTTTAGGGCCACACCCACGGCATATGGCGTCTCCCTGGCTAGGGGTCGAATTGGAGCTATAGCCACTGGCCTACAGCACAGCCACAGCAACACCAGATCTAAGCCACACCTGAGACCTACACCACAGCTCACAGCAATGCCAAATCCTTAACCCACTGAGAAGAGGCCAGAGATTGACCCTACATCCTCATGAATACTAGTCAGATTCATTTCCGTTGAGCCACGAAGGGAACTCCATAATTAAAATACACACACACACACATACACACGTGTATGTGTGTGTGTGTGTGTGTGTATTTTTTTTTTTTTTTTTTTTGCTTTTTAGGGTTGCACCTGTAGCGTATGGAGTTTCCCAGGCTGGGGTCAAATCAGAGCTATAGCTGCCGGCCTACACCACAGCCACAGCAACACAGGATCCAAGCCACATCTGCAATCTACACCACAGCTCATGGCAATGGATCCTTAACCCAATGAGCAAGAACCTGCAACCAGGAGTTCCTCTCATGGTGCAGTGGAAATGAATCCAACTAGGAACCATGATGTTGCGGGTTCGATCCCTAGCCTTGCTCAGTAGGTTAAGGATCTGGCGTTGCTGTGAGCTGTGGTGTAGGTCACAGACGTAGCTCAGATCTGGCATTGCTATGGCTCTGGCATAGGCCGGCAGCTACAGCTCTGCTTAGACCCCTAACCTGGCAACCTCCACATGCCGCAGGTGCAGCCCTAAAAAGACAAAGGACAAAAAAAAAAAAAAAAAGAACCCGCAACCTCATAGTTCCTAGATGGATTTGTTTCCTCTGTGCCACGAGGGGAACTCCCATAATTAATATATTTTAAAAGGCCATCACTCCTCTACCGGGTTTCTTTTTTTTTTTTTTAATCTTATTACAGTTGATTTATAATGTTCTACTGGCTCTTTCAACTTCTACCCCCAACCCACCTAAAAACCAACTTCAACATTACTGCCTAGAAACTTCTCCAACAAGAATCCAGCTTTCCAAATAAGATCATAAACTTTCTATGCCTGGGGGCCTCAAATTAATCCCTCATGCCACAATTTATCACTAGTTCAAGAAATGGATCCTTTCAGATTCAATCTTTCAAAAACAATAATCAGACCTATTAGATGTCTAACCTTTCTTGAACTCACTCTCCCTTATTCATGTGGCTTGAGAAGTTTCTCTTTACGCATGAGAGAGGACATTATGGTGTCACTCTAATTGTGCTACTTTGATAAAGAGCAAGATATGGATAACTGTGTTGACCTAAAAAATTAGAATACCACTTTTCCAGATTCTGAGTTAAAAATAAGCCATGGATTTTTTCTCTTCTGATTCCCCAGGATAATGGGCATTTGGCATTTCCAATCTAAATGTTGTGCCCTATAAAAAAATACTCAGGAAGAACATACTCTAAGATGTTAATAGTGGTTACCTCTAGGTGCTAAAACATACTGTTTATTGGCATTTTCAAACTTTTTACAATAACCATGTACTGGCTTTGAAAATTTTTTAAAGCAATAAAAATATGAAAATGAAAAGAAAAAAGCTTTGCCCTTCTTAATCAAAGCCACTGGCCTCCAACCACCAGGACACAAAGAGACACTTTAAGTTGAGAATGCCTAAATAACTGTTTAAGAGTGGTCCTCAAATTTTAATCAGCAAACTGTGGAGCAAAAAATTCAGTCAACTTTCATCCTACCAAATTTAATGAATGGAACAGTATTGCTTTTGTTGACTTAACAATGCAGACACAGCAAGTAAAAATGAGGAATTCCAGGAACAAATTGTTATTTCCAGAATCCAAGGTATATTATACAGAGCCAGCCTACTGACCACACCAAAACGTGGTTCCTGGAGTTCTCCTGCGATACAGGAGGTCAACAAGGATCTGGCATTGTCATTGCAGCAGCATGGGTCACTGCTATGGGACAGCTTCAATCCCCGCCCCAGGAACTTCTACATGCCTTGGGCATGCACCCCCCCCCCCAATAAACTGGTTCCTGAGGAAGGTTCAGTCTCTCGACCACTTCAACTTTCCCACATCATCACAGATTTACACACCCTATACACCCTCTACGGTGTCACATCTCCCCTGTTTTTGCTCATGCTGCTCCTTCTACTTGAAACACTCTCTTCTCACTCTCCCTAGTTAACTTTTCCAGGAAGTCTTCTGAATTCTCCCTTTTCCCACCAAAACCCATGCCTCTGCCAGGACTGGACCAAGTGCCCTTCTCTGTGCTTCCGTGGCACCCAACCCATACTTCCCTCACAACACTTAATGCAATACGGTCGGTCCTCATTATCTGCAGATTTTGTATTTGCGAATTCACCTACTCACTAAAATGTATTAGTAACATTAAAATCAATACTCACAGTGCTTTCACAGTCATTTGTGAACAGATACAGAGGGGCAAAAAATTTGAGTCTCCTGACAAGCACATTTCCAGCTGAGACCAAACAAGCTGATTCTTCGTCGTCTTTTTCAAGCTCTCATACCTTAGACAAGTGCCTTTTCTGTGGCCTATTTAATGCCACATTTTCCACACTGTTGTGTGCTGATTAAAGGTCCCTGGAGTTCCCTGGTGGCCTACTGGTTGAGGATTCAGCATTGTCACTGCTGTGGCTTGAGTTCAATCCCTGGCCTGGGAACTTCTGCATGCCACAGGCATGGCCAAAGTCAAAAAACAAAACAAACAAAAATAGGTCCTCACGAGCAGTGCTGAAATGCTGTCATCTAGTGCTCCTAAATACAAGAAGGCTGTGAGGTGCCTTAAGGAGAATAGACATACATTAGGTAGGTTGCTTAGGCATAAGTTATATAGTGCTGCTGGCCATGAGTTCAATGTTAAGGAATCAATAATATATTAAATAAAGTGTCTTTAAACAGAAATATACCTAAAATAAGGTTATGTGCTGATCAGTTGATGAAAATGTTGTAACCAGGGGTTCACAGGAACCTAAGCCTGTATCTATCTCCCTTAGGAGCAATGGTTTAGTACTTGCTAATTCGGTGTCTGTGGTGATTGCAAACAACGAGTACTGAAACATTCTCTTTATGTAGCCATTCCTTCCACTAGCCCTGAGGCTGGTAAACTATGCCAACAGGCCAAAGAGAGCCTGCCATCTTTCTCTGTAAATACAGTTTTACAGAAATGTAGACGTGCTCAGTCATTTACATATTATCTATGGCTACCTCAGCACCACATCAGCAAAGGTGAGTAGTTGTAACAGAGACCATACAGCCCGTAAGCCTAAAGTATTTACTATCTGGCCTTTTACAAAAAAAGCTTGCTGACCCATGCACTGGACTCCAAGCTCTTTGAAATAACAATGTCATATTCATCCTTACAATCTTAGCACATCGCTGGCACAACAGGACAGGTAGACCAAACTTTGGTCTGGTTAAGCACTGGACCCAGAACACGGCCTTCTGCTCTGAAAACTCAGGGGAAACTGCATTAAAATCCAGACCTGAACAAGACCTTAAAAAAAAAGATACTATGCAAAGAAATTAAATAATGGAATGTGACAGAAGGAAGAGAAGGAAAAGGAAAAATTTCAGGGCAAACATCATTTGGTGGGTGAAATAAAATATGAGAGATTCAAATAAGGAAAGCCCCTTACTCATAGCTACTGAAGTCCAGTTTAGTCTGACCTCCAAAACATATTAGAGGAGCCAAAGAGAAGGAAGGTTTGGCAAGAGCTTAGCTAAATATACCATGACATTTCACCTGACTAAAGACATATTTTCTACACATAGCACCAAGCATGTTGTAGGTACAATAATCACAATGGGTTGAGGAAAATGCTGGGAATGGCAAGCCAAACCATGCCAGAACAGGAGAACTGACTAAAGTTTGAGAGACAAATGTCTATCAATGGCTCCCATTATCATTTGCTCATTCTTCCCCAGCAGACAGACACGTCTGTCTGTCTGCATTCAAGATGTCGATAACAGAGCAATCATGCCTGAGAAAATCCTCAGCAGTTCTATCAGAGACCCTCACCTTTCCGTGTGAAGATTATTTCTGATGCCATAACTTCTTCATATCCTTATACTAACTCACTATTAGCAACAACTTGTTTGCTAAGCAGTAGCCTTTTCTGATTTCCAAAGGGAGCTGAGGCATAGGAGAAGGCACATCTACTAAATAAAGAATGCTTAGAACCCTGGTGACAGTGAACTTGAGTGGTCTAGCTAGCAGGGAGAGAGTCTAAATGTGAGGCTCAACAGTTTCAGAGAATGCCACTTACAGCTGAGGTTGGCAGTCCCTCTCCAGGTTGCATGTTCAACCCAAACCACATCTCAAGGCTGAAAACCAACAACCCACAAGTTAACCTCCGGCAGTCACTCAGAGAGCCAAAGCCCATGTTTGGCAGAGAGAACAAACTAGTTTAGTCTTTATGTATCATTACTAACAATCACCTGAAGCCAAATTTTCTGTTTCTTATTCATGGATGCGAGTTTTAGCAGTTAAGCTAGAAACTCTCTAGTTGTCAAGGGAGCAATTCCTATCAAGGCTAGTCACCGCAAAACAACAAGTGAAATGAACAAGCAAGTGAAACAGAGCAAATATTTAAATTACACAGACAAGTTAATGACACAAATATTTATAATGAAATATCATGCAACCATACAAAGAACATATTAAGAAAAGATATTCTTAGACAACTAGAAACACAGTCAGTTTTGCTTTCAGGATTCTTTTGAAAATCTGAATCTGTTCCATCATGATCAACATATTAGGGAACAATTTAAGCATAACACAAATCTTTATTTTGTTCAGGAGAAACAACAGGTGAACACAGAAAACTCAACCCCACTGAACCAAGCTCAGAGAAACACACCAAACACACACTCATACCCCCAAACATTCACCAGCTACTACAGTGGATGCCTCTCCCCGTCCAGTGTTACACCTGCTGTCCAACTTCAAATAACCCTCCTTCCATCACTTCACAGTAACTCACAAGCAGCAATCCTTCCAAAGCCTACTTCTACAAGCAAACTTCATCCCTTATTAAGACTATTTACACACTTAATAAATGAACATGTATAAAACTGTACAACTGTTTCATTAGGTTCATCTCTCTTTTTTTTAAATATGTCACCAAGGAAGTTTTTGAGTATTGTGCTCCTAACCCTTTTTTTCCCCATAAGCTCTGTGGTTTCTATTGTGCAATTTTGCATAGCACAGTGATTTTTAGGCATGCAGCATGTGTTCGCGTTATACAGCAGAACTGACTGTATGGCCAATGGATAATTCAAAAAAGCAAACTGTATATTAGCATATAAAGCATAATTCGATTTTTGTTAAAAAACATATTTCATGTATCTGCAGGTGTGTGTGTTTACATACACACTTAGAAATGTTTAGAAAAAGGTCTAGAAAAACCTCCATCAAATAGTTAATAGCAGTGTTTCTAAAGGCAAAAATACAAATGACTCTCCCTTCAAATTAAGTACATTTTTGTTTCAGATACAATTAATTGGTTACTTAAGCAATTTTTTTAAAAATCCCTTTAAAAAACAAATAAAAACAGGAGTTCCCGTCATGGCTCAGTGGTAACAAACCCGACTAGTAACCATGAGGACGTGAGTTCGATCCGTGGAGCTCAGTGGGTTAAGGATCCAGCGTTGCCGTGACCTGTGGTGTAGGGCGCAGACATGGCTCCGATCTGGCGTTGCTGTGGCTGTAGTGTAGGCTGGCAGCTACAGTTCTGATTCGACCTCTAGCCTGGGAACTTCCATATGCCACAGGTGCGGTCCTAAGAAGACAAAAATAAAAAATAAAAACAATAATAAAAAGAAAAAAAATTCTTTAAATAAACAAATCTGTTCCAACAGAAGTGTTGAAAAGAGTGATCATTACGCAATCTGATTATGTCATCCCCTGCTTATCGAAATTTCTCAATATTTATGAAGGATCTGGCCCCTCCTATTTTCTCCAGCTTCATCCCTCCCTTTTCCTCCCTTCCTTTATATGTTCAACTAGGACTTATTAGAGAATCTTCTATATGCAGGTACTGGGGATAAGGCAGTGAGAAGCCAGATATGGACCCTACTTTCATAGGGCCTTGAATCTAGCAAGAGATTTTAACCAACAAGAAAAATGTACCTAAAATTACTTAGTTAGAAATATGACATTACTAAGGGCAAACAGCTGGACTCAGCCATCAGGAAATGCCTCCCTGGAAAAGGGAAGTGATATTTAGGCTGAGAATTTAAGGATAAGTAAGACAGAGGTTGATGAAGAGAGAAGAGCACTGCAGGCAAAAAGAATGTACAACAGCCAAGGGCCAGAAAAGAGCCTCTCCCTTCAAAGAAGAAGCCACTATGGCCACAGAACAACAACGAACTGGGGAAGAGAGGTGTAAGATAAGGTCAGAAGCAGCAGGAACCAAATCTTGCAGGGCCCAGTAAACTACTTTAAGGATTCTGGACCTGATTCTAAGACCAAAGAGAAACAACAGAAAATTTTCAAGAAGGGAAGTGACTCGATCAGAAATGCATCATTGGAAGCTCATCTGGGTTACTGTCGAAAAAGAAAGGTCCAAAGGAGGATCAGGAATAAATGTGGAAAGGCTATTAGGAACGTCTTCCAATAGTCTGTGGACTACTGAAATAATGATAGCTTGGACTAGGATGGTAGTAGGAGAAAGAGGAAAGTAGATGATTCAAATTATGTTTAGGAGGTAGGCTAATGGCCCTTGGTACTGAGTGGATGTGGGGCTACAGGAAAGGAAGGGGTAGATGATGACCCAGATCTCTTGCAAGAGCACTGCTCGTATCCTAGACTCCGACCATAGTGAACAACTTGCAGTTCCCCAAGCCTTCACGCCTCCAAGTGGAAACGCCCTTATACCACCCTTCAGCTGCAAGTACCTCCTCATTCTAGCCTTCCCTAACCATGCGTTTATGTACCCATAGTCTCTCATGCTTGTCCTCATCACAGCCCTTGGCACACTGCATTATAATATAATGTAATCATATATTTATGTTTCTGTTTTCCCCACATGACTGAGTGTTTCCTAAGGTTAAAATGATTTTTGGTTGTTTCAACCTCTGTATCCCGAATGCCTAATAACTCAAATGTCTGTGAATAAATCCCCACTTCTCATCAATTCTATGTTCCTGTTCCAGGGAGCAGAGAAAGTAAAGCTGACTTGCTGGGGCCTGCTGTATGAAAGAAAAGGATATGGGAAGACGACTTGGGGCTGAGAAAGCAGGTAAAAAAGGCAGTGTGGTTTCTTGGCTAGATAAACAGAGACTATGAAACTGCAGGCTTCTTCCTCAAGTGCTGGTAATATAGAACTAAAAGCCCAAATCCAAAGATGTAAAGGGAAGTAATTACCCAAGGATGATGTATAGGCTGAAAATATATAAACAGCTTCACCAATAGTTTAGAAACCAAATCATCACATTTCACTCTGCCCACATCTGGAATTATTTGAAGTTTTTACTGAAAACATATTCATATGTTATTTATATAAATAAAAATAATAAAATATAATAGATCCATTGTTCAGCTCAGGGAAGGCTGAAAATGCCTTCTCCGAGATGCACATAAAAATAAAAACATGGAGTTCCCGTTGTGGCGCAGTGGTTAACGAATCCGACTAGGAACCATGAGGTTGCAGGTTTGATCCCTACCCTTGCTCAGTGGGTTAAGGATCTGGCGTTGCTGTGAGCTGTGGTGTAGGTTGCAGACACAGCTCGGATCCCGCGTTGCTGTGGCTCTGGCGTAGGCCGGTGGCTACAGCTCCGATTAGACCCCTAGCCTGGGAACCTCCATATGCCGAGGGAGTGGCCCAAGAAATGGCAAAAAGACAAAAAAAATAAATAAATAAAAACAAAAAATAAAAACATGTATTGGGGAAATAACAATAAAAAAATGGGTCACCATGCTGTACAGTACAAAAAAAAATTGTATTGGGGAAATAACAATTAAAAAAAAAAAAAGAATAAAAACACATGCCATATGATCCAGCAATCTCACTCCTGGACATATATGCAGACAAAACTCTAGTTACAAAAGATACCTGCATCCCAATGTTCACAGCAGCACTATTTACAATAGTCAAGACATGGAAGCAACCTAAGTGTCCACCAACAGATGAATGGATAAAGAAGATGTAGTACATATATACAATGGAATACTATTCGGCCATAAAAAAGAATGAAATAACACCATTTGTCGCAAATGGATGGACCTAGAGATTATCATACTAAGTGAAGTAAGATAGAAAAACAAAGACAAATACCATATCATATCACTTATATATGGAATCTAAAATATGACAAAATGGGGAGTTCCCACGGTGGCACAGAGGAAACAAATCTGACTAGTATCCAAGAGGATACAGGTTCAATCCTTGGCCTCAATCAGTGGGTTAAGGAGCTGACACTGCCATGAGCTGTGATGTAGGTCACAGATGAAACTCGGATCTGCCATTGCTGTGGCTATGGCATAGACTGGCAACTACAGTTCCGATTTGACCCCTAGCCTAGGAACTTCCATATGCCATGGGTGTGACCCTAAAAAGCAAAAATCAATCAATAAATGAAAATACAAAGTTACAAGCATATTACTTAAAAAGTACATAAAACACCTAATGGAAGAGAGAGATCTATAACTTCTATGAGGGATACTCCCTAAACTTGATGCCAAGGCCAAAGAAGGCCATAAAATGCTTTCTCGAATTGTCATTGTTGCTTTCATTTTAGAGATACAGTAGAGCTAATTCAATAGAACTATTTATCTCTTATTCCAATAGGCTTCCAGTTTGGGATGGTAATAACCAAGCTAGAAGAGGCAGGAATGAGGGATTCTCATAGCAGCAATCCCTCTGAAGCACCTTGATGTACTGGGGCCCCATGCACAATATGGTACATAGCGAGCTGGTAGATTCAATTATAAGCAAGGACTGCTTTCCACGCTATCCAGAAAACAGTTAAAGATTAAGGATATAGGAAGATAAATGGAAATTTTAAGTTAAACCCCAAAGGACAAGTCCTCTTACCCCACCACTCTTGACTCATTCTTAGCAGACAACCATGCCTCCAACTTCAAAGAGAAAAGAGTAAACATCAAAAAGACCCTCTCTCATCATCTTCCTACTACACCCACAAACTTACCTTCATCCCCAATTATCTGTTCCTCCTTTCCTTCAAGTACAAGAAAGTTCACCAACAGTTTAGAAACCACTGCATTTTACTCTGCCCACATCTGTAATTATTTGAAGTTTTCACTAAAAACATATTTTTATGTTTCTTCTTTCAGACCTATCTCCTCACTGTGCTCTAGATCCTATTGCTTTCTCGTCCTCTGCAAAGACGTCTCCCTGACATCGATCTCCTTTCTTTCTTAGATCTTAAACCTCTTCACTATTATGTTTTTTCCTCAAGTAGCTGAATCAACGCTCTCTCATGACTCCATTACTATCTACAATGGGATGACTTCAAGAATTTTCATCTCTGGCCAAGTTCACGCTCCTCAGCTTCAGACATCTGCTAGCCTCTAAACAGCTCCATGTCAATGTCCTACAGAAATTCCAGTATGTCCAAAACCAAACATCATCTTTCTCCTAAAACCAACCCCACCTAATTATTCCCTACATCAAGGAAGAGACGATCATCTACCTAGTTTCAAACCAGAAACCTAGGTGCCACTTTTGATCCCTCAGTCCCCCAGGTCCAATCAAGTCCTCTGGAGTCTACCTCATTAATATACTTCATATCCCTCCACTTCTCCCCATCTCCAAAGTCATTTTCTGGCTCATGTCCTTTTCATATCTCACTTGGATTACCATAGCACCCTCCTACTCTTATTTCTAGTCTTCCTCTTCTCCAAAACTTTTCACAAAGCAGCCAGTTATATTTCTTTTCTTTTTTTTTTTTTTTTTTGTCCTTTTTAAGGCCATACCCATGGCATATGTAAGATCCCAGGTAAGGGGTCGAATTGGAGCTGCAGCTGCCAGTCTATACCACAGCCACAGCATCTCGAGATCTGAGCCACGTCTGTGACTTACACTGCAGCTCACGGCAACACCGCATCCTTAACCCACTGAGTGGAGCCAGGAATCAAACCTGTGTCCTCGTGAATACCAGTCAGGTTTGTTACTACTCAGCCACAACAGGAAGCCCTAGAGTTATATTTCTAAAACACGTATCTGACATTTCCCTATTTAAAGCACCCAATAGCTCCCTACTACCTTCAAGCTAAAGGTCAAATTAGTTATTGCATGACTCTTCAAGGTCTGGTGCTGGCTCACCTCACCATCCTTTCTCTATAAATTTTACTCTCAAGGCACAATGAACTGGCCGTTTGTAGTTTTCCAACTACAGCGCCCTCACCCTAGCTTCAAAAATCCCACCCAGAATCCTAAGCATCATATTGGTGACTATGAACTCAAAACAGCAAAAAATTCTTATCCAATACTAAGCTAATCTTCATTCAGAAAAGTTACTTTTACTAAATTCTACAGTGCCACATAGTGGTAAGAGAGGAAAGCGCACAGCGAAGATAAAGGAAGCGAAGGTGGAGGAGATGGAGAACTTCGGGGAGCAAGAAGTGATCGGCCTCGCCCGAGATTAATGGGAAACGTCTGAGCAGTGCTTCATGGCTGCATGTACAGGGGCATTCACGTTTACTTGGCTAGTCTTGCTCATTACATCACCCTCAGGAACTTACATCACTGGGGCTCAGGCTGCCCAGCCCATTCTCCTGCTCAGAATCCTTCCCAGACTCAGTGCCCTGGGAGGACCGGGGACGGGATGGATGAATCCAGATCTCCAGGCGAGTGGTGTCATCTCCAACATGCCGGAAAGTAGATTTCTTTCCTTTCCGCCATTGGTCAGGGCTCAGTTCCAATTCTTCATGTTGCTTCTTCTCCATCTGTTCTGCCTGTACAGAATACACACATAAAAGCTTAAACTCTCCTGAGATTCATCCAATAAAGTGCTCCTCTCACCTAAGTTTGTCACCCAAGGACTATAAAAAGTAAAGACTTTGCCATAGCTCCAGAGTAGCAGAGTATCATCTGTTTTGTCCATAAAAGTTATTAATTCTATAAACCAGATGCTATGGAACATGTACACCCAAGGGCCCTGGATAGCTCTCCTAAAGAAGAGCTGCTTCTGCACAGGGACTGACTCATTCCATCAGCACAGCCTGATGGGACCCCTCGAGGACGTGAATAGTCACTCCCTTAGAGACACTAAGAGAAACACATTCTTCTAGGAAGGAATGATTCTGCTTGCACCCCCACTCACCTTTCGTTTGGTCTCTTCAAACAAGCTCATGAGACTCTCCTTGGCAGTCAGGATAGGGTTGCTGGCAGCTAAACTGCGCATATAGTAATAGACAGCATCAAGCTTCCTCCTCTGCAAAAGAGGTCAGAGACACTGAGTCACCAGTTCTCCTCCCGACTCCAGCCTGAGTCAGCTGACCCAGGAAACCCTACCTTCCCTCTCAACCCGTGTCCCAAGCTGTGAGGAATTCCAACAAGAAAATGAGAAAGCTGTCCGTGGGAGAAGCCATGGCAATCACACCAGAGCTCTCTTCCTGCCAGTACTACATCCTACAAGACTTAGAGCCAAGTGCTCAGAAGCAAGAGAAAAGAATAAAAAGCCTCACAAAATATGAAGCCAATCATGTTTTTCAAGAAAGAAAATGTTCAACACATATTAATTATTCTTTATTTTTATTTTTTTGGCCACGTCTTGGGCATGTGGAAATTCCTGGGCCAGAGATCAAAACCATGCCATGGCAGTGACAATCCCAGATCCTTAACCCACTGTGCCACAAGAGAACTCCCACTAATTATTTTTTAAAATTATTAATAACGATGGCAATACCATAGTTTAAGCATAACTGTGAGGCAAATGATAAGCACTTCACAGATATTATCTCTAACCTAAGAAAACCACTCCATAGGGATTATTACTCCGATTTTCATGATGAGGAAACAGGAGCTCAAGGGGACCATTATGGAACTTGAGTCTCAGAGCCCAATCCCAGATAAGTCTAAACGTAGGGCTGCCAGGCTCCTAAATTTATGTTTTCACAACATAGTAACTCTACTGAGAAAAGAAAACAAACTACTATCCAATGCATTCAGCAAATAAATACTTCAAGTCCCTTTTCAACCAATTAATAAATAAAAAAAGAGGGTCAGAAAAAAAGGCAAAACACTGAAATAAAGGGGGTAAGAATATCAAAAAGCCTTTCCATCTTTCTATCATACACACCTTTACCTTTTTCTCTGTCTCACAATGCGCCTAGACTACTAGCTTCTCTCTCTCTCTCCAGCATCTACTCACTCTTTAAAATTCCTTGCATTCATCTAGCATGCTTAAAGGCGCACATCCTAAGATCAACTGCCTGAGTCTGAATTTGGTCCTGCCATTTCTTAGGTATAACCCTGAGAAAGTCAACTTAGAAAGGTTTCCTTACTTGTAAAAAGAAGATATTTCCCAACCTATATGGCTCTTGAAAAGATTAAAATTCATATAATACATACAGTTTAACAAAATATCTGGTACATAGATTGTCAGTTAAGTGGAAGCTACCTTTAAAGCTATTTCAATTATGCCACTCACTTGATTTTACACTGCTTTTTTGTGTGTTTTCTTTTTAATTTTATGGTCATACCTGTGGCAAATGGAAGCTCCCAAATGAGGGATTGAATCCAAGCCACAGCTGCAGCTGCGGCAATGCCAGACCTTTAACCTACTGTGCCAGGCCAGGGATCAAATCCACACCTCCTCAGTGACCTGAGCAGTAGGATTCTCAACCCACGTGCCACAGCAGAAATGCCTACACTGAACTTTATCAGTTCTACAATGATTTTTTCACATTTTAACATCTCTGAAATCAAGATACAACTCACGACCAGTATTTTTTTTTCTTTTATTTTTTTTGGGGGGGAGGGCGCACCCTCAGCATATGGAAGTTCCCAGGCTGGGGGTCAAATCAGAGTTGCAGCCACCGGCCTACACCACAGCCACAGTGATGCTCGATCCCAGCCACTCGTGGGAACTACACCACGGCTCATTGCAACGCCAGATCCTTAACCCACTAAGCGAGGCCAGGGATCAAACCTGCATCCTCATGGATACTAGTCAGGTTCTTAACCCGCTGAGCCACAATGGGAAATTCCAAACACACAAAAAAATTTTTAATACAAAAATAAAAATAAAAATGGAGTCTAGGAATTCCCATCATGGCTCAGTGTAAATAAATCTGACTAGCATCCATGAGGATATAGGTTCGATCCCTGGCCTTGCTCAGTGGGTTAAGGATCTGGCGTTGCTGTGAGCTGTGATGTAGGTCTCAGACACAGCTCTCGGATCTGGCGTGGCTGTGGCTGTGGTGTAGGCTGGGAGCTACAGCTCCAACTGGACCCCTAGCCTGGGAATCTCCGTATGTGGCAGGTGTGGCCCTTAAAAGGGGGGGGGGGGGTCTAAACAGACACCTAACCAAAAGATACACAGACTGTAAAAAAACATATGAAAAGATGCTCTACATCATATGTCATTAAGGAATTGCAAGTTAAAACAAGATATCACTGCACACCTATTAGAATGAGCAGAATCCAGAACACTGACAACACCGAAGGCTGATGAGTAGGCAGAGCAATAGGAACTCTCATCCACTGCTGGTAGGAATACAAAATCGTACAGCTACTTCAGAAGACACTTTGGCAGTTTCTTCCAAAACTATATATAGAAGCAACACACTCCTAAGTATCTACCCAAGTGAGCTGAAAACTTATGTCCACACAAATGTGCATACAAATGTTTATAGCATTTTTATTAATAATAGTCAAAACTTGGAAACAACCAGGATGTCCTTCAACAGGAGAATGAATAAACTGCGGTACATTCGAATATACAATGGAGTGTTACTCAACAATAAAAGTACAGAAGAAATTGACACAACATTGTAAATCAACTACAACAGAAAAAATAAAAACCTTAAGAGAAGACAATAAAAGAAAAGAGCTGTTGGAGTTCTTGAGGCACAGTGAGCTAAGGATCCAACATTGTCGCTTGCCTGGGTCACTACTGTAGCTTGGGTTCAATCCCTGGCCCAGGAACTTCCACGTGACATGGGCACGGCCAAAAAATAGAAAAGAAAAGAGCTATCAAGCCACAAAAATAACCCTAAATGCCAAGTGAAAGAAGCTACACATTGTATGGTTCTGACTGTATGACATTCTGGAAAAGGCAAAACTAGAGACAGTAAAAATATCAATGACTCCAGAGTTTCAAGGAAAGGAAAAGGGATGAAGAGATAGAGGGTAGAGCACAGGGCATTTTTAGAGCAGTGAAAACATTTGGTATGATAGACACATGTCATTATACATTTGTTAAAAACCACAGAGTGTACAACAGTAAATGTGAACCCTAACGGAAACTACAGCCTTTAATTATAACATCTGTATTCCAGCCCATCAATTGCTAACAAATGTACTATACTAATTCAAAATGTTAGTAACAGGGAAAACTGAGAATTGCGGACATGTATGGGAAATCTCTGTACTTTCTGCTCAATTTTTCTGTAAGCTAAAACTAGCCCCCAAAAAAGAAAAAATACTACAGGAAAAAAATAAATTCCCCAAGTAGGGAGGAGGGAACCCACAATAAGATATCACTTCATACGCACTAGGTTGGTCACAATATTAAAAAAAAGAAGAAGAAAAAAGAAAAGAAAGAAAGAAAGGAAGAAAGAAAACAAATGCTGGTGAGAACATGAAGAAACTAGAACTCTCCTACACTGATGGTGGGAATGTAAAAATGGTACAGTCGCTATGAAAAACAGTTTGGCAGTTCCTGAAAAAGTTAAAACAGAGTTACCACACGATCCAGCAATTCCACTCCTGGGTACAGACCCCAAAGAAGTGAAAACAGATATCCAAACAAATACTTGACAAAAGCACTACTCACAACAGCTAAAAAGTGGAAAAAACCAAAACGTCCATCAACTGATGAATGAATAAATAAAACATGGTGTATCCATACAAAGGAATATTATCAGTCATGAAAATGAAGTAGTAATACATGCTACAACATGGACGAACCTCAAAAATTTTATGCTAAATAAAAGAAGCCAGACATAAAAGGTCACATATTGCACAATTCCATTTATATGAAACATCCAGAAAAGGTGAATCCAAAGACAGAAAGCAGACCAGTGGTTGCAAGGGGATACAGGGAGGGAGGAATAGGGAGTAACTGGTATGGGGTTTCCTTTTAGGGTGATGAAAAATGTCTTGGAAATAAAGTGATGGTTACACAATACTGTTAATGTACTAAGTGCCACTGAACCATACAAATAATTAATGGTTAATTTTATGTAACATGAATTTTACCACAATAATTTTTTTAAAAGCTATTGAGGGGGCAGCTGTAGTTCCGATTCTACCCCTAGCCTGAGAACCTCCAAATGCTGCAGGTATGGCCCTAAAAAGGACAAAAGACAAAGAAAAAAAATTTAATTTAAAAATTAAAAAAAAAAGCCACTGGGGGAAAATTTATTTAAATATATTTTCTAATTAACAAGAAAGATAACAATTTGTTCGATGATTATAAATAAAAAAAAACTGGAAAAGGAGAGAAGAAAAGAGACAAAAGAAAAAATAGAAGATGGATAATAAACGGGAGAGAAAAATAAAGCCACAGAAACGGGTAATAAAAAAAAAAAATCTCAGAGTTCCCATTGTGGCTCATGAGGTTTTGGGTTCAATTCCTGGCCTTGCTCAGTGGGTTAAGGATCTGGCATTACCGTGAGCTGCAGTGTAGGTCGCAGACGAGGCTCGAATCCGACATTGCTGTGGCTCTGGCGTAGGCCGGTGGCTACAGCTCCAATTGGACCCCTCGCCTGGGAACCTCCATATACCGTGGGAGTGGCCCAAAGAAATAGCAAAAAGACAAAAAAAAAAAAAACCAACACATCACAAAGAGAACAGGACAAACAAAGGCAAAAAGCAGAGAGAGAGAGATTCAACAGATTCTGAAGAAAGTGTGTTTGTAGGAATTCCCATGATGGCTCAGTGGTTAACAAACCCGACCAGTATCCATGAGGACACAGGGTGGATCCCTGGCCTTTCTCGGTGGGTTGCTGTGAGCTGTGGTGTAGGGTGGCAGCTATGGTTCCAATTCAACCCCTAGCCTGGGAACCTCTATATGCCGCAGATACAGCCCTAAAAAGACCCCCCCCCAAAAAAATAGAAAGTGTATTTGTAAACCACATTATTTGATCAATTTCAATCCATAATTAAGAATTTGTCTAAATCTTTGCAGAGAGCATTGCTGTGGCTATGGCATAGGCTGGCAGCAACAGCTCCAATTAGACCCCTAGCCTGAAAACCTCCATATGCCACAGGCGGGGCCCTAAAAAGCAAAAAAAAAAAAAAGATTATTAATTTTTTGCAAAGAAGAAAAAAATATTAATTCAAACATTGCTTCTTCGGACAATGAATCTGACAGCATTAAGAAACTCTCTCTGGGAGTTCCCACTGTGGCGCAGCGGAAATGAATCTGACTAGTATCCAATGAGAATACAGGTTCAATCCCTGGCCTTGCTCAGTGGGTTGCGATCCAGTGCTGCCATGAGCTGTGGTGTACATAGCAGATTCGGCTCGGATCCAATGTTGCTGTGGCTATGGCACAGTCCTACAGCTATATCTCCGATTTAACCCCAAGCCTGGGAACTTCCACATACTGAGGGTGCAGCCCTTTTAAAAAAAAAAAAAGGAAACTCTCCCTTCTAGTGACCATGTTGGCTGCTTCTTATACTTAAACTTTTGGTCACTACCATTAGCCCCTTGAAGTCAACTTCCTTAGTAAAGGCTCCATCTGGTATTCCCGTTGTAGCTCAGCAGTAACAAACCAGACTAGTGTCCAGGAGGATGCAGGTTTGATCCCTGGCCTTGCTCAGTGGGTTAAGGATCTAGTGTTGTGGTGAGCTGTGGTATAGCTTGCAAATTCAGCTTAGATACTGTGTTGCTGTGGCTGCAGTCTAGGCTGGCAGCTGTAGCTCCGGATTTGACCCCTAGCCTGGGAACTTCCATATGCCATGGGTGCAGCCCTAAATAAATAAATAATAGACAAACAAATAAATAAATAAAGGCTCCATCAGCTCCCAAAGCTCAATGTTAGAGCCACATTTAGAGAACGCTGGTAAGATCTAGAGAGGTACAATTTGGCACTTCCTGTGCTTCTGCTTAGACGACTCCAAGTGAAAAGCTAAGATGAATAAGGGGATGATGATCTGGGGAAAGGAAGGAAGGATGTACTTAGGGCTAGTTGAAGACTTTAAGGGGGAGAGCCTTAAAGTAAAGGGAGCCTTCTCATTTTCCTTCTAGAAATGAGTATCCTAGTTCAACCTAGGGAAGGGAAATAAGGCAGAATCAGAGCAGAAGCCTTGATCAAAAACAGAGTGATGTTTGATGCAATGAGAGATTATCACACTAAATGAAGTGAGAAAGAATAAGACAAATACCACATGATGTCACTTATATGTGAAATCTAAAATAAGGCACAAATGAACCTATCTACAAAACAGAAACAGGAGTTCCCGTCGTGACTCAGTGGTTAACAAATCTGACCAGGAACCATGAGGTTGCAGGTTCAATCCCTGGCCTTGCTCAGTGGGTTAACGATCCGGCGTTGCCGTGAGCTGTGGTGTAGGTTGCAGACACGGCTCGGATCCCGCGTTGCCATGGCTCTGGCGTAGGCTGGCGGCTACAGCTCCGATTCGACCCCTAGCCTGGGAACCTCCATGTGCCGAGGGAGCGGCCCAAGAAATGGCAAAAAAAAAAAAAAGACAAAACAGAAACAGACTCACAGACACAGAGATTAGACTTGTGGTTGCCAAGGGGTTTGGAGGAGGAGTGGGATGGACTGGGAGTTTCGGGTTAGCAGATGCAAACTATTCTATTTAGAATGGATAAGCAATGAGGTCCTACTGTACAGCACAGGGAACTATATCCAGTCTCTTGGGATAGACCATGATGGAAGAGAATATTAAAAAAAGAATGTACCTAAATGTAAAACTGAGTCACTTTGCTGTACAGGAACAATTGGCACAACATTATAAATCAACTATACTTTAAAAATTAAAAAAAAAATTTTCTTTAATGGCAGCACCTGCAGCATATGGAAGTCCCCAGGCCAGGGACTGAATCCAAGCCACAGCTTTGACCTATGCCACAGCTGCAGCAACACCAGATCCTTCAACCCACTGCACCAGGCTGGGGGTAGCCTCTGCAGTGACGCAAGCCACTGCAGTTGGATTCTTAATCCACTGTGCACAGCAGAAACTCCAAAACAAACCTTTTTTTTTAATAATAAAAAAACAGAAAAATAAAACAAACAAAAACCCTAAGACCGATGTTTGGCCAGTGTATAATCAATCCCCTAGGAACTTAAATGCAGTGAAAGCAGTATCAACTGAAGCGAAGGATCCCTGACAACTTACCTCTGAAAGTAACAGTAACAAAATGAGTTCCCCTCATGGCACAGTGGAAACAAATCCAACTAGGAACCATGAGGATTCAGGTTCGCTCCCTGGCCCTGCTCAGTAGGCTAAGGATCTGGCATTGCCATGAGCCGTGGTATAGGTCGAAGACGCGGCTCAGATCTGGTATTGCTGTGGCTGTGGCACACTCTGGCAGCTATAGCTCCAATTCGACACCTAGCCTGGGAACCTCCATATGCTGCAAGGGCGGCCTTAAAAAGGAAAAAAAAAAAAAAAAGGAGTTTGAGGCTATACTTTGGATTACAGGGTCCAGATGAAATCTAGCTCCAGGAGCTGATGCTATCAAAATCCATACTTCTAACATACTGCCTGCAAAATACTTCCCTATCCAAAATTTCTTACCGTATACACTGCCAGCAGAGCCAACTGGTTATAGGGGCGCCCATTCTTGGGAGCAATGTGCTGGGCCTTCAGGTACCAACTGGAATAAAAAACAGTCCAAAAAATCTTAGTTCTGCATCTACACTTTTCACCCGACAGCCTCTTACTACTTAAGCTAGAGTGTTAGATGTAACCCTCACGTGGTAAAGCACAACTACGGAGACCAACAGAGGCACCTGTAGGACATACATGTAGAAGGAAGCTCAAGTGGCTCGTTACTCTTTTTTTGGCCCCATCTGGGGCACATGGAAGCTCCCAGGCCAGGAATCAAATCCGAGCCACAAGTGACACCTGTGCCACAGCTGCAGCAATATCAGATCCTTAACTGCTGCACCACATGGGAACTTCTGCCCAACTTAGCTTAAAGCCACACAGGGAAGAGGAGCAATGAACAAGAGACAACAGTACCTTCGTGCTTTCCCATAGTTTGCGGTGTCATTGGCTTGCTCCCGATACCTAGCGATATCTCCCTGGCAAATCATACATCGCTGGGCACTGATCAGGGCATATTTTACCTTCAGGAGAAATGATCAATTAGTAGCATATACACAAGAAACTCTAACTTCAATCTCAAAGGACATAGATGGAGTCAGCATTAATAAGGAACCTGGAGTCTTCAACAAAGTAAAAAGTTTTTACTCTAACCTTGACTAGCAAAAAGCAAACAAAAAACAAACCAAAACAAACAAAAAAACCCAACAATGTGATGCAAAATTTACTGAGAAAGAATGGCAAAAGGAAGAGGACGTCATTCTTATTTCCAGTCCTAGTCAAGTGGAAAACATTCTCTCTTCATGTAGCTGTGCGATTTCAACTAAGGCTTTGGGACTCAGTTTCTTTTTTTTTTTGTCTTTTTGCCTTTTTCTAGAGCTGCTCCCTCAGCATATGGAGTTTCCCAGGCTAGGTATCACAGCCAGAGCAACTCAGGATCCTTAACCCACTGAGAAAGGCCAGGGATCAAACCCGCAACCTCATGGTTCCTAGTGGGATTCGTTAACCACTGAGCCACGACGGGAACTCCCAGAGACTCGGTTTCTTTGTTAGAATGTAAAAATACTTAGTTCATAGCGAAACTGGAAGGAATAAGTGTAAAAAATACCTTACAAATAATACATAGGAGTTCCCGCTATGGCACAAAGGGATCAGTGGCATCTCTGCAGCAATGGGACGCAGGTTCAATCCCTGGCCCTGCACAGTGGGTTAAGGATCTGGCATTATTGCAGCTGCAGCATACGTCGCAACTGCAGCTCGGATCTGATCCCTGACCCAGGAACTCCATATGCCAAGGGGCAGACAAAAAAGAAAAAAAAAAGTGATACATATGTATGTGCATATATATATATTATATACATATATAATATAAATATATAAACAACTGCTTACCCCATTCTTTTCCTGCCATCATCTTTCTCTCCTCAAACTGTTAATACCATGCACTGTTACTCCACTGCGTCCTCTTTGCAAGACAATAATAATTCTCTAAAACAGTAAGCTACCCTTTACCAAACACCTAAAACATGCCAGGACTGAGTAACACTACACATATGTTTTCTCACTGATGGGACTGGCATCTATCACTCAACAAGAAAACAAGGAGTTCCCGATGTGGCTCAGCAGTAATGAACCCAACTAGAATCTGTGAGGATTCGGGTTTGATCCCTGGCCTTGCTCAGTAGATTAAGGATCTGGTGTTGCCGTGAGCTGCAGTGCAGGTCACAGATGCGGCTTGGATCCTGCATTGCTGTGGCTGTGGTGTAGGCCAGCAGCTGTAGCTCCGATTAGACTGCTAGCCTGGGAACTTCCATATGCTACAAGTGCGGCCCTGAAAAGCAAAAAAAAAAGTGTGCCTCAGCAAATTATACATCACTATCGGTCATACACCTTCAGAATCCTGACTACTCTACACATTCTGTCTATGGACAATGGACGGACACCAAGAATCCTTGGTATTTAACTGATAAAAGCACCAAGGAAACTGGTATGTTTCCATTACTGCAGCCACTTTGCCATCTCAATGAGGGTAAGTAAAAAAAAAAAAAAAACAAATTCGGCCAAAGCCTCTTACCGTCCTCCACATAAAGTCCTAGAAGACGCAGCCTCTGCTCACCTTTCCAGCACCACTTCCCCTCTCACTCTCTGTGCCTCCGTCAGACTAGGCTTTCCTCAGTTCCCCCAACACATGGTGCTTCTCCCACTTCAGGACCTTCACATATTCCGCTTCCTTCCCCTAGAAAGTCGTAGTTCTCACATCTTCACATACACGTTTCACCTGGCTGACATCTCGGGTCTTCAGCCTCAGCTTAGCTATGACTTCCTCAGACCTCTCTGATCCTCGGAACCCTTTAGAGAACAGCCGCACAACATCCTTTGCAGAAGTCACTGCACCTGCAATTACTAATCCAACATCTTGACTCATCCTTAATCAAACTCTAAACAGGGAGAGCTGGGACCATGGCGTTCTTGTTCCACACTGAATTACCTGTGCCTGGAGTGGCTCCTGGCATTCAGGAGGGACTCAACAGATACCTGTTGATGAGTAACAGAGCTTGTGCACAGCGATTCATTAGAAGGAACAGAAAGGCAAAAGGAAGCCTCTGTTCCACAAAGCACACTGCTCTCTCTAATGAATATTTAACCTCTTCTCTCCCCTAGTCCTTTCCTCTCAACATATAAATAATACACTAAAGTCTCTCTAAGCTTAAAAACAAACTTCTCTTAACACTGTCTTTTAACTTCTATCTTCCTTCCTTGCCTCCACAGCCAAGATTCTTAAAAAAGCAGTCTAAATTACCCTCTCATTGTATCTGCTGCCCCAGTTCTCATTCACTACAATCTGGTTTCCATCTTTTCCAACTAAAATAACCTGTGATAAGGTCATCCAACCCAACAGATTTTTTTTTTTGTCTTTTGTTGTTGTTATTGTTGTTGTTGTTGTTGCTATTTCTTGGGCCGCTCCTGCGGCATATGGAGGTTCCCAGGCTAGGGGTCTAATCGGAGCTGTAGCCACTGGCCTACGCCAGAGCCACAGCAACTCGGGATCCAAGCCGCGTCTGCAACCTACACCACAGCTCACGGCAACGCCGGATCCTTAACCCACTGAGCAAGGGCAGGGACCGAACCCGCAACCTCATGGTTCCTAGTCGGATTCGTTAACCACTGCGCCACGACGGGAACTCCCCAAGAGATATTTTTTAGCAATCTTTTTCTTTTTTTTTTTTTTTTTTCGGTCTTTTTGCTTTTTCTAGGGCCGATTCCATAGCATATGAAGGTTCCCAGGCTAGGGGTCTAATTGGAGCCATAGCCGCTGGTCCAGGCCAGAGCCACGGCAACTTGGGATCCGAGCTGCGTCTGCAACCTACACCACAGCTTACAGCAACCCCGGATCCTTAACCCACTGAGCAAGGCCAGGGATCAAACCCGAAACCTCATGGTTCCTAGTCAGATTCATTAACCACTGAGCCACGAAGGGAACTCCAATTTTTTAGTAATCTTAACATTTGAGGATTTTTTAGCACTTGACACTTTTACCCACCACCACCTTAAAATATGACCCTCTGCTCTCTGGCTAGCCTTCCCAGTTTCTCAACTTTTACTTCAACCATCACCTATACATGGATGACTTCTGAATCTATATCACCAGCCCAATTCTTTCACCTGAGCTCCAGACAGACCAGCACATTCATGTGTTCGTTTTCCAGCTCCTCCACCTAAGCTTACCCAAAACTGAACTAACATCTTCCTGCCCAGCCACTCTCCTAGGGCACAGGATGGGAGACTACTGGGATGCTCCACGCCTCCAGTCGCATCATTCACACACAACCTGCCAGCAATTCAATTCTACTTCCCTTGTATCTTTCCAGTCTGTCTCCTCTTCTCCACCTCCCCCATCTCCACTCTTTCCCAAACTCATCCATTTACCAGAGTGACTGGTTCTAAGAACAAATCTATGCTATCCATTTCCTGAAAATCAATCAGTGGCTTCTCACTGCTTTCAGGAAAAAGTCCAAACTCTTCAGCATGGCATATAAGAGTTTATGGTCCACCCCTTCTGACCTCATTAGCTTTACCTCCTCCAACAGCCCAATCCACATTACAGCCATCAGCACGCTGTACACTTTCCTAACAAGTTGTGGTTCTCTCACTGGATCAAAACTGCCCCTTCCACTCTTAGTCATGTTTCAAAATTCAACCTCACAGTTTCTAAGAAGGCTTCCTTGACCCTAGACTTAGGAATTAGTCTAAATCAGATCTAATTCCTTCTATTCCCCTTCAACACTCTATATATGCCACCATTATAGTACTTATACTGTTGTAATTGTTGGTTTAAGAGGTCTGTTCCCCACAGGACTGTATCTTTCATTCTTGTATCCTCAACAAGGCCTAGCATATAACTAACACCAAATAAATGGATGAATAAATTTATGATAAAGAAGCTAACTTACTGTCTTCCGTAATGGCTTGCTGCGAATGGCAAGACCATCCATGTAGTCCTCCAGCTTGAACTTGTAAGTAACTTGCAGCTTCTGAAGCAAACTATCAAAGAAGTCGCTACCCTATAAAGAGAAAAAGTAAGGATCAGCTAAGTCAACCTGTTCGGATCCAATCTACCCATCAGAAACTGAGGCAAGTGACCCTTTCACAGTTCTGCTAATACTCAGTCACCTGACATAAACGGAGGCAAAGGCATTCCCACCGTGGTGCCTTAGGTTAAAGGATCTGGTGTTGCCCCACCTGCAGGGTAGGTTGCAGCAGCAGCTCAGATTCAATCCCTGGCCAGGAAGTTCCATATGCCTCAGGTGCAGCCATTTAAAAAGAGGGGGCATATACAGTATTTAGTGGCCAACAGTAAGCACAAGACAATTTGACAGCATAAGCTTTTCCATGGTTTTAAAGGTCTGAACACATATACACACACACACACACACACACACACACACACACACACTCCTGCATTCATAAAGCTTCTGAGCTTAAAACTCAGTAAGTTATAGTCTTAAGGACGCAAAAGAGGTAGTGTAAGCCTAAACCCAAGAAAAAAGCATACAAAATAAAATAAAATTTTAAGAAAGAAAAAAGCATACAGTTTGCAGTCATTTTCTATTATACAGTATTTCGAGTGGTAAAAAGCCATCTAAAGGATGCTGAAGCCTTTATCCTGAGGACACAAAGATGATGGTTTACCTCATCCAAGAGCTCCAAAAGTCTGTTCCGAATCTGTTCTGGGTTCTCAACATTCGGATCCTTGAGAAGCTGCCTGAACTTCTCAATCACCTGATAGAAAGCATTCTTCCACAGGATCTGATCCACATTCTGATGATCAGAGAACTCAATATCTAATAGAATACAGCGCTCATATAGCTGCAGCAGTTCAACTCTGGAATAAAATACATGCAACTTCTAGCTCCAAATAAACTACAGGAGAGCCTAGACCCAAGATCTAAGGTTCCTACAAATTAACACCTTCCTTGGCAGGAAATCCAAAATGCCACCAGGTATAGACTCAGTCTAGTCTCCATTCTGCACAGCAGAATATCATTCTAGAGACAGTTATGTCTAGGAAAATAGTTTTTCCCCATATGCCTCCACCTAAATTTAACAGCCAAAGTAAAATCTTCACCACAAGTTACATGTTGTTCATTTCTTGGCACTTCGGAAAGTCTTTCCTTTTCCATATCCAGATTTTATGCGCTCTTAAAAATTTTTTTTTTCCCTTAAGGAAAAAGTGGGAAGCAGAAAATAATTTCTGGGACTAGAAACAAAATTTTCTGTTTTTCTTTTTCCAACTCCCCCTCCCTTACAAAGATTGATGTGAAAGGGAGATAACACCCAGCAGCTCACCTGAGAGGTCTCTAGCTTCCTCAGCCATCGGAGCCTGAACCCACCTCCAACTTACCCCCTTTTCACTCTGGCCAGGATGGGACACACCATACCTGAGCTGAGCCATCTTCTCCAGGCCCTCTGGACTGATGCGGTCCCTGGAAAGCAGGTTGCTGAGCTGCAGTTCCTGGTTGTCTGCCACACGGAGAAGCCTATGTAGTTCCTGCTGCTGCATGTTCCTCATGTGCTGCTCCATCTCCTCAGGACTCAGGGCACTGGCAGGGAGGGGGCTACAAACATACTGTCCTGTTGGAGTCGGGTAGCCTGGGTAGTAAGGCGCTGGGTACACACCATTTGTAGGGCCCACCGGGTACTGCAGAGGGCTATAGCCTGTGTAAGGATACTGGGAAGCAGGGCCTGGTGTCCGGGGGTAATAATAGGGGTTGTCAGAGTTTTGAAACTTATAGTAAGATGCTTGGGCCTGGCGTGAGTCACCCCAAGAGGTAGGGCTGACCTCATCATCAGTGTCCAAGAAATGTAACTGAGGCGTCTGGCTCTTTAGAGCAGGTTTCTGATCAGGATTGTTTGGGTCCCACAATCGTCGAGTGGTGCCTCCTCGGCCCCAACTCCGAGATCCCTTACTACCAGATCCAAATAAAAGCCGAGGTCCCAAAGGTGTAGACTCTGGAGAACCGGCTGAATTGACAGACAGGGTGGTGTGGGCAGGCAAAATCAGAATGCCACGGCCACGACCCCGAAGTTCTTGTCTCAGGTTTTTGGATTCCTGCTTCTCGGTGCCTTTGCCCCCACTGCTCGAGCCTTTGTCTGGCTTTATCCTATCCACATCCTCCCTGGCTGACCTCACCGTGGGGGAATCTCTGTTCATGGTTTCTGCGTCAAAAGTAACTCGAAGAGTGCCTCGATTTTCTTTACCATTGCTTTTCTGCTCCCCTTCTCCACGGCCAGACCAGCTTCTGTCTAAATGTTTTTTCCTTTCTGAGCTTCTCCGGGGCCCATCAGGCTCATCAATTCTGTCCTCATCTAAGGAGTCAGTTGAGGACATAGATACTTGCTTCTTCAGTCGTGGCCTCTCCTTGGTCCGATCCTGGCGGCGGCGGCGACTTCCATTATCAGTCAGGCCAGCCCCCTCGCCGCTATTGTTGCTACCGGCTGAGCTGGTACTGCAAGTGCGATAGCGGTTCCTTCGTTTGTCTGAGCGGGAATATCGCTTGGCAGAACCTGGCTTCCCCTGAGCCAGGTCATCGTTCACCTTCTTCACACCCTCTCCTTTTTCAATCCGCTTTCCTTTTTCTCCCTGTGCAGCCCGCCCTCTGTCACCACTTAGGCTCTTTCCTGCCTCCTCTTTGTCTGGTTTACTCACAACCTCCTCTTTCACACTCCCCCTATACTCATCTTCCTCTACTCTCAGCTGTTCCACCTGGTTGAGGATTTCTTCCTCATCTACCCGGCTACTAGTCGATTCTTTGGTAACAGTCTGCAAACGCCTTCCAGGCTGATAGATCTGCATGTCAGGTTTCTTTGTTCTTTTGATAATTCTAAGACTTCGATCCTCTTGTCCAACAGTCCTGGGCAAGAACTCCTGTACCTGAATATTTTCAGCATCTACAGGACCATTTTGCTGTTGGTTGTCTTTGTAGACATCTTTAATAAGCTGTGTACTGTCTCCAACAGTAGAAGAATCTCTGTCATTAACAGTTTCATCCTTGAGTTCGTCACTCCCAGAGGGTTCCTTGATTTTAGGTCTATTTCTTAGTCGGGAAAGTCCAGGCTTATAGATTTCCAGGTCTGGGCGCCTGTTATCTTTGCGCTGCCTGGGCTCCTTCATGTTTTCTGTGATGTTGGAGAGAGTGTTGAGGGGAGGAAAAGGTAGAAGAAAAGAGGGGAAGAAGAGGGGGGGAAAATGTTATTCTAGTTAAAGTAACAGAAAAGTCAAGCAAGAATTGTAATGTTAATACTGATGGACAAGAAAGGAAATTTCTGCAGAAACAGAAAATGTACTAGGTTTACAATATTTGTTCAGCAATTGGCAAAGCTAAGACCTTAACTGTGTTGGAACTAACTCCACTTGAGGTAGGGAAACAAGAGAAAAATAAAAACATATTCTCTTGCGTTATTCAAATCATATTCAGATACACAAGACCCCAAACTCCCTCATCACTATCAGAATAAAAGATCTCTAAGCAGTTTTGCATTGGACTGTTCTCTGCTATAGAGCCCTTTGCTCCATCTTGGTCTTTTCTTTTTCTGCCTCTAACAATTTTCCAGGATGGCTGAGTCCTTCTAACATATTAATGGGGGGGGGAATGCATATAACAATCCACAGCTCTAGACATCTCTGGAGAAAAAAATCTGAAACTCCAGTCACTGAACTTGGCCAGGACAATCCTCTTCTTTAGGATTTCTAATACCCACTCCCATACCTCCTGTAGAAACAAACAGGAAGCAGTTCTTTTCACATTCTTCAACTCCACTCATGCTCACCAACTCTCTAACTGCAGCCAGCAAGGTCATTCCAAGAAAATACTGCTCAGACTATCATCATTAGAATACTGAGATTAACTGCTACTATGATGATGGAATATGAGAAGGAAAAAAATTCCATAAGGGAGTTTTCCCTGGAGAATGATGGAAGTATTGTGACATGCTCTCAAGATACCAAGGACTGGGGCATTCAAGAATAAGAGTACAGGACTTTAGACACCACTCTCCAGGCTCCAGGAACTTACAGAATGCCAGATAAGCAAGTATCTACTTTTTGTATGTTACCTTTCTCTGTTGAGGGGACAGTCTACAAGAAACAGCCACTAAACTGTTGGGTGGGGAACTTAACCGGAATTAGCGAGATTACAGCGGACTCAAAATGGAATGTTATAGAAAAACCTAGTATTGTTCTATAAACACCAGTGCAAACAAGTTCATAAAGGGATCACATGCTCCAGCATTTACGCCCATGAGGGTAACACATCTGGAACAGAAAAAAAATCCAAAACTCTGAAATTTAAGATACTGCTTCAGTATTTTCATAAGTTCAAAGGACTGCTTCATCCAGTATGAATAATAAAGGTAAAGCAGTCTAAGTCCAGAATAGCTCATGCTCAGCAGCCTTAGTAATAACTTAAGGGAAGGGGGAGACTGGGGAGAAGAGCCACTAGTCTTTCCAGAGCTGAGGGAGAAAACAACCTGAATAATCCAATTCAGGTGACCAATGAAAACCAATTTCACAGACTTCGGCCACAAGCCTGCAGAAGCGTATCTACCAGGCTACTAACTCCACTACCTAACCAAGGAGAGATGAGACACTAATATCTTCCTTGGAGCTTTCGTGGTGTTGATGGAGACGTCTAACTTGCACGCTGAACATTCTCTTTGCCCCCACACATGCCAAGGCCACACCAGCGTAGAGTCAGCTCTCTGAGGTGCTGGACCCCTCCCGTGGCGCAGCCTTCAGAAGCCTGCCTTGAGGGGAAAAAGTTCAGCAAGGAAGTCCCAAGCTGTTAAACCTTTCTCCTCGATGTCGCCAGCTCCTTCTCTCCAACGCTAAAGGGCAGGCCTGGGGAAGATTCCTCAGGGAACCATAGTCTCCCGAGGGCCGCCACCAGACCCCGGCCCCACTCCTTTCCGCGTCCCCTGACGGCTGGGAATCCGCGGGCTGCTGTGAGAGGGCTGGGGCAACGGAGAACAGTCACCTTCGCCGAGAGAAAGGGGCGGAGGCAGAAACTCGGGCTGGGCTCTCCCCGAGGGGCCGAAGCTGGCAGAGCCCGACCCCACACCGGCTCTCCGGCAGGTAGAGCGGGGAGGGACCGCCCTCGGCCCCCGCCCCCACTGTTGGGGGAAGGGGCGGGGGCTCCGGAGCACCGCGAACTGAGCGGGGAGGAGGAGAGGGAGGCGGGGCGGGCAGGCCCGGCCCAGGAGCTGGGCGGTGCGACTCACCTCTGCTCCCGGCCTGCGGAGCCAGAGTAGCCAGGATCCCTCGCAGCTCCGACGCGGAGATCCGGACACGCTCCAACCCCTCCGCCATCTTCGCGGGGGCTGCTACAGCTGCAGCTACTCCACCAGCGCCGCGCGCAGCCAGGAAACCACGACGGACGGGCGGCGCGCGCGCTCACCCACCTCCCACCCTTTTCCCCGCCCCCTCCCGCTCTCCTCCCCAAACGACGGTGGCCGCACAGGGAGGAAAAAGCGGCGGTCGCACGTTCGGTCGCTCCAGCGGGGGAGAGCCAGGCGGCGAGCCGGGGCTGGGCAGGCAGGCGCCGCGCGTGCGCAGAGGTGTGGTCGGGGAAGGTGCGCTGAGGCGATTTGGAGGCGCAGCGCCGGGGAGTTGAGGTGAGGTCGGGCTGAGCCGAGCCAGGCGAGGTGAGGCGGGCGTTCGCGGCGATGGTTGCTTTTGCTGCCGAGGTGGCTTTCGAGGATGCGGGTGCTGGTCTGGGGCTCGGGTTGACGGAGTCACTCCTTTCTGCCTTTTCCAGGCGCCTTAGGCCAGGGTCTCCCTCCGCAGGCCCTGACTAGTGCCCCAGGCTTTTACGTGGGGACCTTGAAGATCTCATAAGGCAGTTAGTATTATGTCCATTTTATTAATAAAGACGAGGAAACCGAATCCCAGAGAACGGTGGCAAATTGCCCAGGATGACACAATCGATAACCACCAGAGGTTCAGTCTTTTCCGTTATGGAAGTCTGCATTCCAAGCTTCCTGATTTTTTTTTTTTTTTTTTAAATACAGTATAGCTGGCTCTTGCTGAGGGAAGGGTTGTGTGGAAATAAACCAGGAGGTGTTATGAGTCGATTTAGGAATTTCTATATCACTATGGGTTCTTGAAAATTTTCCTTGACTTTCCCAGGTCTCAGATTGATTTTTTTCCCCCTCTTTAAAATGTAACCGGATGTGAAGACTTGTACTTTACCTGTTTGTTCATGAGCTCCTGTTCAGAACTGTGGTGAAACTCTCCTCCTGCAAGGTGTTTCTGTACCTCTTGTTCCTTCCCTATCCCACACAATCCCCTCTACACTAGCAAAGAAGTTACCAGTTATTCCTTAGACTTGGTCTAAAAGATTTAAACAATCTCTGACAACTCATTCAGTTCCTAAGCCGTGGCAGATGCTTCACCTCCACAAAATTACACAGTTGGAGAAAGTCATTAGATTTCAAAAGAAGGGAGTGACTTGAATGGTCAGAGCAAATGGCAATCATTAAAACAGATACAAGAGAAATGAAAAAAAAATGCTCAAACCTAATTCGTTTTCATGGTGAAATTGGAAAGGACATTGCATCAGTTTTTCTCTAAAGAAGGAAAAATAATCTGAACAAAACTTTCATAGGAAAAACACACTTGCCAGATTAATGCAGTAGTGTCAGTGAACTGCAAATGGAATTTCCCAGAAGTTAGGCCAACTCAAGAAAATTTACCAGAGGAGTTCCCGTCATGGCTCAGTGGTTAACGAACCTGACTAGTATCCATGAGGACATAGGTTCGATCCCTGGCCTTGCTCAGTGGGTTAAGGATCTGGCATTGCCATGAGCTGTGGTGTAGGTTGTAAACGTGGTTCAGATCCTGCGTGGCTGTGGCTGTGGCATAGGCCAGCAGCTGTAACTCTGAATAGACCCCTAGCCTGGGAACCTCCATGTGCCGCAAGTGCGGCCCTCAAAAGACCAAAGACCAAAAAAAAAAAAAAAAAAACTATGAGAGATAAAGATAGGAGATAGGAAGAATGGATCCAGAAAACTAAATCAAATATGAGTTCCAGAGGTGATAACAGAACTAAGGAGGTAAAATAATCAAAGAAATAATAGAATGGAGTTCCCTTGTGGTGCAGCAGATTAAGGACCCATGTTGTCACTGCAATGGCTTGGGTCACTGCTGTGGCATGGGTTCAGACCCTGGCCTGGGAACTTTCACATGCCATGGGCATGGCCAAAAAAACAAAGGAAATAATACATAAAGGAGGTCCCGTTGTAGCTCAGTGGAAACAAATCTGACTAGTATCCATGAGAATGCAGGTTCGATCCCTGGCCTTGCTCAGTGGGTTAAGGATCCGGTGTTGCCATGAGCTGTGGTGTATATCGCAGACGCGGTTCCAGTCCTGCATTGCTGTGGTGAAGGCCGGCAGTTGCAGCTCCAATTCAGCCCCTAGTCTGGGAGGCTCCATATGCTGAGAGTTCAGCCCTAAAAAGCAAAGGAAAAAAAAAATGAATGAAATAATAAAAAAAATTTTTCAGGAGTTCCCATAGTGGCTCAGCCGGTTAGGAGTCCGACTAGTAACCATGAGGATGCAGGTTCAATTCCTGCCCTTGCTCAGTGGGTTAAGGATCCGGCATTGCTGTGAGCTGTGGTGTAGGTCACAGACACAGCTTGTATCCTGAGTTTCTGTGGCTGTGGTGTAAACTGGTAGCTGCAGCTCCAATACAACCCCTAGCCTGGGAACTTCATTTGCCACTGGTGCAGTCCTAAATTGAAGAAAAAAAAGTACTAAGTTGATAGAATATTTGAATTTAAGACTTAAATTCAACCCTCAGTTTTAAAGGGTTCATGAAATACCAAGTCAAAATAAAAGACAACCATATTTAGACCTGTACCACAATGAAAGCTGAGTTTAAAGAATTAAAATATGTGCCAATATACTCAAAATATATTGTTCATCTTTTTTCTAAAGACTGTTGCAGAATAAAATATAAGGTATGGTTTTGTCTGAGGACAGCAAAACCATTTTTTGCAGCATATATACATCAAAAAAAGTTAAATGGTTTTCTTTGGGAAGAGAGTAGATTTAACAGTTAATGTTTTAAACTCTTACTGTGGGGATTTGTTTACATATTATGTGGGTAATCCAAAAAAACAACAAAGTAAATGTGGATAATCGAAGAGGGGGGAATTCAATTTCTAAGAACAGATATTGTTCAGGTCACGTTTGCACAAAGTAGTAAAATTAAAAATGAATAACTACAAATTAAAAAATTCTAGCACTTGGAAATTATTTTTAAAAATCAAATCTAAAATAACTCAGGGGGAGCTACCATTGTGGCCCTGTGCTTTAAGAACCTGACCAGTATCCATGAGGATGCAGGTTTGATCCCTAGCATGGGTCAGTGGGTTAAGGCTCCAGCATTGCCACAAGCATGACATAGGTTGCAGCTACAGCTCAGATCTGGTGTTGCTATGGCTGTGTTGTAGGCTGGCAGCTGAAGCTCCAATTAGACCCCTAGCCGGGGAACTTCTGTATGCTGCAGTTACGGGCCTAAAAGTAAAAATAAAATAACTCAGGGGGGCAGTTCCCACCATGGCGCAGTGGGTTAAGAATCCAGTTGTAGCAGCTTGGGTCACTGCAGAGGTTTGGGTTCAATCCCCAGCTGGCGCATTGGGTTAAAGGTCCTTGTATTGCCAAAGCTGTGACCCAGATTCAGCCCCTGCCCAGGAACTTCCATGTGCCTCAGGTGCAGCTGCAAAAGAAAATAAATACATAACTCATGGGTCAAAGAAGTAGATAAAATTAAGATTGGAGTTCCCATCATGGCTCAGTGGTTAACAAATCCTACTAGTACCCATGAGGACGCAGGTTCAATCCTTGATGTCGCTCAGTGGGTTAAGGATCTGGCATTGCCGTGAGCTGTGGTATAGGTCACAGATATGGCTCGGATCCCCTGTTGCTGTGGCTCCAGTGTAGGCCGGCTCCAATTGGACCCCTAGGCTGGGAATTTCCATATGCCATAGGTGCAGCCCTAAAAAGACTAAATAAATAAATAAGACTGTGGAAGTTCCTGCTGTGGCACAGTGGGTTAAGGATCCAGTGTCACTGCATCGGTAGCATAGGTCACAGATGCAGCTTGGATTCAGTCTCTGGCCTGGGAATTTCCACATGCTGCAGGTGCAGCCAAAAAAAAGCAAAAAAAAAGATTGTGGATTTTTCAGAAATTAAGATTAATGAAAATATTGCATAACGAAACCTATGATATATTATTAAATTAATAGGAAAATATGTAGCCTTAAGTGCTTTTACTATAAATTTTAAGAAAATGAAAATTAAGGAGTTCCCATTGTGGCTCAGCAGTTTAAGAACCTGACTGGTGTCCATAAGGATGCAGATTGGACCCCTGGCCTTGCTCAGTGGTTTAAGGATTTGGCATTGCTGCAATCTGTGGCGTAGGTTGTGGATGCAGCTCAGATTCCCTGTTGCTGTGCCTCCGGTATAGGTAGGCAGCTGCAGCTGTGATTCGACCCCTAGCCTGGGAACTTCCATATGCTGCAGGTGTGGCCCTAAAAAGAAAAAAAAAAATAGCTGAGTATTCAAGGGTAGAAAAAGGAAGTAAAAGAAAAATAGGGGAAGAAATAAAGATAAAATCAGAAATTAATAAGGGAAAAAGAACAGCACTTGAGGTTCCCTTGAGGCCCAGCAAGTTAATGATCCAGCATTATTACTGCTGTGGCTTTGGTTACAGCTGTGGCTCCGGTTCAGTCTCTGGCCTGGGAACTTCTGCATGACCCAGGCATAGCCCAAAAAAAAAAAAAGCAGCACTTGATAAACCAAAGGAGTCATTCTTCAGAAATAGACAGGAGTTAAGAACCATGAAGATGTGGGTTCGATACCTGGCCTCATTCAGTGGGTTAGGGATCTGGCATTGCCCTGAGCTGTGGTGTAGGTCACAGAGTTGAATCCTGAGTTGCTGTCACTATGGCAAAGGCAACAGCTGCAGCTGCAATTGGACCCCTAGCCTGGGCACTTCATATGCCAAAGGTGCAGCCCTGGGGAAAAGAAAAAGAAAACAAATAAGTAGACATTGCCATTGCACTGCAGTGCAAGGGGATCAGCAGCGTCTCTGGAGCCCTGGGACACAGGTTCAGTCCCCAGCTGGGCACAGTGGATTAAGGATCCGGCATTGCTGCAGCTCTGGCATAAGTCGCAACTGGGTTCAGATCTGATCCTTGGCCTGGGAACTCTACATACTTTGGGGTGGCCAAAAAAAAAAGAAAAGAAAAAAAATAGGAGCTCCCACTGTGGCGCACGCAGCAGGATTGGCAGCGTCTTGGGAGTGCTGGGACACAGGTTCAGTCGCTGGCCCAGGAACTCCATATGCCATGGGGCGGCCAAAAATGAGAGCAAATAAAAAAGTAAACGTTAAAATATATACATTTCTGGCAAAAAAAAAAAAAACTTTTAATTCAAAAGTCATCCTGTCAGATGCCTCACAGATAATACAAGCTTAGCTCATCAAATCTCTCATTTTCCCCTAAAGTATTTGTTTCATTGCCAGCCTTATATCTCAATAAATTATACCACTATCTACGTTGAAACCCATGAGTTATCCTGGACACCTCCCTCTCCCTCACTCCCCGAATTCAATCCAATATGAGGATATGTCTTTTCTACCTCAGTAGCGGACATGTATGGAGTGCATCACCTCAGCATTTTCCCCTTGCTTTTTTCTTGAAAACTGCCCGTCACTCTCACTCAGAAGAAGTACTTTCTTGTTTTCTTTTTCTATTTCCTTTTCTCTTCTTTCCTCTTACTCCCTTCCTTTGCTCCTATTTTTCCCTCCGGTCCAGAGATTAGAGGCAGTCATACTGTTTGGTTTACATCATCAACAAGGTCTTTCTCATTTTATCTTTTTTTCCCCCTCATTCCAATTCCCCCTCATGTTCCTTTCCATCTCCTTAGGTAGCCACCTTAATGTGTTGATATATGTCCTTGGATGTATGTGTATCTTTGAATAATGTATGGTATTACTATGTGTATGTATGTGATTTAAATGTACATATTCAATATTGTATTATAGAAATCATTGTTCCTTTTTCATGTTTCTGTAAATACTTCTGTCTTAAATGACCTCACACCCTTGGCCACTGGTCCTAGGTCAAGATAGGCCCAAACCACATAGTCCCTACCTGTATTTTTTTTTTTTTTAATTGTAACTAAGAAAAAAAGAAAATCCCTCTCCAGTGTGGAAGACTTAAAATGTAAAACACAGGAGCCGGTAACAGCCATGTGTCCTGCCATGTGGAACCAGCTGGTCTGCAGTCAAAAAGAATGAAGCCAACATGCAGAAAGCAGCAGAGATGAGAAACAGAAAGTCCCGGAAAAACTCCAACTCCTGGTTGCAGTTGTTCCTGATGCTCCATATTCATACTCTTCCCATGGTTCAACTCTTCCTTGGATTCCATGAGCCAATAAATCTCATCACCCCCATCATGTGCCTAAGCTGGTTCAAATTAGGGTTCTATCACCTGCACCCAAGAGGCCTCACTAATTATAATCTCTAAAATATATCTGTGTGTGTGTGTGTTTTAATTGTGGTAAAATACACATAACAGGAAATACTCCATGACCATTTTTAAGTGTACAATTCAGTAGTGTTCAGTACATTGACATTGTTGTACAACCAATCTCTGTAACTCTTCATCTTTCAAAACTGAAACTATATCCATTAAACAACTTCCCATCCCCCCCTTCCCCACAGCTTCTTGCAACCACTGTTCTTTCTATTAATTTGACTACTCCAGGTGCTTCACATAAGTATAACCATACAGTACTTGTCTTTTTGTGGCTAGCTTATTTCAATTAACAGAATATCCCATAGATTCATCCATATTATAGCACATGTCAGAATTTCCTTTTTTAAGGCTGAATAATATTTCATTGTATGTATATACCACATTTTGTTTATCCATTCATCTGTCAATGGATATTTTGGTGGCTTCCACCTTTTAGCTATTTTGAATAAGGCTGCTGTGAACAGTACAAATATGTCTTTGAGACCCTCATTGAATTCTTTTGGGTATACCCTGAAGTGGAATTGCTGGATCATATGGTAATTCTGATTAATTTTTTGAGGAACTACCATACTGTTTTCCACAGCAGCTGCACCATTTTACCTTTCTACCAACAGTGCGTAAAGACTCCAGTTTTTCCACATCCTGCCAACACTTGTTGTATTCTAGTTTTCTGGTTTTAGTTTTTGTTTTTTTTACAGCTGTACCTGTGACGTAAGGACATTCCCAGGCTAGGGGTTGAATCAGAGCTGCAGCTGAATCCTGTACCACAGCCATAGCCACACTGGATCTGAGCTGCATCTGCAACCTATGCCACAGCTTGAGGCAACACTGGATCCTTACTGAGCGAGGCCAGGTATGAAACCTGCATTATCACGAAGACTATGTTAGGTCCTCAACCTGCTGAGCCACAATGGAAACTCCCAGTTTTTTGGGTTTTGTTTTTTTTTGTTGTTGTTTTTTTAGTAGACATCCAAAGAGGTATAAAGTCTATCTCATTGTGGTTTTGATTTGCGATTTTTTTTGTCTTTTTAGGGCCACACCTGAAGCATATTAAAGTTCCCAGGCTAGGGGTCAAATCAGACCTGCAGCAACGCCAGATCCAAGCCTTGTCTGTGACATACATCACAGCTCATGGCAACGCTGGATCCTTAACCCACTGAGTGAAGCCAGGGATTGAACCCAAGTCTTATGGATACTAGTCAGGTTCATTACCGCTGAGCCACAATGGGAACACCTGCATTTCTCTAATGATTAGTGATGCTGAGCATCTTTTCATGTGCTTGTTGGCCCTTTGTATATCTTTTTTGGAGAAATGTCTATTCAAGTCCTTCACCTGTTTTTCAGTTTGTTTTTCCAAAATGTATCTTGAATAATTTTTTTTCTACCTCCACTTTCACCATTCAAGCCCCTGTTGTCTTTCATGTGGACAACTGTTAATACTTCTTAATTGGATTCCCTAATTTCACTCTTAATGGCATTCTAGTGCTCTGAAGAAAAAATCCATGAGTCATGGTCTCTTATGATCTAGATTCTGCCAACTTCACTCTATTTCTTATCACATTTCCCACATTTCTTAACCCACTATGCCACAGCAGGAACTCCAACTCCATGTTTTAAGGGGAACTAGGATAAAAGTTGCCATTTACCGACATAGGGAAGACTGGAAGTAGAACAGTACTGAGTAAGATCAGGACTTTGATTTTAGACAGTGATTTTGAGATACCTGTTGAGACACTCAGATGGGGAGTTCCCATTGTAGCTCAGTGGAAACAAAACTGGCTGGTATCCATGAAGGCCTGGGTTCAATCCCTGGCCTCAGTCAGTGGATTAAGTATCTGGCATTGCTATGAGCTATGGTGTAGGCCAGCAACTGCAGCTCCAATTTGACCCCTAGCCTGGGATCTTCCATATGCCAGGGGTGCGGCCCTAAAAAAAAAAAAATAATAATCTAGCAAAGTATCTTATTACATGATAAATATACAAAGATTATTACCTTTCATATACACCATCAGTAAGCAGTTTGAAAATCTAATAATGTCTTATTTCAAAAGCAACACAAATATATTGTATTTAAGCATAAGTTTAATCAGATCTGTACAGTCCAAAAATAAATTATGATTATTCAGAAACCTAAAAGAAAAAGACTATTAAATTAAAACACCCATGTTAATGGATGGGAAGACTCAATGTTTTAATTTTTTTATTTTTACTTTTTTATTTTTTGCTTTTTAGGGCCCCACCTGTGCATATGGAGGTTCCCAGGCTAGGGGTCAAATTGGAGCCACAGCTGCCAGCCTACACTACAGCTCACTGCAACGTCAGATCTTTAACCCACTGAGCAAGGCCAGGGATTTAACCCACAACCTTCCGGTTCCTAGTCAGATTTGTTTCCACTGTGCCACGATGGGAATGCCAAGACTCAATATTTTTAAATGTCAGTTGTGCCCCTTGTACATTGTACAGTGCAATTTCTGGCAAACTTGGTAAAGTATTCCTAAAGTTCATTTGAAAGAATTGGTGTTTGAGAAAAGCCAATAAATTTTAGGAAGAGTAATCAGGGAATAACATTAATACAGTGAACAACTGGAAAAGACTTGGTAGTCTGATTAATGGAACAAAATACAAAATCCAGAAAAGTCCCATGCATTAATAGAAATTTATCTTTTTTTTTTTTTTTTTGGACACACCTGCAGCATGCAGGAAGTCCTCCATCCAGGGATCGAACCTACACCCCAGCAGAAACCCAGGCCACTACAGCGACAACACCAGATCCCAAATCTACTGCATCACAAAGGAATTCTAGAAATTTAATTTCTTTTTTAATGGCTGTATCCATGGCTATGGAAGTTCTCAGGCCAGGGAGTGAATCTAAGCCACAAATGTGACCTACACCTGCAGCTGTGGCAACACGGGATCCTTTAACCCACTGTGCCCATCTGGGGACTGAACCTTCACCTCAGCACTGACCTAAGTCGCTGCAGTCGGATTCTTTTTTTTTTTTTTTGTCTTTTTGCCATTTCTTGGGCCGCTCCCACGGCATATGGAGGTTCCCAGGCTAGGGGTTGAATCGGAGCTGTAGCCACCGGCCTACACCAGAGCCACAGCAACGTGGGATCCGAGCCGCATCTGCGACCTACAGCACAGCTCACAGCAACGCCGGATCCTTAACCCACTGAGCAAGGGCAGGGACTGAACCCGCAACCTCATGGTTCCTAGTCGGATTCGTTAACCACTGCGCCACAACGGGAACTCCTTTTTTTTTTTTTTTTTTTTTGCAGTCGGATTCTTAACCCATTGCATCACAACAAGAACTCCTAATTTTTTTATAAAGGTATTTCAGAGGAAAAAGATGATTCAGTCTGTAAATGGTGTGTTAAAAGTTCACAAAAGAGGTCTTCCCATCATTCCTCAGTAGAAACAAATCTGACTAGCATCCATGAGGATGCAGGTTTGATCCCTGGCCTCACTCAGTGGCTTAAGGATCCAGCATTGCCATGAGTGGCGGTGTAAGTCACAGACATGGCTTGGATCTGGCATTGTTGTGGCTGTGGCGAAGTCTGGCAACTACAGCTCCAATTCAACCCCTAGCCTGGGAACCTCCACATGCCATGGATGTGGGCCGGCCCTAAAAATACACACATGCACAAAAAGATTCACAAAACAGTAAGTGGCCAGTAACTATACAGAAAAATGATTAGTCACTAGTAATTAAAGAAATATAAACTAGGAGTTCCCGTTGTGACTCAGTGGTTAACCAACCTGACTAGTATCCATCTAGTATCCATGAGGATACAGGTTCGATCCCTGGCCTTGCTCAGTGGGTTAAGGATCTGGCATTGCTGTGGCTGTGGGGTAGGCTGGCAACTACAGCTCCAATTCAACCCCTAGCCTGGGAACCTCCATATGCCGTGGGTGTGGCTCTAAAAAGACAAAAGACAAAACAAACAAATGTAAACTACTAGACATATTTCATTAAATTGACAGATAAAATGACGTGGTGAGTTTGAAGGAAAATAGGCATTGCTTGGAAGGTGCTGTTGGGAGTGTAAATTGATATAATCTACAACTCTTTTGGAGATCAGTTTGGCAGTGGTTATCAAAAGCTTTAGAAGTGTGTATGCCAGGAGTTCCCATCATGGCTCAGTGGTAAACGAATCCAACTAGGAACCATGAGGTTGAGGGTTCCATCCCTGGCCTCGCTCAGTGGGTTAAGGATCTGGCATTGCCATGAGCTGTGGTGTGGGTCGCAGACTCAGCTCGGATCCCGTGTTGCTGTGGCTCTGGTGTAGGCCAGCAGCTACAGCTCTGATTAGACTCCAAGCCTGGGAACCTCCATATGCCATAGGCATGTCTGTAAAAAGAAAAAAATATATCATAAATATATCTATTGATAAGCAAAGATTCATAGATATCCATAATACTGTATGAAAAAAAAAGGGTTACCAAACCTATCATAAAAGTTTTGTCTGCATATATAATATGTGACTGGAAAGAGAGTTAGGTAACAGCTGTCTTTGGAGAAGAAGCAGATTAAATTGTTTTTCTATTGAATATGCATTGCCTTTGTTTGTTAATAAGGAAAAATTTGTAGCCTAGCGGGTTAAGGATCCAGCATTGTCACTGCTGTAGCTTAGTTCAATCCCTGGCCTGGGAACTTATGCATGCTGCAGGCATGGAAAAAAACACTAATAATAAATATAGATAAATTTTGTCTTTAAATGCCACAATATGGAGTTCCTGCCATGGTGCAGTGGGTTAAAGATCCAACTATAGCAGCTTGGGTCACTGCAAAATTGCAGGTTCAATCCCCAGCCCATCACGGTAGGTTAAGGATCCAGTGTTGCTGCAGCTGTAGAGTAGGTCACAGCTGCAGCATGGATTCAGTCCCTGGCCTGGGAAGTTCAATATGACATGGGTTGAGCCAAAAATTTGCAATAAAAATGGTGAAAAGTGTGGAGTTCTCTTGTAGTACAAAGGGTTGGGGATCCCCTGTTGTCACTGCAGCACCTCAGGTCGCTGCTGTGGCACAGGTTTGATCCCTGGTCCAGGAACTTCTGCATGCCATAAGTGCAGCCAAAAAAAAAAGTGAAAAAAATGGAAGTATAATGAAAGTATCGAAAATTATAATTATGGGACTTTCGGGTTCGATCCCTGGCCTACCTCAGTAGGATCCTGCATAGCTGTGGCTGTGGTTGTGGCGTAGTCCAGCAGCTATAGCTCTGATTCAACCCCTAGCCTGCAAATTTCCATATGCTGAGGGTATGGCCCTAAAAAGCAAAAAAAATTAAATAAATTATAATTATGGATAAGACGTGACACCATAAAACTCCTAAAAGAAAATAAAAGCTAGACTTTTTCTGACATAAATCATACCAATGTTTTCTTAGGTCAGTCTTCCAAGACATTAAATAAAAGTAAAAATAAATTAATGGGACCTGATCAAACTTATAAGCTTTTTCCCAGCAAAGGAAACCATAAACAAAATGAAAAGACAACCTACAGACTCAGAAAAAATATTTGCAAATGAGACCGACAAGAGCTTAATTTCCAAAATGTCTAAACAGCTCATACAATTCAGCAACAAAACAACCCCATCAAAAACTGGGCAGAAGACCTAAATAGACATTTGTCCAAAGAAGATATACACATGGCCAATAGGCACATGAAAAGATGTTCACTGTCACTAATTATTAGAGAAATGCAAATCAGAACTACGAGGAGGTACCATTTCCCACCAGTCAGAACGGCTGTCGTTAAAAAGAGTCTACAAATATCAAATGCTGAACAGAGTGGATAAAAGTGAACCTTCCTACATTGTCAGTGTGAATGTAAATTAGTGCAGCAAAGGAGAACAGTATGGAGGTTGCCCACAAAACTGAAAATAGGAATTTCCCATTGTGGTGCAGCAGAAACGAATCTGACTAGCATTCATGAGGATGCAGGTTTGATCCCTGGTTCAGTGGGTTAAGGATCCAGCATTGCTGTCAGCTGTGGTGTAGGTCATAGATGCAGCTCAGATCCCATGTTATTGTGGCTGTGGCATAGGCCAGCGGCTACTGCTCCAATGTGGCCCCAGGCCTGGGAACTTCCATATGTTTCAGTTGTGGCCCTAAAAAGCAAAACAAAAAACAAAACAAAACAAAAAAACAAAAAGCACCAAACGCTAAAAATAGAGTTGCCATGTAATCCAGCAATTCCACTCCTGGGCATATACTGAGAGAAAACTCTAAATTCGAAAAGATACATGTTCATAGCACTATTTGCAATAGCCAAGACAAACTATAAATGGCCATTGACAAATGAATGAATAAAGACGAGGTGTATATATAGATATATATATGCAATGGAGCATTACTCAGCCATAAAAAATCAAATAATGCCATTTGCAGCAACATGGATGGACCTAGGGGTTATCATACTGAGAGAAGTCAGTCAGAAAGAGAAAGACTAATACCATATGATATCACATGTAGAATCTAAAATATGCCACAGGAAGGAGTTCCCGCTGTGGCCCAAGGGGGAATTGGTGGCATCTCTGCAGTACTAGAACGTAGGTTCAATCCCAACCTCAGCAGGGTGGGCTAGAAGATCCTGAGTTGCCACAGCTGTGGCACAGGTCACCACTGTGGCTGCGATCTAGTCCCTGGTCCAGGAAGTCCATAAGTGGTAGGCCAGCCAAAAAAAAGACAAAATAAAATGAAATATGCCACAGGGAATTTCCACTGTGGCGCAACGGGATCATCGGCATATCTGTAGCACTAGTTCCTTCTCCAGCCAGGCACAGTGGGTTAAGGATCCAACATTAACGCAGCTCTGGCATAGGTCACAACGTTCGGCTCACATCTGCTACCTGGCCGGGGAACTCCATATGCCCACAGGGAGGCCCGAAAATAAAAAATAAAATAATGTAATGCAAAGTAACATAAAATAGGAATTCCCATTATGGCTCAGCAGTAACAAACCCGACTAGCATCCATGAGGACTCGGGTTTGATCCCTGGCCTCACTCGGGGTTAAGGATCCCACATTGCCCGTGAGCTCTGTGTAAGTTGCAAACGCAGCTTGGATCTGATATTGCTGTGGCTGAGGCGTAGGCCGGCAGCTACAGCTCTGATTTGACCCCTAGTCTGAGAATTTCCATATGCTGTGGGTGCGGCCCTAAAAAGACAAAGAAAGAAAGAAAGAAAAGAAAATATGCCACAGGATTTCTCTTGTGGCTCAGTGGGTTAAGGCTCTTGCATTGTCACTGCAGCAGTTCAGGTATCTGCTGTGGGGCAGGTTTGATCCTTGGCCCAGGAACTTCTATACTCCAGGAACAGCCCAAAAAAAAGACAAAAATGAACTTATTTGTGAAACAGAGACAGACTCACAGACATAGAAAACAACTTATGGTTGCCAAGAGGGAGGTGGGGTAGGGGAGGGATGGATTGGGAGTCTGAGAACTAGCAGATTCAAACTGTTATTTATAGAATGTGTAAACAATAAGGTCCTACTGTATATAACACACAGAATTATATTCAATATCCTGGAACAAATCATAATGAAAAAGAATATGTATGTATAACTGAATCATTTTGCTGTATACCAGAAACTAACATGATATTGTAAATCAACTATACATCAATAAAATAAAATTTAAAAAAGAAAATTATAATTATGAAAACTTTGAAGAAACTGAACCAAATGGAATAGGAGTAAACAAAAATGTTATCTTTGGCTAGATTTTAATTGTCATATATGTATATGGAAAAAACAGAAGGAAACAGAAAATGAACATAATTTATTAAGATGGTAGGATTGTAGGCAAACTTTCTCCTTGTTAAATTGTTTTTGTTTGTTTTTGGCTATTCATGGCCAAACCCGCAGCATATGGAAGTTCCTAGGCTAGGGGTCAAATCAACGTGACAGCTGCCTGCCACAGCCAGAGCCACAGCCATGCCAGATCTGAGCCAAGTCTGCGACCCAGACCACAGCTCACGGCAACACCAGATCCCCAGCCCACTGAGCGAGGCCAGGGAATAAACACATCCTCATGGATACTAGTCAGATTCGTTTCTGATATGCCACGAAGGGAACTCCCCCTTTGGCAAATTGTGAAAAAAAATTTTAATGACATCTTGTAGCTGATACTGAACCCAGTTTATTCAAGGTTCACAACAATGTTGAAAAGGTAGAGACCAGTGGCCCTGCCAAGAGGTGGATAATATGGGTGAGGGGTACTTTAAGTCTTTCACAATCATCAGCAGTTATTTCCTCTGAAGTTTCACCAGAAGAAACTTATCCACTAAGAAGCTCAACTTCAAGAGATGTCCTGTTATATGGAGATTCCAGAACGTAATGGAGACAGTTCCCACATTAACACCACAAGCTCTGGGTCTATTTTCCTATGTTATGCATTTTCTTTACTTTTTTTCTTTTTTCTTTTTTCTTTTCTTTTTTTTTTTTTTTCAGGGTGGCACCTGGAAGTTCCCAGGCTAGGGGTTGAATTGCAGCTGCAGCTGCCAGCCTACGCCACAGCCACAGCACTGTGGGATATGAGCCACATCTGCGACCTACACTACAGCTCATGGTTTAAGGTTCTTGCATTGTCACTGCAACAGTTCAGGTCTCTGCTCTGGGGCAGGTTTGATCCTTGGCCCAGGAACTTTTATACTCCAGGTGCAGCCAAAAAAAAAGACAAAAATGAACTTACCTATGTAACAGAGACAGACTCATAGCCATAGAGAACAATTTGTGGTTGCCAGATCCTTAACCTACTGAGCAGGGCCAAGAATCAAACCCGCATCCTCATGGATACTAGTCAGATTTGTTACTGCTGAGCCGCAATGGGAACTCCCCTTTTTTTTTTTTTTAAGATTTGTTTTTTTCTTTGGAGTAGTTTCACAGCAAAATCGATGGGAAAGTACAGAAATTTACCGTATAGTCCCTGACCTTATGCAAGCACAGCCTCCCCCATTATCAACATCCCCAGCCAGAGTGGTACATTTGTTACAGTTCAACCTATATTGACACATTTATTTCCACCAAAGTCCACAGTTTACATTATGGTTCATTCTTGGTGGTTTATATTCCATGGGTCTGCATTATGCATTTTCAAAAGTCTTTTCATTAAATACATTACCTAGGCTCGCTTTGACCCCTTTCTAATTCCTAGGTTTCAAACCATGTGTGCTCAGTACTGCATCTCCTTTGCTGATGTTGAAAAAGCGCACGTCAACATTCGAGATTTTATCCACCTCACACCAGTGCTAACAAGCTCCATTTTGAATCAAGTAACAGGGCGCAATCTTTTCTTCAAATGTGAACTCTTCCAGAAAACTGGATCTTTTAAGGTAACAATCCATTCTGATGGTGTGTCATGTTTCTTTTCAAACCATATCTCATATAAATTTATTTGATCCTTCTGGTCACCCAGTGAGGCAGGTAGAATTAATAAGTATCTTTTTATAGCTGAAGAAAGGGTTGTAGAAATTTTCCTTTGCTCAAGCTCTAGTTACCTAGCATCATGGTGTTGATGAGAGACACTTTTACACAATCTCAAAATTCCTTATAATTAAGGTGATCATATAATTTGCTGTCCAAAGGACATATCTGAGAATGAAAGGGGAACTTCTTTTTGACCATTCCCCAGGGGATGGAGAAGTTCCTGGGCCAGGAATTGAAATCACAGCTGTAACCAGAACCATTGATAGATACTTAATCCACTAAGCCACAAGAGAACCCCAAAAGGGGGAACCTCTAATGATTAAACAGACAAAGGACATCAACCTGGACATATGGGATCAACCTGTATATAGCCAAGTTTAATCATTCGTTGTTTTCAACCTGCTATTCGTTTACACCTTATGAATATAAAACATCGAAATCTAGTTAAACCCTTATATAACAAGATCTTTTTTCTACAAAATGTGTCAGTGCTTTTCATGCATAAGATAGATTTCTGTGGAGTTCCTGCTGTGGTGCAGCGAGTTAAAAATCCAGCGTTGTCTCTGCAGCAGCTCAGGTTGCTGCTGAAGTGTAGTTCCATCCCCAGCCCAGTGCAAGGTACAGCATTGCCACAGCTATGGCATAGGTGGAACCTGAGGCTTGGATTCGATCCCCGGCCCAAACTGTGGGTGCCTCCCACCAAAAAAAAAAAAAAAAGATTTCCGTGTGCTGATTGTTACCAGAATTTTGTGACCATTATTTGAACTTTAAGATCCATTAATGGAGTTTCCTGGTGGCCTGGTGGTTAAGTATATGGTGTTACCACTACTGTGGCTCTGGTTTGATCCCCAGCCCAAACTTTCACATGCCATGGGCAGGGGAAAAAAAAAAAAATCCATTCGGATATAAATCTAAAAGCTGCATTTTGCATTGTGCCTGGCAGGTACTAGTGTCCATTAAATTGTACTATTTAGGATCTCGGGAATTTAGTTTTCCACACACATTAACTGAGATTTTTTTTTTTCTTTTGTCTTTTTAGAGCTACATCAAAGCATATGTAGGTTTCCAGGCTAGGGGTCTAATCCGAGCTGTTGCTGCCAGCCTACACCACAGCCACAGCAATGCCAGATCCGAGCCACATCTTTGGCCTCCACCACAACTCATGGCAACGCTGGATCCTTAACCCACTGAGCAAGGCCAGGGATCAAACCGGCAACCTCATGGTTCCTAGTCGGATTCGTTTCTACTGCGCCACATTGGGAACTCTGAGAATTTTTATTTTAATCAAAACAAAAACCTTTCCATTCTCTTTTGCCTTTTGCATCTGCCATGGTTTGTTCTTTATTCATCGCACATCAATCTCGTGTTTTGACTAACTATACTAGGTGTATGTACAATAGGCCTTGCCCTTTATCCATATTTGCAGGGGAAAGCAAGTAAGTTGTGAAGGTTTTTTTTGTTGGTTTTTTTCTTGTTGGTGGTGGTTTTTTAATGGCTGCACCCACCAAGTTCCCAGGCCAGGGGTTGAATCCAAGTTGCAGCTGTAATCTATGCCACAGCTGCACAGCTGCAACAACACCAGATCCTTTAACCCACTGTGCCAGGCTGGGGATCAAACTCCTCTGCATCAACCCAAGCCACTGCAGTTGGATTTTTTTTTTCCCCTTCGGTCTTTTTGTCTTTTCTAGGGCCGCACCCGCAGCCGATAGAGGTTCCCAGGCCAAGGGTCCAGTTGGAGCTGTAGCCTCTGGCTTACACCACAGCTCACAGCAACTCTGGATCCTTAACCCACTGAGTGAGGCCAGGGATCGAACCTACAACCTCATGGATGCTAGTTGGGTTCGTTAACTGCTGAGCCACGACGGGAACTCCTGCAGTTGGATTCTTAACCCACTGGGCCACATCAGGAACTCTGAAAGGTATCTTAAGAGAGATACAAAGGCCATGGAAGGGAATGAAGTACCCAATTTTGCCTGGGAAAGTAAGGAAGTTGAACCAGGTGATGTTTGATCCAAGTTTTAGAGGATGAGTACTTTTAGCCAGATCAGGGTGTGGGTGGGAAAGAACACCAGGGAGAGGTGTCAGCATGCAGAGGGATACAGGGTGTGTGCTAACCTCACAGGAAGGAAACTAGAAGCAATTTAGGATGGGTCCAACAGTGACAGAAGTGTCAGATGTGTTTAGAAAGGCTGCAACTCGGAGTTCCCGTCGTGGCGCAGTGGTTAACGAATCCGACTAGGAACCATGAGGTTGCGGGTTCGGTCCCTGCCCTTGCTCAGTGGGTTAAGGGTCCGGCGTTGCCGTGAGCTGTGGTGTAGGTCGCAGATGCGGCTCAGATCCCTCGTTGCTGTGGGTCTGGCATAGGCCGGTGGCTACAGCTCCGATTCGACCCCTAGCCTGGGAATCTCCATATGCTTCGGGACCAAGAAATAGCAAAAAGACCAAAAAAAAAAAAAAAAGAAAGGCTGCAACTTGAGTTCCCACCGTGGGACAGCAGGTTAAGGATCTGGCATTGTCTCTGGTGGTGTGAGGGTTCATCCCTTGGCCTGTTCAGGGAGTGAAGCATCCAGGGTTGCTGCAGCTGTGGCGCAGGTCACAGCTGTGGCTCAGATTTGACCCCTGGCCTGTGAACTTCCATAGGATGCAGGTGCAGCCATTTAAATAATAATAATAATAAAAGGCTGCAAATTCTAAGAACTTGTACTTCAAAAAATAGGCAAAAAAGGTTAACATTTGTTTTTAAAAGATCACTTTCATAATCTAGTGGAACTATTAGATGAGAAAGATCCTTGAGGCAGGATCAGCTGAGGTTTGGTAACATCACGTTGAGAAACGAGGCCTCACCAGGTAGTAGCAAGGAAGAGGAACACGAGTTACTAGGAAGAAGAATCCTAAGATTTAGTGACAGACTGGATGTGCAGTGTTGGAAGAGTTAAATCAGATATATTAATTCACCTGTTTTCCAGATTCGTGGTGCCCTTAATGCAGTCAGAGGCTTGATTTCTGCCACTTCAGAAGAGAAGCCCAAAGCAGTTGTTACTCACAGCAGTGGAAACCACGGCCAGGCTCTCTCCTATGCTGCCAGATTGGAAGGTACTTGATTAATTTCTCAGGGTAAAGGACAGGATCATCAGAGAGACGTGGGAAAGTATCCTTAACTTTCAGTGAGATTAGTGATAGCTGTGGGAAGTCAATTTCCAAGTCCCTGATTACAAGCAAACTTAACAGAAGTTTCTACCCTAAGTTCTCTTGATTTCTACTAACTGAACGTGTTTCTCCCTCCCAGGGATTCCGGCTTATATTGTAGTGCCCCAAACAGCTCCCAACTGTAAAAAATTGGCAATACAAGCCTACGGAGCCTCTATAGTGTACAGTGGAAACAGTGATGAGGTAAGGAAGTGAGCCAGTGCTCTTAAGCTCCTCCACCTTAACAGCTTTCACTGTCAAATGAAACTCTGCTTCTTACCTGCTGGCTGTGGCTGGTCTCATTTGTTTCCTCTTCTGCTCTAAATGAGGGCACATCTGCTTTCTCTACCCACGCTCCCTTAGATGAACTCACGTCTTAGTTTAAAATACATACATGCTAACTCCAGCCCTGACCTTTGCTCTTAACCCAGACTTGTACATTACCACTTTTTTTTCTTTTTCTTTTTAGGGCCGCACCCGGGGTATATGGAAGCACAGTGGGGTAAAGGATGCTGCTGCCTAGGTAGGAGCTGCAGCTCATATTCAATCCCTTGCCTGGGAACTTTCCTATACCACCGGTGCAGCCATTAAAAAAAGAAAAAAAAAAAGGTTCTCTTTAGGGAGTTCCTGTTGTGGCAGAGTAGTTAACAAACCTGACTAGCATCCATGAGGACGCAGGTTCAATCCCTGGCCTTGCTTAGTGGGTTAAGGATCCAGTGTTGCTGTGGGCTATGGTGTAGGTCACACCACGGTTTGGATTCTGACTGACTGTGGCTGTGGCCGGCGCATATAGCTCCAATTCAACCCCTGGCCTGGGAACCTACATATAACGTGGGTGGGGCCCTAAAAAGACAAAAGACCGGGGGGGGGGGGGGAGTCATCTTTAACTCTTATACCCCACATCCAAATCTTTGTCCTACTTTCAAAACATCCCCATAATCCAACTACTTCTAACAGCCTCAACCACCACCACCCTTAAACCAGTATCAGTCCCCACCTGGTTCAGTAGCCACCTAACTGGTCTGTTTCCACGCTTGCTTGCCCCGCTAATCTTGTTCCCCAAAGAGCAACTGGAGCTATCCATTTAGTAAACCTGAACTTGCCTTTTGTCAACCCCAAATCCTCCAGTTGCCTCCCACTTCAAAGTGGAAACCAAAGTCCTTCTAATCCTCTATGGCCTAGATGAACTGGTCCATTATTCTCCTGATTTCATCGACACTCAACACCAACCACACTGACTTAGCAGTTTCTCAGAAAGCCAAGCACTCCTACTCTTTGGTCTTTGGCCTTGCTATTACTCTCTCCCTGGAATATTCTGGAGGTACACAGGACTTGTTCAAATCTATTAAAATGATTTTACCAGAGGCCCTTCCTGAGCACCCTATATAAAATAATTTTATTTTCCTCCGAAGCATTTAGACATACTATATATTTACTTATAGCCCACCCCTCCCCACCACATCAGCATAGAATCCCATCGGAATATGAGTGCAGGGACTGTTCTGTTCAGTTATATCCCGAGTACCGGAACAGTCTGGTGACTAAATTTAACTTGTTGGGAATGCTATTAAATACAAATAAAGTAAAGCTAAATTGATGTACTCTTTCAGTCCAGAGAAAATGTTGCAAAAAGAATTGTGGAAGAAACAGAAGGCACCATGGTACATCCCAATCAGGAGCCTGCAGTGATAGCTGGGCAGGGGACAATTGCCATGGAAGTGCTGAACCAGGTAAAAGCTTACCTCTTGTTTAGCTACTGGTAATGCTAAACAGTGGGTTTAAGGCTGTAGAACCAATTATTTTATATGCACACATAAAATTGGCTATTAATAGACTTATTTATATTCTTTTCACTAAAGCTCCCCTTGGTAGATGCACTGGTGGTACCGGTAGGAGGAGGAGGAATGGTTGCTGGAATAGCAATTACAGTGAAGGTGAGAAAACAGCTTCTGGAGGACTTCCCACTTCAGGCATAGAAGTTTATTTTAGATCATAGTACATTGTGAATATCTGCCCAACATTCCCTCCAAATTGCCATTCCTTTTCATCATCCCTTGGCACTTGAGTCAGAAGCCCCTTCTCTGCATCACCACTCCTTCCTTAATGAAAACTTTACAGCATAAAAGCAGTTACAATGAGTGGCAATCTCACAGTCCTTTCTTTGAATTCCATCTCATCAACCTACAATCCAAGTTGAGTTATTCTTTTCCCAAGTCACCAGCAGAACCAGCTGTGTTTTAGGTAACACATGGTGGAATCCAATTTAAAGTGCTCAAAGACCTGGTTTCCATTACATCAATTAAAAGACTCTTGGGCAGAAACGTGTTAATCGTACTGCCTACTTTACTTCAAGCATGCAGGCAAAATGCTTTGGCCAGTTGTAAGGTATCTAATATTCCTCTTCCTAGGCTCTGAGACCTAATGTGAAGGTATATGCTGCTGAACCCTTGAATGCAGATGACTGCTACCAGTCCAAACTGAAAGGAGAACTGATCCCCAATCCTCAACCTCCAGACACCATAGCAGATGGGGTCAAATCCAGCATTGGCCTAAACACCTGGCCTATCATAAGGGACCTTGTGGATGACGTCTTCACTGTCACAGAGGATGAAATTAAGGTGAGGCTCCAAGAGGTAAGGAAATAACAAAAGAATAGAGCAACTTATGCAAAAACCCTTCCCTTTGTAAGTAGCAACTCACCCACTGGGGACTTGACTAGGTGGTTTCATGAATGTGGGAGGGTGCCCTAGATGTATCAAGATAGTAGAAGTGTAGTTTGAATGGGCGGGGGGGGGGGGGGGGAGCAAGCAAGCCCTGCCCGTTTCACTGGCAAGCACAAACATACAGCAATAAGAAAATTCAGACTGGGCATATATTCTCATCTGGCCTTTAATTTAAAAGGCCAACCAACTAGGCTCTTTCCCCGGCTATCATTTTACTAATTCTTACTCCCTTCCATATTAACAGTCTGCAACCCAGCTGGTGTGGGAGAGGATGAAACTGCTTATTGAACCTACAGCTGGTGTTGGAGTGGCTGCTGTGCTGTCTCAGCATTTTCAAACAGTTTCCGCAGAAGTAAAGAACATTTGCATTGTGCTCAGTGGTGGAAATGTAGACTTAACCTCCCTAGCTTGGATGAGGCAGGCTGAAAAGCCAGCTCCTTAACATTCTGTTTCTGTTTAATATGTGCAAAAGGACAAAAAGGGATTCAATGTCTAGAATAGACACCTGGAAATTTTGTCTCCTGGTCACTGTCAACTTCCTAATCTTCCCCTCTTAAACACCTTTCAAACTCCTGATGGAGAATGGACATTTCAGTAAGATTTAATAGTTTTCAGACTAAGTAGGGATAGAAAAACATCGATACTTAACTGAGACACCTTGTTAAGGCTAAGAAAGTCTTCCGCAAAAAGGAGTAGAGACCCCTAAGCCTATGCAGAAAACAAACTGCCCAGTCACAACCTACGGGCTCCCACCCCCAGAGTGCTAACTGGTAGCAACAAGACAGAAGCCCACAGAATCCATTATTCCATGTCCTCTTCAGGTACTGTTGAAGAGATCTCATTTTTCACCCAAGGTACTGGATCCGGTACATATGGATCATAAGTCCATTTGGGGAAAACTCGTTTATAGAGGTTCATCAGTACTGTGTCCTGAGATTTTAGCTTCCCATCAAAACTGCACTTCATGTGGCCATGAGTACCTAGAAAGAAAACAGAGCTAGTTAAATTAAAACAGAACAATTTTAAAGCAGTGGCCTTTTAACCCAATAATCATTTAGTAGCACTGGGGAAATCTAAACAAGATCCCAAATCCCACATTCTCTTACCTAAAGGCTCCTTGATGTGTCCCCTACGTCCCCACTTTGTTCTCAGTTCCACTGGTTTAAACCACAGCACATCCTCTTAGAATGAAACACACACAGAAGACCAAGATGAAACATTTACCCACAAAATTAAACCCAACCTCACCCCACAGAGGAAGCCAGACCCCGTCCTTCACACCTACCTCTGCTGAAGAACATGTAACGCACCACGGCCATCTTAGTAAAAATTTTAAAAGGATGACCACTCAGAACAACTCTCTTGATGACCATTCTGTCTGGATCCACTGACAATAGATGGCCTGTGGCAATGAGACTGTGCATTCCTAAGGGGCAAAGGCAGAGGGGCAGGAAGTCTATTAAGTCAAAGCCTTCATTCAGCGTCCAGTCTATTTAAAGACCTGTGCAAGATCTTTGAAAAATCTTTTTTTTCCCCTTAATGGCTGTACTCACGGCATATGGAAGTTCCTAGGCCAGGGACTAAATCCGAGTTGCAGCTACTGTGCCAGATTGGGTATGGAACCCATGCCTCCTCAGCAACCAAAGCTGCTAAAGTCAGATTCTTAACCTACTGTGCCACAGCAGGAATCCCCTTTTTCCCTTCCTTCCTTCTTTCTTTTTTAAAAAATTCAGGACATCTTAAGGAAGGGATATACTATGCTGCCCTCCTGGGTCCATGGCAAAGATGACTACGTGACATGCCTGCTGAGCCTGTCCTCAGAACCTACCCTAAATATAGCAGCCTCTACCAATTAGCCAAGGTTTGCAAACAAGATAAAACCTTATTTGTCATCCCTGCCTCAGACCCACTCTGAGGCTGAGATTCAGACATTTTGAAAACAACCATTACCTTCTTTGTACCATTGTGCTCCCAAATGTAAATAAAGCAGTTTAAACTTATTAAGACTTGCAGGCCTATTTATCTCTGTGAACTCAACTTACCATTGCTGTTTTGTTTGAAAAGCAGCACAGATGCAGGAGGAAAGGTGATTGGGGCATATACTGTCACCACCAGGGCCATGTCAGCAGTCAAGAATCTCTGAAATTTATGTTTATCCGCTGCCATAATAGAGGTTAAAAAATAAAAACCAAAAAGTAATTTGAGAAACGATAGATAATCCAGAGGCCTATTATGACTGCAACTCTTAAACCTAAGGCAACTAGTGTTTCTTTATCCCACAAGTTTTCCAAATATCTTCTGGCCTCAATACAACTGAAAGATACAACTCAATCCTATCAGAGTGATTTTTCAACTGGAGGCAGAATCTTGGAGCTTGAACAAAAAAGTTTTTCAGGTGACTCTGATACCCATCACTTCTACCTCATTTGAGAATCAGTGCTTTATAGCAAAGCACCCCACTAACTCAACAGCTCTTAGTCTTGAGCAAGGACTGGCATACATTTCTATGAAGTGTCAGATAGTAATTATTTTAGGCTTTGTTCCAACTAATCAACTCTGTCATTGTAGCACAAAAAAGCACAGACAATACATTTTTAAAAATTAAATTTAAAAATACAACTGTGGGAGTTCCCGTCGTGGCGCAGTGGTTAACGAATCCGACTAGGAACCATGAGGTTGCGGGTTGGGTCCCTGCCCTTGCTCAGTGGGTTAACGATCCGGCGTTGCCGTGAGCTGTGGTGTAGGTTGCAGACGCGGCTTGGATCCCACGTTGCTGTGGCTCTGGTGTAGGCCGGTGGCTACAGCTCCGATTGGACCCCTAGCCTGGGAACCTCCATATGCCTCGGGAGCGGCCCAAGAAATAGCAACAACAACAACAACAACAACAACAAAAAAGACAAAAAAAAACAATACAACTGTGTTCTAACAAATCTTTAACCTCTGATGATAAGGATGTCTACATCTTATTTTTACCTTCAATGAAAACCACCCCGTTTTTAATACTAAAATTATAGGGCAATAAAATTTTTTTGTTTGTTTTTTTAGGGCCACACCCATGGCATATGGAGGTTCCCAGGCTAGGGGTTGAATCCAAGCTGTAGCTGCTGGCCTACACCACAGCTCCCGGCAATGGCAGATCCTTATTAACCCACTGAATGAAGCCAGGGATCAAACCTGCATCCTCGGAGTTCCTGTTGTGGCGCAGTGGTTAACGAATCCAACTAGGAACCATGAGGTTTCGGGTTTGGTCCCGCCCTTGCGTAGTGGGTTGGGGATCTGGCATTGCCGTGAGCTGTGGTGTGGGTCGCAGATGCGGCTAGGATCCTGTGTTGCTGTGGCTCTGGCATAGGCCGGTGGCTACAGCTCTGATTCGACCCCTAGCCTGGGAGCCTCCATACGCTGCCGGGAGTGGCCCAAGAAATGGCAAAAAGACAAAAAAAACAAAAAACTGTATCCTCATGGATACAGGTCAGATTTGTTTCCGCTGAGCCATGAAAGGAACACTGCAATAAAAATTTTTTTAAGGCAAAGTGAAATTAATCCCTCTTTTTTTTGTTTTCCCCCTTTTTATAGCCACACCTGTGGCACATGGAAGTTTCCGGGCTAGGGGTTGAATTGGAGCTGCAGCTACAAGGCCTACGCCATAGCCATAGCAAAACCAGATCCCAGCCACATCTGCTACTTGTGGCAATGCTGGATCCTTAACCCACTGAAGCCTGCATCTTCACAGAGACAATGTTAAGGTTCTTAACCCACTGAGCAACAGGAAGTTCTAATCCCTCATTTAGACAGCATGGCAGGTGAGAAAAGAAATCATCTAAGAGCTCCTGCTATGGCGCAGTGGGTTGGAATCCAACTGCAGCAGCTTGCATTGTTGCAGAGGCTCGGGTTCCATCCCTGGTCTAGTGAAATTTTTTCTTTTTTGCTTTTTAGGGCTGCATCCATGCCATATGGCAGTTCCCAGGCTACAGGCAGAATCAGAATCACAGCTGCCAGCCTATACCACAGCCACAACAACTCGGGATCCGAGCTGCGCCTGCAACCTACACCACAACTCACGGCAACGCCAGATCCTTAAGCCACTGTGCAAGGCCAGGGATCAAACCCATGTCCTCATGTATACCAGTCGGCTTCCTTACTGCTGAGCCACGATGGAACTTCACCATAAAATTTTTTTCAAAAATCAATTACCCAGAGCATCCATTAATACTGTCTTCATCATCTTCCTCTGGCCACTGCCGAGAGTGTACAGGAAATGTTCAGAAACCCTGGAGTTAGTACAAACACGTTCCTGCTCCTAATGTGTAAGATTACAAGCTTTTTCTTTTTTTTTTTTTCATAAAAGTGTCCCTGGTCATCACTCTCCAAATTCTCACACAGTTTCAACATCTCAGAAGCCACACTCCTCTGCTTTTGCTTTGCTCAATCGTCGCCACCCTTAGCCTTCACCCATACTGCCACCGGCACATTGGATGCCAAGGGTTCCATGACACACCATTTCTAGAAAGCCGCCGACTCCTATTCAAAACCTACTCCCAAACAGATACTCATGGCAGAGAAGCCTCAGAACCACACAGAGGTTGCATCACTGGGATGCTTCAGACAGGTTCAGACATTTAAATGGAAACATCATTGGCTCCTAAACCAGAGTACTCAAAATAACTCTAACCCAGAGTCAGAGAGTTTGAAATGATATGTTGTGCATCCCCTCCACCCCCCAAGCCATAGTCCCTTAAAAGACAGTAAGATGGACAAGAACTCAGAAACTTCCCCACTGCTTACCTGCAGTGTGCTGAGAGAATAAAGGTGAGGCTCGGAAGCGCCTGAATCCACAGTGGAAGATCAGCTCCTCTTTAGCTTTTATGGGTTCGGTGTTGCCAGGGTGACGGCTTACCACCATATTAAGTACTGACATCTGGGGACCAAGTAGAAAAACAGAACTTCATGTCAGGAATAGAATAGTCTAACCTGAAAGAAGGCAAACCAAACCAGCAGATTAGATTTACTCTAAAACCCAACAATACTAATTTACAGTGGATTGTAGATGATGAGACAGGTTCATCTTTTACCAAGAACTGGCATTCAAACTGAAAATAGGCTGGTTTTCAGAGCTTTCATGTACCTGCTATGCTGGCTGACCTTCCCATGTTGAAAGTGCAAGAGCTCAACATCTGCCACAAAATCAGTACCACAAGTTACCCACCACACACTTCAAAACTACACTCATTCAAGACCCTTTCTTGCCTCAAGCCTTACACTGAACAAGGCCAGAGCTCTCACATACATGACTACTGGACACCAAGAGAAAAGACATCTGCACCTTGGCATAAACTGTTTTTTTTTTTATGGCTGCCAAACCTTGATTAAAACCTGATCTGACAACATACTTAGAGAAGTCTCAGAACCACACAGATCACATCACTGAGATGCGTCAGACAGGTTCAGACATGTTGGGTAAAGCCATCATCGACTTCTGTTATCTTCAGACTCTTTCTCATAAAGACAGACTTTCTGCATCCCAATAAGCAAAATGTCAGTCATGTAAAATTTTAGACTGCCAGACAAAATTGGCTGGAAAGTGTTGTAATTCCCCATTTCCCCCGAGACACTAACTCACCTTCTGTTCATGAGGTAGTAAAGAAAACGCAATCAAGGGTGCTCCTCGCTTGAAGTGTTCAACCACTGACATAGGAACTTCAGAGACATGAAGCGTGACATACCAGCCCACCTGCCAGAAGAAAGCAGAAAACAATCATGCAGTTACCCTTAAGGTCTCAACGATAATGAAACATTTCTCCAAATACGTTAAAAGCCTCTTAAGACTACCATAAAGCCAGTCCTCATCCTTCCACATTAATTGCCTTTCACATGTTTCAACTACCCAGATTATGCTTTTTCAGTTAACAACTCTGATATCTCTTCGTTCCCAGCATCACTCTTAGCAGTGACGCAGGAGCTCCTCTAATTATGCTATGGGCAGCACAAAGCTGATTAAGGTACTCGCGTTAATAGAAGGAAAAAAGGAAGGAAAAAAAGGAAATTATAGGGATGAACAAAGGAAAGCAGCCACCTCAGCTCCTTCAACCTCTTTTTCTTCAATCTCTTTAAAGATGCGTCTCCTAGTATTAAGAAAGTTCTGAAACTGAAAGATTCGAGCATAATCTGGAGGAAGGTTTTCCTTAGGATCCCATGGAGATGTCCGGAAGCTCTTGAGACCTCTGTATTTCTGAAACCTAGGATATAGAATAGAAAACATTTTAAAGAAACTAATAGTCAAATTTACACGATGCTACTTAACCCTTTCAACCCACTCATCTCTTAAAATGGTGCAATGGAAAAAAAAAAAAAAAAAGGAGTTCCGTCGTGGCTCAGTAGTAACAAACCAGACTAATATCCATAACGATAGGAATTCAATCCCGGGCCTCACTCAGTGGGTCAGGGATCCAGGGTTGCTGTGAGCTGCAGTGTAGGTCAAAGACCCAGCTCAGATTCTGTGTTGCTGTGGCTATGGCGTAGGCCAGCAGTTATAGCTCCAATTCAAACCCTACCCTGGGAATTTCCATATGCTGCATCTACGGCCCTAAAAAGCAAAAATAAATAAATAAATAAAACGGTGCAATGGATTGGTGGTATCACTGCAACACCAGGTTGCAGGTTCAAACCTCAGCCTAGTACAGCAGGTTAGGGATCCAGCGTTGTCTCTGCAACAGCATGGGTTCCATCCCTGGCCTGGTGCAGTGGCTTAAGGATCTGGTGGTGCTGCCCCAACAGCTTGGATTCAATCCCTGGCTCTGGAATTTCCATATGCTAAGGGTGCAGCCTAAATAAATAAATAACTATGGCTTAAATAACTATGGTTTAAGAAGAAAAAAAAAAAAAACAGAATGGCTAAGGCTCTAGCTTAAGAGAAGTCACTATCTCTCAAAGTAACCTAACAGCCTAAGTCAGGACCACCCCCTAAAACAGCTTGTAACAAGTATTTCAGAACCAAACCCCAATGGCTTCCTGGTGCCTATCAGGGGAGTGGCTGTTTACTCTAACAAGGTCCTTGATAAAAGCCTTACCTCTCTAATATCCAACATAAACTCTGGGGCTTTAGTCACTCACTGTTAGATCAGACAGGAACATCTCCATCTTCACTCGTTCATTCTCCCTCTTCTACCCAAACTTCTCCAAATTTTCAAGTGCTACATACTTTAATCTTAGCTCTAAAGGAAACGTTTGCTAATTAACCGTAATATTTCTCCTGCGTTAAAGTACTGTAACATTATCAGTTTGTACTACAGTCTGGCATGTGAATATGTATTAGGGTTTCCTGTGTGTCTTACCTTCCCCTATAGTGTTAGCCCTTCAGGAGCAAGAACAATGTGTTTTTCTTCTTTTACACACATGGACATAGTTCTGAGGCACGTGAAGTTTTAAATAAAAACATACTGATTTCAGACTTGTTGACTGACCGAATTCTAGCAGCCACATCACGTGGGGTATCTACTTCATCTGGAAACATCTCTTCCAGTCTTTCTTGTTTATACTTCTCCAGCATTTTTTCCTCAACCTCTTCATCCACTTTCTCATCATAGAGATCATCACGCACAGACTCTCCCACAGTCATCGTTTCACAGTCCTCCTCCTCTTCTTTTTCACTACCCTCATCCTGTAGAATGAAGGATTTCAAGTTCAGAGGAAACCCACTTCTCTACCTTAAAGGCCATTAAGCCAAAGATAATTTTACTGGATACCCAGCCCAAACCAACAGCAATTCTCGTAGAGAATAAGTTATAAAATGAAGACTCGTTCCTGGCAACTACAAAGTCATTCCTCAGAAACTGACCCCACATACACCTTCAGGTCAGGACTGCACCTGGCCTTGCAGTTGCGGCTGTACAGAAGTTGCCCAAGGGCCCGTGTCCTTACCTGAGAGTCTTCTTCCATAAAATCCTCATGTTCTCTATCATCATACTCATCTCCTTCCCCACCACTTTCGCCATCCTCATCCAAAATCCATTCAGCCTGATAAGCGGATGTTCCTTTGGGAACCTTTTTTACCATCTTGGAACTTTCCTTCAGTAAGTCTGTAAAAGCCCAAAGGAGTCAAGTAAATTATGGGCCTCCTTCCCTCTATTACTCTGGGTATTCTCACATAGGTAAGATACTAAATATTGCTAGGAACTCTGGCAGGCACTATGAGTAGAACAGACTACTTCCAAATTTAGTTCAGCTGCCTCAGAACTAATAATACCTGCACAGCTAAATAAGTCTTAAAATTAATCAGAAGTCGTTAATCTCTTCATTAGAAAACAGTAACAAGTAATTTTGAGAAACGGAGTAAAACTGTGTCCAGTGTTTGCTTAGTGCAAACATCCAGCCTTTGGAGGTGAGAGAAGACAGATCCTGAAATTATTTCCTCATCCCACTCTGCCATATAGGGTCCTCACTGTGAGCAGCTAGATAAACCCCACGATTCTAGGCCCAATGAATCTCAAAGTCTGCCAATACCAACCCTGTGCCTCACTCAGCTCCTCCTCCGTGGGCCAGGTCTGTTCACCCTCCATTGGATCTGGGATAACTTCTGTTAGCAAAGATTCTTGTTTATCAGGGTCTGCCTTCATTAGGACCTTAAGGTCTTCTTCCATATCAGCTACAGCATCTGCAGCACAAATCTGAAAACAAACAGATGATGGTCAAACACTAGCCCAAAATCTACTAAATCTAACATTACGATCAGAAAGATCTAGAAATAACCCAAACCTCAAATAGAACAGAAAGCCAAACCTTGTCAAAAATTTTCAAGTTTCATGTTAACCTCTATTCATTAGACTACTCTTCCATCTCTTTTCAACTAATAAATCATACTCACCCTTCTCAATAACTGGCTCAGATTTGATCTCTTCCGTGAGGCCTGCCATTCTACTGTCTCATCTTCCACTACAGGTGTATACCTCAACCACACTTTCGCAATCTTTACTTCACAGGTGTTTGCCATTTTTTTCTGACCCAATTAAACCGGCTAAGGAAGGAGACTACAGCCTGGGTGTATCTTCTACAAACTCAGAGCCCACTGCTATCTATGCAAGGCATCTACAAAGTGCTGGATAAGTATGCGATACGTCAACCTGTTTGTAGTTGACCGTTGCCTTCTTCTGAACTAGCATTTACCTCCAGGGACTAGTGGAGTTGTGCAGGTGTGCAAACACATTGCCTTCTTTGAAGTTAGTTTCCACTCTGTGTCAACTTATAAATTTACAATATGCAGTCTTTTAAGAAAACAATCTTGGAATTCCTGTTGTGGTTCAGCATTAATGAATCCAACTAAGATCCATGAGGACACACATTCGATCCCTGGCCCCACTCAGTGGGTTAAGGATCTGGGGTTGCTGTCAGATGTGCTGTAGGTCAAAGATAGGTCTCGGATCTGGTGTTGCTGTGGTGTAGGCTGACAGCTGCAGCAGCTCCAATTTGACCCCTAGCCTGGGAACTTCCATATGCCATGGATGTGGCCCTAAAAAGAAGGTGGGGGGTGGGGGTTAGGCACGGGGAAGAATACCAATCTTACCTCCATTGCCATGTCTGGGTCCTTCGGAGACTTGATAACTCTAGGATTTAAAGGGAAAGGGTCCATAGGGGCATCTATCTGTTGCATCTGGAAATCACCATGTCCAATAATATGCAGCAAGCTATTTACATTCAGAGCCTGTCCACGAACATAGCCTGAGATTTTCAAGGTGCCCACCAAGTTATTCTCTTCACTAGGCACAAAGTCAGCAGCATGAGCAAATAGGTAAGCTCGCCGATCTCGAAAGGCAAGATGCCGCTGCTTCTGGTTGGCCAACTGCCTGAGCAGCATCCCTGCTTCCTGCTGAGTATCTAACAGGAGGAGTTTGTCATCAGGAAAGCGTTTCTCCACTGCTTTACTTAACTTCTTTCTGGCATCTGTTTGTTTCTTTGGCGGGAGGCCAGAAACTCCCTGGACGGCCAATGCTGTGAGTGAAAGAAAAAGGGCTTTGTGACTTGTTGCTTCACTATATCAAAATCCCCCCTTCAGTTCACAAACATGCTAACTTATGAACCAGAGATAACTGAGTAACCCCACACTCAGCTACCCTAAAAAATTTTCACAGTAAAACCAAACTTCCTATTCTTCTTCCTCTAGGCAAAGGGCAGTCCAGAAATAAAAAAGCAACTTGATTGAGATTAAAAAAAAAACAAACAAAACAAAACCTGCAAATAATGGACCAAATTTAGGCCATACATGTACAACACACAATCAGCTGAATACAACCTCCCAATTGTATCAAGCATCAGGCAAATGAAAGGTGCACAGTAAGTGTTAATTAACTTCCTTCTTTGCCCTCCAATATTTCCAACTCACTTACTATAAGTTGGAAGGCCCTGAGCAAAGAGGCAGGAAAGGCAGTAATCCCCGGTGCTATCCCAGCCTTCCAGTGGATCAAGGAGGAACAGGATGGTATCAGCCACTTTAGCCATGTCTAACACAGTATGCAGGTCCCCTATAAAAAGAAGACAAAAATCGGTAAGAAATAGAAATTGACAACAGTACATTATACAAAAAAAATAGTACCAATGATACTCAAAACATAAAATACAAAATATTGTTGTATACTCTAACCTGGCCTTGCAGATGTGAAAAACCACCGATGTTTCAAGCGGGGACATAACAGCATAAAACTATGAGTGCTTCCCCATTCTTTCAAGTGTACTGTTCCAGTGTCCCTATCCTGAAGCAGGCGAAAGGCCTCTGGCAGGGAAACCCTGCTGTGCAGGGGCACCACCAGTACCTGATGAGGAGGGCCATCCTTGCTGCCAAGCTGTCTCTTTTCTGCCAAAACCTGAGGACAGAAAGGATCAAGAGAACATCTCTATGTTCCAGTATTGCATTTCCAACAATAGGGATGTCCACCCCTACTCTCCAACCAGTATCTCTTGTAAAACGTATCATGTATGCCAAGGGGGTGGGCAGGAACTAAAAATAAAGCAAAGAAAGCTCTAGCATGAGTCTGGGCCTGCATGCCTGACATGTGCTGTAGGGTTACTCTCCATCCCCCGCCCCTTCCCAGGGTCACATTTTCTAGTTTTTCAGACATTATCCGCTCAGAAAGGTTGTGAAGCCACACTATTCCCCAATCCCCACTCCTCTCACCGCCTCCTTTTTCTGCTTTCGGAGCTGGCTGGCGCGATGCCTCTGGTCTACTCTGCTAAGATCTTTTCTCACCTTCTTGCTTAGAGTTTTCAGAGCTAGACGACCTAGAAGGATATTAGAAAGGACTCTTGGGCAAAGGCACTAGCAGAAGACCAAGAAAAGGGACCCCCCCTCCGCCCTTAGAGCCTTTGCGCAGGCTTCAGGCCGGAGGTAGGAGGTAAATTCTGGGCATGGAGAGAAGTAGTTAATGTCGACCAAACAGCCCTTCTTCCTTCAACCCTATCTTCTCACCCTTGCCGTCCCGCTGCGCGGACCCACGACCACGATGCCGCCCGCCTTTGTGAGCTTTATTCTGCTGCTTGAGCGGTCCGGAGCGATGGGCCGCCATGCTGCCGCTCACATGTACCAAGTCAGCACTACTTCCGGAACAGGCCGAACGCTTCCGGCCCCCTCAGTGGGGGCGTGTCCTCCCCTGGCGGGGTGGGGCGCCACGCGTACTCTCGCGAGGATCCCTGCTACCTGCTAGTGAGAGCTTTGAGCTCGCGTCTCGGCAAAACCTGCACGTAAAGTTTCCCCTGTGGTAGTTTGCTGTTGGGTGCTTCAAAACGGCGGGTGTAGAGTCAAGGTTTGGGCTCTCGGTCTCCCTTGTATTTTCATTTTTTGCGCTGTTCTCTTAGGAAGATTCTCCATTCGTGCGTTAGAGGGCAAACCCCCTCCTCTCAGCTTCGTTTAAGCCGCTCCTCAGTTTGCTGCTGCAGGTGTCCTTTATTACTTTAAGCAACGTTGCCTCGCCCTCCATTCCCAGGTGGGGCTGTTTAAATCTACAAGGCAAATGGTGTGGACGGCGCAGGTCTCACCTCCACAGGCTCCGTAAAAGCTCCTGTTCGTCTCGGTTACCCCAACCCGCACCCCCGCCTCCAACGTAGCTGCAAGAAGGGACTGATGGGACGTGGCGACCCCTCGGGGGTAGGACGGCTGATTTTGATTCTCGTGCCCTCAGGGCTGACGAGCCTCTACAGGTTGGGGCGGCTGCGCTCCCGCTCATCTCCCCACAGGCTTTGCAGCTGAGGGCGCCCGGCTGGCAGGAGGGTTTGAAGAAACGCTAGCATTCCGCAGACTTTCTCCCAGCCATGGGACTAATGTCTTCCCCGTGGCCAGACTCGAGGCGCTGGGGGCCCCAGCCCTTCCCGTCGGGAAAACGAGCGGGTAGGAATCAGGGACATCTAGCTGGATGGGGGCTAGCTTCGGAGCGAAGGACTCTGCCCTCAGTCGCGGGGTCCCGGGCACGCCCCGCCTCCTCGCCCCGCGCTGTGCTAGGCCAGCTGCTGGCCCTCACAATGCGGGTTCGCGCCCTCGGGGCTGGAGCAGCGCGCGTTGCCATGACAGCGGCTGGCGTGGCGCGCGCCCCGGCCTGCCGCCCGCAGGCGCGCACAGCCTCCCCCCGCCCGACCCCTCCCCCCCGCGTGGATGAGCGCACCCCCCCCACCCCGCCCCCGGCTGTGGGAAGGGGCCGGGCCAGCCTCCTGACGTCTGTGCGGGGCTCGGAAGATGGCTGCGGAGCCCAGCACCGGGCAGTGGCTGCGGCTGCAGCAGCGGGCGGGGAGCGCGGCGGGCGGGGGCTCCTCCTGGTGCGTGGGGCGCTGAGCTGAGAGGCGCGGAGGCGGCGAGGGCGCGTGAGGGGTTTCGGGGGCCGCCGGGCACCTCCTCCCAGTCAGCCGCCGCACGATGGGCAGCGCGGAGGACGCAGTCAAAGAGAAACTGCTGTGGAACGTGAAAAAGGAGGTAAAGTCAGGGCACCGACCCCCGGGTGCTCGCGTCCTTGCCCCCGCGTCCCGGGGGACTGACAGATCGGCGCCCATCTCCGGACGCTGGCCTCGGGCGGGGGCGGGGTCCTGGACTGGGGTCTCACGCACCACTCCAGGTCAGCGGGCAGCTCCCCTCGGTCCCAGGAGCTAGGCAGGCGCTCCTAGGCTTGTTTGCTCTGAGATCCCGCAGCTCCCCGCCCTGTGGCAACCGGCAGTGCTGGGAGAGCGAGACCGAGGTCGGGGGAGGGGTGCCGGCGATTTCTGGAGAACCTGAGGTGCCCATTCATTATCCGCGCCGAGTGGGGAGGGGGCGGGGCCCCGCGCGGGCCTCCACGGCGCTAAACCGGTGACTTGGGGGCTTAGCTCGGGTTTACCCTACACCCCATCTGGTTATTTTTTTGAGTCGCGACTGCAGGAAGGTTCGCTCGCACACCTTCACTGCTTCTCACTCCACGCCCACCTCCATGCCCAGAGGCTAGGAGGTTTATTGAATATGGTTAAAACTCAGGTTTTTTTCCTCTTTTGAGGAGCCCCCTCGCCCTGTCAGAAAGAGAAGAAGCCTCTCTCTGTACTGTACTAATGTCCTTTACTTTGACCCTGCCCTAAAGCCCATTTCAATTTCATGGGGGAGGGGGAGATGTGCCCATGTGAATGACTCACCCACATCTGAGAGCTAGAGAGCTCAAACCCACAGAGTGGATTAGAATGGATTAGGCCTCTGGATGGAGCCTTACACTCCTCCCACCTACCTCTCTGCCAGATGTGTAAACTCCACGAAAGCAGGAAACCCATCTTTTTTTGTCCAGAATTGTACCTATGACCGGCATATTTTCTATTTGGTAAATAAGTCTATTGATACTGGAGACTGCAAAGTCTGATAGGAATGCATAAACTTTGGAATAGTCTAGACCTACCTCTTTGTGACCTTAAATAAGTTACTTAACCTTTGAGTCTCATTTTCTTCATCTAAAATAGGAATGGTGGAGTTCCCCTGCGGCACAGTGTGTTAAGAACCTGACTAATATCCATGAGGATGTGGGTTCAATCTCTGGCATTGATCAGTGTGTTAAGGATCCAAGGCTGCCGCAAACTAGCACAAATCGAAGATGCAACTCAGATCCCACCTTGCTGTGGTGTAGGCCAGCAGCTGAAGCTCTGATTTGACCCCTAGCCCAGGAACTTCCATATGCTACAGGTGTGGCTGTAAAAAGACCAAAAAAAAAAGAATAGTGATATTTACTTCATACATCTTGGTTCCTTTACCTTTCTTAGAGTTTCAGGACTGGAAAAGACTCTAGTTTATTATAAAATCCTAGAAAGCTCTAGATGGTTCTGCATTAGGGCTACTGTGCCTAACATTTGTTTCCTTTTGGCAAAGAGGTAGTTGAAACCATCACCTTTCCAACTTATTGTGGGAAACTTCATTGTGCTTTTGCTGCAAAGTGGCCATAAAGGGGGGGGGGGGGTTAAGGCCAGGAGTACATCAAATTAGCATTTAAGCCCCAAATTTGGTCTCCCCAAGGAAAAGAGAAATCTCAAGTCTCAGTGATTATCCTCAGGAAACAAATAGTGAGTGACAGACTTATATGAACAGTATAAACAAGAACAAAAAATGAAGCCATACCCAATCTGTGGGCAGATGGGCTAGGATTGTTAGTGTGTTTTGAATTTGAGGAGGTTAGTCAGGAATGATGGGAAAGATTTTGGGGGAGATGGTATTTAGAAAGCTGTCTGTACTACTTCAGGAATGATTTTTTTTTTTTTTTCTTTTTAGGGCCACATCTGTGGTATATGGAAGTTCCCAGGCTAGGAGCCAAATTGGAGCTGTAGTTGCTGGCCTATACCACAGCCACAGCAATGAAGAATCTCAGATGTGTCTCTGACTTATATCACAGCTCACAGCAATGCCAGATCCTTAACCCACTGTGAGGCCAGGGATCGAATCTGTATCCTCATGGCTCCTAGTTGGGTTGTTACCGCTGAGCCACGATGGGAACTTCTCAAGAATGATTCTTCAGCAAATGTGAGAAATGTCCAGAATATGCCACAGCCATGTATATTACCTGACAAATGTTGACCACTCTGAACTGATAGTTAGTTCCCTTCCCTTTTCAGCACTTGATTTTGAGAGAAACATATTCTCTTCTTCTACAAGTAGAGATAATGGGGGTAATTGTAGGCAAGGCTGGCTTTTCACAAAGGATTGGTAATATAATTTTAGGGGCATCTGTTAGGTCCTCCTAATCCAAAAATCTGCCCCAACAGCCTGCTTCAGATGCCTACGGGTCTTTGAGCTGTGTCATTGTGCTCTGTTTAATGCAAACACCTCTTGGGAAGTAATCTAGGAAGCTTTTAACAATTTAGAGTTGCAGGATCGATCTGATCCCGCTTTACCTAACCGCTAACCATGAGTGCTTTCCAGCAGGGAGGAGACTCCAGATCCATTCTCCCTCCTCCTCAGGTTTTAGACGCTCTACCACCCTCCAAACTGCACAGTCCACAGTGAGGGCCTTGGGAGAAAGGGTGCATCAGGACACATGACACTGTCCAAAGAGTGGCAAAAAGACTAGCTCTGCCCAGAGCTTAATTTATCTGTAAGATTTTATACTGGGATTAAATTAAGCCATCCCTCTAATCATCAGTATTAGTATTTGTCTCCTGGCAGGATCCCCCAGGGCATCAAAAACTGCTAAGTACAGATGAGCCTCTGATCCCTATTCTCCACAGCAGGGCACTTCCCCTGGGTTGGAATATCTGCGCTGATTGGCTGGTGGGTTTATGGCATCTTTTTTCCTGGCTGCCTTTCCAGTATGCATAGAACTATTTGTACTGAAGAAACAGCTCAGAGGAGATTCAGGTCCCTCCCATTGCTATCATCTACTCTACAAGTGTCTGAACCCAGATCAGGAATGCAGAATCAAGCTATTTACTTGTTCACAGGCCTTCAATCGATCAATCAGTCAATAACAATGCTGCCCATTTATCCACAGGTGAAGCAAATCATGGAGGAAGCTGTCACCAGGAAGTTTGTGCATGAAGATAGCAGCCACATCCTTGCTCTGTGTGGTGAGTGAGTGACTGGGGGCTGACAGGACAGGGGTTTAAAAACTGAGGACACTGTCCTGGGGCCAGGGAAGGATGAGTCCTCAAGGTTTAGTAGATCGAAAGTCACTATCACCTCAGAAGCTTATGGACTCACCTTGGGTCCCATCCCAACCTACTGAATCAGGATCTCCAGGGCTAAAGAATCTATATATGTCCAGTTCTCAGAGACAATAGTGCTTACATTTTAGCATGCATTGGAATCACCTGTCAGCCTCGTTTAAACGGATTCCTGGGTCCTAACCCTGGAGTTTCTGATTCTAGTGTGTCTGGGGTGAGCCTACGAATTTGCATTTCTAACAAGTTCACAGATGATCCTGATGCTGCTGCTGGTACAGAGACCACACTTTGAGGGCCATTGTCCTAGGTAGTTGCGTTTGGGAACTACTCCTCTGGTTTATTCTTACGTTAACTTTGGGGAAGGTTCTGTATGCTTTCTGTGCCACATCTATTTTCTGATTAATCCCACGTGTGTTTCCCCAGGCTCCCAACCCTCCAAGCACTTGATTGGATGCAAAACAACACGAGTGTAGAGTAGGAAGGATAGCAAAAGCCTTCCCTTCTTAGAAGGAAGAAAGTCGGTAATAAACCAACACTTCCTCCTCAGTGTGAATACCTTTGCCTTTGTAGGAGCAAGCCTGTGCCGACACACAACTGAGTTTTCTTGGACTTCTAGGAATTTGGCCTTCCATTTACCATCTTTATGTTGTTTTCCTCAGCCTCTGATATTGGTGTTTGTGGAAGGGAGGTTGTCCATCTCTGAGGGGAAGGAATGAAAAGAGCAGATAAGGAAAAGAACCCTTTTGACAGTAGTGTGGTGAGGCCGATAGAGCTGCCCTTCCCATCAGTCCAGCAGCAAACTCTGTAGGGGAAGGTCCCCCAGGTGTCTCCAGGTTAAGGGAACAGCAGCGACCGAGTCTGTTTACATTCTGTGGGCAGACAGAAAACGAATGCACTCATAAGTATATCTTGCAATAACAGGTATGGTAACACCTATGAAGAAAAGCAGAGAAAGGTGGGAAGAGGTGGCCTGTGAACAGAGCCTAAGTGACAGGATTCAGACAAATCCTGGTGTTCTGCTTACTTCTCAAGTTGCTTTGGACAAGTTTCTTAACTTTTGTCTGTTAGTTTCTGCCCTAGTTTTGCTTAGTTTGCTCCTGTAAAAATGGGGTGGGAGCCCCACCTCAAGGAATTTGGAGAGGAATTGGGATGATGCAGGTGAACATTCCTAGCATTGTGAGAGCTCAGAAAAACGTCTTTCCTTCTCCTTTGGATGTTAAGGCTGAAGTTAGGTTTGCAAGATTCGAGGTCCTACTATGTCATTTTGGGCAAGTTTCCCTGGTTCTTTGAGATGATATAACAATTCACAGGTTTGCAGAAGCAGTCTGATGCCACCTTTTTCTCAGGCAGAACCCTTGCTAGGGGAAAAAGCATGCTAGTCTCCCAATAAGTAACTTTGAAGAGGACTAGGACCCTACTTCTTTGCACCTGTGCTGTGTTGCCCTGATGTCAGCCACTGTCTGTCATTGTCATCAGAAGGACTCTGCTGGTGGCCCAGTTAGGCATGCCATGGTGCTAAGCTTCATCTAAAGCACACACAGCAAACACGCAAAACAATAAAATATCAGGAACAGATTGTTCATGGGCGCCACATGTGGGTGGCTATAGGGGAATGGGGGACAAGAGGCAGGAAAAAAGCTGTGGGCGTCCCACCATCAGGCCCATTAGGGTGAGAAGAAACTAATGCTCTCCTCTCATCAGTCCCATGGCCTGCAGGAAACAGTGGGGCTTTCACATTTGCCTCTTGCCTAGGAGCCCATGGCTCTTTCCAGCAGGCAGGAATATCACCTCTAAAAGGAGTGATTCTGCTACTTTTAGCCCGTTTCAGTTGCAAAAATAGAATGAGGGTCTGTGAAATAGACCCAAGTCTCCAGGGTTCTAAGATAAGCCAAGGAGCACTCTTCTGCTGGATTTCAAGAGGCACCTTAGGTCAAAGTGCAAAGTGAAATGCCCACAGGATCGGATGAGAAAGGTCCTCATGAGTGGCTGGGCAGGTGTGGGACAGCAGGCAATGGTGGGGATGGGGTGAGCTAGGTAGCACTTGTCAGGTTTGAAGGCGGCAGCCACCACACAGCTTTTGCAGGAATGCCGGCCCGGACTTTCTATGTCCTTTGTTTTAAGAGAAGCCAGAAGTCTGGGTTTTTATATGAAATGTCCCAATTTTTAAATGCTGATAACTAGTTCCCATTAAAAAAAAATTGTGTGGGCTAAACAGAAGGCATCTGCAATCCTCTGCCAGTTTGCTGCCTCTGCCTTGGGCTTAGTGCACAGTCACTGAAAGGAACGTTAGCAGGAAGGCTGCCAACAGCATAAAGCTAGTCAGGTTGGGGCCTCAGAGACCCACAGGAAAAGGCATCCTTATACTTAGTTAAAGATAGTGTTCAGTGGTGAGGTGATTCCAGCTTGGGCTCAGAATAAGTTTTGTTTAAGCACTGATTATCAACTTTTTTTCTGGAGTTCCCGTCGTGGCTCAGTGGTTAAAGAATCTGACTAGGGGAGTTGCCGTCGTGGCGCAGTGATTAACGAATCCGACTGGGAACCACAAGGTTGTGGGTTCGGTCCCTGGCCTTGCTCAGGGGGTTGGGGATTCGGCGTTGCTGTGAGCTGTGGTGTAGGTTGCAGACACAGCTTGGATCCCACGTTGCTGTGGCTCTGGTGTCGGCCGGTGGCTACAGCTCCCATTAGACCCCTAGCCTGGGAACCTCCATATGCCGCAGGAGAGGCCCAAGAAATGGCAGAAAGACAAAAAAAAAAAAAAAAAAGAATCTGACGAGGAACCATGAGGTTTCGGGTTTGATCCCTGGCCTTGCTCAGTGAGTTAAGGATCCGGCATTGCCGTGAGTTATGGTATAGGCTGCAGACGAAGCTCGGGTCTGGTGTGGCTGTGGCTCTGGCATAGGCCGGCGACTACAGCTCTGATTCGACCCCTAGCCTGGGAACCTCCATATGCCACGGGAGCAGCCCAAGAAATGGCAAAAAGACCAAAAAACAAAAAAAAAATTTTTTCCTGTCTGCATTCACAGTTGAATCAGAATCAGGGATTTGTGGGGAGAGGCAGAGAGAATAGGTATGTATGTAATGATGGAGAACTCTACCCTTCTGGCTTTTTGGAGATTCTGATATGCCAAGTTCCTTCACTCCCTGGAAAAATGTTCAGAGGTACATTTTTGGTCTGAATTGGATCCAGTCTTACCCTTACAGTTATCCTAGCCATGTCCAGAATTCAGCTTTGTTCTGGGGGAAATGGGAGTGCAGAGGGAAGGCTGTGGAGACTGAATTAACTGTGAAGTGAGTGACTCCTTTCCCTAGTGCTTTGAGGAGTGCTGAGATCCTGGGCCCCTCCTCTGGCCCCACTGTTCTTAGCAAAGGAGGATTAGAGGGTGAGAGGGCAGGGCTTGAGCAAGATGAGCTTCCTTAGAAAGCAGACATTTGGGAGTTCCTGTTGTGGCTCAGTGGAAACGCATCTGACTAGCATCCATGAGCACGTAGGTTCGATCCCTGGCCTTGCTCAATGGGATCCGACACTGCTGTGACCTTTGGTATAGGTCAAAGATGCAGCTCGGATTTCTCATTGCCGTGGCTATGGCGTAGGCCAACAGCTACAGCTCCAATTGGACCCCTAGCCTGAGAACCTCCATGTACTGTGAGTGTGGCCCTAAAAGGACAAAAAAAAACACAAAAACACAAACATTTGAACCAGGAACATCATCTTCCTGGAGAGCTTTAGAAATGGACGTGAAGAATCCCCAGGTTAAGGCCTGGCCCTGGGCAGGACCAGACCCTGGTTCCTTTTACTCACAGGGTGGAGTGAGACTGCCAGGACTGGCAAGAAACATGTATTTGCTGTGAATTTACTGTGATCGTTCCTAAACCTGTCTGTCTGGAAGCCGGTCAGGTCCCTGCAGGTAGAGACCTGCAAACCTGGCTGGCAGTGTTCTCTGTGTGCTGTTCTCCTACCACAGAATGTGGCCACAGTGCAGCTCTGAGGCACCCCGGAGGCGAAAGGATCAGGACGCACGTGACTGCACCCTCCCACTGGAGAATAGGCCCAAGCCACACAATGGGAGAATGTTCTTTGATATCTACTATCTTAAAAAGTCATGTCAAGTTTGCATTTTTCCCTATAAGGTCTTTGAAACTGAATGTAAAAACTTACCTGATGAATGAAATCAGTACTTCTCGTTTCCCTGTGGCTTGTTGAACCCCCAGTTGCAGGCTGCTTTCTCCTGCTACCCCCTACCCCCAGAGGGCCAGGTATTTTTAACTTTTGCTTGTGGGCAACTCAAGCTCAGGGTTAAACAGCAGATTGTCCTGAGTTTCACCTTTGAACTTTGCATTTGTAATAGTAATACACGTGCTCACAGAAGGCACCTTTAACGCTAATTTAGGCCTAAACCCATGAGCTCTAGGACAGCCCTGTTTCTCTGGGTTTGCCCTCCCTTCTGGCTCAGGTCTGGGAGTGTTTGCCTCCACTGTGTCTCTGCTCCATTCTGATTGGGCACTGAGGTTGGATTTTAACCTCTGGTGGGTAGAAGGGGTTTAGGAGGCCCCACGAAGAGGTTCCTGGCCTGGCAGAGCAGGTTCTTAAATATCTCCTTCCCTGGCCGCAGGCATGAGGGGCGGGGCCCCGGCCAGGCCAGCCCTGCCCCTCAGTCCCAGGGTTCCCTGCCCTCTCCACACAGATCAGCCCACCTGATGGTTGCCTCTGGCTGACATTGAGCTGCAATGGGAGACGGGGGTGGAGTCTGTGGAGCTGGGAACAACACCAGGGCTTTATTAACCGGCTTCCTGTTGCTAAGCAGCTTTCATTAGCCAGGAAGGTCGACCGTAGAAAGATCCTCTGGGAATCAGCAAGGGGATGCTAATGAGCTGGGAGAGAAGCAGGTGCTGTGGCGGGAGGATGCATCCCACCTGGGATATTGCAGCCCAGGGTTATTTCAGTACCTTCTGAGATTCAGCGGGCAGGCAGTTTTTAGTCTGGCTCTTTTCAGTGAAAGGGATTCCTCTTCTTCCCATCTGCACTGAATGAACAGCTCATTCGCAGCATATATGGCTTCTCCCTTCCATCCAAAAATGATCCAGTAGAAGGAGGGCCCTCTGGGGCACTGGCTCCCCACGCCCTGTCTTGGTGGCATGGATGAGTGCATGTGGTGATGGTCTGTAGCTGGGGCTTTGCAGTTGGACAGGCCTGGGTTCACAGACTGACCATGTGACCAAGTGTGTGGCCATGGCCACTTACTCAGCAACTCTGAATCTACCCCATAGGGTTGATGTGAGGATTAAAACAGTGATGTGGGTAAAGCATACAGCATGGAGCCAGGTATGCACTAAGTGCTCAATAAATACCATCATCACTACCTGTGACATTCTACTTTGGTCTTGAAACTGATCTTACAACTCTCCCCATAAAGGCTCCTAGAACCTTCTCCAGTATTCCATTTGAGAATCCATGTTTCCAGGAGTTTGGAGCATCTGGATAATCAGAGAAACACGAACTCTAGGAACCAATTAGGGAATTTGAAAATATTAAAATATTATCGGAGTTCCCGTCGTGGCTCAGCGGAAACATTATCTGACTAGCATCTGTGAGGATGCAGGTTCAATCCCTGGCCTCACTCAGTGGGTTAAGGATCCAGCATTGCTGTGAGCTGTGGTGTAGGTCACAGAAGTAGCTCAGATCCCATGTTGCTGTGTCTGTGTTAGGCTGGCAGCTACAGTTCTCATTCCAACCCTAGCCTGGGAACCTCTGTATACCACAGGTGCGGCCCTAAAAAGAAAAATAATAATAAATTATTATTAATTTTGTAGGTGTGATAAAGGTAGTAGGTACGTGTCTTTAAAATAGTCATCTTTGGATTTCCCATCGTGGCTCAGCGGTAATGAACCTGACTAGTATCCATGAGGATGTAGATCCCTGGCCTTGCTCAGTGGGTTAAGGATCCAATGTTGCCATGAGTTGTGGTGTGAGTTGCAGACACGGCTTGGATCCCGTGTGGCTGTAGCCGTGGTGTAGGCCAGCAGCTATAGCTCTGATTTGACCCCTAGCCTAGGAACTTCCATATGCTGCGGGAAGTGACCCTTAAAAAATCATCTTTTAGAGATTCATATGAAAACATGGACAAAAATACATAATATCTAGGAGTTCTAGTTGTGGCTCAGCAGGTTAAGAACCTGACATAGTGTCTGAGGATGCTGGTTTGATCCCTCGCTTCTTTCAGTGCGTTAAGGATCCAGCGTTGCCACAAGCTGCAGTGTAGGTCACAGATACGTCTCGGAACCGGCGTGGCTGTGGTATAGGCCGACAGCTGCAGCTCCAATTCAGCCCCTAGCCCGGGGTCTTCCATATGCATATATATAGAAAAAATATATATTTATATAATGTCTGAAATTTGCTTCAAAATAATCTAGGGATAAGGGGAAAGTGTTTGGAGGTGTTATAACTAAAACAAAATTGGTCATATCTTGATCAGTGCTTAAGTTGGGTGGTAGGTACATGAGGTTTGTTATATTGTCCTCTTTACTTTTGTATATGTTTGGAATTTTCCATAATAAGATGGTTTTTTAAAAAAAGAGAAAGAGGAGGAGTTCCCATCTTGGCTCAGTGGTTAACGAATCCAACTAGGAACCAGGAGGTTGTGGGTTCGATCCCTGGCCTTGCTCAGTGGGCTAAGGATCTGGCATTGCCATGAGCTGTGGTGTGGCTCACAGACGCGGCTCGGATCCTGCATTGCTGTGGTTCTGGTATAGGCTGGCAGCAACAGCTCGGATTAGACCCCGGGCCTGGGAACCTCCATATGCCGCGGGAGTGACCCTAGATAAGGCAAAAAGACAAAAAATAAAAAATAAAAGAAGAGAAGGAGAGAATGGTTGGAGAAAGAGGTAGAGATAGCAAGTCTACCCAACTTTTTTTTTTTTTAATAGGAAATATTTTTATTTCGAAAGGTATGTATGGAAGGCGTCCTTAAACAGGATTCTGGACATGTTAGCCTGCAGAAAAAATAACCATGCAAATCTGCCCTGCCCTCTGGGGTTGGAACTGGATGTTGGACACCGGAGAGAGGGGGTCTGAAGTCATGTAAATATGGAATGCCTTTTTTTTTTTTTTTTTTGGTGGCTGTGCCCGTGGCATGCAGAAGTTCCAAGGCTAGGGATTGAATCTCTGCCACAGCAGTGACATGCCCGATCCTTAACCCGCTAGGCCACCAAGGAACTCCAACATAGAATACTTTATAGGAGTAGATGAGCATTAAATACTAGTGTCTGAACTTTCATAACTTAATTTGTCTTATAGACTGATCAAGTTGTGTTCATCCAACATGTAGAAACAGTCCCACCCCTGAGGTGGCTCAGCCTCTATCCCCAAGTCAGTGTACAGACATCCATTACTGGTGGGGGTTTTACAGCCTAGAACCTGTGCCCAGGCAAAGTGGGAGAAGAGAAGGAGAGCAGATGTTTCTGAAGGGTCCTCCCTGATCCTGGTCCTCCCTGATCCTGGACCTCCAGCTGGAGTCAGGAAGAACCTGCTGTTGCTGAGGCTGCTGCTTCCCCTTCCCATCCTTGGGTTTTATTTTATTTTATTTTGGCTGCCCATGGCATAGAGTTCCTGGACCAGGGATCAAATCTGAGCTGCAGTTGTGACTTAAATTGCATCTGTGGCAATGCTGGATCCTTAACCCACTGTGCCAGGCTGGAATCGAACTGCATCCCAGCGCTCCCAAGATGCTGCCGATCCTATCGCACCACAGTGGGAACTCCCCATCCTTGGTATTTTAAACCAAAGACAGAGTCCAGGTAGGGGACCTGGGTAGTTTTAGAGAGTGAACACAGAGGAGAAGGATACCAACCCGGCCTTATCTCTCCTTCCCTGGCCAGACCAGCCATCATCTGAGCAGTTGCCAGACACTAGGATGGTCGTGGCCAGTCACGGTGAAATTCCTAAAAGAAGATAAAGAATAGAAATTCAAGGAGTTCCTGTCATGGCGCAGTGGAAACGAATCTGACTAGGAATGATGAGGTTGCGGGTTCGATCCGTGGCCTTGCTTGGTGGGTTAAGGATCTGGCATTGCCATGAGCTGTGGCGTAGGTCACAGATGCAGCTTGGATCCTGAGCTGCTGTGTAATAGACTGGCAGCTGTAGTGCCGACGCGACCCCTAGCCTGTGGACCTCCCTATGCCTCAGGTACAGCCCTAAAAAGCAAAATAAATAATAAATAAATAAATAGAAACTGTGAGGGAGCTTCTACAAGGAAAGCCCCACAAAGGCCTGAGCCCTCATGGCTGATCATAACCACTGTGGCAGGCTGGTTTTGTAAGAAAAACAAGAGTGTTTGCAGCTCCCCTATCCCAACAGAAAAGTTTTATGTGATCTCTCTCCCCTAAGTCACTGACTGGGGGAGATCCTTCACCTCGACAGAATCACAGACATACCTACTTGGAGGAAGATGGGGGTAGCTCCAGTGATCATGGCTCATGCCCACCCTCCATTCCCAGTCCTGCCCTCTTGGGCTGCCAGGAGGACCCTCCGTGGAGTCAGCCATGAGGAGAGACCTTTCTCTCGCCCTTAAGGCCTTGGGGAGGCAACTCAGCCGACCTGTCTGAGCAGTTATCACATCTAGCTTTGTGGTGAATACACAACATTCTTGAGAAATTTTACATAAAGGGAAGCAGCTAAATGGTTTAATACTTAAATGGGGAAGCAGCTAAATGGTTTAATACCTAAATGGGGAAGTAGGGCAAAGGAAGGTAGCAGTGCTGATGTGTATGTTTTTGTTGTTTTGTGTTTTGGCCATGCCAATGGCATGTGAAAGTTCCCAGGCCTGGGATTGAACCCTTAACCACAGCAGAGCAGTGACCTGAGCCACTGCAGTGATGCCAGATGCTTAACCTACTGTGCCAAAAGGGAACTTCAATGGTGGTGTTTGGGGGTGTTTTTGTTTTTAGTAATATCATTTAATTTCCATTCAAGGGAATTTTAACTTGAAAATTTTTTTATTATATTGTTCTGTCAGCTTCTACTGTACAGCAAAGTGAACCAGTCATACACCCTTCTTTTTATATTATCTTTCGTTATGTTCTTTCACAAGTGATTGGATATAGCTCTCTGTGCTAGATAGCAGCACCTCATTGCTTATCCATTCTAAATGTAATAGTTTGCATCTATTAACCCCAAACTCCCAGTCCCGCCCCCTTGGCAACCACAAGTCTGCTCTCCATGTCTGTGAGTCTGTTTTTGCTCTGTAGATAGGTTCATCTGTGCCATATTTTAGGTTCTACGTATGAGTGATATCATATGGTATTTGTCTTTCTCTTTCAGACTTAGTATGAGAATCTCTAGTTCCATCCATGTTGCTGCAAGTGGCATTATTTTGTTGTGTGTGTAAAGGAGAAAAAGTAGCTTTATTGTTTTACCAGGCAAAGGGGGGCCACAACAGGCTAATGCCTTAAAGACTGTGACCTATTTTGTTCCTTTTTTTTTTTTGTCTTTTCTAGGGCCGAACCCATGGCATATGGAGGTTCCCAGGCTAGGGGTCCAATTGGAGCTGTAGCCACTGGCCTACACCAGAGCCACAGCAACGCAGGATCCAAGCCACATCTGCAACCTACACCACAGCTCACGGCAACCCCGGATCCTTAACCCACTGAGCAAGGCCAGGGATTGAACCTGCAACCTCATGGTTCCTAGTCGGGTTCGGTAACTACTGCGCCACTACAGGAACTCCCTATTTTATTCCTTTTTGTGGCTGAATAGTATTCAATGGTATATATGTAGCACATCTTTCTTTTTTTAAACCTTAATTTCTTTTTTAATTACTCGATGAATTTTATTACATTTATAGTTGTACAGTGATCATCACAACCCAATTTTACAGTATTTCCATCCCAAACCCCCAGTCTATCCTCCCATCTCCCAACCTGTCTCCTTTGGAAACCATAAGTTTTTCAAAGTCTGTGAGTCAGTATCTGTTCTGTAAAGAAGTTCGTTGTGTCCTTTTTTTAGATTCCACATGTAAGGGATAGCATATGATGTTGGTGTCTCACTGTCTGACTAACTTCAGTTAGCATGATAACTTCTAGGTCTATCCATGGTGCTGCAAATGCCGTTATTCCCACCAACGATGTACTAGGGTTCCCTTTTCTCCATACCCTCTCTAGCATTTATTGTAGACTTTTTGATGATGGCCATTCTGGCTGGTGTAAGGTGTTACACTGTAGTGGTTTTGATTCGCATTTCTCTAATAATTAGTAACGTGGAGCATCTTTTTGGGTTTTTTTGTTTGTTTGTTTTTTAGGGCCACACCCATGGCGTATGGAGGTTCCCAGGCTAGGGGTCGAATCGGAGCTGTAGCTGCCAGCCTACACCACAGCTACAGCAATGTGGGATTCAAGCTGCGTCTGCAACCTGCATCACAGCTTGCAGTAACACCAGATCCTTAACCCCCTGAGCAAGGCCCAGGTTTGAACCTGCGTCTCCATGGATGCTAGTCAGATTCATTTCCACTGAGCCACGAGAGGAACTCCAGTGTGGAACATCTTTTCATGTGTTTTTGGCCATTTGTATGTCTTCTTTGGAGAATTGTCTGTTTAGATCTTCTGCCCATTTTTTGATGGGGTCTTTTGTTTTTTTTGGTATTGAGCTGCAGGGGGTATTTATAAATTTTGGAGATTAATCCCTTGTCAGTTGATTGATTTGTGAAGATTTTCTTCCATTCTGTGGGTTGTCTTTTTGTTTTGTTTGTAGAGTTACCTTTGCTGTGCAGAAACTTCTAAGTTTAATTAAGTCCCATTTATTTATTGTAGTTTTTATTGTCATTACTCTAGATGGGGATCTGAGAAGATACTGCTATGATTTATGTCAGAGAGTGTTTGGCCTATACCTTCCTTTAGGAGTTTTATAGTATCTGGTCTTTAATCCATTTCGAGTTTATTTTTGTGTATTCTGTTAGGAAGTGTTCTGATTACACTCTTTTATGTGTGGCCGTCCAGTTTTCCCAGCACCACTTTTTTTTTTTTTATGTCTTTTTGCTATTTCTTGGGCCACTCCCACAGCATACGGAGGTTCCCAGGCTAGGGGTCAAATCGGAGCTGTAGCCACTGGCCTAGGCCAGAGCCACAGCAACGTGGGATCCGAGCCGCGTCTGCAACCTACACCACAGCTCACGGCAATGCCGGATCCTTAACCCACTGAGCAAGGGCAGGGACCAAACCCACAATCTCATGGTTCCCAGTCAGATTCGTTAACCACTGCGCCACGATGGGAACTCCAGCACCACTTATTGAAGGAATTGTCTTTTCTCCATTTAGTATATTCTTGCCTCCTTTGTCATAGATTAGTTGATTGTAGGTGCGTGGGTTTAATTCTGGGCTTTCTATCCTGTTCCACTGATCTATATTTCTGTCTTTATGCCAGTACCATATCGTTTTGATAACTGTAGCTTTGTAGTATAGTCTCAAGTCAGGGAGCCTGATTCCTCCAGCTCCATTTTTCTTTCTCAGGTTGTCTTTGGCTATTCTGGGTCTTTTGTGCTTCCAAACAAACTTTTAAGATACTTCATTCTAGTTCTGTGAAAAATGTCCTTAGTAATTTGATAGGGATTGCATTGAATCTGTAAATTGCCTTGGGTAGTATAGTCATGTTGATAATATGACTATACTTCCAATCCAAGAGCATGGTATGCCTTTCCATCTATTTGTGTCATCTTTGATTTCTTTCATCGGTGTCTTAGAGTTTTCAGAGTACAGGTTTTTTGTCTCTTTAGGTAGTTTTTTTCCTAGTATTCTTTTTGATGTGATGGTAAATGGGATTGTTTCCCTAATTTCTCTTTCTGATCTTTCATTGTTAGTATATAGAAATGCTGTTGATTTCTATGTATTAATTTTGTATCCTGCGACTTTGCCAGATTCATTGATGAGCTCTGACAGTTTTCTAGTAACATCTTTAGGATTTTCTAAGTATAGTATGTCATCTGCAAACAGTGATAGTTTTACTTCTTCCTTTCCAATTTGGATTCCTTTTATTTCTTTTTCTTCTCTGATTGCCGTGGCTAGGAGTTCCAAAACTATGTTGAAGAGTAGTGGCGAGAGCAGACATCCTTGTCTTGTTTCTGATTTCAGTGTTAATTCTTTCAGCTTTTCACCATTGAGAATGATGTTTGCTGTGGGTTTGTCATATATGGCCTTTATTATGTTGAGGTAGGTTCCTTCTATGCCCACTTTCTGAAGAGTTTTTATCAGAAATGGGTGTTGGATTTTGTCAAAGGCCTCTTCTTCGTCTATTGAGAGGATCTTTAGGTTTTTATTTTTCAGTTTGTTAATGTGGTGTATCACACTGATGGATTTGTGGATATTGAAGAACACTTACATCCCTGGGATAAATCCCACTTGATCATGATGTACAATCCTTTTAATGTATTGTTGGATTTGGTTTGCTAGTATTTTGTTGAGGATTTTTGTATCTATGTTCATCAGTGAAATTGGCCCATAGTTTTCTTTTTTTGTGGTATCTTTGTTGGTTTTGATATCTGGGTGATGGTGGCCTCATAGAATGAGTTTGGGAGTGTTCCTCTGTAATTTTTTGGAATAGTTTCAGAAGGATAGTGTTAGCTCTTCTCTAAATGTTTGATATAATTCACCTGTGAAGCCATCTAGTCCTGGACTTTGGTTTGTTTAAAGTTTTTTAATCACAGTTTCAATTTCAGTACTTGTGATTGGTCCGTTCATCTTTTCTATTTCATCTTGGTTTAGTCTTGGAAGATTGTACTTTTCTAAGAATGTGTCCATTTCTTCTAGGTTTTCCATTTTATAGCATATAGTTGCATATAGTAGTCTCTTATGATCCTTTGTATTTCTGTGATGTCTGTTACTTCTTTTTCATTTCTAATTTTGATTTGAGTCCTCTCTCTTTTTGTCTTAATAAGTGTGGCTAAGGGTTTATCAATTTTGTTGATCTTTTCAAAGAACCAGCTTTTCATTTCCTTGACTTATCTATGGTTTTCTTTGTTTCTATTTCATTGATTTCTGCTCTGATCTTTATGATTTCTTCTGCTAACTTTAGGTCTTGTCTGTTCTCGCTCTAGCTGCTTTAGATGTAAAGTTAGCTTGTTTATTTGAGCTTTTCTTGTTTCCTGAGGTGGACTTGTATTGCTATAAACTTCCCTTTTAGAATGGCTTTTGCTGCATCCCATAGGTTTTGGAATGTCATATCTTTGTTGTCATTTGCTTCTAGGTATTTTTTAATTTCCTCTTTGATTTCTTCAGTGATCCATTGGTTGTTTAGTAGTATGTTGTTTAGTCTCCACATGTTTGTGTTTTTTGCAGTTTTTTTCTTGTTGATTTCCAGTCACATAACATTGTGGTCAGAAAAGATGCTTCATATGATTTCAATTTTCTTTTTTCTTTTTCTTTTTTTTGTCTCTTTTCCATTTCTTGGGCCGCTCCCACAGCATATGGAGGTTCCCAGGCTAGGGGTCCAACCAGAGCCGTAGCTGCCAGCCTATGCCAGAGCCACAGCAACACAGGATCCAAGCCGCGTCTGCAACCTACACCACAGCTCACGGCAATGCCGGATTGTTAACCCACTGAGCAAGGGCAGTGATCGAACCCGCAACCTCATGGTTCCTAGTCGGATTCGTTAACCACTGCGCCACGACGGGAACTCCCTGATTTCAATTTTCTTAAAGTTACTGAGGTTGGATTTGTAGCCCAGGATGTGATCAGTCTTAGAGAATGTTCAATGTGCACTTGAGAAGAATGTGTATTCTGCTGCTTCTGGATGGAATGTCCTATAAATATCTATTAAGTCCATTTGGTGTAATGCTTCATTCAGGGCCTTTGTTTTCTTGTTGATTTTCTGTCTGGATGATCTGTCCATTGCTGTAAGTGGGGTGTTAAAATCCCCCACTATGATTGTGTTATTGTCTCTTTCTCCTTTTAAGGTTGTTAGCAGTTATATGTTGAGGTGATCCTATGTTGGGTGCATATATAATTACAATTGTTATATCTTCTTCCTGGATCGATCCTTTGATCATTATATAATGTCTTTCTTTGTTTCTTATAATATTCTTTATTTTAAGGTCTATTTTTTTTTGTCTTTTTGCCTTTTCTAGGGCCACTCCCATGGCATATGGAGGTTCCCAGGCTAGGGGTCGAATCGGAGCTGCAGCTGCCGGCCTACACCAGAGCCACAGCAACGTGGGATCCGAGCCGCATCTGCAACCTACACCACAGCTCATGGCAACGCCGGATCCTTAACCCACTGAGCAAGGCCAGGGATCGAACCCACAACCTCATCGTTCTTAGTCGGATTCGTTAACCACTGTGCCATGACAGGAACTCCTTTAAGGTCTATTTTGTCTGATATGAGTATTGCTACTCTAGCTTTCTTTTGATTCCTGTTTGCATGGGATGTTTTCTTCCATCCTCTCACTTAGAATTTGTATGTGTCTGTAGAGGTGAAGTGGGTCTCTTGAAGACATATATATGGGTCTTGTTTTTGTATCCATTCAGCCAGTCTATGTCTTTTGGTTGGGGCATTTGGTCCATTTACATTTAAGATAATTATTGATGTGTATGTCCTTATTGCCATTTTATTAACTGTTTTGGATTTGTTTTTGTTGCTCTTTTTTCTTCCCTTCTCCTCTTCTCGCCTTTTGTGGTTTGATGACTGTCTTTAGTGTTGTATTTGAATTGCTTTTTCTGAGTTGTGTGTATATCTGTTGTAGACTTTTCATTTGCAGTTACCCTGAAGTTTTGATATAGGAGTCTATATACATTCGAGATTGTCTTAAGTTGTTGGTCTCTTAATTGCAGGTGCATCACCAGTGTCCTGCATTTGTACCCTCCTCACGATTTCTGATTTTGGTAGCATATTTGTGCATGGATGATTTCCTGCCTTTACTGGTGATCCTTGTCATTTGTAGTATTTTTCTTTATTTTTTTTTTTTTGTCTTTTCTAGGGCTGCACCCATGGCATATGGAGGTTCCCAGCCTAAGGGTCTGATCAGAGCTATAGCCACCAGCCTATGCCATAGCCACAGCAACGTGGGATCTGAGCTGTATCTGCGACCTACACCACAGCTCACGGCAACGCCGGATCCTCAACCCACTGAGCGAGGCCAGGGATCAAACCTGCAACCTCATGGTTCCTAGTCAGATTTGTAAACCACTGAGCCATGATGGGAACTCCTAGTATTTTTGTTTCTAGTTGTGGCCTTTTCTTTTCGGCCTAGAGAAGTTCCTTTAACATTTGTTGTAAAGCTGGTTTAGTGTTGCTGAATTCTCTTGGCTTTTGCTTATCTGCAAAGCTTTCGGTTTCTCCTTCAAATCTGAATGAAGGCTGTGTTGGGTAAAGTAATCTTGGTTGGAGGTTTTTTTTCCTTTCATCACTTTAAGCATATTATGCCATCCCCTTCTGGCCTGCAGATTTTCTGCTGAAAAAGCTGCCGATAACCTTATCAGGGTTCCCTTGTGTGTCATTTGTTTCTTTTCCTTAGCTACTTTCAATATTTTCTCTGTCTTTAATTTTGGTTTGATTAATGTGTATCTTAGGGTATTCCTCCTTAGGTTTATTTTATATGGTACTTGTGCTTCCCTGGATTTGACTGAGTGGTTCCTTTCCCATGCTAGGGAAATTTTTAGCTATTATCTCTTCGAATATTTTTTCTGTCTGTTTCTCTCTCTCCTCCTCCTGGATGTTGGTGCGTTTAACATTGTCCCAGAGTTCTGTTAGACTGTCTTCATTTCTTTTCAATCTTTTCTCTTTTCGGTTCCGTATCAGTGATTTTCACTAGTCTGTCCTCTACCTTGCTTATTCGTTCTTCTGCCTCCTGTGTTCTGCTGTTGGCCGCTTCTGATGATTTTCTTTTTTTTTTTCTAGTTTGTCTTTGGTCTTTTTAGGGCCGCACCCATGGCATATGGAGGTTCCCAGGATAGGGGTCGAATTGGAGCTACAGCTGCTGGCCTACACCACAGCTCACAGCAATGCTGGATCCTTAACCCACTGAGCAAGGCCAGGTATCGAACCTGCAACCTCATGGTTCCTAGTTGATTTCATTTTCCACTGCACTATGACGGGAACTCCCTAATGATTTTTTTATTTCAGTTACTGTATTTTGCATCTCTGCTTGCTTAAGTTTTAAATCTTGTATTTCTTTGCTCAGTGTTTGCTGTACATTATCAATCTTTGCCTCCAATTTATTTCCAGTGAAGATTATTTGCATAATCTTCAGCATCATCAGTCTAAAGTCTATTTCCTGGAGGCTTATAATTCTCCAGATCACTTAGCTGTTTTTCTGTTTTTTGTTTTTTTTCTGCTTTCTTATCTGAGTTATAGTTCTCTGCCTTTTCATTTTTATAGATTTTTGGTGTGGTCTCCTTTTTGCAGACAATGGAGTTGTAGCCTCTGTTATTTCTGATGTCTGCCCCCCTTGTGGCTGAAGTTGGTACAGGAGCTTGCTGTAGGCTTCCTGAGGGGAGGGACTGGTGCCTGCCCACTGGTAGGTGGGACTGATGTACCACATCTTCTTAATCCATTCTTCTGTCAGTGGACAGTTAGGTTGTTTCCATGTCTTCATTATTGTGAATGGTGCTGCAATGAACATAGGGGTGCATGCATTTTTTTGAATGAGTTTTGCAGATATATGCCCAGGAATGGGATTGGTAGTGTTTTGGTTTTTGGTGTTTTTTTTCTTTTTTTTTTGTTTTTGTTTTTTGCTTTTTATGGTCGACCTGTGGCATATGGAAGTTCCCAGGCTAGGGATCAAATTGGAGCTGCAGCTGCTGGCCTACACCACAGTAACACAGGATCTGAGCCACATCTGCAACCCACACCATAGCTCATGGCAATGTGGGATCCCTAACCCACTGAGTGAGGCCAGGGATGGATTGTGCATCTTTACAGATACTAATTGGGTTCATTAGCACTGAGCCACAGCGGGAATTCCTGGATCATATAGTGGTTCTATATCCAGTTTTCTGAGGAACCTCCATACTGTTTTCTGTAGTGGTTGTACCAATTTATTTTCCCACCTACAGTGAAGAAGAGCTCCCTTTTCTCCACACCCTCTCCAGCTTTTGTTATTTGTAGTCTTATTAATAATGGCCATTCTCACTGGTGTGAGATGGTATCTCATTGTAGTTTTGATTTGCATTTCTCTAACAATTAGTGATACTGAGCATTTTTTCACATGCCTGTTGGTTGTCCATATGTCTTCATGGTTTTTTTTTAATTGGAGAAATTTATATGTTTATATGAAAGTGGATGGTATCTAATAGGGAGAATTAAAGATACAGGAAAGAGAAAGGTTGTTTGCTGGAGTGATATCCTTGAGGTGAAAAGGGCTGGAATCCGGCACACAGGTCGAAGGGGTGGCCTTAGAGGGGAGCACAGCCAAACTGTTGGTAGGTACCAGAGGGAGGGCGGGGATGGGCACAGAGTGCAGGGAAGAAGGGCACTAATGCTCTTGGATCACCTTCCGTGTTCTGGATGCTGGGAGGAACCTTGTGCACCTCTGTACATGCTGTTGCTTTCAGTCCCTGAACATCCATCAACGCAGGACCTGTTCCTTCCTTCCTCACAACTGAAGCTGAGAGAAACTTAGTGGTTTGCACAAAGTCAAATAGCTAGTAAGGAACTAGGGTTTGAACCCACTTTCTGGCTCAAGGATGGGTCCACTTTTTGAGCAGTGGAGCCTGGAGGTAGAGGCCATTGGGTCCCTTGCTGAGCTGGGCAAGACTGGGCAAGGCTGCAAACTCTGCCCTGCATCCCTGGTGGGGCAGGAAAGATGGATCTGTGTGGTATGAATTTCATTTCCCTCACCTGCTTGGTTCAGGAATTTCAGGGCAGTGCTTTCTCCTCGCAATGAAAATCTGCCTGGGAGAGTTGCTTTCTTGTTTTAGGGCTTTGAAAAAGGCTGAATGTTGTCTCTCTGCTTCCCCTACAATGCTGAAATAAACAGTAAAAGCATCATCAGAGCAGGCTGAGGGAAGATGTACCCTAGTTACCATAGAAATGCTCCTTCTGCATGGAGGCAGCCATTATGTATCCCTGGGGAGAAATAGTGGGCCAGGGAAGTGGGGAGGAGAGGGAATGATGCCTGGCCACGCCTCTTTCACTACAGGTGAAACATTGACTTCCTCCATTGGCAGTTAGAGGAAGTTCCATTCTAAAAAGAGGCTGTCCATCCTACCCATTCCTTTATCTCCAGGGAGGCTGCTCCTCTCCTGGAAATCTTCATTCCACCATCCAAGCCATTTAAAAATTCTGCTCTGGAGTTCCCGTCGTGGCGCAGTGGTTAACGAATCCGACTAGGAACCATGAGGTTGCGGGTTCAGTCCCTGCCCTTGCTCAGTGGGTTAACGATCTGGCGTTGCCGTGAGCTGTGGTGTAGGTTGCAGACGTGGCTCGGATCCTGCATTGCTGTGGCTCTGGCGTAGGCCGGCGGCTACAGCTCCGATTTGACCCCTAGCCTGGGAACCTCCATATGCCATGGGAGTGGCCCTAGAAATGACAAAAAGACAAAAAAAAAAATTCTGCTCTGGGAGTTCCCACTGTGCTGAAATGGGTTAAGAATCCAACTGAGTGGCTTAGCTCACTGCAGAGGCATGGGTTTGATTCCCAGCCTGGAGCAGTGGGTTAAAGGATCTGGCATTGCCACAGCTGCGGTGGGAGGTCATAGCTGTAGCTTGGATTTGGTCCCTGTGGTAGGTATTCCATTAAAAAGAAAAAAAGAAAAGAAAAAAATTCTGCTCTGAGGAGTGTCCCCCCAAAACTCCAGGACCAAACCAGCCACCTGTGGCTAACTGCTTCACCTAGCACTTTCCTCACTTGGAAACTGAACTCCCCTGTTGCACAGATGGCAGCTGGCAGAGGTGGGGAGCAGGGAACGCTTGTCATACCTGCCTCTCCTATTATCCACCCCTCTTGGCTCAGAGCCTCGGCCCCAGCCTTCAGGTCAGGCTGTGCTAACTCTGTATGCTGTGTCCCTCTATCTTAGCCAATTGACCTAATTCTCTGAAGGCCATTCAGTGGGTCCCCCCTTGACCAGGCTGGGCTTGTCTAGGCCTCTTGGCTGCTTAGCACAGTTTAAACATGGATATGCATCTGAGGGTGGAGTTGTTTCTGAGGCTCCCTCAGCTGATTGTGGATCCTTCTCAACCACTGATGTGTTTCCTGAGCAACCATAGCTTTAGTCCATTCACCTAAGCTTGTCCTAGCATGCTGAATCATTTCTCTGGTTCCCATGGCTACCCTGAGCTGAGCTCAGATGCTCCTGTGGGGGTGGGGAACCAAGCTGATCTTCAGACCTTATTTACTGATGGAGCCAGTGAAGGGGTGGGTACGCATGGATAGACCCAGTCTTTCTAGGTTCTTGAGTTTCAAGTCACCTCCAGGTTGGAGAGAATCTCTGGCACCCTCTCATGATGGAATTTGGTATCTGGGTTGGATGGTCACCTACTTCATTATTATAATTATTATTTTGAAATGGTAATATATTAACGTAGCTCAAAAATCGAAACTATACAAAAGGTACACTCCTTTCCCTGCCCCCCATTCACCCACTTACCCTCCACCTGTCAGTTCCTACACTGGTTACCATTACCACGTTTGCTTCTCTGCACGCCTCCAGATTTTTTTATCCTACTTTAAAAAGAAATTATATTCTTTATTTACCCTGCCCTTTTTGTAATGAAAAAGGTATCATGCAGACACATACTGGTGTGTCTTTTACTTTTGGAGACTTTTCTATTCTGACTTCCTAGAGCTCACTCTCATTCTTTTTCGGAGTGGCATAATATTATACGGTATGAATATACCATGTTTACTTAATCTGTCCCCCTATTGATGGCCAACAAGATAGTTTCCCATCTTTTGCCGTTATAACTAAGCTTGCAGTTATATCTGTAGACTCGATTCTTAGACGTTCCTAGGTCAGAGGTTATTTGCAATGTTGATAGATAGTGCCACATTGCCACCAGAGGGGGTCTTACCAATCAGCCCACCCTCCAGCAAGGTCAGAGAACATTTAGTAACTTCCCAAGTCCCTTCTGTCTCTGCCTACTGATGTTTCTTTTCCCCTGTTCTACACTGGACTCCTTGGAATGTTAAATCAATAGGTAAGGAGTTTGTGGGAGGAACCCTATAGGATTCCATGAGCACTTGTGGTCTTCAGTCCATTTAGCATTTGTCAAGACCCATATCTTATTAGACTTTAGGGTTATGTCAGAGACTGGCGAGGAGAGTCCCAGGTCATTCCAGGCTATAGTTCCCAGCTTTTCCCCAGGAAGATGGTGCCAGACCTTGTCGGGGAAGGGAGATGCCCACAGCAAGGTGCTAGATTTAAAATTAGTTCCACTCCTGCCCACTCAGAGTTGCAGTTCCCTGCACCTTGCTGTCAGTGGGATAGAACAACAGAGTTGAGAGGGTGCCCTGGGCGTGGCTCCAGAGCCCCCAAAAGACCAAAGTGAGGAGTGAGAGGATCGGGCTCTGCTCATGGCTGTTTCTGTTTCAGTTCATTCGCCCAAACATTTACACCCCAGCCAGTGACCATAGTATTGACTTGTATCAATTAATAGGTGGTTTTTCTTATATGAAATGAGCCAGATGCCATCAGGGCTGTCTCTCCTCTCTCCCAGGGAATGCAGAGCAGCTTTGAGCAGTGCTGGGACCCACTGGAACAGGGTCTCCTGACCCTGTCCATATCATGGCTGAGGGACCAGGGCCCTGAGTGCTGAGTTAGGAGGGAGATGGGTTTGGCTGACTTGGTTCTTTGGCTGTGATGGGCGTCTCCTGCCAGGGCCCTCCACCCTGGCAGTGGGGTGTTAGTGGCGGTCTGGACTTCAGTCTGGAGAAGAGAAGAGTCACTGGCCTCTGTGTGGCCTTCTCCCTAGGGAAGGGTGCTTGATGGTCTGTGAGAGTCCCTGGGGAGCTGGGCATTATTTATTGCTGATGGCTGTGCAACTGCAGGTCTGAGTGTGGTGTTTACACTCAGAACTGAAGTAGGGAGAATGGGGAGGGGCCAGGGGGATCTTTATAGTTGTATCTCTTGAGTGTTGATCAGTGTAATTGTTTGCTTCTGCCCCACCAAAAAGTTTTACAGCATGGTTTTAAAATATTCTGGGGTCAGATACCTCTTTTAGAAACTGAAAGCCAAGGATCCTTTTTATCCAGAAGAAAAAAAAGCACTCACCTAAGCATATGGGAGCAAACTGAGTCTGTGTGTGATTTTTTTTTTTTTTGGGTTGGGGGGGGCTCTGGAAGGTCCAGAAGCCCATCCACAAACCCTCTTAGGGTAGTAGTTCTCAATTATTATTTTTGGCTGTGTCTGCCTCATGTCTGCGGCTTGTGTTTCTGGGCCAGGCTCAAACCCGAGCCACAGCCATGACAATGCCAAATCCTTAACCCACTGCACCATTAGAGAACTCCAGTTCTCAATTATTAGTAGTGTTATTATTATATTATTTTCTTGCCTACACTCTGCACACAGTAACATTTTTCATTCCACGAGCTCATTCTCTGTGGGGCCAGCCCTGTGGGAATGGGGAAGGACTAGAGTAGTTTGAGCAGCAACTGGCCGAGGAGCCTGTAGAACTGGGTTAAGAATCCCTGGCATACAGGGTCATTTACTCTGCTTAGAAAGCAGAGAGTTGAGAGGGATTTATTCCTCCCTAGACATTGCCTGGCACCTTGCCTGGTTTTCAGAGAAGGAATTTAGGGACCATGGAGTGACCGGAGGTTCCAGGCGTGCTGGGGTTTTTGTCCATCTTCCGTACTTACAGTAATTGCTGCAGAGTGCCTCTGCTCACCCCAGAGAACCCCAGTGCCTGTGCTCAGAGGCTGCCTGGCGGGGAGGGTGAGGCCAAGCTGCTGCCTGCCATCCCCGCATCCCCAGGCTCCCCAGCCTGGCTGCGCATGCAGTCACCTAGGGAAAGTAGGAAGGCTAATGACTCATTATCCCAGCAATTAGTCACATCACCGAGGCACATGATTCCATGCAGGATTGGTGCCACCTGCTGCCACTCTGGCCCTGTTCAGTGCTGCTTTCTCCTGCTCTGATGGGGAGGGCCACCCCAGGAAATGATCACCACTTTCCTCCAGGTGTGGACCTGTAGCTGCAGCAGCCCCAAGACAAAGAGACAAAAGGGTCACTCGCCTGTACACCCCAGGGACACACAGGATCTCCAGGGCCAAGGGACACCCATGGAGGGGAGTATGTGGACACTTAAGCAAAGATTCCCCCACACTCCCTGTACACCTGATCCCTGCGGATATACCTGTCAGTGTACACTTGTGCTCACAGGTGCATGAACACACCATGAAGGAAAGGCTGTGCCTTGTGAAATAAAGTCCTTTGAGGACTGAACAGTCCTTCCTTGTTCCCTGCTTCCCTTCCTCTGGCATGCTGTCACCGAGCTGGCCTCCACGTTGGCCCCAGGGACTCTCCTAACTCTTGATGAAGTGCAAGAGAGAGCCAAACAAAGCTCTTTTATAGGACAGCAGTGATTGTCTGTCTGTAACAATGAAGGCAGAAATCAGGTGAGAGCCTCTGTTTTCGGTGATTATTTCCTAACTCTAGGTTTCATATTCTTTATTTTTTAATTTTTTTTTAGGGCCACACCCATGGCATATGGAGGTTCCCAGGCTAGGGGTGGAATTGGAGCTATGGCTGCTGGCCTACACGACAGCCACAGCAACGCCAGATCTGAGCCACATCTGTGACCTACACCACAGCTCATGGCAATGCCGGATCCTTAACCCACTGAGCAAGGCCAGGAATCAAACCTGCATCCTCATGGTTCCTAGTCGGATTCGTTTCCGCCGCGCCACACTGGGAACTCCCAAGGTTTCATATTCTAACAACACTAGTCACGGTAAACATGATCTGGCCTCAGTTCCCCTGTTTCTATAAGAATGACACCTCCACCCACCTCTGGGGCAATCCATGATCCTCTCTTCACAAAGAGCTGAGGAGACATGGATTAAGTGCTTCCTGCATGAGGATTTTATGTACTTCATCTCATGTAACATTTCACACCAATCCTGAGGAGCCTTCCCTATTTCACAAATGATAAGACTGAGGCTCAGGACATCAAGCCACTTACCCACATTTCCTAGAAGTAGCAAGTGGCACCACACCTTAGACCTTGTTCTGACCCCTGGCTTCCAGCACAATCCCTGTAAAAAGAGTGGTTGTGAAGTGAGAGGAGACCCCTGGGCCCCCACCCCCAACACACCTAGAGGAGGTGAAAGGAGATGGGCCAGTGTTTGGGGCCCTGGGTCCTAGTCCCAGCTCTGCCACTATGTAACTGCAAATCAGATGCCTTTCTGGGCCTTTCCTTACTTACCTGTAAAACAGTAGCTTGGCCTCCATAATTCCCAAACCCCTCCTTCCCCCACACATACACACTAGTGTTTTTGGAGCCTGTGTGCTCAGGGCAGCTCCCCACTCTCCCTAACCAGGCCCTCCCTTCCTGAAGTGTCTGTGGCAGGCAGGATCCAGGCCGAGAGAGGATGCCTAGCCCCTAAAAACATGAATGAATGAAGGGAAGCCCTCTCTGCATGGGAAATAGAAATCTCTCACTCTCAGCTGCAGAGCTCATCAATAATTCAGGGCCACTGTCAGGTCTGATCTCTGCAGTGGCTTCATCAATATTTCAGCTCCTTCTCCAGAGCCTTGTTCCTTAGCAACCACATCATCCATGCTCTCCAGGAGGGTTGCCGGGCAGTATGCTCCCTGCGTCTTCTGTCCTTTAGGTGCTGTGCATGCTTGCCCTCATGGGTGGGGGTCAAGGTGCCCACGCCAACTGGTACTGGCAGCTTTGGCCTTCAGAGCCCCAGGCAGTGCTGTATACAGGAGACATGTACATAGCAGGCAAGGGGGAGGAGACAAGGATGGTGTGGCCTGTTAGAGCCTCACAGGTCCACTCTGGGCAGGAGCAGGGGGACAGGGAGGAGCATTTTGGAAGGAGGTTAGGGTATATCGTCCTGGCTGGCCTAAGCCTGAACCCCACCACCCAGTCCTAGCACGGGCTTGCCCTTGCCTCTCTGCTCTCCATAGGTTTGAGGAGGGAGTGTTTCTCACTGCCCTCCTCTTGCCCAGGTTCAGTTACTGGTTCCCTTTGTTGCCCAGGTGCGGTGGAGGCTTGCCTCCTACATCAGCTGAGGCGCCGTGCCGCCGGCTTCCTGCGCAGTGACAAGATGGCAGCCCTGTTCACCAAGGTGGGGAAGACGTGCCCAGTGGCTGGGGAGATTTGCCGCAAGGTGCAAGAACTGCAGCAGCAGGTAGAGGGCAGGTAAGTCCTGGGCCAGCCTCCCCCACGCCTTCCTTCTCTTTCCATTTACTGTTTCTTGCAGAGCCCCTTAGGTAAGGGACCAGCCTGAGGGTGGGGGTTGACCCTTCCAGGCATAATGCCCTGGTCTCCCCACCTCCAATCCCCCACCCAATATCAGTCCTCTGGGTTCTCTCTTTTTTTTTTTTTTTTTGCTTTTTAGGGCCACACTCATGGCATATGAAAGTTCCCAGGCTAGGGATCGAATCAGAGCTGCAGGTGCAGCTGCCAGCTGACGCCACAGCTATAGCAACTTGGGATCTGAGCCTGCATCTACAACACCACAGCTCATGGCAATGCCAGATCCCCAACCCAATGAGTGAGGCCAGGGGTCAAACCCACATCCTCATGGATACTAGTCAGATTCTTTTCTGCTTTGCCACAATAGGAACTCCCTGGGTTCTCCTCTTATGGCACCAAACTCTGCTCCTCATGCCACCAATCTGGGGCTTGACCCCCGAAGCCCTCATACTCCTGGCCCACACTCTCTTTGCAGGAAACCCTTGGCAGGCAACCAGGAGGCCCTGAGGAGACAGGGCTCTGCCAGTGGGAAGGCCCCAGCCCTCAGCTTGCAGGCCTTGAAACACATTTGGGTACGCACAGCGCTCATCGAGAAGGTGCTGGACAGGGTCGTGCAGTACTTGGTGGAGAACTGCAGGTGACTGCCCCTCCTTGGACCCACCCCTCCAGTGCCTTACCGCCCACTCTATTGTATAGTGGCATGTGCTGTCCCCCCCATAGCGCCTCAAAAGCATTAACCACATCAGACACCCCACAGAGCTCAGTCTTTGTGGACTCATTTCTTCTTGGTGGCCGACATGAACTTGGTCCCTGTGAGGGATGTATTTCCTTGGTGAGCTCGATGGCCCTGGAAAGAGTCCCGGAGCCCTGGCAGTCACCCTGTCTCTCTCTCCCCTGGCAGCAAGTACTACGAGAAGGAGGCATTACTGGCAGACCCTGTGTTTGGCCCCATCTTAGCCTCTCTTCTAGGTGAGCCTGGGAGCAGAGAGGCCTATGCGGGGCAAGTGGGGACTCTGGGGCAGGTGCCAAGGAGGCAATCCCCGAGCTGGCTGTTCCTGTCTCCACAGTGGGACCCTGTGCCTTGGAGTATACCAAGCTCAAAACTGCTGATCACTACTGGACTGACCCCTCTGCTGATGAGCTGGTCCAGAGGCACCGTATCCGGGGTCCCCCAAATCGCCAGGACTCCCCTGTGAAGCGCCCAGCCCTGGGAGTAGGTATCCCTCTTTCCACCCCTATGCTCATCCAGGACATGCCCCTGGGCCTGTGGGGAAGGGCAGCTGGCCTCTGTGCTCCTGGCAGACAGAGACTGGATCCTGGAGATCCCCAGGGTAGTGGCCACCACAGGAGACTGGCACTTCCACCAATGCCAAGAGCACAACGATTGTCCATGGCTGAGAGCAAACGGGGCAGGAGGGACCCCTGAGGCCAGCTAGAGAGGGTCTGCATGGAGGCCTAGGGTTCTCAGCCCCCACAGCTGACTTCCCAGGGCTGGGGCCTGAGCGATGACTTTGTGCACAGATCCGGAAGCGGCACTCAAGTGGCAGCGCATCGGAGGACAGGCTAGCTGCCTGTGCCCGTGAGTACGTGGAGTCCCTGCACCAGAACTCGAGGACACGGCTGCTCTACGGCAAGAACAATGTGCTCGTGCAGCCGGTAAGAGGGCCTAATGCCCACCCCTCTCCCTCTTCCAAAGGCGCCAGGACCTCCAGCCACATTCATCCTTTTCCTCAGGGCCTTGACCAGAGAGGAGGAGGAGAAGGGCCCCGCCCCCACGTCACTGTTTCATACACCTCATGCCCAGCCTTGAGCTGCCAGGAGCCAAGAGCAGCATCTGCTCTGGCCAACTGAGAACCAGGCAGTCTGGGGGAAGGAGTGGCAGCCAGCAGACAGGGTGAATGCCCAGCTTGGGTGTGGTTGGCCAGACACACCTGGCACCCAGGAGGCTGACAGGATGGCTCCAGTGGTTCCAGGCCAGCCAAGGAGAGGAAATGCCCACATCTGCATGTGGCATGTGCTGCCCTCTACTTCTTTCCTGCCCGCAGACCCAGCAATTGCCCTGGCCTGGCCTCCTTTGCACCCGCCTGGAGCTCCTTTTCTATAGGCCATGCCCTGGATCCTTTCAGGCCCTCATTTCTCATCTTCTGGTGTGTTTCCTCCCTGTAGAAGGAAGACATGGAGGCTGTCCCTGGCTACCTCTCCCTGCACCAGTCTGCAGAGAGCCTAACTCTGAAGTGGACCCCCAACCAGCTCATGAACGGGACTCTGGGGGACTCTGAGCTGGAAAAGAGGTAGCGGCTTCGGGACTCCCTTTCAGGAGCTGGGGAAGGGAGTGGGGGCTTGTTCCTGGGCGGGGGAGTGGAAAGACCAGGGGTCTGCTCCAGGAGGCAGGCCTCACTCCTTTTCTGATGCCAAGAACTGCAAGGAGAGGCTGCCTGGAGAGGTCCCCAAGCTCCCCAAGACCAAGTCAGGCCTGAGCCTGGAGAGGTTTACCTGAGCCAAGCTCTAGGCAGCTGAGACTGCAGGCTCTGTGCCATGGGGACCACAAGGGGCCTAGAGTGACATGGCTGGTCAAGGTCACTTCTCAGCGACGGTCATCCTATCTTCAGGGTAGTCTCACGGTGTCAGGGATGGGATATGAGCAAGGCAGGATGGCAGGTCTTGGGACACAGTGACATTGAACTGGTTCCCTTGCAGCGTTTACTGGGACTACGCCCTGGTTGTGCCCTTCAGTCAGATCGTCTGCATCCACTGCCACCAGCAAAGTGAGCCTCCCTTGTCCTGGGCACAGGGATGAGGGGGAAGAGGCTGCACTGGGCACGGACTTTCTGTCCTCCTCTCGCCGTCCTCACTCTCCTATCCAGCCTCACTGGCCCACGTTCATCCCCCAGAGAGCGGTGGCACACTCGTGCTGGTGAGCCAGGATGGCATCCAGAGGCCGCCGCTGCACTTCCCTCAGGGGGGCCACCTGCTGTCCTTTTTGTCCTGCCTGGAAAATGGGCTTCTGCCTCGAGGACAGCTGGAGCCCCCACTCTGGACCCAGCAGGGGAAGGTACCTTAGGGCTTGGGAGGCTCTGGTTGAAGGGGTGACCGAGGTGGGTTCTCCACCCGCCTCTTGTCCTTTCCCCACTTGGAGTTCTTAGGAGCACCTTGGGGGTACCCTGGATCGGACCCTGCCCTGGACAAGGCTGACCACCCACCCCTCCCTCCACAGGGGAAGGTGTTCCCCAAGCTACGGAAACGCAGCAGCATGCGGTCCATGGACGGGGAGGAGATGGGCACGGGGCGGGCCACTGACTACGTGTTTCGGATCATTTACCCTGGTCACCGACACGAGCACAGTGAGTGTCCCAAACTTCATATGTGGAAGAGAGAAAGGCTCAGGAGGTGGGGCGGGGGGTGCTGTGTCAGCCGGTGGGCGTGGGGGTGGGGGTGGTAGGCAGGGTCCATTACCCAGGCCTGGTTAACATGAGCGGTTCATTACTCAGCCTCTCACCGGACCTCTCCCCCCACAAGTCCCTCTGAGAAGTGGCCTGTTGTCCACCAAACTCTCCTCCCCTCTCCTTGTGATCCCAGACTCTTGGTTCGGCCGATCCAGTTGTCTCTATACAATATTCTCTTGACCATCCTTTCATGCCCTGCTGCTAGGGAAAAAATGTGGCCATAGAAGTAGAAGGCAGAAAACTCCGTGTTTCTCTTCAGCCTGCCACTTAACATCCACAGAGCAGCCGGGTGCGGGACCAGTGCTTCTTCATAGGTGGTGTCAATTGTTCACAGGCTCTGCCAGCGTCAGAATCCTCCCCCAGCCAGCTACCCATGAAGGGAGCATCAGTGAGAGTGGGAGGGGACCTCTGGAGAGGGTGAAATTTGGAGCTGCGGGAGGATTCTGGGGGCTGGGGGTTGAAAGGTGGTTTGGCCCTTGTAGGTCCTGCCCACCAACCCCTCTGGGCCCAGGGGGGCTGTCCATAGGCGTCTACAAACACCCAAGCTCCCTTTCTGGTCAGAGCACTTGCTGCTGCGCTAGGTTTCTCCAGGCCAGACTTGTTGATCTTGGGGATAAGTTCAGAGAATTTGTCAGCCCAGAGCATTGCCAGCCAGACTCCACCTGCTCCTGAAATTTGCTAACTTGTGCCAATAAGTTGTTGACAAGTTGTCTCTGTATCAGTGGACAGTTGCTTAGACTGAAAACACACGGCCGTGGCACAAATTCCTGAGAGGCTTGGATGGCACGAGATGTTGCCCCCTGCCACCCCCACCTCCACTCCCAAGTGTGTCTGATGAGGAGATGCAGCTTTGGCCAGAATGTGTTTGCAGACCTGGCACTTAATCTCAGGCTCTTGCTCGGTTCAGATTATACAGCTTTCCACTTGTCCTCTTCAAGCTTTGGCATTTCCCAGTTCTTGTCATTTCACTTCAAGGAGCCGAAACCCAGTGGGACAACTCAGGCTCCTTGAGGGCAGCTCCGGGAAGCCCTTGGAAGGTTGGACCTAAAGTCTGAAAAGGGGGGTTGGGGGTAACCTTCAGATGTGGTTCAGCATGGTCATGACACGGGCCGAAGAATGATTGGGACCCATCTGCCAGCAGTCACGCCCTGCCTCGGCCAGGGCTGGGGAGTCCCTGTCTTTCACTACCCTGGTCCCCCATCAGTTCTCTCTCTTCTGTTCTTCCTATGGAGGGCATCCTCCAGAAAGTGGAGCTCTGTAGCTGCTGCCGTGCCCTCACTTTCTCCCATACTTTCCCCAATAACTCATCAAAAGACTCTCAGGCGCCCCCTTCCCAGCTTCCATGCCCTGCAGGCTCAAGGTGACCCAGACTCCGTTCTCCTCCCTGTCGCCTCCTGCCTGGGACTGGGGTCCTCATGCCTCTGCGTCTCTGCTGTTCTTTTTGAGCAGTCACTATTAACTACCACCACCTAGCGGCCAGCCGCGCGGCCTCGGTGGACGATGATGAGGAAGAGGAGGATAAACTACACGCGATGCTCTCAATGATCTGCTCGCGGAACCTCACAGCTCCCAATCCGATGAAAGGTTTTTATCCCTCCCCTCCCCGACCCACCCCATCCTCCCGCCCCAACCCCCCTGGGCCCACCTGCCACCCACCGCAGGGGCTCAAATGGCAGTGTTGGCATTATGGGACTTGCACCCAGGAGGCAGGTCAGGGCGGGTGGAAGGAGGTGCTAGCCAGAGGGGATAGTACAAAATGCAGGTGGCTCTGGTCTCCGGACTGAATGTGTGAGGAGAGGGAAGAGGTTCACTGGTAGGAAGGTCGATGATTTTGTTCCCTCCTGGAGGAATGGCTTCTGAGCACTGTTCCTACTCCAGGGGGTTATGCTAGCAACCTGAAGACAGTGTCTTTCTTTCCATCCTGCTAACTGGAAGATGGGCTCTGTGCCTCTGACTCCTGGTATAATGGAAATAGGACAGGAGTGTCCGGCCCCTCTGGGGCAGGGGTAGGGGCTGGACAGCTCATGTGGACAGGAGTCACCTGTGGGTCAGGTGAGGGGTTGGGGCCACCATGGAAAGAGACCCAGGGCTCACTTGACCCAGCAGGCACTGCCTGGCACATCAGTATGAAATCTAGAGATGTCTGTGCCAGGGATACAAGACAGGAGTATTCTACCCTCATAGACCTGAGTCCATGATTTCAAAGGCCCCCTCGTCGGAAATGACAGGACAGTGCCCACAGCGTCTCTCTTTACCACCCCTCATTGTAATGCAGAGCTAGATGGTGGTGAGGGATGGGCCAGGAAGGGGACCAGCGAGGGCTTGGCCGAGATGCTCAGGGAAGAGTGGTTCTGAAGGGCTGAGGCCACCTCTCTTGGAGTTTAGGGGGAGCTCCCCATCTCCACCATTCCCATGCCAAGTTTAACTTTTCTCCCCTTTCCCTGCCCCTCCCAGGGTGTCTAGGAACATGTGATGCCCTCCTTAAGTGTCCACAGAATTCTACTGAAGAGCCCAGCTCCTTAACTCAGCCATCGAAGTTCACAGGCTAGAACACACCTAGCACATCCTTGGCACAACCTGCTAGCTGCCACCCTACCCACCACGTGCCTGCCCTTCCTCCCAGCCCTTCCAGTGGTACCTGCAGGCCAGCCAGTGAGAACGGGGGAGCCTCACTTCTCACATTTATTGCTTGTGGTTGGCCTGCCCCACCTGGTTCCTTGCAAACCTGGACTTGGGGCTGATGCTTGTTTCCAGTTTAGCTGACTTTGAACAGTGTGTGGAGGCCAAAGGGAGACCATCTCACCCCACAAATTATAGTCAGGCTGGAGCCTGAGGGAGGGGTCCCAGCAGACCTCTTATTTGGTAGACTCGGCAATAGGAAGCCATCCCCAGCTGCCCTTAGAGTGGGCAGGGGCAGAGAAGCCTATAGGTCCAGAGGCCTCAGGCTTGTCTGGGCATCTTCTTGGGAAACTCAAGGGTCAGACCAACCTAGTGTCCAGCCCCTAGGACCCCAACACTTGGGAAAGGGGAGGAAGTATGAGAGCAGAATCAGCAGGTGGTTGGGGAGATGGTGTGGGAGCCCCGCCTCCACTCCAGTCCATAATGACAACACTGTGGAGTCCGTTCTGCTAGCCGTTGCTTTCCAGGCCTGCAACATGCTTGACTTGTGCATGTGAATCAAGTGGCGGGTGTCCAGACCCTCCTTTCCTTCCCTTCCCCCTCCCTCCTTTTCCTGCTGCCTCCCCACAGAGCAGAGATGCTGTTCACTCTAATTCTGCTCCAGGCCAGGCACCTTTCACTCGGAGTCTTAGGGGCTGTGGGGTTCAACTACCCTGATTGTTTTGCTTCAAACTTTCCTCATGCTCAGAGGAGAGAGTCAAAGTCAAAGCTGGCCCAGCCGACCCCCCCACCCCAACCCCCGTCCAGCCTGCTGCCCCTCACCCAGTCATTCCAGAGCTCCAGCTGTCTGCACTGGGTTAATTCAGAGATGCAGTATTCAATGCTGGCTGGTTCAGCTCCTTCCTGGAGAATTAAGGTGAAGAGCATTGACCCAGGAGACTTGCCTTGGTTGGGACCTGCTTTCTGGGCATGAGCTCGTTTCCCTGGTTGCCCACCCCTTGCCCCTGGCACCGCCCCCGCCCCCCCCGTGCCCCGCCTGCTGCCTGCTGCCTACCTGGCTGGGCCCGCTCCCCTTACCCTGTGCTGCTCCCATGACCGGCCTCTCCTGCTTGCTGCAGGGGCCTGCACTGGGTGCCTGCCCCCTCCCACCTGCATTTGTCTCCTCCTTCTTCTTCCCAGAGTCTCAGGCATGGCTTGCAACCCCTCACTCCCAGAGCCGCAGCCCCTCCACACCAAGTATATTCCCTTAATTTGCCTCCTGGTGGAGCTGAAGGGCCAGATATCTTTATGAATCCCAGCCAGGGGTCTGGGAAGAGAGCCCCAGGGCCAAGACAGGGCAGCCCCTGAGGGGACTGGAGGGGGCTCAGCTCAGCCCTCCCCCCACCCCAAGGCATACCCAGAGCTGGAGTCTGGCTCCTACAAAAACCAAGCCTAGCTTTGCTCCATTCTCATAGCAGGCCAGGGCCCAGGCCAAAAAAAACTACTGCTTGAAAGAAAACTTTTTACACACTCACAGCTCTGTCTCTCCTTGTCTTCTTCACTCTGCTCTGCCCTCTCCCTCCTGGCGTCATCTCCTAGTGCTTTCACTTCCTGCTCTCACTCTGCTTCCTCTTTTGGCTCACTGAACCTGCCCGAGTCCCCCAGGAGCAGTGCCCTGCCCCGCATGGGCCCTTGAAGCTCTCTCTTGAGGGTCTTGAGTTCTCATTCAGACCAGCTGGGCCAGCTGAGGAGGCTCCATCTGTTGTGGTGTAAACATGTCCAAGGAGCTGTCTTCTGAGGCTGCACCTGGCACATTCTTCTGGGTGGTGGAACTCTGTGCCCAGCTACCACCCTCATCCCCACGGTGGCCTGGCAGCCCTGACAACTGCCCTTCTTGCCAGCTCTCCTATGTGTTTGCAGCACCCCACCATGCTGAGTGCAGTCAGGTTAGGTGAGGATGGACAACTCAAAGAGAACCCACGTGAGCTGGCAGCAGGAGCGCCTGGCCTGGGCAGGGAGTACTACTCCTTAGCCACTGGCCACCAGGTCCAGAACCCTCAGAGGGGCGAGGTCTGTGGACCAGGACTGGTGGCTCAGGGGTCCTTCAGAGGCTTTGATCAGTGGAGACTCCTGGCATGGGAAGGTCTAGAGTTTGCCCAGGAGGACCAGGCTGAATCCTGGAAGGCCACGCCAACTGGCAGCATTTCAGAGAGCTCAGGGTTTTCTTGTTCCTTTTCCTTTTTCTCTTGCCTCTAGAAAAGCAGGAGTGTATAGTCCATTGCTTATAGGAAGATGGAGAGAACAGACATAATCATCCACGACTCAGCCAAAGTGTCTTAGGCTCAGAAAGACGAGGTGCAGGCCGGGAGGTGTCAGGCACTCTCTCTACCACTTTCATCTCTGGGCTCTGGACCTGGACCAGGCAGGCATCACCCCTTTGGTTTTCCACCAACGGGTGACTTCATGCTGCAGCTCTGGGCACAGAGGTGGGCATCCTGTAGGGTACTTGAGGGAGGAGACCTGCCAGGCCCTGACCGTGGGCTCCTTCCTGCCCTCAGATGCCGGTGACATGATCGAGATGCAGGGCTTTGGGCCCAGCCTGCCAGCCTGGCACCTGGAGCCCCTGTGCAACCAGGGCTCCTCCTGCCTTTCCTGTTCCACCAGCAGCTCTCCATACGCAACCCCCTGCCACTGCAGCTGTGTCCCCGACCGGTGAGTGGGCGTGTGTCCATCTGTCCTTTGGGGCCATGTCACTTTCTGACAGGGTGTCTCCAGTTGGACACATTTGGGTTTGAATTTCACTTTTGCTACCCATGTGACTTGGGCAAGTTGCTGAGTCTCCATGAGCCTTTACATTTCGAGCCTCAGTTTCCTCATCTGTAAAATGGGAATAATACTTCCTGCTTCGTAAGGTACTTGTGAGGACTAAATGAACCCAGGTGAGTGCCCAGAGCTCTGCTTGGTGCAGAGCAGGTGCTCAGTACCTGGAGCTCCCCTTCCCAAGGTGGACGTGGATCCTGCCATCAGGCTGACATCTGAGGACACTCAGCAGGTATCTGGGCATCTGCCACATGCCAGGAATGGTGTGTGAATGGCATTTGTGTGAGGGTCATGTGCTCATACAGTGCTTTTGCCAGCTGCTCTTTTTTCATTTTTATTTATTTTTTGCTTTTTAGGGCTGCACCTTGGCATATGGAGGATCCCATGCTAGGGGTCAAATCAGAGCTACAACTGCCAGCCTACGCCACAGCCACAGCAACGCCAGATCCTTAACCCACTGAATGAGGCCAAGGATTGAACCTGCAACCCCATGGTTACTAGTTGGATTTGTTTCCGTCACGCCACAACGGGAAATCCCCCAGCTGCTCTTCAACCTGTTACTCCTGATGATGCTCAGACGATTCTATTTTTACATGAGGAAACCAAGCAAGATTCACTAACATGAAATTAGCTGCCCAAGGTCCCCTTGGGTGGTTGGGGGTCAGGCTGGGCCCCCCCCCCGCCCCAGCAGCTCTACAGGGGGTGGCTGGTGGGGACATCAAGCTCCTGGGACCCAGCGCTTGATGTGCTGCTGGGCTGTAGGCTCCTGCACCACCCAGGTACCTCACCTGCACCCTGAGCCACAACGTCCTTCCCTCTCATCCTCCTCCCCCTGAGGAGCAGCCTCTGAGACAGGTTGATCCCACAGGTTGCCCCTCAGGCTGCTGTGTGAGAGCATGAAGAGGCAGATCGTGTCCCGGGCCTTCTATGGCTGTGAGTGTAGGGTGGGGTGGGACCACAAGGGGTGGGGGCAGGGGGAAACACTGGGTCATAGGGTCACGGCCTCCTGGCTCCCCTCGCTCCCCCCCCACAGGGCTGGCATACTGCCGCCACCTGTCCACGGTGCGGACCCACCTGTCAGCGCTGGTACATCACAACATCATCCCGCCCGCCCGGCCCCCAGGGGCCTCAGGGGGCCTCACCAAGGATGTTTGGAGCAAGTATCAAAAGGACGAAAAGGTGCACCCTCTGGGGTGCCAGGGCCCGAGGATGGGTCGAGGGCCCGGGGGGCAGCAGTGAGAGCAGACCACCTTCCTCTGGGAGTAGCTTTCAGAGACCAAATGGGTGTCTGGTAGAACGTGGTACAGGTTGGAGGTGACAGGCCAGGACTGATGGCCTTGGAGGGCCCGGGTCACGGTAGGGTCTCAGACAACTAGGTTTCCATGAGGAGGGGACTGGACGGGGAGTCCATTCTGCTTCTGCATTAGTCCACAGCCTTGGGCACATCTCTGTGGCTCTGGGCTCCTTGCTGCCGTGGAAGGAAGCAGGGTTGAAGGTTTCATCTCTAGTCTGGGGGCAGGGAGGGTGTGGCAGCCCTGGAGCTGGGTTTGCCTGGGCTTCAGCAGGGTGACAGCACACATCCCTGTGCCAGCCCCAACTCTCCAGAGGATGGGGTCGCCCAGCTGGGCTGCAGTGACCGCAGGGGCTGCATAGTCTTTACTCCCTGGGTCCCTCAGAACTACAAGGAGCTGGAGCTGCTGCGGCAAGTTTACTATGGAGGCGTGGAGCATGAGATTCGCAAGGACGTCTGGCCCTTTCTGCTTGGCCACTACAAGTTTGGCATGAGCAAGAAGGAGATGGAGCAGGTGAGGGGAGCCTGTTCCTATGGGGCAGGGAGATGGGGAGCCAGGCCACAGGAACCCAGGGAGGGGCCCTTGGAACCCTCAGTCCCTTCCAGCTAGAAACAGGGCAGAGGAAGATGTTAGCAGAGAGTCCCTACTGTTCTCACCCCTAGGCCTGACCCTCGTCTCCAGCTGTCCCAGGAGGACAGTGCAGAGGAGGACCTGGTGGACCCTCCCACCATGGTCACACTGTGGTCTGAGTACAGGTGGACACAGTGGTGGCAGCGAGGTACCAGCAGGTGTTGGCGGAGTGGAAGGCCTGCGAGGTGGTGGTGAGGCAACGGGAGCGGGAGGCTCACCCAGCCACACTCACCAAGTTCTCCTCGGGCAGCAGCATTGACAGCCATGTTCAGCGCCTCGTCCACCGAGATTCCACCATCAGCAATGACGTGAGCCCAATGGGACCTGGGGGCTGGGGACGGGGCCACCAGCACTGCAGGCCTGCCTGCTCGTGCTCACTGGCAGTGGAGCCCTGGAGAAGGACTTAATATGTCTGTACCTCGTTTTCCTCCACTGAAAAATGGCATGAGGGTCCCCTGCTGCCCACTTCTTTGGGTGTTGCAGGAATAAAATGACATGGCGCACTTCTGTTCTGTTTTAATGGACTAGCAGAGGATGGTGGATTTGTGGGGAATTAAAGAGGGACCTCGAGGACTAGGAATGGACCTCCCTGGGTTCTAGTCCCAGGTTCACTCGTGGCAGGATGAGTCACTTCTTTTCCTGTCTCTGGGCCTCAGTGCCCTCTCTCAGCTCTACTTAACTCTAATGGTAAGGCTTCCCTGAGAGCTGTTGGCTAGAGACCAGGGGAGCACGTAGAGCAGTCCCGTTGTGTCTCTTGGCAAGACCCCCCTTCCCACTGGTGTTTCCATCACGTTACAGTGTTGACTCTGCAGAGCCAGTTCAGAGGCTGTGTTCAAAGGCATCACCTCTGCCTTTTAGGTGAACATTGAGTCCCCAGCTGTGGCTGCTGGGCCCCATCAAAGCTGTTAAGTTTCTGTTTTCAGGACATACTTTTTTTTTTTTTTTTAGTTTTTGTCTTTTTAAGGCTGCACCTGCGGAATATGGAGGTTCCCAGGCTAGGGGTCTAATCAGAGCTGTAGCTGCCAGCCTACACCACAGCTCACGGTAACGCTGGATCCTTAACCCACTGAGTGAGGCCAGGGATCAAACCTGCAACCTCATGGTTCCTAATCAGATTCATTGCTGCTGTGCCACAATGGGAATTCCTGTGTTATTTTTTTTCTTTTTATTGCCTCTTTAGATAGTATTTATTCTTGTTCCTTAACACCTTACTAATATTAGCAGAAAACTCAAATTGGAGCAAGACTTAAAGAAATATAACTACCAAAGCATACTCTCCATGGGCTGTGTCCTTAATCTCCTGTTTGGGAACATACTTTCTTTCTCCCTGGTTTTGGGTTTTGTAAACACTTGAACCCGTCCCAGTGCCCCAACTACTTAGCTTGTGGACACAAGTAGCCTTTCTCACTGGCACTATTATGAGGCTCTGGATTGCCTCAGAATCATGGTCTTACCGGATACTAACAGCACTTCATGTTTCTTGCTGGAAGTGAAAATGCTTTATTATTATTATTTTTTTTTGTCTTTTTGCTATTTCTTGGGCCGCTCCTGCGGCATATGGAGGTTCCCAGGCTAGGGGTCGAATCGGAGCTGTAGCCACCAGCCTACGCCAGACCCACAGCAACTCAGGATCCGAGCCGCGTCTGCCACCTATACCACAGCTCACGGCAACGCCGGACCCTTAACCCACTGAGCAAGGGCAGGGACCAAACCTTCAACCTCATGGTTCCTAGTTGGATTCGTTAACCACTGCGCCACGACGGGAACTCCTGAAAATGCTTTTTTAGCATCCCTTCCCTACATAGTCCAAATAGAAAAACAAAACTGTCTGTATATGTCTCTTCTTTTCCCTGTGGTAGTGTGGACTATTTCTAATGAGTAGAATATGTTTCTTTTCACTTCTCACCTCTCCTCAGCCTGTCTGCAGCTAATATAACAGATTAGGTACTTGCTAGAGAGGTTTCCTGCCTTGTTTTACTGAACATTCAGTACTGAAAATAAGAACTTACTTTTCCTGACACCTCCAGCCTGCTGTGCCCCTAGGCGGCCCCAGAGGCCACACCAAGACACTATGGAAGCTCTTCTGACCCGAGACAGCCTCATGACTTCTGTTTGTAGAGTGACCCTTAATCCCACTGACCATCGAGTGTCCAGGTCTCTGGTTTCCCCTGTTCCCTGCAGCAGCCGCAGAAGCACTTACACTTTTTCTCACAGTGTGAGACCAGGTGGGGCTGGAGGCCTTGGGGTGGGAGTGGGGGTGTGAGGAGAATTTCCACCCCTCTCAGTTCCGACCCTGGCAGGAGATGCCGAGCTGAGGGACGGTGTGAGCCCCCCCCCCAATCTATTCCCTCCCACCAGGTGTTCGTCTCTGTGGATGACCTGGAGCCCCCAAGGCCCCCAGGCCCAGAAGATCCCAGACCAGAGCCCGAGCAGGGGGCAGGGGCTGGGCCCACGGGCACCGCCATGGTGGAGCAGCAGTCAGTGGAGTTCGACTCTCCAGACTCAGGACTGCCTTCCTCCCGCAATTACTCTGTGGCCTCGGGCATCCAGTCAAGCATAGATGAGGGACAGGGCCTGGGCTTTGAGGAGGAGGACGGCAGCCTGGAGGAAGGCTCTGACGGCCCGGTCCCTGCAGCCCAGGTGTTCTCCGAGCCCCAAGATCCCAGCCGGGAGAAGGCCTCGCGGGCTGGAGAGCTGGAGGCAGGGGAGGAGCTTGCAGCCGTGTGCGCTGCCGCCTACACTGTATGTGGACGTTCCCGGGCACTGCTCTAGCAGCCCCAGGGGCTGGGGACAGGGACTGGTGGGCTGGGGGTGGAGGAGCCCTGACTGTCCTGGAGGGGGCCACTGAGCCCATCTCTCAGCATCCCCAGAGAACTGTCCTAAGTCCCTTGGTTCCTTGCCTTTGCTGCTTTCCTTTATTTCGGCATCATCTCCAGCCCCCAGTTCACCTAAGGGCCCTCCACTCTTCCAGATAGAATTACTGGACACCGTGGCCTTAAATCTGCACCGCATAGACAAGGATGTGCAGCGATGTGACCGCAACTACTGGTACTTCACCCCCCCCAACCTCGAGAGGCTCAGAGACATCATGTGCAGGTGCTACTAGAGGGCTGGGCTTGGTGGGAGGTGGGGACCCTGCTCTGAAAGGTTAGGCCTGGCAGCGCCCTGCTCCCCTGCTCTGCCCGACTCACACTCAGCTCCCGTGGTCCACCGTGTCCCCCACCCCACCTCTCGTCATTTTCAAGGTCTCTCGGAGCCCAGCTTCAGCCATGTGTCTCTGGGAAGCCTTAGCCGATGCCCTACCCCTGCACCCCAGGTGTTGACAACCTGTCCGGTCTTTATTCCTGAGCCCCAGAGGGCAGCTATGGGTCATTCACCGTTGTGCTCCAGTGCTTCGGGGTTGCAGGAAGGCTGAGCTCTGGGTGGCAGGCTGCTCCGGGGCCATCTGCCCAGGAGTCCCCGAGGGGAGGGGGCATGGTGCCCAGCCATAGTGACCCTCTCCAGCATTTCAGCTACGTGTGGGAGCACTTGGACGTGGGCTATGTACAGGGAATGTGTGACCTGCTGGCGCCTCTCCTGGTCATCCTCGACAATGGTGAGGAGGTGGGGGAGTGGTCCCTGAACGGTGTTGGAATGGGGCTGACCCAAGCTGGAGAAAGGAAACAGAAATGAGACCACATGGTCTGCGTGGGTGGGGATGTCGGGCAGCCCTGTCTGCTGTGGAGTGAGGCCTTGGGGTCTCCTGCCCTGCCGGGCTCACGCCCACCTCCCCACAGACCAGCTGGCCTACAGCTGTTTCAGCCACCTCATGAAGAGGATGAGCCAGAACTTCCCCAACGGGGGCGCCATGGATGCCCACTTTGCCAACATGCGCTCCCTCATCCAGGTGAGATCGGCAGTAGCCAGGGGCACTTGACTGGGCATCACTGGGCTTTCTCAGTGTCCATAGGGAGGCTGGGGAGCACTCTCAAAATTTTTTACATCTAAGCTTAATTTCTGTCATTTAAAAAAAAAAATCACTTTCAACTTTACAAACCAAGGAGTGTCAGTGTGTGAATGCTTATGCTCATAAAAGTTCTGGCGAGTGGTGTGGTTATGACAAAATCACCCAGAAAATGGCATCATTCCAAGGAGTACATCCCAGAGAGACAGCTGAGGCCACGGCATGCAGCCTCCACCCCAGGAGACAGGACGGGCTGGAGCAGTTGCCAGAGAGCCTGGGAGACACAGAGGAGGGGCTTTGGGGGGGTGGCAGGCAGCCAGGAGAGGCAGCACCAATTCAGTCTGGCTCCCTCTTCTCCACTCACACCAGATCCTGGACTCAGAGCTGTTTGAACTGATGCATCAGAATGGAGACTATACCCATTTCTACTTCTGTTACCGCTGGTTCCTGCTGGATTTTAAGAGAGGTGAGAGGTGGGCTGGGGTCACAGGCAGTGAGCCATTTCTCTTCCCCAGAGTCAGTGGTTCTCCACCCACATTGCACTTTAGAATCCCCTGGGGAGCCCTGGGCCCCGCCCAGCCCGACTCACTGTGGTGGTTTTATGAGCTCCTCGGTGAATCAGTCCACGGTGCAGCCACAGTTGAAAATCACCCAAAGGCAGTGGTTTGCAGAACTGTTTTCAAACCACATCTTCCCAAGCACCAAGGCTTACAAAAGCAGAGCTGCTCTCGTGTGTAGAGGCCAGTGTGTGGGAACTACCAAGGAGGAGGGTTGGCCCAGAACTGTTCCCTGGGACCTGTGGTGCAGAGAATCCTAGGACTCTGGCCCCTGGAGCTCTGTCCCAGTGGAAGGCTCCCTCCAGAGCCCCATGGGCAGGCAGGCCCAGCCTCGGCTCCTTGCTGTTCCCAGAGCTGCCCTATGAGGACGTGTTTGCTGTGTGGGAGGTGATCTGGGCGGCCAGGCACATCTCTTCGGAGCACTTTGTCCTGTTCATCGCCCTGGCCCTGGTGGAGGCCTACCGCGAGATCATCCGCGACAACAACATGGACTTCACCGACATCATCAAGTTCTTCAACGGTAGGAGCTGCTCGGCTGTGCTGGCTGCCCCAGGAGTGTGGGGCCTGCACTGGGAAGGAGGGGCTTTCAGGGACATCAGCGCCTCTCTCCCTTAAGCCAGTGTCACGAGTCCAGGTGGAAGTGGGCGGGGTGGGCAGCCCCAGAGCTCCTGCTCCAGCATCCCCTCAGATACCCGTGTTTCCCCCAGAGCGGGCCGAGCATCACGACGCCCAGGAGATACTGCGGATCGCCAGGGACCTCGTCCACAAGGTGCAGATGCTCATAGAGAACAAGTGAGGGCTCTGTGGCCAGGAAGCAACAGCCCACCAGAGCCTGGCCTCCGGGCCCCGCAGGGGAGGTGTAGGGGCGGCACAGCCAAGATTGCCCCTCACCCCCAGCCAACCCCACCTGCCCAACTGTGTTCTTAACAAAGTGCTTGTGAGCCTGGGATCTGACTCCGGGCAGTGCTGGCCCTGCAGGGTGAGTCAGGGGCCAGGATGGGAGGGGGGGTCATCCTTAGGGAGTGGCCACCTTAGGGGACACTTATTCTGCTCCCCTCAAACACTTGGGGCTAGCCCCCTGCCACCGGCAGGCTCAGCCCGGACAGCTCCCTGTGGCCTTTCCTGGGGCCCTGTAGAGTTGGGAGGCCTGACCGGGGTGGGTCAAGGGGACTCTGTGCTGTGTCTCTTCTGAGTGTCCCCCCACAGGCCCAGGGCAGGTGCATGCATCAGCCCGATGGGGCAGCCAAAATGGCTGCCAGCTTGGGTGTGGGTCCTGGGTGCACGAGACGTGGGCTGTGTCCTAGACCCTCCCCCGAGACTGTGGGGAAAGCCTGACAACAAGGGCCCTGGGTGGGAGCCCCCCACTTCAGCAGCACTGCCACTGCCTTGGGCCACTTGAGGCGACCCCATGCATTCCCCCAGCCTGTACAGTACCACCCACATGTATCTGTACAGTCTCACCCTCACCACCCTGCTCTTGCTTTGTGCATCAGACGCATCCCTAGAAACCACATGTAAAAGATGCTTTGCCAGCTGAATTACCTGGAATGTAGTGGGAGCATTTGCTGTCCAGGGGTATCCCCGGTCATCTCTTCAGGGAGGCAGTCCTATCTGGGCCTCCTCTCAGGGACGGGCTCCAGAGCTTGGGGCAGCCCATCGCCTACCCCAGGCATCTGCCGAGTCTCTGAGGTGGAGGGGAGGGGTTGGATCTCCCCGGCTTGTCCCTGGTGAGAAGCAAGGCTAGGTTTTCTTCCACATGCTTCAGAATGCCGAGGATGCTAGGGACCCAGAAACGCCCTTGGAGGAGCCTCACTCGTGGAGGTGCTAGGCCTAGTCACTCAGCTTGCTCTGTCACCCCCTCTTGCCATCCTGTCAACACACACAGGAAGGGCCTTACTCTGGGGCCAGGAGGCAGTCACTAAGGTATGGAGACATCCTGTGTTTGAGAAACATGAGAGAGGGCCCAGCAGCTCCTCTGCATCCAGCACAGTCCCCCCAGCCCCGCCCCGCCCCGCCCCAGGCACTGCACGGCCTGTTTGGGGGCCAGTCGCCTCATTGCTCACCTATTGTCCACGAGTCCTTGGCCTCCACCAAGCATGGTGGCTGTTGTGCGCCTGCCTTAGTGACTCAGTGGTTTTGTGAGGAGCAGAGTGTGTATGTTTTTTGGCTCGAAAACTATACTCTTCAGTGTAACAGACCAATAAACACAGAATTTGGCAATGCTTGAGCCTCTGGGGGCTGTTTGTGGGCTAGAACTGGACTCTGTGTATTGGGGAATTCTGTAAGCTCCCTACAATTACCCCTACAATTGAATGGTAATTGTAGGGACAGGCTGGTGGGAAAAAAAGAACCAAAGTTTCCAGGCGAGTGGGACCTTGGCTGTGGACTGGCTGAGGGTGACAGCCAGACCGCAAATACTCAGAGAGCCCTGCAAGGACCTTGCCCCAGAGCCAGCAGTCCTAGCTCAGACTGACCAGTGGCCTCTCCAGCCTCTGGACATGTGTAGGTCCCTGCCCCTTTCCCAGCTTTCCTGTCCTGAACAGCTAGTGACAAGATGGAGCTTGACTAGGAGTCTGGAAGACCTCTCGGCCCCTCTAACCAGTGGGGAAGGCCCCTGCCCACTGAGCACCGAGATGCTTGCTTCAGGCTGCAGTCGGGGTCGGGGTAGTGTCAGGAGGGATCAAGCTCACTGAGGCCTGGAAAGACCTGGACTGAAATAGCAGGTTCCCACCTGCCTTCTCCCACCTCAGAGGACCACTGCCCCATCATTCTAGTTGCAGGTAGAGGGTCCAGTCACCAGCAGGTGGTCTGGTGTAGCTTTCTAGGCATTAGGGCCTGTTGTCAACCCACTAAGAGCTGCCCAAGCGAGGAAACCAGTTGACATCAGAAACCCTGGGGCCAGGGGACCTTTAGGCCTCTCAAGGGAACCCTTCCCCATCCCCTAGCTGATCCTGTAGCCTGGAGCAATCATAATTCCCTCTGCCGTAACATCCGCTCAAGATAAAAACTTCCCCAAGATGGGTACAGAGGGAACACAACATAATAAAAGCTATCTATGACAGACCCACAGCCAAAAAACGTAATATTCAACAGGGAAAAGCTGAAAGCCTTCCTGCTAAAATCTGGCCAAGACAAGGATGCCCACTCTCACCAATTCCATTCCAATAGTAAGTTCAAGCTATAGCAATCAGAGAAGAAAAAAAGTTATCCGGATTGGAAAGAAAGAAGTAAAACTGTCATTACATGCAGATGACGTTACTATATATATATATATATATATGTATATATATATATATAAAAAACCCTAAAGACCACACAAAAACTACTAAAACTGAAATCAGCAACGTAGCAGGATGCAAGATTAACATATAGAAATCTGTTGCATTTCTTTTTGCTCACAATGAAATAGCAGAAAAGGAAAGTAAAACAATCCCTTTTAAAATCGCATCCAAAAAACTCTTAGGAATAAACCTGACCAGAGGTGAAAGACTTACACACTGAGAACTATAAAACACTGATAAAGGAAACTGAAGATGATTCGGAAAAATGGAAAGATAGCCCAATGCTCTTAGATTGGAAGAATTAATATCGTTCAAACGGCTACACTACCCAAAGTAATCTACAGATTTAATGTGATTGCTATCAAGTTACCCCATGACATTTTTTACAGAACTGGAATAATCCTAAAATTTACATGGAAGCCATGAAAGACCCAGAACTGCCAAAACACTCCTGAATAAAAAGAACAAAGCTGGAGACATAACCCAGACTTTAGACAATACTAAAAAGCTGCAGTAATCAAAACATGGTATTAGCACAAAAACAGACATGGATCAATGGGACAGAACAGAAAGCCCAGAAGTGAACCCACACACCTACAGTCAATTAATCTTCAACCAAGGAGGCAAGAATATACAATAGAGAAAGTCTCTTCAGAAACTGGTATTGGGAGGTTCCTGTCATGGTGCAGCAGAAATGGATCCAACTAGGAACCATGAGGTTGCAGGTTTGATCCCTGGCCTCACTCAGTGGATTAAGTAAGGATCCGGCGTTGCCGTGAGCTGTGGTGTAGTTCACAGACATGGCTCGGATCCCACATTGTTGTGGCTCTGGCGTAGGCCGGTGGCTACAGCTCCCATTAGATAGACCCCTAGCCTGAGAACCTCCATATGCTGTGGGTATGGCCCTAAAAGGACAAAAGACAAAAAAAAAAAAAAGAAAAGTGGTGTTGGAAGAGGTGAGTAGTTGCATGTAAATCAGTGAAGTTAGAGCATAACCATCAAACCATACACAAAAACTCAAAATGGCTTAAAGACAAATATAAAACATGAAACCATAAAATCTCCTAGAAGAGAACAAAGGCAAAATATACTTTAACAAGAATACAAATGTTTTGTTAGGGCAGTCTCCCAAGGCAATAGATACAAAAGCAAAAAAAAAGTGGGACCTAATCAAATCTACAAGCTTTTGTATAGCAAAGCACACCATAAACAAAATGAAAAAACAACCTACAGACTGGGAGAAAGTATTTGCAAATGATGCGACTGACAAGGACCTAATTTCCAAAACATACAAACAGTTCATACCAAAAAACCCAAACAACACAATCGAAAAGTATGCGGAAGACCTAAAGAGACATTTCTCTAAAGAAGACTTAGGCAAGTTCCCGTTGTGGCACAGTGGAAACAAATCCGACTAGGAAAGGTGGCGGGTTTGATCCCTGGCCTCCCTCAGTGGGTTAAGGATCCGGCATTGCCGTGAGCTGTGGTGTAGGTCGCAGATGCGGCTCGGGTCTGGCGTGGCTGTGGTGTAGGCCGGCCCACAGCTGTTTCTCCGATTAGACCCCTAGCCTGGGAACCTCCGCATGCCGTGAGTGCGGCCCTAAAAAGCACACACACAAAAAGAAGACATACAGATGGCCAACTGACACATGAAAAGATGTTCATCATCGCTAATTAGAGAAATGCAAATCAACCACAATGAGCTATCACCTCACATCAGAATGGCCATCATTAAAAAGTCTACAAATAGGAGTTCCTGTGGTGGCTCAGTGATAACAAACCTGACTAGTATCCATGAGGTCGTGGGTTTGATCCCTGGCCTTGCTCAGTGGGTTGAGGATCTGGTGTTGCCATGAGCTGCAGTGTAAGTCGCAGATGCAGCTTGGATCTGGCGTTGCTGTAGCTGTGCTGTAGGCTAGCAGCTGCAGCTCCAATTCAGTTCCCTGCCTGGGAAGTGCCACATGCTGTGGGTGTGAGTGCAGCCCTAAAAAGACAAAAAAAAAAAAAAAAGTTTACAAATAGCAAATTCTGGACAGGATATGGTGAAAAGGGAGCCCTGCTACACTGTTGGTGGGAATGTAAATTTGTGTAGCCACTATGAAAAACAATATAGAGGAGTTCCCGTCGTGGCGCAGTGGTTAATGAATCCAACTAGGAACCATGAGGTTGCAGGTCCGATCCCTGGCCTTGCTCAGTGGGTTAAGGATCTGGCGTTGCTGTGAGCTGTGGTGTAGGTCACAGACGCGGCTTGGGTCCCGCATTGCTGTGGTTCTGGCGCAGGCCAGCGGCTACAGCTCCGATTCGACCCCCAGCCTGGGAACCCATGCCCAAGAAAAGGCAAAAAGACCAAAAAACCCCAAAACAATATAGAGTTTCAGTATCCTTTAAAAAAAAACAAAAAATGAAAAACTGAGTTGCCATATTACCCAGCACTCCCACTCCTGGGTTTGTTTTGTTTTTTTTTTGGTTTTTTTCTAAGGCCGCACCTGCAGCATATGGAGGTTCCCAGGCTAGGGGTCTAATCAGAGCTGTAGCTGCTGGCCGATGCCAGAGCCACAGCAATGAGGGATCCAAGCCACGTCTGTGACCCACACCACAGCTCACGGCAACACCAGATCCTTAACCCACTGAAAGAGGCCAGGGGTTGAACCCGCAACCTCATGGTTCCTAGCTGGATTCATTAACCACTGAACCACGACAGGAACTCCCCACTCCTGGGCTCTTATTCGAAAAGCTACATGCACCCCAACGTTCCTAGCAATTCATAGCACTATTTACAATAGCTAAGACGTGGAAACAAACTAAATGACAGATGAATGAAGAAGACATGGTACACATATACAATGGAATACTGTGCAGTTATAAACATATTTACAAAACAGAAACAGATTCACAGAGAAAACAAACTCATGGCTACCAATGGGGAAGAGTGAGGGAGGGATAAATTAGATAAATCCTGTATTTGGGATTAGCAGATACAAACTTCTATATATAAAATAGATAAACAATAAGGTCTTACTGTATAGCATAGAGAACTTACATTCAATATCCTGTAACCATAATGGAAAATAATGAGAAAGTATATATATCTGAATCACCTGCCGTACATCAGAAAATAACACATTGTAAATAAACTCTACTTAAGCTTTTAAAAAAGGGAGTTCCCATCGTGGCGCAGCAGAAACGAATCTGACTAGGAACCATGAGGTTGGGGGTTTGATCCCTGGCCTCAATCAGTGGGTTAAGGATCCGGAGTTGCTGTGAGCTGTGGTGTAGGTCACAGACGCAGCTCGGATCTGGCATTGCTGTGGCTGTGGTGTAGGCCGGCAGCTGCAGCTCCGATTTGACCCCTAGCCTGGGAACCTCCATATGCTACGGGTGCAGCCCTAAAAAGACAAAAAAATAAAGAAAAAAATTAAAAAAAAAAGTTTCTCTCTGTGACTCTTCCTGAAAGTTCACCAAAGGCCCCTGGTTAAACTAGCCTGGAAGTGGCTGGTTCTGCACACGTTCCCACCCCTTCTCTGCTCCACCCAGAAGTGCTGGCACTTCCAGGCCCTTGGCTGGGCTTCTAGGGCCAAAAGGAATCCCACAGCCAAAATGCTGGGTCTGCCAAGGGCTGTATGTGGATGGTAGCAGGAAGAACCAGTAGGATGCTATAAGCACCATCTCAGGGGACCCCCAACCCACGAAGTAAACCTTCCTCTTTTAAAAAAAGAGCAGGAATATTCCTCAGGTGTTTTGTTTTCTGTGACCCTGACCACAGGCCCCTCTTGCAGGTTCTAGCGGAGTCAGGGGTAGGACTATCATTTGTGTGCAGCGAGGGGAGTTTCTGTCCACCCTTAAGATGTGGTGGTAGCCCTTAGGCAATACCAAGTCATCACTGCCAGGGGCGTTCTTCCTCTTTGTCTCCAGGACTGCACACACTGAGGAAATGTTAACCCTAACCGCCTTCTCCAAATTGGAAGGAAACGCTTGCTTCCTGGAGCCACCAGCAGAGGGAGCCAGAAGCTCACAGATGAGAGGAGCGGGCACCACTGCGGGTTCTGGGGAGGAGCACTGAGCAAGGTCTTCTTCCGAGGAACCTGGCGGTATTGACAGGCCATGACTCCCTTCTCTGGGGATGACAAACCCCACCCCACCCCCAGGAAGAGAAGCGGAGTCAGTTTCCCTGGCTACAGCTGGGAGTGGGGCTGGCGTCTGGGAGTTAGAGAAGCATCCAGGCTGGTCTAGAGCTCAGCCCAGCTAACTGCCAGACTTCACTCCCTTACCTCCCCACCTATCCGCCTGCTAAGTGGCTGGTTTCCCCTAAACTGGGGAGAAAAGAGGTTACTATAGGGTCAAAGGCCTTCCAGGCCCAGTCTACTAGACCAGAGTTCTTTGACCCCTGACCCCTAACTTCTTCCTCCTCTTGTTCCTTCCCCCGAAAGGACAGCCTTATGGACTCCTCAGACGACCTAACTACAACCCCAGAAAGGTCTCCCCTCTCAGGGAACCCCTGGCCCTTCTGTACACAGATCTTGCAGCTTTCCCACTGGAACTTTCTGGAGTTCAGGATGCTCAACTCCAGGGCAAGGTGGCATGTGCCTGGGGACAGCTCTGCACCAGCTGAGATGGGACGGCAGCTCCACAGGGTCCCAGGCTGGCCCTGTGACCTTAACAAGTCACTCACCCACCTTGAACCTGTTTTCTTATCTGCTAGTTCTTGGTCTATTTACTTCACCAAGCTGTTAAAAGACGAAACAAGATAGCGTTTATAAAAATCGTTTGAGGAAGTATAAAGCATTGCGTAAATGTGAGGAAACCCAGAACCGCAGTTCTCAGAGCTCAGAGGCCTGAGCCTTGGGATCAGAATGGGAAGATCCCTCCTCTTCTCTCTAAAAGCAGCCATCCTGAAAGCTGCCTGAAGACCGTGCCCCCAACTCCTCAACAGGGAGAGGATACCACACTGCTTCTTGCTGGAGGGTCTTTCCCTAAAGGTCTCTCCTCCTCTTGCAACAAAATGACCCAGATGCTGCAGATGGCAGCTCCATCTTGGGTTTCAGTGCAGGTTTATTTCAATTTTATATTTTATTCCAGGCAAGTGCTTATTACATGGAGAGTATTCATGTCTCAATACCTAAAGTCTTGGAGCATGAACAGCCACTAGAATACAGTTCAATAGTAAAAATACAATATGTACAAAATTAGGGTTTTTGTAGTTTTGTTTTTTTTTTCCCACACAGCAGATGTATCCAAACACATAAAAATCTCTACAGTCTGGGGTCACTACAATTTATATTTCAGGAAACGGAGACACAGTGACCGAGTCCTCACTGTAAACAAGGGCCACCTCTTTGGGGGAGCGGGGGTGGGACCCTGGGATGGGGGGAGAAGCAGCTGTTCCTGGAGAGAGCAGGGGGTATGGTGACCCCCTAATTCCCCTTCAGGAATCCCCTGCCCTTCTTTGGCCCCCTCAAGGAACCAACCTCCCCCTCTCCCCGAGGTAAAGACTCCCAGCCAGTGAGCCACTCTGAACATCCAAAAGTAAAACACGCATGAGAGGTAAGATGTGTGTGTGTGTGTGTGTCTGTGTGTGCGCACACGCACGTCCCCCAGGCTGGAAGGGCTAGGGAGGGGAGGGGCAGGCGGTCCCACGGGGCGAGGACAGATGTGGTCCTGACAGCTCTCAGAGGGGAGATGCCCAAGGAAGGGCTGGGCGGGCTGCCCTCTCGGGCACACAGCATCACAGCGTTCACAAATGACAACAAAAACAATAGCAACAACACCCTTTGTCACCAATCTGGACATAGTCATTCGGCACTAGATTCTGAGGTCCCCACTGCTGCAGTGGGGGCGGGGAGGGGCAGGGGCAGCGGGCGGATGAGGTATCTGTGCAGGCCCGAGGGGTGACTGGCTAACAGGACAGTTTCAACTCTGGAACGGACTCAGGTCGCAAGGTGAGCAGAGCCGAGAGGAGGGTGGGCTTGCCAGTGCTTCTTTGTTCCGGGGGCCAAGCCTGCCCTGTCTCCCTCTGCTCTTTCCAACACAACATAACCACACTGGCAAGAGGAAAACCAGCCTGCCCCACGACGGGGCGGTAGTGGTGGTGGCTGCAGCGCAGGAAGGTGGCAAGCTTGTGAGGTGGGAACTGCACCGCGGGGGGCGTACAGGACCCCCTCCTAGAAACCGTGAAGGTGTCCATTGGCCTTCCCTTTCCCCACATGGGGAAACAAGAGAACAGTCCCCAGGACCAAGCAGGAACTGAAAGGGAGTTCGTAGGCGGCTCCTCTATTCAAGACCTTCGCCAGCCACCTCCGTGTCCCACAGGACACCCCCCCCCCCCAGCCCCCAGCCCGTCCATGCAAACTTCACAGGTAGGAACACTGGCTTCCCTCTCCACACACACTCTGAAAGGCTGTCGGTGAGTGTGTGCCCAGGTGGGGAGCCGAGTGTGCACGTATGTGATTGAGTCTGACTGACACAAGGCCACTTGTAATAAATACCCACATAAAAAGAGAAGCCAAAGCTGTGTGCCGAGGCAGAAGCAGAAAAAGCAGCATCCCCTACACACAGGGCCCCTTGCTCTTCCCCTCTCCAAGCTCAGTCCTGCCCCGGCCCAGCTAAGGACCTTCTTCACAGGAAGGCAGTGGCACGGAGCAGCCTCCACCAGGGAGGGCACACTCAGCACAGTCCACTGGACAAAGGAGGGAGGGTGTTCAGGGAAAAGGTGCTGGAGTCGGACAAGCCGGGGCAGAAGCAGCAGTTCCTCCAGGTCTGGCCCTGCTCCCTCCCCACAGGCCCCCAGGGCCAAGCCCCCCACCCACTGATTTTTAGCATCCTGATTACCTCAACAGGGGGGCTTCAGGTTCCTGGAACCCAGACCAGACGCGGGTCGCCTCCCAGCAGCAGGAGGCATCCAGGTGTACTCAGCCCTCCAGGGTGCGCACAGCACTGAGCAGAGGCCAGGCCTCCTCTCTACCTTCTGGAAGCCAAGAAGCAAGTCCAGGGATGGGGACAGGGTCCGGAGCACCCTCCTCTCAGTCCAGACTCCCCCGCTGGAGGTCGTGGGGGGTGGGGGGGGCACGGGGAGACAGCCAGGCCCCTCCCCCCCCCCCCCCCGCCCTCCTGAAGTCAGGAGCCCAGCAGCAAGGGCGGGCTGGGGGGAACAGGAAGCTTGGCAAGGGCTTACTGTTGACACAGAATCCTCTTAACTAGTTTGTCGTAATGAGTCACAGTGACGGCACCTAGGATGGAGAACCCCAGGCTGGGGCACCCACACAAGCCATATCCTAGGATTTGTCACCTGTTCTCAGAGCAGGGGCCCTCTTAGTCTCTGGCTTTCCAGCCAAGTTGCTTCAGTTCTGCTTCCCCCCATTTCCCTCCAGAAGCCTGGGAAAAGAAGGCTGAGGCTCGGGAGGGGAGGGCCCAGGCCCTCAGCCACCTCACCAGACAGAGCAATAGCAGCAGCAGCAGCACAGGAAGGCGGCAAGGCAGGGGAAGCGGGAGAACACGACGTCCACATCGCACCGGGTTCAGGGGACGGGTGGGAGGCAGGAACGCACTGGAGCTGGCACCAGGCCAGACAGGCGGCACGTTCACCAGAGCGGCTCTCATCACTCTGTCAAGTCCTAGTGCAGCGGGGTAACCCCTGCCCTGTGCCCAGCTCCCCCCCCCACCCCCGCCGCCCCGGGTGGGGGGGCCCTCCCTCCCTCCCTTGGCTCAGAGTCTCTGCACCCCCTTCCCCTAGGAGGCCTGGGGGTGGCTATGGGTGGGGCGGGCCTGGGCCTGGCTGGAATGTGTGGAGCTGGTGGGTGGGAGAGTGGGGAGCTGGTCTCCCTCCCTGCCCCCACTGGGGGCCTCTAAGTGGCCTCATCCTCAAGCCAGCTTGAGCGTGCTGACCGGGAAGGAGGGCATGGTGACCATGGTCACAGGGTTGAGCACGGTCTGTCCCACCAGCTGGGGGTGGTGCACCACCTGGGCCCCCACGGCTGGCTTAGCCATGACAGTGGCCGGGGGCCCCAGCCCGGCCGTGCCATTCACTTGCTGGTGTGAGAGGGTGTGGGCGATGTGGCTCACCGCCACAGGCTGGCTCACCGCCACGGGCTGCGGGTACAAGGGGAGCTGGGAGCCAAGGTGGGCCACGTGGTTCAGGGTGGCAGGGTGCACGGTGATGTGGCCAATGGGGGGTGTGGCGGGTGCCAGCTGCACAGCGGGGCTGGGGGCCGAGGGGGCAATGTGGGCGATGTGCTTGCCACCCGGCCCCTGCAGAACATGGTTCACAGTCTGGATGACTGAGGCGTGGGTGGTGGCGGTATGGGCGATGACCGTGGAGCCTCCCCCAGCCGCGGCCACCAGATGGGCTGGAGCGGGCACCAGCGTCTGGGCTGGGGCAGCTGGTGGGGGAGGAGGGGCCGGCAGAGGTGTCTTCTGCTGTGGCGGCGGCTGCTGCCCAGGGAGGTGGGCAGGAGACAGGGCCACAGGCTGGGAGTGGGGGTGTGAGTGGGAAGGCAGAGGCGTGGGGGCCGTGCTGGGCGGTGGCTTCGGCAGCTCCGGGTGGGGGCGATGGCTCAGCTTAGGCGGGCCCAGGCCGGCCTGGTCCTCCTCCATATCCTCGTCTATGTTGTCCTCACCCTCTGTGGGGGGACAGGGCAACAGGGACAGGTCAGACAGGCTCGGGAGCGGGATGCTGGAGAAGCAGAGGCCCCTAGAGGTCTGGGACCACTACGGGGCTGGACGAGGGCAACGCGGAGCAGTGGGGGGGCGGGCAGGGCTCACCGGAAGCGGTGGAGGTGGAGGCCTGGTCGTCCTCGGGCTGGCCCGTCTGCCGGAGCACGCGGTCGATCTCCAGCACGTCCATCCACTGGCTCAGCTCATGCTTGAGCTCCGCCAGCCGCTGCTGCATGGCTATCTTCTCCCGGGCCAGCCGCTCCATCTCATGCTCATATTCCTTCTCCTTCCTCTTCAGGGACTGGAGAACAGGGCAAGGAACAGCAAGACACCCTGAGCAGCGGCCACAGGGCCCACGGGACCCCCAAGATCTCCCTCAGCCACCCTCACCTCCAGATCACTGGCCCCCAGGGGCGCGTACGCAACGAGGAAGGGCCCAGGCGGACAGGGGCTGTTGGAGACCACACCCGCCTCCCAGTCCACGGCTCTGCCCTGGGAAGCCCAGCATCCGAGGGCTGCAGACGCCCAGGCGGGTGCAGATCCAGGTCAGTCCCCACCCCCACCCCCGCTTCAACTCTGTCCTGAGGGGCTTCGCTGCCTCTTGCCACCCCCACCCCTCCTTCCTGGCCGCATCTCTCTCCCTTCCGCAGAGAAGGGCAGAAAGGGTAACAGACGTCTCAGGTGGTGCTTGAGTGACACCATCCTGTCACTCACTGATGCCACAGCCACGCACCTTGAAACCCAGTCCCCAAAGATTCCCAAATAAACCTGCCTTCCTCTCCCCGTCATCATTCGCGAGAGTCAACGTCGGTGCCCTTGGAGGATGCCCGCGACCCCCATCTCATCTCCTCGACCTTCTCCGGAACAGCTGCGGGCTGTGCGCCTCATCGCGACTGCCTCGGCGCCTCCCCACACGGCTGTTCCCCGCTGCCCTCCCGACTCCCCAGGCTGCCGAGCTCCCCGCAGCCCTAGAACAGGCCCCTCCTTCCACACCTGGACCCGAGCTGCCCCTGCCAATGAGAAACAGCTCTTTGGGGAGACAGCACCACTGCCTCGGCCTGAGCACCCTTGCAGAGGCCCCAGCCTTCACCACAGGTTCCAGGCGGCTCCTCGTCCATGATGCTGAGGCCGCCCACTGCATGAAGAACGCCAGGGGGAGCTCCCCCGTCCACGGTGCCATCCCCCCTCCATTCCTCCAGGGTCACAGGCAACCTGGTGCCTCTCGGGTTGACCCTCCCACAGGTGCTGGATGCCCTGCTGCTCAGACTGTGGCAACACTCCTGTCAGAAGGGTCTTCAGTTTCCCTTCACACAATGCTTACTGGCAACTCTGAAGGGCCAGCCCTTGTCCTCTTTCTCAGCTCCATTCCTCTCTCCATCCTCTGTGACTCCCTGACTCTGGCACTTTATTACCAACTCATCTCAAACCTCACAGGCTTCCCTGTTGCCGGCTTCTCCTTGGCCTGGGCATGTCATGACCTCTGGTTCCACCAGACAACATGGACCATCCTGCTCGCTGCCCCCTGAGTCTCGTTACCTGACCTGCTCGGGAGCGTCTAGCTCCCCAGGCTTGCCCGCTGGCTCAGAGTCACATCGTCCCTGCCTCCACCGTCTCCCCGGTCCATCGCCATCCCACGGCCCCCCAGGACGTCCTCCAGCCCTTCCTGGCACCGGCATCACACCCCTGAGTATTTAATGAGACTTGTCAGGTAGTACTTCATCAGAAACTAGTTCATATGAGCCCTCAATTATTTCATGTTTTGTTTTGTTCTCCTTCCTTCCTTTGGCTTTCCTTCCCTCCATCCCTCTGTCTTTTTAGGGACACACCCGTGGCATATGGAAGTTCCCAGGCTAGGGGTTGAATCAAAGCTGCCGCTGCCAGCCTTCACCACAGCCACAGCCACGTGGGATCCAACCCAAGCCATTAGCGCACGGCAACACCGAATCCTTAACCCACTGAGTGAGGCCAGGGAATCAAACCCAAATCCTCATGGATTCTAGTGGGGTTTGTTACCACTGAGCCACAGTGGGAACTCCTCATGTTTTGTTTTCCCATCTCAACACATCCTGTTCCTGTCCCAACCTCTGAGTGACGGCAAGGGCTGTTCTATGGTTAGCTTACGTCCCTCAATGCCACGTGCGACATCTTAGCCCCAGTGGAAGGGTCTGTGAGGAGCTGAGGGTGTTAGTTCCCCCCTCTACCCTGTCTGTCCCCTTCGTCGCAGGAGAATCACAGTCACTCATTAGACTTGAGTTTTCCCCGATTCCATTTCCTTCAGGAAGTTTTACGACAGTTTTTCCTGGCTGTTCACCTGCCCTCCTGGGCACAGCAGTGTCTTCAACTCCACACACCAACTAGGCCCAACGTCCCCATGCTCCCTCCTGCAGCCCCAAACTCCATGCATTCCTGACCTCACCAGTGAGAGATGCCTCAAACCATGAAAGCCTGTGGCATGTAACCCAGACATAGCCATGGTCTGTACCGACTTGAAACTCAATAGCTTTATCCCCCTCCCTCTTTTTCTGTCTTCTTAGGGCTTAATCTGCAGCATATGGAGGTTCCCAGGCTAGGGGTCGAACCCGAGCTGTAGCTACTGACCTATACCACAGCCACAGCAATGCCAGATCTTTAACCCTCTGAGCGAGTCCAAGGATCGAACCCGTGTCCTCGTGGATACTAGTCAGGTTCGTTAACCGCTGAGCCACGATAGGAACTCCAGCTTTACCCTTTTCACACTTGTTGCTAGCCCCAAGCCACACACAGCGCCCCCTAACATCATGGCTTTGCCATTAACCTGCCTCTCCCCATATTTCTGCTAGAAAGATCCCCATTTGCAAGGGCACGCATACAGCCTCATGCACGTGCATGCACGCACACATGCACACACATCTAGTTTCTCACTTGGCTCTACCTTAAAAGGCCAGTGCTAGACATGCCATCAGATGGGGCCCCATCAATGACAGGGCCACATCAATGATGGGGCCTGGGTAGTTGCCGTTGTGGCTCAGTGGTAACAAACCTGGTATCCATGAGGATGCCGGTTCAATCCTTGGCCTTGGATCTCAGGTTGCCAAGAGCTGTGGTGTAGCCGGCAGCTGCAGCTCCAATTACAATTAGACCCCTAGCCCAGGAACTTCCATATGCTGCAGGTGTGGCCCTAAAAAGCATTTAAAAAAAAAAAAAAAAAGACAGGGCCGGTGAGTTAGCCCTCACTCAAACTTGGATGCTGGGGGCTGGAAGCACCTGTCCTAAACTCTACCTGCTAATAGAGAGGGTAAAACTTCTGGCTCAGGGAGAGAGTGTGTCAGGGGACCAAACCCCCACTTCTGATCTAGCCCAGTTCTCGGTAGCCCTAGAGCCCCATGGGAAGTTTCTCCAGGATCTAACTTTTGTCCTCATTGCTTCAATTGAAACGTATTTCCTTTCTAAGACTACCTGGATGCATGGTTTGGTATCTGCCTACTCTTCTTCCTGTTTCTGTCCATTTCACTGAGCCTTTCTTCAAATCCTTTACCAGCTCCAAGCCACTCTGGGTCTGGCTGCGGGCTACAGCCTTCCCACAGCTTCCCGCTTCAGCACACAACCAAAGCCCTCAATCTCCACACCCTACATAGAGGCCCCTCCAATATTCCCTTCCAATTCCCACCTAGTGCCTGCTGCCCCCATCCCTGCACAGCAGCCATCCTGACCATCTTTAACCTCAAAAAGTACATCCTGGTTCTTCTCTTGTGGTGCAGCAGGTTAAGGAACCAGAGTTGTCACTGTAATGGGTTGAGGTGCTGCTAGGATGTGGGTTTGATCCCTGGCCCGGGAACCTCCACATGCTCAAAAAAAGCATCCCAGAGTTCCCATTGTGGCTAAGCAGGTTAAGGACCAAACGTTGTTCTGTGAGGATGTGGGTTTGATCCCTGGCCACGTTCAGTGGGTTAAGGATCCCACATTGCTACAAGCTGCGGTGGAGGCTCAGATCCGGTGTTGCCATGGCTACGGTATAGGCCACAGCTGCAGCAATTTTACCCCTGGCTCAGGAACTTCTATATGCCGCAGGTGTGGCTGTAAAAAGAAAAAACGGGGGCGGGGAAGCATCCTGCTCCCTCCTCCTGGAGAAACTCTGGCCTGTGCTGGGTTCTCTGCCCCCCCGCCCCTTGTCTCAGTCACCCTAGCCTTCAGGTCCCAGCTCAAATGCCCCTTCCTCAGGAGCAACTTCCCTAACTCCCCAGAACCCTCTTACCCCTGTTCCTATCACATCTTTATGGCAGAGTCCTGTTTGTTTTACAATCTGTTGTAAGACCAAACCTAAAGACAGAAATCTACACTTTTTCCTTTGCTCCCTGCTTCATCCTCCCAACCAACTGTCCAAATGTATCTGAATGAATAAGTAAATGAGTGAGATTGAGGATTTATAGCAAGCCATAAGTTTCCCAGCATTTCTGCTTCCATTGCCAGCCCCAGAATCTCTCATGGACATTCTGGGTCCACCTCGTTTCCCACTTGCCCCAGGCCTATATCCCGAGTGCGCTGTTTCTGAATCTCTATTTCTGATTCACTTTCAAATCCACACATCTGGCAAGCAATGCTTCCTGCCCTAGGTATAGGAAAAACTGCGCCATTCCATCCTTCCTACTTCTCAATAGTGCCTATTAAGTTGATACTTAGAGAACCAATCCTCTTCAAATCCTCATGACGAAGATACTATTACTTCTTCCCACTTAGCATCACCGTAGTACCTTAGAAGAACCTAATATATTCCTCTGATATTCACAGAAAATGTCACAGCATTTAGACAAGGATTTGCTTCGAGGCCACATGACTTCTTATGACTGAAGAACCAGCAACTTACTTCTTATGACTGAAGAACCAGCAACTTACACCCAAGCCCAACTTCTGCAAAAACATACCAGAAAAAAGCCTCCCAAGACCCTCTGAAACCCTAGACCAAGCCCTTCTCTCGGGCGCCAGCGAAGCCCCGCCCCTCACGGAGCACGCGCGCACCCACGCGGACCCGGCTTTGCTGCGTCACTCCCTGCCGGCCGCACCCGCTCTCCGCGCGCGGAGTCCCGCCCCCTGCCCCGCTCCGCCAATCTGCACCGCCCAGCCCCGCCCCTCCCGTGCCGGGAAGCGGCCAGGAGGCGCGCCAGCCCCTCCCCATCGTCCGGAGGGCGGGCGGAAGGGCGCGTGTTCGCGGGAGCCGTCGCGAGACAGCGCCTCTGCGCGCCCACACGTCAGGCTCTGGTTACCTCAGGGCTCTGACCCCGCAGTCGAGGCCGGGGGAGGGGTAGCCCATCCGGCCGGTGACGCCGCCCAACCCCCAGGCTTCTCAAGACAGCGCCATCTCTAAGACCCGGAGTGTGCCCCCGCCCCGCGCAGCCCCAAGTCCCGCCCACTACCCAACGGCTCCGTACAGCTCGGTCTCCGCGGCAGCCGAGCGTGGCTGCTCGCCCCACCCCCACAGTCTCCTTCCCGGCACGCGGAACCCTCAGTCGGTTTCCAGGGAAACCAGAACTCGGGCCGTCATAGCAACGGTCTTATCTGGCGGGCGCTCCCCCCGCCCCATACTGCAGAGAGGAGCCAGTGCCCAAAGGCAGGGTACACACGGCTAGGAGGACCCCTTGAAAAGGGGAGGAGAATGTAATTTTGTAGGTTCGGTGACCCCAGGATCGCTGATCCTTCAGTCAGACCGCCGCATTTCCGAGGCCCAGGTTTAGCCCCCAAATCAGGTGGTGGCGCCTTCGTGCGCTCCCTGGAAGGATCCTGATCCTTCTGGGCTAAATTTGGGGGGGCGGGGTCCAGGGCGCCGCCGGGTGGAAGCAGCCACGCCCAGCCCCCCTCCCCCCACTCCCCCGAGTGACAGACTCTCAGGCCGAATTCAGTTCCTGCCCAGGCGCTGCGGGCGGGGTGGAGGCGCCAGCCGCCCCACGCCCTTCCCACCCGCGCCGGCACTAATGCGCGGCAGGCGGTTAGGCGGGGCCGGGGACTCGGCTGACACTGAGCCGCGGGGGCTGTGCCGATGGCGGGGCTCCGCGGGGCCGCCCGGCGCGGGAGGGGAGCCGAGCGCTGCCACCGCGTTCCCCCGCCCCTCCCGGGCGGGGAGCCCCGCTGACGTCAGCCGGGCCATGTGCTCGGCGCCCGCGTGGAGGCGGGCGGGGGAGCCAGCGAGGGAGCGAGGGCGGGGCCGCGGCGCAGCGGGCGGGGCGGGGAGGAAGCCGGCGCGGCGGCGGGCGCCCGCCCTGCTCTGGCCCTTGCTTCCCTCCCCCATACCTGGATGTACCGCAGGGCAGTCCGCAAAACGCTCAGATTCGACGTCTTCTTGTCGTCCACGTTGGGGATGTTGCGTTTCAGGGTCTCAAAGCATTCTTTCAGATGGGCCCTCCTGGGGAGAGGGAGTAGCGCAGGTCAGCCAGCGCCAGGGGGCCCGGGGCAGGAGGGAAGGCCCAAGGAGAGCTTGGGAACCAAGGATGGGACTGTCCCGGTAACTAGCGGGACGGGCCCAGAGTCACAAGTGCAGGCACACACACCTGTTCTTCTCCAATTTGTTGTGGACTTCTCTGGTTCCGATCCTGAAACCCAGACAGACAGAAGGCTCAGGGAGGAGGGTCCAGTTAGGTGGCCTTCCCTCCCGCTACTCCTCACCCCCCAAATGCCACACTTTTTGTTCCCAACAGTCTCTCTCTAGAAAAGCAGAAATGGGAGTTTTTCCACCCCGTGTCCTGATGTGCACTCCTCCTCTTCGAGGGCACCTGTAGGCTCATAATTAACAAACCCTTTACCTCTTCCCTCTATCCCACCCATCCACCGGGAAGGGCTCCTGGGATTTGGAGAAATAGCCAGTGGACCCCAGCCCTCACCCAAGAGGCCCATAATCCAATACCCAATCCAAGGGCCTGGAAATGCCATTAGCTCCACCCCTGCAGGAGTGGGGCAGTGGTGGTCAAAGAACACAGAAGCCTGAGAACACAGGGCCATGGGCGTTCCTCACTCCCCAAGGTGGACTGCAGCCACAGCACAGTGAGAACACACCCAGGTATAGGAGGGCGCTTCTGGGTTGAGGAGGTAGGGCATGCGTGGCTTTCACAGGCTAGCTCCAGTGGGTATTTTCTCATGTACACACAGCCCAGGGGGTGAGCAGTTCTGTCCCACCATCCCCCACTCTGCCACACCTCACTCACCCCCCAGGCCTCTTCTTCTGTTCGCTGGATTTGACTTCTTCAGCTGGTGCCAGCTTCAGGGTCCCCAGAGTGGGTTGGGGTGGCTGCTGGGGGGCCAGCTGCGGCTGGACTCCGGGGTGTGGTGCTATGGTCAGGATGGGTGTGGGGAGGGGCTGCAAAGGCTTGGGGCTGCCAGTGGGCGGAACGGTGGTCTTGGAGTCCTGCAGTAGGGGAGCAGGAGTGGGCACCTGTGGCCTGGTGGGAAGGGGGGCAGACTCCTTAATGCTGAGTCCGGGGTTGCTAACCAGGGCTGGCTGGCGAGGTGCCAAAGGCAGAGGCTGGGCTGTGGGGGGGAGTGGTGGGGGTGGGGGCAGAGGCTGAGGGGAGTTGGTCACTACTGGAATAGGAATGACAGTCAGTGGGGTGGGAGTGGCCAGTGGTGGTGGAGGTGCCGGAGGGGGTGCTGGGGGCGACAGAGGCAGGGGTGGTGCCTCGATGCGGGTTTCCTCCACAGGCAGGGCATGGGCCAGCCTAGCCAGGCTGCTGGCCTTCTTCTGCTCCTGCTCCAGCTCCCGCTCCAAGCGAAGCCGCTCCTGTTCCTCTACGCAGAGAAAACAAGGGGTGTCTCAGCAGGGGCCCAGCTTCACCTATCCTCCCATTGTAACCCATCCTCTGACCCTGTCCCAGGTAGCGCCCAGTGACACCGCAAATACACATCCACACCCAGCCAGGCACTGGGCTGAGCACTGGGGACACAGCAGTGATCAAATAAAAGTCTCTTGGTCCTCACTGCTGGGAGCTCACAGCCTGGGCGGGGTGGGTGGGGGGTAATAAATAACAAGGGATGACACGCGAGGCTGGGGAGGAGAGGGGCTGTGGAAAGCAGAGCCGAAGCTGTCAGCGAGGGTGCTGGAGACGGGGCAGCCTGCAGGTTGAAGGGTTAAGCAGGTGATGCGCAGCAAGGCCGAGGGGAGGGAGTGATGGATGAAGCAGGCAGAGGTCAGTCCACAAATGACCTCAGAGGCTACCACAGGAGTATAAAAGGGACGAACAAACCCTAGTTTCTGGGGAAGTACCTTCTGGAAGGGAGGCAGTATCTTCATCTCACAGATGAGATAAATTAGCTCAAAGAGGCAAAATGATTGCTAGGGAGGGGTCACACTGCGAGTCACAGTCAGGTCTCCTGATACCTGGTGGATGCCCTGTACTTGCTGTGCCAGTACGAGCTCACTGGGTGTCTATATTCATGTACACACATCCCCCACACACCCTTGGATCTTACAAGAGCCCCATGTCGCAGGCGGGGCAGGGACATCTTCAGCTCACACATGAGCAAGCTAGGCCCAGGACGTGGGACTCCCAGGCTAGGTCCCAAGCCTGTCTCCTCAGGGTCCATACCCAAAACGCACCTGGTCCTTCTCTGCCATTTATTGTGTGGAATTCATTCCCCACCACCACCAGCAGCAGCAAAAAATAGAAAGGTAAGAGGCAGGCGGAAAGGAAAGCCAGGCTTTTTAACGGGGTTTGAACAGGGCACCAAGCTCCAGCAACCTTGTGTGGCTCCGTTCAGCATCTCTGCTCAAAGCTCCACCAGAAGATGAGGGCTGCTCAGCGGTGGGCTGAGAACAGGGCAAGGGGAGAGGCCGCTCCAGATGGATCCAGAGGCCCCTCTCCATCCCCACCCTGCCCCATCTTCTCCCAGGCCCCACCATTCTGGTTCCCTGGCTACAGGCCAGGCCGGGGCCCTGGGGAGCGGCTGCAGCCCCCAAGCCAGGGAGCAGGCTGGTCAACCAGCCCTCCTTCCTGCCCGGGATCCACCACACAGCTGACTGACAGAGCTGACAGCACGGGGGGCTGACACGCCCCACATGCACCACCCTCAAGGGGTGAGCCTGGGGGGCAAGGCTGGCTAAGGGCCCCCTAGGGAGGAGGGCACCAACTTTCCATGGGTCTTTGGGCTCAGGGGCCCCTAACACCTTGAGGCCTTGGGGCCCTTTGGCCAATCAACAACTTCAGTGTGAGCCAGGCCTGCTCAGAGGCCCTCCCTCCTGCAGAGAGGAGGCAAAGGAGGAAGCGGGGCGGGGGGTGGGTTCCGAGAGGGGAAGCACTCAGTGGTTTCCCAGCAGCCAGCGTTCCTTCGGAGGCTGGAGTCAGCACGGCCTCCTCCGTGTCTCCCCTGGCCCTTGGGAAGGGAAGCTGCCAGGCCGGTGCAGGCCTGCTTCTATGAGCTGGTGGCAGCCCTGGCTTACGTTCCAGTTCCAGAGAAAACCAGCTCTCCAAGCTCCTGCTGCTCACAGACCACAGTGGGAAAGAAGCCTGCTGCGTGCCAGTCAAGGAGCCCTCTCAGGCCCAGCCTGGGCCACTCTGCTCCCCAACCCCATCCCCAAGACAAGGTCCTGGAGCTCAGGGCCCAACACAGCACCGCTTCCATTCCTTTGAGCCACCTGAACTTTCATGAGTCTTGGGGCAAGTGTGCCATTCTACCGTAAGCAGGGGGACAGACAGGGCCCCAAGTCCCAAGGCCAGGTGCCCTGGGCCAGAAGGAAGCCAAACCTCATTGAAAGGCAACTCCACGCTCACCCAGGAGATGGCAACCTCCTTCCCACCTACCCTCTCTCTTCTAGAACCAGGCAGGTGTGTCTCACTGGTGCCAGGAAGGACCCAGGTGAATGGCCGAGCTCGGTCACACCTGGATCAGCATGAAAACGCTTAACTGGTTGTGAAGAGTAGAAGGCGCCACAGGCCAGATCCAGCCCACCAGAGCCTCCCGCCTCCTCGTGACCTGCTCTGACTCATTCTCCACCCAGCACTGGCCCTTTCCCTGTACACTGACAGGGGAGAGGGACACAGAGCGGAAGGAGCAAACTGGCTTTCAGCAACATGGGTTTAGGCTCTTTATTAATTTTTGTCTTTTTAAGACCAGCAGCAACATGGGTTTAGGCTCTTTATTTTTGTATTTGTAGGGCTGCACTGGCGGCATATGGAGGTTCCCAGGCTAGGGGTCACATCGGAGCTGTAGCTGCGGGCCTACACCACTCTATAGCCACAGCAACACAGAACCTGAGCCACATCTTGGACCTACACCACAGCTCACAGAAACACCAGATCCTTAACCCAGTGAGCAAGGCCTGGGATCGAATCCGCGTCCTCATGGATACTAGTCAGGTTCGTTACCCCTGAGCCACAATGGGAACCCCTAGACTCTTTAAAATAATGCTCTGCTGCACATTTCCACCACCTTCCATGGGCTCTGTCCGGAGTGTGCCCCCAGTTAATTCAGCAGACCCTTCTGGGTGATCCAGGGGCCAAGACTCCATCCCACAATGGAGAGTATGGACACTGAGCTTCCCCCCAAGCCACTGTGGCCCAGGGGCTCAGCAGGCACAGAGCTGGGGTCACAGGAGTCTATACCAGGTGGCTCCCAACGTTCAGGAGAGTTCTCCCCTTCTACATGCTAACAGGGATCTTGGTGCACGAGGCAGACCCAAGGTGTGATTAGCTCAGGTCAAGGGGGTCACATTCGAGCCACCTCCGTGCCTGCTAGAGGTGACCAGGCCCTCCCGCTGGCCACCAGGATGGCCTTGCCCTTTCCTCTCCCCTCTTGCACATACAGCGCACATGCACACACATCCACGGGCTCATCATGTGGGCTGGTCTAGGTCAGGAAACTGTTGCTTGAGGCTTGAGGATGGGAGGATCCCTGTTCAGGGCTGTGCATGGGGTACACACTCCCAGAAAGCAGTGCTGGTCCACAGGCTCACCAGCACCCCTTTCTCTCCCATTCTTCCAACCCAGGTTATAGGACAGAACCTCAAGGAGGAGAAAAAAATAAATTCCGGAGATTAAGCTGCTGCAGCCAGGTCTACTATCTGTAGCATGACTTTCTGGAAAAAATCTGGCTTTCCAGCATCCATCCATCCCCTCAGACCTCCTGCCCCACCACCAAGAAGCCTCAACTTAGGGAATTCCCTTGCGGCACATTAAGTATCAAGCAGCACTGTCACTCAGATCAGCTCCCTGCCCTCAGTTCTCAACACAGGGGTGAGGGGGGAGCAGGGCTCTGACCCGTCTTGGGAGAGAGCCATTCTCAGGTTCAAGTGTTGCACACATCATCCCTAGGGTTCCTACTGTCAGTCTGGACAGACTTATCCGGGAAAGATGGTAGACTTGACAGTGAGGGCCGCCTTCCCTCCCCTGGCAGGGCCAACTAGCCTGAGGCTAAAGTGAAGGTGAAAGTGAGTTTTCCCTTGGGGCAACAGCAGGCTCAGTGCTGTTGCCTCTAGCACAGGGGGCAGTACCCAGTGGGGACACAATAGGCACTTCTGAATTGCATTGTGTTGATGGTGGCAGCAGATGACTCAGTCTCTCCAAATGTGTGCAGGCTCCTCCCCGTGCCGCTGCTCCTGCAAGCAGAATGTTCTCACCACCTGCACTGTCCACCAACTGACCCTGCTCTGGACCCCAAAGACAAGGGGTAAGGAGGGGCGCATGAGCTGACGCTCCAGCCCATCAGTTCGAAAACCTAAGCATTCTCGCTCTCACGTATCTCGAGTGACTCTTGACCTTGAAAGGCTGGTCTACCCGACCAGGCCCTCAGACCCGTCCCTCCCCCGCCCCTGGTTCGCGGCCACTCCCCCGCCCGCCGCGACGGCGGTACACACTGCAGGCGCGCGCCTGCGCGCACACAACACACACTACTACCTCCTGCATGACTCATCATTGAAGCAACAATAGGCAGAGAGAAAGGAAAGGAGGGCGACGCACTCTCTCCACCACAACCAACCGGGCCGAAGGGCGGGGGTAAGGGTTGGAGGAAACAACAGCCCCCGGATACTGCACACACACCCGGATCCAGGGTTGCGGCCCTCGCAGCAGTCCGGAAAACCGAGGTCTTTCCTCAGTCCCTACTTCTGCAGCACCTGGGGACCACCAACAGAGCGCGTGGGGAGAGGGGGCATCTGAAATCTCCAGCTCGGCCCTGTCGAGAGCGCGCCAAAGTTTGCCGGTTCTCAGCCTGGCTTATTCCACACTGGTCAGCGGCGCTGACCGGGTCCTGATAAGAATGTCTGGAGGGGTCAGTGGGAGTATGTAAGCTCTATATATCCCAACGCTTGGCTATTCTGAGGATTTCCCTCGCCCCAGGACCAAAAATTGGAGGTTGGGGTGAGAACCTACAGGTGAGCTCAGCTCCTCCCTCGTAGGGCAGACTCTCCCGGGGAGATGCCCGGGGGCCAGAGCCCGGGCCCAACCCGGCGGAAGGCCCCTAGCCAGCCCCGCCCAGGCTCCGCCCCCGGCCGAGCGCGAGGCAGCAGGGAGGGGCAGGGCCGCGCAGTCCCCAGCGGGAGTGTCCCCGGTGCACGTGGTCGGGGGCGGACCCTGTCCACGTCACCACCCGGTGTAACCAACGGGCTTAGAACGCAGGCACACGCAACATTCCAGCCGAGAGCGGGTTTAGAAGGCGCAGACACGCCACATTCCACACCGGCTAAAGTGGGGCGCAGCAAAGGGGGCCCCGGGTCTGCCCCCGGCGACCTTCGGGCCGTTTCACCGATGCACTAATCAGCCCGGCTCTCACCCAAACCCCTGACGCGCGACCCAGCCCAGTTGTGGGAGGCGGGGTCAGGCGGGGCTGGCCAGGATCATAAGACACGCGATGTCATTTTCATTCTGCAAAGGCCGCCTCCGCCCCAAGCGGCTAGTAAGATCTGCCAGGAGCGCCCCCCGCACCCACCCCACAAGACTAGGGAAGCCGGGGAGCTGCTTCGCGTAGAGTAATTCCACCCCCCACTCCGTTACACACACGCCCACTCGTGTGCACTAGACACTCGCCCGTGTAAGCGTCCGTTCATCCGCTCTCATCGAGGCTCGCATCACACATCCCCTGTGCACACACGCACACGCCCGCGGGTCTGCCACCCCCACGCAACACCATTCTTCACCCCACCCCCCGGCTCGCACATCCTCAGCCCTACCGAGGGCGCTGCTGGCCCACGCGAAAGGAGCCCCTCACGAAAGGTGCACAAGTGGTGGTAGGCAGCTGGGGTGGCGCCCACAGGAGCCGGGTCCCCCACTGCATGTTAACGAATTCATTAATTAATTTCACTTCCCACAACACTCTTCCTCCGGTGCCGGTTCTTCCGCGGAGCCTTGCAATGCCCGGCTTCGCGAGCCGCCTGAGAGAGGGTTCCGCCCGCGGTTTCGGGTGGGCTCGGGGACCAGGGTCGCTCGCCTCCCCTTCCCCGCTGCCCTAGGGGCCCAGCCCGGCCGCTCACCACGTGCTCTCTGTTGTTGCTGCGCTTGCCATTCCAGGAAGCGGGCCGCCTCCAGTAGCGTCTCTATGCTCATCGCGCCGAGAGCTGCCGGGGGCGCGCCGGGGCCGAGACTGCGGCCCGCGAGTCGAGCACAGGTCAGGCTGGCGGGCAGGCAGGAGGGAGGGATCACCTCCGGGGGGCGACAGGGCTGGGCGGCGCAGCGCACTCCGCAGGGAAGAACGGGGAAGCACAGGGAGAAAAACCAATGTCTCCCCAAATATTTGCAAAATGTAATTTGCAAATTTAAATATATTGATGCAAAAAAAATAAGGCGGCACTGCCTCACTCCTTCCCCTCCCACTCTTCCTCCCTTCCAATGCCTCCCGCCCCGCGGCCCCCAGGAGTCCCGCCGACAAGAAAAGGCTTTGCAACAAGATGGCGAGGAGGCACCGACACACACAACAAGGGAAGGAGCCGCGCTGCCCCCGGCCGCCGCCCCCGCTACTACACCGGGGCCGCAGCCAAAGCCCGGACCGGAGCCCCCGCCCGCAGGGCCGCGGCTTCTCACGAAGGGAGGGGCGTGGTCCCGGGCAGGCTGGCCCCGCCCACTCAAGACGGCGAGCGCACACGTGGCCTGGGTGGGGTGGGAGAAGCTCCAGCCGGGTTCGCGCCCTGCATTTCCGCTTTCCCGCCTTCCCCCCGCCCCGATTGCAAGCCACAAGTTTAGCAAGGGCTGCATGTTTGTGTCATTCACAACTAAAATTATCCTGCTGGAGGGAAGGAAGGGTGGAAAACTCAAGACTTGAGTTAATTCAAATAAGGATATTCCAGGTCAAGGAAACCTTAGGCTGGTAGAGACTGGCCTGAACCCTGGGTCCACACGTGACCTAATTCCCGCAACCACCAGGCTGTCGCAATTCCCCCGGGATCCGCCCCTGGGCGGAGCTGACGGCAGGAGGCTGCCAGAGAACTGGCAGAGGGAGCGGAGTGGCGATCCTGTTCCGCGTTTTGTCTCCGTTCCTCCCCCCGCAGTGCGTTCGCATCCTATTAGGCGACGTCACCGGGACGCGGGCCAATGGGCGGGCAGGACAACACGGCATGGAGCAGCTCCACATGGACACCCCGCGCCGCCAGCCTTCTGTTTAAAGGGCCAGTGTCTAGCAGGGTCACATTCGCGGGTGCGGATGGGGACGCTGTGTGAATGGTGGGACTCCGAAAGGGAAATTGTGCAGTTGTGACCTGATCTACTCTTTACTTTTCACTATCCTCCCTCCAAAACAAAGTGTCTCCCTTTCCTTCCTATAAACTCTTGCCTTTGTCCACGCGCCTCTGAGGCGGGCGGAAACTCCAAATGTGCCACCCAAGAAGCCGCCCTTTGCTCTGGGGCCGGACCGAGGGCAAATTAGGCTAGGTGTCCAAAGCCCAGACCGAGGGGGCGTGGCGCAAATCGGGAACAACAACGTGGAGGGCGGAAGCTCGGCCCTCCCAGTGGCTGGGCAACCAAGGCGGGAGCGGGGGCGGGGCCACCCGCCTGGCCACTATCGCTCTCGCGGGCGGGGTAAGACCCCTGGCCTGGCGCTTCCTCTGGCGGCTTCTTGCGGTAGAGTTTGGAGGCGTTTGGGGTACAAACAGAATTTGGTCCGTTTACCCAAATTCTTAAACTTTGCAGATAAGGAAACTGAGGACCAGGAAGGATTTTTCTGCGGTCACTCAATATTCCAGTTGCTCCTTTCCCCATTGGAGCATTTATACCTGACCCCATGGATGATGACTCTTTTGAAGGCGGTTCTGGGGCAAGGCCCACAACTAGAAAAAAAAGTCATGGAGGAGTATCAAACTGCTCACACGGAAAGGGGGGGATCTGACCACTTAACGTATTGTGATGGCGGGGGCACCAAAAATCTTCACCTGAAACCCTGCCGCCGTGCTGTTTCTTTGGTGGAGGCGACACAAACCCCATTGGTACAGTTGGCAGTGACAGGCACAGGCTGAAGGCATAGTTGGAGCACCTTGGAGCAGGCCCAGCTCTGCTGTCCCAATGCCCATAGGCCTCAGGCACCTGGGTCTTGGCCCCCAGATTCCTTTCTTTGCTAATCAGTTCTAATAAAGTAGGACAGTGGCAGTTGGGCTCAGGATCTTGTGGCCTAGATGCTACAATCATATGAAGCCAGAAAGCAAACCTTTATGAGGTTGGCTGAGTGGCAGATCATCCTGTCAATCCATCCCATGCCATCCCCACTGTGCCCTTAGAGGCTTACTTTCCTTTTGAGGCGGACTAGCTAGAGGAGAGCTAGACACATGGAAAGCTGATGTAAATGATGCTTGCTGGCTTTGTGCCTTTCCTTAGAGGGCATAATGCATCCCAGGGAAAGAAAATCTGCAGATTCTGGAAATCAAGAACCAGGTGAATGGGAGGAAGAGGGTTGTTTGCTAGTACCAGGCTACAGAGGGCTCTTATCTTTGCACACTTAATGCCCCAACATCTGCAGTAGAACACGGAAAGGCCATTACCCACAAATGACCGGGTGACATAGGCTTTGTTTATGATGAAGCTGGAAAGCAACAGGGGACCAGAGCATAAGAGCGAAGTTCTTCTTTTCTCTGCAGGATGAATGCTCTTTTCCTGAGATGGCTAAATCTGTTGCTGGTCCTGTCACTGCTTCCTTTAAGGTGTCTGCCACCTGTTACCAGTGTGGTTAGGCCTGGCCCACTACATAACCGAAGAAAATGGAAAGTTAAAAGGCACCTTAAAAAATATATATGTATTTATGGGGTTCCCGTCATGGAGCAGTGGAAACGAATCTGCCTAGAAACCATGAGGTTGAGGGTTTAATCCGTGGCCTTGCTCAGTGGGTTAAGGACCTGGCATTGCCATGAGCTGTGGTGTAAGTCGAAGATGCAGCTCGGATCCTGCATTGCTGTGGCTGTGGCGTAGGCCGGCAGCTATAGCTCTGATTAGACTCCTAGCCTGGGAACCTCCATATGCTGCAAGTGCAGCCCTAAAAAGCAAAAAAAAATTTTTTTTGTTTTAAAAATTTTTTAAAAATATATGGCAATAAACAGTCTAATACATATATAACAGTAACATCAAATAATGTTGTTGACCAAGTTCTAATTTAATTAGGGGTCAGCCCTCTACGAGTCTGTCCATTGGCCCTGGGTGCTCAGAGGGAGCTACCTCCAGCCATAACCTTCTGCATTCCTAAAGTGGTCATGGCACTTATACAGCCCTCAAGTCTCTTCCAGAGGGTGAAGTCCAAGTTTTCTGATTTGTCTGGGACCAGCTCTGTCGCACCACAGAGGCGCCCCTCTGAAAAGTAGTGTTCTGAAGACAGCTTTTCTGTAAGGGTGGGGAAGCAGGAGATAAAAGTGGGGTGAACACAGACTCCACATGCCAATCTCTCCCTTGTCCCCAATAGCCCATCTGCTCCAGAGCTTAGTGGAGATGCTCGCTATTTAAAACAAACTGCCTTCCTGGCTTCACATGATCATCTGTTTATTTGGGTCATGTGGGGACAGCAGCCAGGGGATGTTAGGCAAAAGCAACGGTTTGAAAGGAGGCTTTTCCTGGGACTGTTGTTGCCTACAGGAGCCTGAAAATGGCCAAAGAGTTTCTCATCAATCAAGGTTACTCCTGTTGGGGAATGGACAGTGGGGGCGGGAGAAACCTGTAAGGTGGCAAGGGGGGAGGATAAAGGAGAGGAACAAGTAGGAGGGCTGTTTCACGTTGTAGCTAGCTTACTGTTCTAAAGCGGTGGGATTCAGGCAGAACCTGCAGTTGTTGTATTCATTCAGGGAGTCTTTTTTTTTTTTTTTTGTCTTTTTGCTATTTGTTTGGGCCGCTCCCTCGGCATATGGAGGTTCCCAGGCTAGAGGTTGAATTGGAGCTGTAGCCACCGGCCTATGCCAGAGCCACAGCAACGCGGGATCCGAGCCGCGTCTGCAACCTACACCACAGCTCACAGCAACGACGGATCGTTAACCCACTGAGCAAGGGCAGGGACCCAACCTGCAACCTCATGGTTCCTAGTCGGATTCGTTAACCACTGCGCCACGACGGGAACTCCCAGGGAGTCTTTTTTGATGTTTCAGCATGTTTGAGGAAGAGTCCAAAGCCCAGCCATTTCCAAACAGTTGTTCCTGATGTTTCTTTATGGCTTCTAGTGACTGGTACCTCTGGGGTAGGAAGAAAACTGGCCCATCTGTCAGTGTGTGTGTAACTCTCATGAGAGGATTTCTATTTCCATTCTCCCTCTTCAACTCTCTTGCACCCCAGTGTCCAGTTCAACCCCCTCAATTTTTTAATAGGCTGAGCTCGTAGCATTCCCTAATGAGACTCTTTCCCAGTCACTCCACCAAAGCTCTACATATATACACAACTCTAAGAGCTATATGGGGATCAATTCCCTGACCCCACAAAGCAGAAGTGGGGTGTGAAAGGCGTGTGAAGCCAAAGTACAGGTATACTAGATCCCAGATGCCCTAACCCTTTAGGCCTGACTTCTCAAGTTTTTCAAGTAGTTGTAAGGAGCTTTTCACCTATTCTAGCCAAAACGAGACCAAAAGGAGAAAGTCAGCTGTGAGATGAAAAGACAAGCACATTCAGGGACACACTATACAACATTCATTTCACAAATATTTATTGTGTACCTAACCTGTGCCAGGCACTGGACTAGCTAGCCTTGCAGCCAAAGCCAGGGGGCTTGTGGTAAGCCAGCATGAGGTAAAAGGTCACAGAACTGAACTCAGCTCCATAGCAACATCTGGAAAAGGCTAAGCGTCACGCTTTCCCCCTACGCAGGAGGAAGCATGACATCGCAGGACCACACGAAGGCCCATAAGGGAACTCACTTTAGAAAGTCAGGGTCCCAGATAATTGTATTTTTCTCATAAGGTAATTAAATGGATTTCAGGCTGGGTTAGCAAACTGAACCTGATTCCTGACAAGCCCGGGGTGAATGATGAGCAGGACTCCGAATTACATTGCTAGAGGCGTACAGGGCATGCCTTCAATCATCAGTAAAGGGGGGTTCCTGGAGCCAGAAGTTTTCACTGAAGTCTTTACCCACCTTCCTCTACTCCTGGTGAGCTGTCAAAGGGCCTCTCCTCAACCTAGGAAACAGATACAGTTGAGTTCAGCCTTCCATTCACCTCCTTTTTCCTCCTCATTGCCTGATACAATGTCACAGCTGGAAGAGTTACAATCACCTGGACCAGTCTCCCAAGAGGCATTTTATCCAAGGTCATAAAGCTGGGAGACAGGCTTCTCCTTTGTGTGGGATAGTCCAGACTGGAGAAGAGGGCCCAGAGTCCTTGAAAACCTCACAGAAATGGCTGATGATGAGGAACTGGCTGAAGACAGAAATAATCATTAACTTTGCTTAGTGGTGCCCAATAAACAAGCTCAGTAGACGAGTGAGAAGGCAAGGGAACAAGAATCAAACTTAGGATCCAGGGACTCAGATGACCTCAGAGGACACTGTACTGCCTCAGGCCACTCTAAGGAATGAACAGCTTCTAACTGGGCCTGGGTAGACGGCCATTCCTCACTGGCACTCATGTCTGGCCTGAAAAGGTGACTGGGGGAAAGGGGGCAGATTTTTATCCAGGCAACCGCCCTGGGTGTGGACACTGAGTAATAAGGAAAGAAATGCAGTTCAGAAGCAAAAAGGGAGGAGCCACACACTCTGAGCTTTTCTGAGAAACCAACGCGGCTAGCAAACTATGCAGCTAAAAAGATGACTGGGGAAGGAGAAAGCTGATCAAAGTGGAAGCTCAAGGAAAAGGATGAGGACTTCGGTTACGCCTTTGAAGAAAAAAAGGAGGCGGCTTTATGAGAGTAAGTTAATTCAGGTCATGGGCGTGAGACTGAGCAAAGTTATTAGTACAGAGAGGTGGAGCCTAACAATGTGAGTCAAAAGCCAGCTGGATAGGTGGGGGTGGGGGAAGTCCATGACAGGGTAGGCCCCTCCCACGGCAGAGGGGCTGGACCAAGGTCTAGAGTCACAGCCAATTCCAGTTCACACCTAAAAGCAAGACTGCAGATCACATCTTTAAAACCCAAGAGATCAGCTACCTGTGTCAGTCAATGATGCCTTCTCAGAAGAGTAGGTGAGGCCCAGAGCAACGGCCTCTTACTGGCTGTACTGCCTCGATCCGGGGCTCAGCTCCATGCTTGCAACCAGATTTCACACCAAGGGACTGGGGCCTGGCAGGAGAATCTATACTGGGCAGTGCTGGGGACCCTCTTAGGACTCTCCAGGAGCCAGTGCCTCTTCTCCCACTTCTGGGCTGGGGGCTGCGATAGTACACACCCCTGTCCCCCAGCCCCCAGCTCGCCTGATGCTCTATTCCCGTCACAGACACTGCAGATGGCACTGCTAGGGCTCACCAGTCCTCTCTCTAGAGTTACTCCATGATAACTCCGAAACATTCACTAAACACAGTTAGGCCCTTAAAACTTACACTATACACCAACATAAATTCAAGTGTTAAATGTAAAAATGAATGCCAAAAACTCCAAGGGTGGTGAAAGAGTTTCCACACATAAAGGCAAACAAAGAAAACATATAGGAACAGTTTGACAGACTTGATTACATAAACCCTCTAAAAGCTCCTTGACTGTAAAAACAAAATCACCATAAACAAAAGGAAAAAGTAAATAACAAAATGGAGGAAAATATTGGCAAGATGTGCCCTTGTGATTTCAATAGCAAAAACAACACTTGGAGAGAAAAATGAACATTGACTGAATTTAATTTAAAATTCATAAAATATATGAATATTTATAACATAAACATATGTATGAAAATGACTGACCTCGCCAGTTTTGTAATAAAATCAAAAGAATGAAAATACTCCTGCTGCTCAGTCAGTAAGGATTTTTAAAACTACCCTTCCAGTGCTATCGAGGGTGTGGTAAAAACAGGCACTTGTGGGAATGTAAAGCAGCATAACTTTTTCACGAGCAAATTGGCCAATATATACAAAAAAGCCTTTAAAAGAGTTACTATCTTGGAGTTCCCGTTGTGGCTCAGTGGGTTAAGAATCTGAGTAGTGGAGTTCCCGTCGTGGCGCAGTGGTTAACGAATCCGACTAGGAACCATGAGGTTGCGGGTTCGGTCCCTGCCCTTGCTCAGTGGGTTAACGATCCGGCGTTGCCGTGAGCTGTGGTGTAGGTTGCAGACGCGGCTCGGATCCCGCGTTGCTGTGACTCTGGCGTAGGCCGGCGGCTGCAGCTCCGATTCGACCCCTAGCCTGGGAACCTCCATATGCCGCGGGAGCGGCCCTAGAAATGGCAAAAAGACCAAAAAAAAAAAAAAAAAGAATCTGAGTAGTGTCCATGAGGATGTGGTTCGATCCCTGGACTTGATCAGGTTAAGGATCTGGTGTTACTGTGGCTGTGACGAAGACCCAAGGCTGCAGCTCTGATTCAACCTTTAGCCTGGGAACCTCCATATACCACAGGTGAGGCCCGAAAAAAAAAAAAAAAAAAGTCATTATCTCTTCTGCTTCAGTTATATATATACACACATATATATATTTTATATATATATATTTTTTTTTATTTTTATTTTTTCCCCTGTTTTGGCTATCTCACGGCATATGTTTTGGCTGGCCCATGGCATAGCCTTCCTGGGCCAAGGATCAGATCCTAGCCACAGTTGTAACCTATGCTGCAGCTGTGGCAACGCTGGATCCTTATCTACTGTGCCGGGCCAGGGACTGAACTTGTGTTCCTGCGCTCCAGAGATGCTGCTGATCCCGTTGCACCACAGTGGGAACTCCTGCTTCAGTAAATCTTATATAAATTTACCCTAAAGCAGTAAGAACACACATAAAGACGTCTGTACGAAGATATTACTAAAGCATTATTTACAAAAGGAAAAATCAGAAAACCTACATTTCCAACAAGGAACAATTGTTTTTGTGAAATGATACTCACCATGCGGCATGTGAAAAAGAAAGGGCTGTTAATAAACCAAAATATTGACAGTGGTTGTCTTTGGGCAGTGTAATTACTGGTAATTTTTATTTTCACAAGCTTTCTGACACACAGATTAATTTTATAGCCAGAAAAAGGTTATCACAACATATTGCTAAATGAAAATGATTATCAAACAGAAATACAGAACACGATCCCGCATTTGTTGTTTAAAAATATATGTGCATATAAAAATACTAAGATATATAACAAAATATAAAATAACTCCATTTGAGTAGTGGAATTGTAAAGTTTTATTCATTATTTTCTAAATTCATTATAATAAAAACATCACTTTTGTAAAATAAAATTATGTTAAGGGGGGGAAAGTGCTGTGCTTTGTTAGGCAGGGTCGCCTATCTCCTGATGGCAACTGACGTGACCTGTTGCTGTAGGTCTACTTCTCATCCTAGTCTTTCTTCCTGTTTCTTCATCTCTTGCTCCCAAACCCATCTAAATCTGCACTTTCTGCTGCTTAGCTCTGAACTGCCCCAGAAACGGTTCGGGCCACCTTCATGGTCCAGGTGAGAGACGTGGAGTGGCACAAGGCAGCGGTACTACGGATGGAGAGGCTGGGCCGGACTGGGGGGATCTTTCTAGGATGGAAGACTTTAGAACCTGGTGGTGAAGGAGAGGGAGAAGCAGAGATTTCTCATCTCAAGAGTTGGGTGGGTGGCGGCCGAGACTATAGGAGAGAAGCAAGTACAGACAAGTTGAGTGTGACACAGCTGCAGTCCTGGGGGGCGGGGGGCAGGGGTCTGATGGGTGGTTAGGTACATGGATTTTGAAAGTTCGGGGAAGGTCTAGATTGGGGCATGCTGAGTGTAGGAGTGAGCAGTATGGAAGTCCCGGAGTGGAGCAGGGCAGCCGTGAGTGGGAGAAAAGGGCAAACAAGGTCTGTGGATAGAATCTTTGGGATTCGCCCTTTAAGAAGTGAGGGGGCCTCTTAAAAAAGAAGGGTAGGCAGCAACCAGACTTCAGTAGCTGAAATAAACAAGTTAGGAAAGTGGAGACAGCAAATATTTAGACAGTTCTAACACTTGGTGGTAGAAGAGGTCACAAACTGATGGTCTACCAGGTTTCTATAAAATACTGAATTCCTTGTCAGGATTTACAATTAAATAAATTTCTCAAGGTTCCCATTGTGGTGCAGGGGAAACGAATCCGACCAGCATCCATGAGCTGTGGTGTAGGTCACAGATGCGGCTTGGATCCCACGTTGCTGTGGCTGTGGAATAGCCGGCAGCCATAGCTCCGATTTGATCCCTAGCCTGGGAACTTCCACATGCTATGGGTGCAGGCCTAGAAAGCAAACAACAACAACAAAAAACCCCAAAAAACTCATATATCTGGATTTCTGGCTTCCCTCAAAAAATCAGAAGACTCAGGGAGTTCCCTGGTGGTCCAGTGGTTAGGATTTGGCCCCTTTATCACTAAGGCCTGGGTTTAATCCCTGGTCTGGGAACTGAAATCCCACATCAAGTGGCTGCATGCTGAGGCCAAAAAAACCCCCAGAAGACCTATCAACACTGGGCAGCTATTTCTCCATGGCAATAACAAGCAGGAATTGAATAAAAGCTGCCTCCTTTTAGTTGGAGCATGAGTTCTAGCCCTTCTTGCTCTTGGTGTAGAAGATGAGGAAATATTTCCCTTTGTGAATGAAAACCCTCCTTAGTGCTCATCTATTGTTCACTGAGATACAGGCCAGAGTTTGGTCCATAAGCCCCCATATTTAGGCCTGAAGGCAGGAATCCTGGGACAAACATATCTGAATTAGGGATCCTGACAGGACTGGGAATCCTCTTATCCAGGAAGAGATGTCAAGCTTCTAGAATTACAAATTGACGGGAGCAGGCCCTGCCTCACCCACTGTCCCAGGCTCAAGAGTACACTCTGGGCAGCCTTCTCTTTTAGGGCAGCAGCAGCAAAAGTGTTCCCTGAGGGTGGGCTGGCCACTGGACCCAGCCAAGCCCCCCTAGCTGGGAATTTCCTGGTTCTAGCTCTTAGACCCTGGGCCACATGCCCTGAATGGGTCCACCAGATGGCAGGCAGCTTTTCCTTTCCTACAGATGTACCCAGTCCATTCCCCAACCTGAGGAAAATGATTTGCTATTCTTCTGACTCTTGTTACCTTATCCAGCAAGCTCAGAAAGTACATCAGTTTCACATTCTCTAAGTGAAATATCTGGTGCTGCTTATTAAAAAAAAAAACAAATGAAAAAAAACACCCGTCTTCCGTTATTATACAATTATGTATCATGAGGGTATTATCTAATTATGTTATTTTACATTGATTCTGATCCAACACGTGCTTGCACTAGACATTTTATTTTGTGGTTTCACTATCTACTTAATTATCTGTATGACTGCCAAATACAAAATTCTATAAAGATTTGGTAGCATAAGTTGAGAACTAATTATAAGCAATTTCACTTATTAAATCTTGTTCATTGATCATAGGCTAGAAAATAATATTACCTTCAAGTGCTCAACTGTGAAGTTGGGTAGAAGGTACTTTTTCTCTCTTCCCTGTGTCATATAATTGAAATCTCCTTCCCTAGAGAGGGGTCAAATGAGCCCAGGAGTGCATTGCTACTCTAAGGAGCACTTGTTATAAATCTTGAGATCTGGTATGAGATCCCAATTCTGATCTGAGTTCAATTCTCCCCTCTGAGACTTAGCTCTGTGAACAACCTTAGGGAAAGTCACTTAAGCTCTCTGAGCTTCCACTTCTGCCAGCAACCACACAGGGACCCCACCCCTCTCTGCAGGATTACTAAGTGAGACAGTTTATGAAGAGGACAGCCAAGCAATATTGGTGTCCCTCCAGTATATGGCAGCTTGGATCTTGCCCTTGGTCAGAGAGCAGCAGTCTACATCTGCAGCTACGCACTTGAAATCTTGGCCTTTTCACTTGAGTCGCTTGGTAGACTTTCGGACCAAAAATTGAAAACTCTAGGGAAACTAAGAGGAGATGAGCAAGTTGAAAAGCCTACTCTATTGATGGGCTTTTCGAGGTGCTTTAGTGTTTCTCTCACTTAACTGCTGTGACCATGCTGGGAAGCAAGAATTCTTCATCTTTTGTAATGAGAAAGCCAAGTCTTAATGAGACTGACTTACCCTGGAAGTGGAAGTGGAATGTAGACCCAGGCCTGATGGACTGTCAAGTCTGTGCTCGTCTGTGTTTGCCATTTGCGTAGGGTGACTGGAAAAGCATCTGGGAGTTATACATCCCCTGTCCTCTTGTGAGCATCACATACAAGCCAATTCTGCCAAGTGCACCTGCACTCTCTGGGCCGCTCCTCCTTATCTCGGTTCTCTGGCTCATAATAAGCACCGTGGAGTTCCCATCGTGGCTCATCAGTTAACAAACCTGACTAGTATCTGAGAGGATGTGGGTTCGATCCCTGGCCTCACTCAGTGCGTTAAAGATCCACCGTTGCTGTGAGCTATGGTGTAGGTCGCAGACATGACTTGGATCCTGTGTTGCTGTGGCTGTGGTATAGGCTGCAAGTTACAGCTCTGATTGGACCCCTAGCCTGGGAACCTCCATATGCCTCGAGTGCGACCCTAGAAAGACAGAAAGACAGGAAGAGAAAGACAGAAAGAAAGACAGAAAGAAGGAAAGACATAAAGAAAGACATAAAGAAAGAAAGACAGAAAGAAAGACAGAAAGAAAGACAGAAAGAAAGACAGAAAGAAAGACAGAAAGAAAGAAAGAAAGAAAGAAAGAAAGAAAGAAAGAAAGAAAGAAAGAAAGAAAGAAAGAAAGAAAGAAAGAAAAAAGAAAAAAAAAGCCCCGTGATCCTCCACTTCCCTGAAGAGAGCCTGGAGTCCCTGGCGTTTCTGCTTTTGGGCTGAGAGAGCCAGAGAGGCTACACCTCAAAGGGCATTTGGAGGTGCAAGGCCTTTACTCAGTCACAACAGAGCTCCCTGGAGTAAAAGCAAAGCCTCCAAAAGGCAGTATTAGCTGTTCCAAAAGGGAGCATTAGCTGTTCCAACCAGCAATTAAAAAAAATAAACCGCTGTTTTAGTCATTTGGGTGAGTCACAGCAGAGGATCTGAGTGTCTTTACAGAGCAGAGCAGGAACTCTCTGGTCTGGTGTGTGAGGCCCTCAACGCATGGGGTGAACCCCGTGCAGGGCTTTCTAATACTGTGCTGGCAGGAGCAACAAGAGGCTGGTACTTGAGAGCTTTAGAAGGTTCAGGACCCCCCCTGCTCCAGGAGGCGGAGGCCAATTCATTCTCACTAGCAAGCCTCTTCTGGGTTTTACTGGGGTTAGTGCCCATTCAGCAAACTGATTCTCCAGAGCGGCAACTTCTCCAAAAAAGACCTGGTCACATTCCTTTCCTAGGGGCTCCTTCTGCTGGGCGTTGAGATCATCCTTCTCCCAGAGGGCACCTTAATTTTCCTTCTTTTTCCTAATGTTCAGATCTGTTAGATGGCTACCTAGAACATCCGATCCTGAGCCACAAAAATAAGGGCAGGTGCAGCTTCTCCTTGAGACGCCAGGGTTAGTGACAGACATGTTCCACAGAGAAAACCACTTGTGGGAAGGAGACCCAGCCAACTTACATAAAATACCCCACACAGAACCAACTCTGCCAACCTTTTATGTAAACAACACATCAACTGCATGCTGCTCAGCTGGCTAGATACAAAACAAGAATTAAAAGACAAAAGAACACTGAAAGCAGTTTCTTTCTTAGGATTTTCTATATTACTCTTCCAGCAGCATAAGGTTTCTGAAAAGTTACTATTTAAAATCACAAAACATACACCTCCAGCACCCTCATTAACTGGAGACCCATAAAAAGTTGATCCGGAGGGCTGACCCAACCTGGATATAATTCTGATGTGGTAGGACAGATAGAAAGAAAAGAAAAAGCGTTATCTGGGGTCATAAAGAAACATAAAAAGGTTGAAAAACTGCCCAGACGACAGTGTGGTGGGATTTTCCTTCTTTCTTTTATCTTTCAGTTTTTTACACGGAAATGGACTTGCTTACATAAAAATATTTATCTGAGTAGCAACTGGGTTTTTGAAGAAAATACCAAGGATGAAATTTTATCCATGCCCATAGAGAAGAAAAAGGACCAAAGACGCCCCCGTGTGGCTAAAGAGGAAAATATCTCTGTTTAAGTAAAAATGAGGGGCTACTCCGATAATATGAGGCCTCTAATTTTCCACGGGGCTTTCCATCTTTTTCCACATCATGCTGTTATTACTTGTCAGAGCTCAGAAGCTGGTGTACTCACATGGTAAGCTTTGACATCTATCAAGAGAAGAGAGATTTCATGTTTTTAAAAATATATACTAAAGCTTTAAGTAATCCACATGCACCCTTAAGATTAGCTGAAACTCCACCAAGCCCTGCTAGGGCAAGCAGCCACACTCTGGTGTGTGAATAGCTGGGCAAAGACGTGGGGTGAAGGTACCAAACTGCTGGAAGCAAAGCAGCTTCCCAAGAACAAAAGCAGCTTTAGTCCCCTTTTTAGAAAACAAGTTTAGCTTCTGTTCCCACTTTATAATGTTCTGATTATCAAGAAATCAGAAGCCAATGCCAGGGACCAGAACAGAAGTTAAGGTATTATCACAAAGACCGGATTCCATTCCAATCCATCAACATCAACTTGACCTCCAGACACTTAAGGCAGGTGTCACTCAACATTATGATACATGGGTCAATAACCTAGTTCTTTTCTTAAAAAAATTATTTTCCCCCATATCAGAGGTGTAGACCACCACATATCACACGATCATAAAGTATATGCATAACCGAAAGAACTTTTAGATGTCTTTTGAAAATGTTTCAATGTTCTCTCATTAGACAGAAATAAAGGGAAATGACAACAAATGCAAAAAAGGCACTCACAGCTCTAGCAGCAGAAGCTTCTGTTGTCACATACTTCTTCAATTCTAAGAGCATTAACTTATTAACACCTATAAAACGTCCTCCACGACACCAAGCCTTTAACCTGGGGCAGTGAACACAAGACGCATCTTTAGTGCCTCCAGGTCCACAAAGGATTCTCTGGGAATAAGTGCTAGACTTACACAAGGCTAATACTGTGCCTGAAACACCTTTTGAACAGTCAAGGAGTGTAAACACATACCCCTGTAACAACAAGGCATCAAATGAGAAAAAGCACAATGTAAAAATGAATACACAGAGCATGAAAATAATCAAAGCTGAACCCATACACTCACACACCCCATCTATATAGAGATTAAAGACTCGAAGGAAACACTGAAATACCAATAGAGGTTATGCTTCAGAAGGCTGAGATTGGGGGTGATGTTGAAGCTGTTCTTTCATCTAAATCTTTAACGAGCATGCACTATCCTCTTATAATTAAACAAATGAGCAAACAATAAATACTTAGTGACCACTTATTGAGTGAATAGTTGTCACCTAACGCAATTATCCTGGGCCCAGCATCTGATTTCAATGTCAGGAGAGCTAAGTGGAGCAGGATAGTGTGGGTGGCACAGGAGATGACCGGGCCACAGGAATCCAAGGCCTTGCACTGAATCTGAGCTCTGTGGGATCCTGGGTGTTGGTTTCCTTATTCTATCAAAGGAAGAGGATGCACTAGCACAGTGGCTCCTAATCTTCAGTGGGCAACTAACCCTTCTCTCTCAGTTGGGGACCCTTCTCTCCAGAAAACAAACAAACATGTCCACGGAGCTTTTGGAAATAATCCCGGAGGCTATGGATTCTCTGGGGCCCACGGACCATGTTAAGAACACTGATTGACCAAAATGGTCCCTTCTGCAGCTCTGTCTCTGCAGCTCTGCCTCTGCTGCCACAGGAAAGTGTAATATGGTTCTATTTTCACTTCATGTATCTTTGCTGAGGGACTGGTCTAGCTGCTGCCGAAGTATGCCGAGGTCATCAGTTTTCTGCCCCGACCAGCAGCCACCTTTCAAAAGCATGGCTGAACTACTCGGCACAGTCTTCTTTTGAAGATAGCAAAAGGCTCTGGCACGTTACTCAAAAATTCCAGGCTAACTAGAACCGTAGACTGCTGGTATAAAATCAAACCATGCAAGTCAAGCAGAACAGAAGGTAACTGAGACACCAAGAGAATGGAAAAAGACTCCTTTTCCAGAGGCCTTCCTCGATCAGCCCCGACACTGCAATTAGAAACATGTTTTATGAACACAGTTACCTAGGCCTCAGAATTCTCCAATGGTAATAGGTAAACACAGAGGGGATTAGGCAGAACCCCAAAACTGCCTTTGATCAGCCACATCTTACCTGCCAACAGACAAGACTTTCTTAAGTAACTTACAGCACAGACCTATCACACTCCATTTCTTACTTGTGTCTATCATCAATCACTCACCTATTCAAAGCCAAGAAAACACCTTCTTCCCCCAGCCCCAGGTTTCAAACAGGACTGACAGTTTTCAAACTGGAATGCTCTTACGTTAGTTCCACTTCAAATAATGAAACAAATTAAGAAAAATCACACGCCAGTGAAACTGCCACAAAACAGTACTTTAAACAGGTTGGAGGTAGGGGGTATGGCTTCATTCTGCTGTATCTCAGTCACATCTGGCAGTTCTGCTTACCTAATTATGTTTTCTGAAATAAGCAACAGCAAAAGACAGGAGTCAGGAATGTGCCAACATTTGAGGCACTACCCTGACGGGCCCTTCTTCCTGGCATTACTGAGCTTTCTCTCCCTCACTCTCCTACCACCTACCGTTAGGCCAGTTCCTTTCTCAGGACTGACACAGGGGTCATCAAAGTCTTCTGTCTTGAAGGTGACTTAAGAAGAGGTTGCAGGGCTATTTGCCCAGGACCGTCTCCATCAGGGGATGGCTGAGAAAGCCACCCCTCCTCAAGAAGCAACCATGGTGACAGAGAAGGCGCAATGGTCTATACACTTGACTTGGCTCAGACTGCAGAAATAATCCTGTCGGCCTCAGAAAACCAGTCTAAAGCTAAGGTGATCTGCTTTAGTCAAGTTCATTTATTTTTTTTTTTTCTTGTCTTTTTGCCATTTCTTGGGCTGCTCCCGAGGCACATGGAGGTTCCCAGGCTAGGGGTCTAAGTGGAGCTGTAGCTGCCGGCCTACGCCAGAGCCACAGCAACTTGGGATCGGAGCCACGTCTGCAACCCACACCACAGCTCACGGCAATGCCGGATCCTTAACCCACTAGCAAGGCCAGGGATTGAACCCGCAACCTCATGGTTCCTAGTCGGATTCGTTAACCGCTGCGCCACGACGGGAACTCCTGCTTTAGTCAAGTTTAAATCTCTTATGAGTTTACTGATGGCTTTCTGTTGATGCTGGAAGCCACAATTCTTCCTTAGAACACCCTATTAAAATGCCCTGTAACTTAAAACAAACAAAAAAGCAGGGGATGTTTAAAAATGGATCAATTTGTTTCTTTGTTTTTAATTATTATTATTGGGGGGAGGGCAGTGCCCAAGGCATGTGGAAGTTCCCAGGCCAGGGATCAAACCCACACCACAGAAGTAACTCAAGCTGCTGCAGTGACAACGCCGGATCCTTAACCCACTGCACCACAAGAAAATTCTAATTTGTTCCTGTTTTTAAAGATAATTCCACATAACACTTCCAGTGGGCCAATGGTGGAATTCCTCTTGTCCCCCTCCCCCCCACCCAAGGCCACACTCCAAAGCAAGCAGCTTTTATAGAACTTTCCAAACTGTTCTCAAGAAGTTTAGCGTTAACTAGCAACTAGCCTGAAAATTTGGTTACGTATATAGGTACAAAGCTGGTTCATCAAATCCCTGTTCTGGCCCTCAACCCAATGCATTTCAACTAAGGCATCATCTACCTCTTTCTTAATGTTTATCAAACACTTGAACAGGTAACGTCCAGCCACTCCTTGGAGATGGTTCCCTTTTTCAGACACCGGGTTGCTGAACTGCTCAGAAGCCTCTTGGTCCGGGGCTCCATTGCTGGAGACGTTACAACTCTCCAAAACCTCCACCTCTCCCTTTTCCTCACTCCTTTCGTCCTCCACGGGTTCTGGGTTTTCCTCCTGGGAAAGCAAGTCCTGGTTTGGGCCATGGCCCTCCACAGTGGGAGACTCGCCTTCCTGCAGAGCAGGCTCACACAGGGCACTCTCCTGGGGGCCCTGGACCAAATCTTGGTCACTGCCGGGCTCTTTAGGGGGGGACTTTTTCTCTTCCAAGGCTTGGATGACGTTCTTGGGAGCTCGGGGAACTTCTCTCAACTGTCTTATTCGGTCTCTTTTCTTCCTCCTTAAATGAATCCAGGAGTTTTCTATGGCTGTCAGGAAAAGGCTAACTTCCTCCTTTCCACAGGGAACTCGTTTATGCTGGACCTATTTGAAGGAAAAACAGAATTTTACAGGAAATCACCTTTCTCCACTGAAAACTCCTTTAAGAAAAGAAAAAAAGAGATTATCATAAGCACTCCTTCAGTGTGCTTTTAATCAGGTACCTTCAGATCGGTGAGAATTTTTTCAATCCATGTTGTCACAACTACTATGCCTTCTGTTGTCTCAGAGCCCAGAGATGATGCTTTGAGGGATAATTCTTTCATCACAGACTCTAATACTACAAATGTAATGGGCTTCCTTGGCTTCTCCAATTTTCTGCGTTTACTTGGTGGTGACTGAAAGAAAAAAAAAGGCATGGGAGGAGAGGGGAAGGTTATACAAATAATGAAATCTCATGTATTATAACGAATTCAGCCAGGGAAATTTCCATGACCTCTGCTACCAATCGCAGTGCACTAAAAACACAAAGGACTTTGCACGTTTATTTTTAATACTTAAAAACAACCCTGCAAAATGGGTTTATCATCTCATCTTACAGAAGGGAAAACGAAGATACAGAGAGGCAATTTAGCCAAGGTCACACAGGAGTATGTGCCAAGTTAGGATGTGAATCCAAAACCCAGGTTCCTTCTGCCCCACCAGGCTGCCTGTGTTCTGGATATCAGTACGTAACTTCCCCAGTTACTAAATGTCCTTAATCCCTATTGAGCTCCAAACAGGCCTGTGCAATTATTTCTCTCATGGCAACTCAAGGACCCAAAGGGGACTGTGTTCTTTTCTATAAAGAACTGCATGGCTTAAAATTACCAACTTGTAGCCTGAGTTTATACTTGCCAAGGCTTGAAAGAAAGCAGCCAGTGAGCCATAGCTTGTGAGGTCGCATGCTGGGAATGACCAGAACCATCAGGATCGCACAGAAGGAAGAAGACTGCTAAATCCTAGCCAGCATTAGGGCCAAGCCAGTCTCTAGGCAAGTACTGCCTCTCAGTGGGGAGAGTGGACACCAGTACCAATGAGAACAGTGGATTTAAAGCTGGTTCCGTAACTCAAGATCGTCTTTCAATTTCAAGCTTGGAAGGTAAGTTACACTCTACCCACTAGAGGGACTCAAGTTCCATTTTAAAAACTAAATGACACTCATCTAGAGTTTATTTCTTTAAAGTAAAAACTTGCTAATTTTTTATGACTCTTAGCTAAGACCAAATATACCACAGACACTTTAAGAGACAGACTTGTAGACAAATTTTATCAAAAGTTAAAAAAAAAAAAAATTAAGGTCAGAGTCAAAAATTAAGGTCTAATTCTAAGGTCAGAGTAAAAATGAACAGGATTATAAGGAGAAATGTTCAAAAAGAGAAAACATCCAGTCAGCTTTGATGATCTCTTCCTGAAAAAGACACTTCAGAGATCCCACTCTGGCACAATGGATTGGCAGCATCTCTGGAGTGCTGGGATGCAGGTTCAATCCCCAGCCCAGCACAGTGGGTTAAGGATCCAGTGTTGCCATAGCTACAGGGTAGGCTGTAACTGCAGTTTGGATCTCATCCCCGGCCCAGGAACTTCATATTCCGTGGGGCGGCCAAGAAAGAAAGAAAAAAAAAACACCTCTGAGGAGTTGCCGTCATGGCTCAGCGGTTAACAAACCCAACCAGTATCTATGAGGACTGGGGTTCTATCCCTGGCCTCGCTCAGTGGGTTTAGGATCCGGTGTTGCCGTGAGCTGGGGTGTAGGTTGCTGACGTGGCTCGGATCTGGCGAGGCTGTGGCTGTGGTGTAGGCCAGCAGCTACAGCTCTGATTCGACCTCTAGCCTGGGAGCCTCCATATGCCGCGAGTGTGGCCTTAAAAAAAAAAAAAAAAGACTGGAAAAAAAAAGTTTGATACTTGTGCTGCTGCTAACTCTAATTCTACCTGGAAACAGTGACAGAGAACATGCAGAAAACACACAGAAAGGTCCAATTACTGGGTGAGGCTTTATAGGAACTAACTGGGAACCCCCTACCCCAACACATACATAGCAAAATAGCCAGTTAATTCTATGCTAGAAAACTTTTAGGGAGTTCCCATCATGGCTCAGTGGAAACAAATCTGACTAGTATCCATGAGTATGCAGGTTTGATCCCTGGCCTCGCTCAGTGGGTTAAGGATCTGGCGTTGCCGTGAGCTGTGGTGTAGGTCACAGATGAAGCTCGGATCTGGCATTGCCGTGGTTGTGGTGCAGGCTGGCAGCTACAGCTTAGATTTGACCCTTAGCCTGGGAACTTCCATATGTCGCAGGTGCAGCCCTAAAAAGACAAAAAGAAAAAAAGGGAAACTTTTAGATGGTATTTCTTAGAAACAATTTATATTTTCTCTTTATACCAGATATTAACTAATTAAAAATGGAAATTAAAGAAGAGAAAACAGGAGTTCCCATCATGGTACAGTGGTTAACGAATCCGACTAGGAACCATGAGGTTGTGGGTTCGATCCCTGGCCTTGCTCAGTGGGTTAAGGATCTGGCGTTGCCGTGAGCTTCGGTGTAGGTTGCAGACGCGGCTCGGATCCCTCATTGCAGCGGCTCTGGCGTAGGCCGGTGGCTACAGCTCTGATCAGACCCCTAGCTGGGAATCTCCATATGCCACAGGAGTGGCCCTAGATAAGGCAAAAAGACAAAAAAAAAAAAAAGAATAGAAAACAAGCTTAGAAGAAAAGGACTGAAAACAAAGGGTGTGTATCTGAGTAAGAAACCTACTCCCGAGAAATGGATACTGGACGCTAAGCCTGAGTCTGAAAACCTGTTCAATTAATGTTTCAGACAAGATGAGACAAAATTACATTGACATTAAGACAGCAGTATAGTTATTAATCACCCAGCAGAAGAGACACGATTTCTTCCGTTACTGAGAGCCTAACACTTTGCACTAAGAAGCTTAAGATATGATTATTAAGTTGGGGCCGGGCTGGGGGGAGATGGTGGTGTGTGGGAGCATGGGGGACAAGAATCAGACTCCCCTTTCCACTGCTGACATTCAAGGCTGTTACCATGGAAAGGTCAGCATCACTGGGCCATCCATTCCTGACAGCACCCTAAAAGTCATCTAAAATAAGGCTAAAAGCATAGAGCCTCATCTCTCTTCTGACAGAGGTGGTCATCACTTGTGCTCACAAATTCCAATCAGCAAAGTGAATACATTGCTGTGTTTCTCATTTCTTGCAATATTCTTCTCTATCCCTGAAAAAGCTTAGAACTGGATTTCCCTTGTGGTGCAGCAGGTGAAGGGTCTGGCGTTGTCACTCAGTGTCTCAGGACACTACCATGGTGTGGGTTCATCTCTGGCCCACTTGCCATGGGTGTAGCCAAAAAACAGAACAAAAAAACCACCCAAAAAACCAAAGAAACCATTAAAGAAAGAAAGAAAGAAAGAAAGAAAGAAAGAAAGAAAGAAAGAAAGAAAGAAAGAAAGAAAGAAAGAAGAAAGAAAGAAGAAAGAGTGAGCCTAGAATCAATGACCAACCCAATACTCACATAAATACCTCTAAATACTATTTCCCACTAAAATAAACCAGAGGTCCTTGGAAAAATAGCTGAGAAATACTGAAAGTGTAAACCCTTGAGTTGATAATACTCTAAAAACAAAACTTAAACCACTGTCTTTGGTCACTTGTAGGAGATGCAAGGGAATCACAAAATCATTATTATTTTTTTTTTTTTTTTTAATGGCTGCATCCATGGCATATGGAAGTTCCTGGGCCAGGGACTGAATCTGAGCTGCAGCTGCAACCTACACTGGATCTTTAACCCACTGTGCCAGATGGGGGATCAAATCTGCGCCTCTGCAACAACTGAGCCACTGCAGTCAGGTTGTTAACCCACTGTGCCACAGCGGGAACTCCACTCGTTATTCTTAAAAATGAAAAGTAAAGCAAAATAACCAAGCATCTTTCTACATTTACCCCACGTACTGTACCTCAACATGACCAAATAATTGATAAGGGGTGGTTTCTCTTATAAGTACCTCAGCTATAAATGAAGAAGGAAGAATAGAATTAGAATGTCAATATTCTGCAGCTGGAAATGAATTAATGGATCCAGACAATGCTCATCAGTGACTGCTCACACTGCAAGAGGACAACAGCAAACGTGTGCCTCCTGATGGAAATCCCAAGCGTACCAACACCACCCAGAAAGTAGCCTTGTCCCACCACCCCCAAATCAAGCTGATTACGCTTCTAGCGCTAAGTGCCAGCTTACAAGAAAGACAGGGTCCAAGGAACATGTTAATACCACGGAGATGCACTCAGAAAAATCCAGATGTTAAAAACTCTGTAAGATAAACATCCCAGTTTCTTCAACAAATAAATTGTGAGGGAGGGTGTGAGCGAAGGGGGATAAAGGGGCGGTGGGGCCACCAGAGTAAAAGCAATTTAAAGGACATAACAATCAACCGCACTGCAGAAAACTTAGTAAGAGTCTATTCCGACAAACTTTAAAATATTTGAGACAGTAGGAGAAATTCGGTCAACGACCCAGCCAACATGAAGGAATTATTAATTACTGTGGTCATGTTTTCTTTTTCAAAAAAGAATCCGCACCTCTTACAGATTGATATGAACATGGTTATGGATGAAATAATGCACTGTCTGAGATCTGCTTCAGAATCAGGCAGCGGGAGAGAGAATGTGGAGTAAAGATGAAACAAGAATGGGCACGAGATGTCAACAGCTGGAGTGGGTGACGGATAGGTAAATAGTAGGTATCTTCTTAGCTGTCAATTGACTCAATATTAAAATTATTTAACTTCGAAAGATAAAAACAAACATATACGTTATGGAATAGAACACAAAATTCAAGTGGATTAAAAAAAAAAAAAGAGGAAGATTTCACAGGTACAGGTGCTTCCTGGAAACTTCTTTATTGTCACCTTAATGACCAGGGATTTCTCAGAAAATGTTCCCTGTTTCCACAGCTCGCAGAAGTGGAAAAGTCTGAGAATCACTGTTCCACATTATTTATTCCTTCATTTTTATTTAGTTAATACTTACTATTTGAGTACAGACATTATACTAGGTTGATGCCCAATGAAAGATACAAGAACAGGAGTGAAAACACAGTAACACAGCAGCAGGAGCCTAATATCAACTTAGGAAGAGTGAGGGCAAGTTTCACAGGTGGCAACATCTGGACTGTGCCTGACAGAAGAGGAGTCTGATGGTCAGAGAGGAATCTTCTGGAGAGGTATCAGAGAGCAGTAACTCAACATTACAGGGGCATTAAATACAGGGGTGCGTGAAAAGAAATTTTGGGAAATGATAATATAATAAATAGATTTTACTGAGCACTCACTACACACCAAGCACTATGTTAAGTACACTTAATCCTCAAACCGTATGTGGCAGGTGCTATTCTATTATTACCTCCATTGTTTTTTCTTTTTTTTTTTTCCTCTTTATGGCTACACATGCAGCATATGGAAGTTTCCAGACTAGGGGTCAAATCCGAGCTGCACCTACAGGCCTACACCACAGCCACAGCAACGCAGGATCTGAGCCGTGTCTGGGACCTACATCACGGTTCACGGCAATGCCAGATCCTTTAACCCCTTGAGCGGGGCCAGGGATTGAACCTGCATCCTCATGGATACTAGTCAGGTTCATTACCACTGAGCTACAACGAGAACCCCACCCCCATTTTTAATTTAAAAAATTTTTTGGCCACGCCCACATCTCAAAGTTCCCAGGCCAAGGACTGATTCTGAGCCACAGCAGTGACAATGCTGAACCCCTAACTGCTAGGCCACCAGGGACCTCCTCCCCCAATTTAGACATGAGGAAACTGAAGCTTAGAGAAGTTAAATAACCTGCTCAACATAAAGCTAGACAGGGCCGGTTCACAATAGGTGTATTCTATATATCATCCAACAGTTTTGGTGAGATTCACCATGCTACAGTTAAGCAAAATACCAGTATTAGCTATGTCACAAGGAAGTTCATGCACAATAGCTCCGGTTGGACCCCTAGCCTGGGAACATCCATATGCCGCGGGTGTGGTCCTAAAAAACAAACAAACAAACACTGAGCACCAACTATGAATCAGACGCGGACCATTACTCCTCCGTGAAGGCCTCTCAGACTAATCCATCCTTAATCATTTCCTTTTCTTTCCTTTTTTTTTAACTTTATGGCTGAACCCGCAGCATATGGAAGTTCCTGGGCCAGGGACTGAATCTGAGCCACAGTTGCGACTGCACTGCATCTGCAACAACGCTGGATCCTTAACTCACTGCAATGGGCTGGGGATTGAACCTGAGCCTCCGCAGGAACCCAAGCCTCTGGAGTTAGATTCTTAACCCACTGTGCCAAGGTGGGAACTCCAACTATTTCCTTTTCTGAACTTCCTAACCCCCCACCATCAGGTCCCTTTCAGTACTTACTCATATAAAATTTTGTATTAATACCTCACATGTTTCTCTCTCTTATAAAATTAATCATCATAAATGAAAGAAAATGGTAACTTATTTATTTATTTCTTTTTTGGGTCACACCTATGGCATATAGAAGTTCCCAGGCCAGGGACTGAATCCAAGCTGCAGCTGTGACCTATGACACAGTTGTGGCAATGCTGGAACCTTAACCCATGCACTGCAGTGGGAACTCCCAGTATCTTATTTCTTTGGCATCACTACAATGAACATCACACTTAATAAGAAGAGTAACTATGAGTGAATCGACTGACAAGCAATTAATTTCCAAAATTTATAAATAACTTCTGCAGCTCCATACCGAAAAAACAAAACAACCCCAACAAAAAATGGGCAGAAGATCTAAACAGACAGTTCTCCAAAGAAGACATACAGATGGCCAAAAAACACATGAAAAGATGTTCAACATCACTCATTATTAGAGAAACGCAAATCAAAACCACGATGAGGTACCACCTTACACCAGCCAGAATGGCCATCATCAAAAAGTCTACAAACAATAGGTGCTAGACAGGGTGTGGAGAAAAAGGAACACTAGTACACTGTTGGTGGGATTGTAGATTGGTGCAACCACTGTGGAAAACAGTATGGAGATGCCTCAGAAAACTAAACATAGAACTCCCATTTGATCCAGCAATCCCACTCCTGGGCACCTACCCAGAGAAAACCATGACTCGCAGACACAGGTACTCCAATGTTCACTGCAGCACTCTGTGCAATAGCCAAAACATGGAAACAACCTAAGTGTCCATCGACAGAGGAGTGGATCAAGAAGATGTGGTAATATATACACAATGGAATATTACTCAGGCATTAAAAAGAATGAAATACCAGCATTCTTAGCAACATGGATGGACCTAGAAACTATCATGCTAAGTGAAGTCAGCCATACAATGAGACAACAACATCAAATGCTTTCACTGACATGTGGAATCTGAAAAAAGGACAGACTGAACTTCTTTGCAGAACAGATGCTGACTTATAGACACTGAAAAACTTATGGTCTCTGGAGGAGACAGTTTAGGGGGTGGGGGGGATATGCTTGGGCTGTGGGATGGAAATCCTGTGAAATCAGATTGTTATGATCATTATACAACTGCAGATGTGATAAATTCATTTGAGTAATAATAATAATAATAATAATAATAATAATAATAAAAGAGTTAACTATGAGTAGGGTCCTTCATTAGTTTTGCCCAACAGTTCAGCTTCCTAATCATCACATCTTTTTTGGAGTATAATATATAATCTAGTATGGAATTGGTTTTCTTTCTTTCTTTTTTTTCCCCCGTTTCTTAGGGCCTAACCTGCAGCTTATGGAAGTTCCCAGGCTAGGGGTCGAATCGGATCTACAGCTGCCACAGCCACAGCAACACGGGATCCAAGCCTTGCCTGTGACTCCACCACAGCTCATGGCAATGCCAGATCCCTGACCCACTGAGCAAGGCCAGGGATTGAATCTGCATCCTCATGGATACTAGTCAGATTCGTTTCCACTAAACCACAACCAGAACTCCATTACTGGTTTTCTAACCACATCTTAACAGTAGAATCCTTTCAACAAATAAAACCAATATATAATGTTGATAAAAGTAGATCAGCTCTGGTTAAAATTAGAGCAAGCCCTGAAGTAGCAGCCTGACACTTGCCCCCAACTGTCATCCCCTGCGCACCTACCTGGAACCCCTCTTCCATCTAGAACTAGTTTGAGAACCTGTGGAACAGTAAGTAGCAAACTGTCAGAAGACCCCCTCCCACCTCTGACACTAACAAGGCTACCTTATTAAACTGAACCCTTCCCTCCATCTGTTCTCCAAAACACCATCTGGTTATTAGTTCCTAGACAGGAAAGACCCAGGCTTAAAGGAAATGTCTTAAAACACAGGGGGGTCATTTTTAAAAATCAGAGTTCCTAGGCAATGCTGAGACCAAGAGTGTACAATTTACTAGAGCCACATTATTTTCCCTTTTTCTTTTAACAAGTGTCACACTTCTGAAAAGCGAAGCTAAAATAATGCCTCAAGCAATTAGAGGAGAAGCTGGGACAAAGAGGTATTCTAAGTGGCTTGTTAAAATTCTGTAAAGACCATTCCTTACAACATGCTTCCTTATATTTGTCATCAGTCAGAAATGACGGCACAAAATTCTATCAACACAAGACTCGCCTTTTTATTGTTAAAATAAATCCAGACAAGAGCAATGGGCTTAGTGTGGGTACTTGAATCAGCAGTGAATTAGAATTTTTCAGCCTTCAGCACCAAAAGAAACAAGTCAGTAGGCCTGAGATAAGTGAAAACAGAAGTTGCCATAGTAACATGCACATTTACCCTAAAAAGGTAGGGGTGGGGGTGGGGGGTGGGGTGGGGAAGTAGGTCAATATTTCTGCTTAACTAGCTCTAGTCCTTGGCTTCCTCTCCTCCTCTAAAGTGGCAACCTCCTCCCTCTCCACTGAGGAGGAAAATGAGGTGACCATTTCATAAGGCACGGAGTGGAGAGAGGTCCAGGGAGAGGGAAGGAGAACCAAGAGGACACCCACTGAAAACCTCCCAAGTGCCCTGGGACTACCTACCCTGGGGAAAGCAGTTGCTGATCTAGGGCACCAGTGCTAAGAAACTGTTGCTGGGTTACCACAAATCTGGAACTGCCATTTTCCCTGTGCAGTTTAAGAGCACCTAATGGGACACTTGGGAATGCATTATTAACAGCTCTGGGTTGGGGGCAGTGGTGGGGAAGGATGAGTACTCTGGCGTGGGAGAAACCCGAGGCCCTTAGCAAGAGACATTCTTTGACGGCTGAAACTGTCAACAGGGGGCTCGAGGATGGCCTCAAAGACAGGAAGGGAGGGAGGAAGCCTTAGAAGATCCCTTTCAAAGCAAGCTGATTTTGCCACCACAAAAACATAGTGCTCTTTGACGCTCTGATGCGAAACAGCTACTGATCCAAGAGGGTAAGGGCGACGCCGGTCCCTGACATGGCCTGCAGAGTGCCGGAGCTCCTCATCGGCTCTTCCGCCTGAGGCGCTGACAAGTGGGGGAAGCAGGTTAAAGGGAAAGCACTTGGAAACAGGTGCAGTTCCAACTTCCCGCAGCTGTGCGTCTGCACAGGGAGAAGCGAGGGCATTAGTAGCGATTTTAACCATTTGCTGGGAAAGCCCTGGTATTCTGGAAGATGACAGGATAATCCCTAAGGGAGGTCAAAAAGGCAGAACCATCTTTCCAACCAGTGAATATTTCCAACACTACCCTCTACACATCCTACTGCATGGCACAGAGGGGAGACTAGGCATCCATCAGACAGGCCAAACTTGACTGGGAAACTTTTTCAATCCAGTTGTAGAGGACAAGAACGAAAGGCTCTGTTTCAAATTTGAACTCATGTACTCAGAAACATCTGCAAACCACCACCTTGTTCTTCTCCGCACCTCTTTAGTACTCTGCCCTGCGACCGAAGGGCAAGGGGCTCAGAGACACGGTACCATTTAAGAGAGAGTCTTGAGACCAAGAGTGGCCAAGACCTTGGAAGAGGAGCACCCAGAACAAGCCTATGGCATGGACACAGAATCAGAGATGGCAAGGACCAGTTACTAGGCCTCCGTGAACACAGCGAGCAACATGTGTATAAATGTAAGGTGGACAGCTCCAGGCAACACTAACTCAATCATTCTTCCAAGGGAAATGTGAAAACAGACATGCTATTCTATTACCGCCTCTTAACACAGTCCAGGAAAACTATTCAGTCTAACCAGTTCAGAAACATTTTTCCTTTGAAGCATGGAGGACAAAGATAAATTTATGGAAGAAATCATTTTGTAAACTGTTCTATCACAGAGGAATGTTCAAGCTCGAGCATATGCGAAGTAGACAAAATAGAATAACGAACTATTACCCAACTTCAAAACTGATCAATATTCCAGCACTAATCTTAAAGCCAAGATAGAACCCTTCACTGGAATGATTCCTAAGTTTTACACATCAAAAGCCTGCAACCCCCAATGGCAATTTCTCGATCCACCAGGAACCGCAGGAGACAGCTTCTACTCTAGGAAAACAGCAGTGGTAAAAGAGAATAAACAGACTTCAATTCCTGAGGAATGCCCAACAGAATGATCACATTCAGTGATTCTACAGGTTTATACAGTACCTGAATTTTTAATTCCTAAAAGACACATTTCCAATTCATTTCTGTTTGCTGAGTAAGAATCACTGAGGTGCACAAACCCACAGAGAAAGAAAGCCTCTGTGGTCATCACAGTCCGCCTTCCAGGACTGTGTCTTGTTAATAACCACTTTCCATTCTGACATAAGCATTTGGGGCAAACTTCAGGGAAGCAGAACAGCACAGATTCAGTTCACTTATGACCAACTAAAACCCACCATATGCTCGAATTCAGAGAAGCAGAAGGAAGGTCTCTACTTACTGGTACTGTTACATCATCATAAAAACTCCAAGCCAAAGCCCACCTCATTGTCCGACCTTGACAGAATTCAGTGTAGGTAACTTTAGGAACCTGAAACCAACAAACACAGCATCTCATCATTCTATTAATTCTACTAATACGGTTCTGGCTGCTACCTCACGTTAAATGATATGTTGGTTATTTTCTTTATCAGTTAACAAACACTACCATCCAAAAATAGTTATGCACAGCTGCCTAATCATCAATGAATAAATTACTTCTCAACAAAGTTGTGTTTTTTTTTCCCTTCCAGAAAACAGAATTTATCACTCTGGCTTGAGAATCCAATATATTAAAGACCCAAAACACAACCTTTCAGAGAACCACTGGTAAAATGATTCAAATGCTCTTTTGTTTTCTTTTTTTTAGGAAAGAGAGTCTCCAAAGCCTGACTAGACTCAGCTATGTAGTCTCCCCTCTGCCTACCAGATTTTAGGAAATAGAATTGCTTTGTAGTTGTTACCATTTTTTTTTTGGTTACAACCCTGGCATGTGGAAGTTCCTGGGCCAAGGATGGAACCTATGCCACAGCTGCAGCAACCCTGGATCCTTAACGTGCTGCACCAATGGAAACTTCCTAGAGCTGTTACAATTTTTATTATTATTTTTGTCTTTTGTCCTTTTAGGGCCCTACCCGCACCATACGGAGGTTCCCAAGCTAGGGGTTGAATTGGAGCTGTAGCTGCTGGCCTACACCACAGCCACAGCAACACTGGATCCTTAACCCACTGAGCAAGGCCAGGGATCGAACCCGTGTCCTCATGGATACTAGTCAGGTTCATTAACCACTGAGCCATGACGGGAACTCCTAGCTGTTACAATTAACAAAGAAAAGGTATTGTGAGAAAAACAGGACGAATAGAATGTCAGAGAGAAACCCAAAGGCAGAAACTTAGGTCCACCACTGATCCACCTGACCCCTTTCTCTGAAAAGTCATGCTGTTCCTGCTTACTGGTGCCAAAATACCATGAACTGGGAGGGGTGTCAGGTAAATACGTATTTGCCACCTGCTTTTCAAAACAAAAGCAAGGGGCTGAACTTGCAGGGACTGTACCGTACTGGGAAGCACACTGGACTGAGGGTTATTCTGGTTCCAGCTGTTCTTTGACTATGAGACATGCAACCTGGAACAAGCCCCTAACTCCAGTTTCGGCAGTTATAATGGAATCAGATGTGGAGGCAGGGGTAGGTGGACGCCAGGTTTTATTTCTGGTTTCTCTCTGACATTGTATTCATCCTGTTTTCCCTATCTTTTCTTTCTTTTTTTTTTTCTTGGCTGTGCCTGTGGCATGCAGAAGTCCTCAGGCCAGGGACTGAACCCATGCTACAGCAGTGACAAGGCCAGATCCTTCACGAGGCCACCAGGGAACTCCCACCATCTTCTCTAATTGGTCAAAGAAGGTCTTTTAAAATAATTTATAAAAAGTCTCCCTTTAGTTCTCAAATTACAAAATTTAAAAAATAAACAAGCCAAAATAAAACAAACAGAAATTTAGTGTTTCTAGATATAAAGAAAAAGTCTATACTCCAAGTACTATCGAAAGTGAATACATCGAAGTAGTAACGAAGTAGTAAGAAAAAGTCTATACTCCAAGTACCATCGAAAGTGAATACATCGAAGTAGTAAGAAGTAGTAAGAAAAAGTCTATACTCCAAGTACCATCGAAAGTGAATACATCGAAGTAGTAATGTAGTAATTACCCCTTGTATGCGAAGTTCTTCCTTCAGAGGAGCCAAGCTGCATTTCTTTCCCAGCATACAGCTATACCATCTAGGAGGGAAAAAACAGACAAGTCAAAATGGTTACATTTTAAAACTGAGCATTACTCAAATGAACAAGATGAGCAGAATAGCAAACAAATATTGAGTTAAGTTACAATAACAAGAATTGTACATGATGCATTGAGACAAAGAACAAATCTAGAAAAGGAAAACAAGCCCCAAAGCTAAAACTTAACAAAAAACCACTTGGTCTCTCCAATGATTTTATGACTCTATGTATGTGGAAAGAGAAAGAGAGAGGGGTCTCACTGTGACACTCTTGGACAGAAATTAGTTAAAAAATAACAATAAAAACATGCATGTATTCCCCATACACACCATATAAGAGAAACTGTAAAATCTAGCAGGGACCTCTATTTTGAAGATGCCCTCACCTGCAAAAATTTAAGAATATATACTGCATTAAAGTTTCAACAAAACATGGAGTTCCCGTCGTGGTGCAGTGGTTAACGAATCCGACTAGGAACCATGAGGTTGCGGGTTCGATCCCTGCCCTTGCTCAGTGGGTTAATGATCCGGCGTTGCCGTGAGCTGTGGTGTAGGCTGCAGACGCGGCTCGGATCCCGTGTTGCTGTGGCTCTGGCGTAGGCCAGTGGCTATAGCTCCGATTCAACCCCTAGCCTGGGAACCTCCATATGCCGCGGGAGCGGCCCAAGAAATAGCAACGACAACAACAACAACAACAAAAAAAACCTTTAAAAAAAAAAAAATTTCAACAAAACATGAAGTCAATTTCCTCCAGTGCAAATACAAATCCAGAAGTGGAACTGTGAAGATGGAGTGAAATGGTTAAAAGGTAAAAGGATAGAATTTACTTCTGATTATTCTAAAAAGTTTGTAAAGTATAAACTTCTAATTTGTACAGGACTTCTGCTTCAGCTTATGAAGGATTAAATAGTATGGGAACTGCTCTTCTACCACAAACCACCAGAAAACTGGACAAAATATAAAGAACAATTTTTCAGATACTGGACAGCTGCAATGAAGATCTATGATTTCAGAGAGAAAAACAAGGTGAGCTCTACAACTGCCAGAAGGAAATTTCCAAGCTGCAATCCAGGGAAAGGAACTCAAACAGAGCCCCCAAACCTTGCTGAACAGCTGAGACAGAGACTGGAGTTCAGACAGGCTGAGGCAGTAAGGATTTGAAGGGCAAAATACAAGAGAGGAAGAAGCTGCATAGGGAAAGAATTCTGGGCATCTGTAGAGGAATTCCTTGGAATATATTTCAGACAATGATCTGCATGTGTGGGGTGGAACACTGTGAGGGTAGGGAAAGAACTCTCAGAAAGCAGTAAGCTTAACAATTCCTGGATTCCAGACAGCCGGGGTGAGTTTGTGGCTCTACTAGCGAAAGCAGAAAGCCTTTGTAAATAAAAGGAGCATCCAGTAGAGCCTTGGAAAGACACTGCTTTGTAAATGTGGCTGGAGGCTGTCTTACATTTACCCTAATAAAAGCTTAAAAGACATGAAAGGATCAAACTGATCACAAGTAATTTAAATAAGCATCAAAACAAAGTCCAACACTCTTTAAAGGAATACATTGAAATACAGCACCCACAAACACAAGACATGCAAATGTCCAGCATCCAGTCAAAAATTATTAGACATTAAAAATGACTTACAACTAGGATAAAAATTTAATCATTAGAAATAGACCAAGAGGAGTTCCTGTCGTGGCTCAGTGGTAAAGAATCTGCCTACTATCCATGAGGACACCGGTTCGATCCCTGGCCTTGCTCAGTGGGTTAAGGATCCGGCATTGCAGTGAGCTGTGGGTCACTCTGTAGGTCACAGAAAAGCTCGGATCCCTCATTGCTATTGCTGTGGTGTAGGCCAGTAGCTACAGCTCCGAGGAGATCGTAGCCTGGGAACTTCCACATGCTGTGGGTGTGGCCCTTAAAAAAAAATAAATAAATAAACAAGTTAAAAAAGAAACTGACCAAGAAATGAGAGAGATGATGGAATTAGCAGATGAGGACAATATGCTCCATAAGAAAACATGAACATAATGAGGAGCAAGAGGGAAGACATAAAAACTAACCAAATGGAACTTCTAGACATGAAAATTACAGTATCTAAAGTTAAAAAATTCACTGGATGGGATTAACAGTGATTAGATTCTGCAAAAGAAAAAATGTGTGAACTTGGGAGTTCCCATCATGGCTCAGCAGAAAGGTATCTAATTAGTATCCACGAGGACACAGGTTCGATCCCTGGCCTCACTCAGTGGGTTAAGATCTGGCATTGCCATTGCTGTGGCTATGATGTAGGCTAGCAGCTACAGCTTCAATTCGACCCCTAGCCTGGGAACCTCCATATGCCGCACAAGACAAAAAAAAAAAAAAAAAAAGAAAAAAGAAAAAAATGTGTGAACTTGAAGACACAGCCAAAGAAACTATCTGAAAGACAGCACACAGGGGAAAAGAAAAAGACCAGAAAACAAAACAAAAAACCCACAGCACCGGTGACCCATAGGACAGTATCAAGCAGTGCACACAACTGGAGTTTCAGAAAAGGGGCAAAAGGGGGACAAAAAAAATACTTGGAAAAAGAGGTTAAAAAAAAAAAAAAGTTCGGAGTTCCCGTCGTGGCGCAGTGGTTAACGAATCCGACTAGGAACCATGAGGTTGCGGGTTCGGTCCCTGCCCTTGCTCAGTGGGTTAACGATCCGGCGTTGCCGTGAGCTGTGGTGTAGGTTGCAGATGCGGCTCGGATCCCGAGTTGCTGTGGCTCTGGCGTAGGCTGGTGGCTACAGCTCCGATTCGACCCCTAGCCTGGGAACCTCCATATGCCGCGAGAGCGGCCCAAGAAATAGCAACAACAACAACAAAAAGACAAAAGACAAAAAAAAAAGTTCGAAACTGATAAAAACTATAAACAGGAAGTTCAATGAATTCCACAAAGAAGAAACATAAAGAAAACCATGAAATTCCTGCTGTGGTACAGTGGGTCATGAATCCGATGATGGCAGCAGCTCAGGTCACTGCAGAGGAAGAATGTGATCCCAAGCCCAGTGCGGTGAGTTAAAACTTCTGGAGTTGTTGCACCTGCAGCTGTGGCTTGGGCTCAATCCTTGGCCCAGGAGTTTCCATATGCTGCGGATGCAGCCATTAAAAAAAAAAAGATAAAGTAACTTTCAAATAAATAAAAACTAAAACGTATCAGCACCAGTACTACAAGGAATGCTAAAGAAAGTTCAGGCAGAACTCCAGCCAAAAAACAGCAGAAAAAAAAATTCTCAAAGAGGTCAGAAAAAGATATACATTACCTATGAATAAGAATTACAGAGTTCCCGTCGTGGCACAGTGGTTAACGAATCCGACTAGGAACCATGAGGTTTCGGGTTCGGTCCCTGCCCTTGCTCAGTGGGTTAACAATCCAGCTTTGCTGTTAGCTGTGGTGTAGGTTGCAGACGCGGCTCGGATCCCACGTTGCTGTGGCTCTGGCGTAGGCCGGTGGCTACAGCTCCGATTCGACCCCTAGCCTGGGAACCTCCACATGCCAAGGGAACAGCCCAAGAAATAGCAACAACAACAACAAAAAGAATTACATCCAACTTGTCTTAGGAAACTATGCAAGCAAGAAGAGAGTGGAGTGAAATATTTATTTCAGACGGAGCTGACTTCAGACCAAGGAACGTGATCAGGAGTAAAGAGGGCGTTACACAATGTTTAAAGGGGACAGTCCTCCCAGAATACATACTAATCCTTAATGTGTTTGTACCTAACGTGAGAACATCAAACTACACAAGGCAAAAACTGATAGAGCTTCAAGGAAAAATGAATGGATCCTCTATTAGGGTTGGAAACTTCAACAACTCTCTATTAGAATGGACAGACCCAGCCAGCAGAAAATCAGTAAAGACATAGCTGAATTCATTAACACCATCAATCAACTAGATATAATTGACATCTATAAACTATTCATCAAACAAGAGCAGAATACACATTCCTCTTAAGCTCACAAGGAATATTCATGAAGACAGACCATATTCTGGGCCATAAAACATAGCTTAACAAATTTAAAGAATAAAAATCATATAATATCTGCTCTTGGATGAATTAAACTTAAAATCAGTAACAAAGATTTTTGGAAAATCCTCAAATATTTCGAAATTAAACAATACATTTCTCTTTCTTTCTGTCTGTCTGTCTTTTTTTAGGGCCACACCCACAGCATATGGAAGCCAACCCCAAAGGTAGGATCCATGAAAGAATTGCTAATCTGGACTTCATTAAGCTCTGTGAAAGATATGGTCACAGAATGAAATGATAAATCATAGACTGGGTGAAAATACAGCACATATATCTGACAAAGGATTATTACCTGAAATATTCAAAGAACTCTTATAACTCAACAATATGAAACCAGACAACTTCTTTTTTTTTTGGTCTTTTTGTCTTTTCTAGGGCTGCTCCTGTGGCAAATGGAGTTCCCAGGCTAGGGGTCCAATCAGAGCTGTAGTCACTGGCCTACGCCAGAGCTACAGCAACGAGGGATCCGAGCCGCATCTGTGACCTACACCACCTACACCACAGCTCACAGCAACTCCAGATCATTGACCCACTGAGCAAGGCTAGGGATCGAACCCGCAACCTCATGGTTCCTAGTCGGATTCGTTAACCACTGCACCAAGACAGGAACTCCTGACAACTTCTTGATTTAAAAATGCACCAAAGATCTTTAATAAGATATCCACAAAGAAGACATAAAGATGGCAAACAGGCATGTGAAAAGATGCTCCATATTTTATGTTGTCAAGGAAATGCAAATTAAAATGAGATACCATTACACACTTCTCAGAATAGCAAAGTCCAGAACACTCACAATACCAAATGTTGGTGAGGATGTTGAGTAATAGAAACTTAAAAACAGTCTAGCCGCTTTGAAAGAATCTGGCAGTTTTCCAAACACAACCATCCCATATGATCCAGCAATTGTGCTCCTTAGTATCTACCTAAAGGAGCTGAAAACTTTATGTCACAAAAAAATATTCACTCATGTCTACAGCAGCTTTATTCATAACTGCCAAAACGTGGAACCAACCAAATGACCTTCAGGAGGTGAATGGATAGATACACTGGTACATTCAGACAAGGTAATATTACTCAGCACTAAAAAGAAATGAGCTGTTAGGCCATGAAAAGACATGGAGGAAACTTAAATATATATTACTAAATGAAAGAAGCCAATCCGAAAATGCTACATGGTGTATGTTTCCAACTATATAGCATTCTGGAAAAGACAAAACTATAGAGATGGCAAAAAGACCAGTGATTGGTGGGGAAGGGGTGGACAGGTAGAGCACAGAGGATGTTTAAAGGAATGGAAATATTATAAATGGTATTACAATGGTGGATACATGTAAATATACATGTATCCAAAGTCACAGAAAATACATTAGGATGAATCCCAATGTAGATGATGGACTCTGGGTGATACTGAGATTTTTGTTTGTTTGTGCTTTTAAAATTATTACTATTGAAGTTGATTTACAATGTTCTGTCAATGTACAGCAAATTGACCCAGTTATACTATATACATACACATTCTTTTTCTCACATTATCTTCTATCATGTTCCATCACAAGTGACTAGATATAGTTCCCTGTGCTATACAGCAGAACGATAATGAAGTGCTGATGTAGGCTCATCTTTTTTTTTACTTTTGATGGCCCCACCCATGGCATATGGAAGTTCCCTGGTTAAGGGTCGAATTGGAGCTGTAGCCGTCGGCCTACACCACAGCCGCAGCAATGCCATATCTAAGCTACACCTGCAACCTACACCACAGCTCATGGCAATGCAGTGAGGCACTGAGCAAGGTTAGGGATTAAACCTGAATTCTCATGGATACTAGTCAGCTTCCTTACTGCTGAGCTGCAAAGGGAACTCCTGGGCTCATCGGTTTTAACAAATGTCCCACTAGAGTGAGGAGTAATGATAACAGGGGAGGTTACACTTGTGTATGTGGGAAATCTCTGTAACTCCCCTTCAAATTTTGCTGTGAATCTTAAACTACTCTAAGAAATAAAGTCTATCACGAGAGAGAGAGATACAGAAATGACCAATAAGCATATGCCAAGATGCTCCACATCACTGGTCATCGGGGAAATGTGACTTAAAACCAGAATGAGGGGTTCCCGCAAGGCTCAGTGGTTAAGGATCTAGTGGTGTCTCTGCAAAATTTCGCATGAGATTTATCACTACATAACCATTAGCATTCATGGCATAGAATGGATAATTTTTAAAGGAATGACACTGGCATCAGCTAGAACTCTCACACATTGTGGTAAGAATGCAGCATAGTTCAGCCACTTGAAAACAGCCTGGCAACTTGACTCAGGAATCCTACTCTCAGGTATTTACTCAAGAGAGAGGAAAACCAAGGAGTTCCTGTTGTGGCTCAGTGGAAACAAATCTGACTAGGATCCATGAGGACATGAGTTCAATCCCTGGTCTCGCTCAGTGGGTTAGGGATCTGGTGTTGCCATGAGCTGTGGTATAGGCTATAAATGCGGCTTGGATTTGCCGTTGCTGTGGTGTAGGCCAGTGGCCACAGCTCCGATTTGATCCCTAGCCTGGGAGCCTCCATATGCCACGGGTGCAGCCTTAAAACGACAAAAAAAAAAAAAAAAAAGAGGAAAACTGGAATCCAAACAAATGTATGCGAAGGTTCATAGAGTGCTACCCATGCTAGTCGAAGCCTGGAAATGATCCAGATCTGCATGAATGAGTGAATGGATTAATAAATTGTGCTATATTCACATAATGGCATACTACTTAGTAATAAAAAGGGAGAGACCGCTGATATAATGCATGGATAAACTATATAAAAGAAGCCTGTTCTGAGTGGAAGTCAGGGCCTTTACTGGGGTTTCCTCAGGGCAGGCAAGGCAGGGCTGGGGAGCAGTTTGGGATCTGCTACTGTGTGAATAGCCTCAGTGGGCTATGGGCTGTGGGTTATGGAGTGGTCTCCAGTTGCCTGGCATCCAGCCCTGGGATGCTTGAGGGAGAGGAAGATGGCCTTCTGGGCTGAAAGGGCAAACAGAGGGGGAAGGATTCTGGGCTGGTGAGTCTGCATAGCCAAGGCTGCTCGAGCCGGGTCCTTTGCCATCTGTAAGAATCAGGGAGCCCAGGGAAGGGCAGGCTTCCTCCCAGCCAGAGAGGTTTTCTTAACTGTCAAAACATCATAATATACAGAAAACTAAATATATTTACAATACAAAGAAAAACTACATTCTGTGTGATTCCATTTATTTGAAAATCTAGACAGGCAAAACTATTGCTATGGAAAAAATGAGTGGTCACTAAAGGCTGGGATATGAACAGACTGCAAAGGGCCACTAGGGATCCTTTTACCATGATGAAAATGTTTTAAATCCTGGAGTTCCAGGAGCTCCTGTCATGGAGCAGCGGAAATGAATCCGACTAGGAACCATGAGGTTTCGGGTTCAATCCTTGGCCTTGCTCAGTGGGTTAAGGATCTGGCATAGCCGTGAGCTGTGGTGTAGGTCACAGACGCAGCTTGGATCCTGTGTTGCTGTGGCTGTGGTGTAGGCCGGCGGTGACAGCTCTGATTAGAGCCCTAGCCTGGAAACCTCCATATGCCACAGGTGTGGCCCTAAAAAGACAAAAAGATGAGAAAAAAAAATTCTTGGAGTTCCTACTGTGGCACAGTGGGTTAATAATCTTGCCACAGGGGATTAAGTCACTGCAGAGGTGCAGGTCTGATCTCTGGCCCAGAGCAGAGGGTTACAAAGGATCTGGTGTTGCTGCAACTGTGGCTAAGATCCAATCTGGGAACTTCCATATGCCACGGGTGGGGGCATTAAAAAAATTTCTCTATCTTGATTGTGGTAGTGGTGGTAACGTACATATTTGTCAAAGCACATCACATCGTACACTTAAATTGGAGAATGTACTATATGCAAGTTATACCTCAATAAAACTGATTTAAATATACAAATTTCTAAATACGTTGTATCTCAATCTTCAAATATATATAAAGAATAGTTCACAATAATGTTTTTTGCATATTTCATAGCTTAATTACACTAGCAATACATATTCTGTGTCTTTTTTTAAACCAAGTATCAAAATTACTCATATGTCATTTGAAATTCATGTAACTACACATTATCTTTAAAGAGAATTTTCAGATTAGGGGTATATGCATTCAACATTTGTTTATATGCAAAATATTTACTACGTCTTCTTTTTTTTTTGTCTTTTTTAGGGCCGCAGCCACAGCATATGGAGGGTCCCAGGCTAGGGGTCTAACCGGAGCTAGAGACGCCGGCCTACGCCACAGCCACTGCAACACCAGATCCAAGTCACATCTTCGACCTACACCACAGCTCACGGCAACATCGGATCCTTAACCCACGGAGCAAGGCCAGGGATTGAACCTGCGACTTCATGGCTCCTAGTCGGATTCGCTTCCGTTGCGCCACGAGGGGAACTCCGCAAAATACTTATTATGAAGGTGAATTTTATTTTATTTTTATTTTAAATGATATTTATTTATTTATTTTGGCTACATCCAGGGCATGTGGAAATTCCTGGCCAGGGATTGAGCCCATGCTAGAGCAGCAACCCAAGCCGCTGCATTGACAACACCAGATCCTTGATTCAATGTGCCGTAAAAGAACTCGTGAATGTGAGTTTTATTTTTTATTTTTTGAAAGAGGATAATAGGAGTTCCTGTTGTGGCTCAGCAGTAACGAACAACTAGCGTCCATGAGGAGGTGGGTTCGATCCCTGGCCTTGTTCAGTGGGTTAAGAATCCGTCATTGCTGTGGCTGTCTGTAGTGTAGGCCAGCAGCTGCAGTGCTGGTTTGACTCCTGGCCTGGGAACTTCTATGTGCCTCAGGTGAGGCCCTAAAAAAGACAAAAAAAAAAAAAAAGAAAGAGGATAATAATTTTTTATGGTCTAAGAAGGTAGTTGATGTGATATAGAATGCATTCTTCTTTTTTTTTTCCTTTTTGATTTTTTCATTATTCAAAAAAAGGCTTCATTTAAAAAAATACTTATAGATGAGATAAATTCATTTGAGTAAGAAAAAAATACTTATAAAGTTGTGTTGGAGTTCCCGTCGTGGCGCAGTGGTTAACGAATCCGACTAGGAACCATGAGGTTGCGGGTTCGGTCCCTGCCCTTGCTCAGTGGGTTAACGACCGGCGTTGCCGTGAGCTGTGGTGTAGGTTGCAGACGTGGCTCGGATCCTGCGTTGCTGTGGCTCTGGCATAGGCTGGCGGCCACAGCTCCGATTCGACCCCTAGCCTGGGAACCTCCATATGCTGCGGGATCGGCCCAAGAAATAGCAACAGCAACAACAACAAAAGACAAAAAGACAAAAACAAAACAAAAAAAAAGAAAGCAGTGTATAAATGGAGAAGTCATTAAAAGCCTTTGGTATGTTAGGAAGAAGATGAAGGAAGAAAAGAAATTAAGAGCAATTAGGGCTCACACAGTAACAGCATAAAATAGGTTAATTAACATCTTTCCTTTAAAATTAGCATTCCTGAACAGATTAGATTAGAGTCACCAGAAGCCAAGAAAAGATCCAGAACAGAGACAAAAGAATGATGCTATAAATTTCCTCAGGAGATGAAGGCAAGTAAATATTTAGATAACCAAGGCTTGTAACAATTACATATGTCATTGGTACTTAAAATAGGCACAGCAGAGTTCATATTTCTTTTAACCTTTACTGTAAGCTGAATACTGTATCATGAATCTTTTAAAAATTTAATCTTATCAATACACCTACTATTTTCTGCAAGTTGCATTTCTTAGCGAAAAAACAGAAGTAATTGGGTGTATTAAAAATTCTGTTTGTTTCACTTAAAAAAAAAAAATGCCTACCCATTAGATCCTGGCTACTCTCCACAGACATCTTGTGACAACTAATCAAAATGCAAGTAGGAAAAAAAAATGAAAGGGAAGATCTAGTTACCCAAGAGACTTTGAGCCCATTATACTATTTTAATGATGAAAGTAGCACTCCACTCATTACAGCACTTAGTAGTAATTCCTTAGAGACAGCAGGTTTCAAGAAAAATTATTTTTAAATTATTTCAAATGCATAGGAATTGCGAGATTAGTACAAACGATTCCAGTGTACTCTTCAACCAGAGGCACTGCACTTCCCCCCATCTGCTTGCTCTGTGTGTGTTTTTTTCCTAAATCATCTGAGAGTTAGCTACAGACATCATCATGCCCCTTTACCCTTAAATATTGTGGCATGTACATTTTAAAAACAAGGACATTCTCTTATAAATGAGGACATTCTCAATGATCAAACTGAGAAAATTTAGCACTCATACCACACTATTATCTGGGATACAGTCCATACTCAAATTCCACCAATTATCCCAATAATGTCCTTCACGTCAATTTTCTCCCCTGGTGCAAGATCCAATCTAGGATCATGTATCTCATTTACGTGTCAAGTCTCTTTAGTCTCTTTCAATCTGGAACAGTTTTATGGTCTTTTTTTACATTCATGACCTTAATATTTCTGAAGAACTGTCTTAACAAAATCCCTCAAGTTACGCTGAAATTTCCTCACAGATTCAGGTTAAACATTTGGGGCATGAAGAGCACGGAAGTGCTATCTGTCCTCTCACATCAGGAGAGGATTACCTGGTCAAGGTGGTATCCTGCAGTCTCTCCACTATAAAGTTACCAAAGTTCTCTTTGTAATTGGGAACATATTTTGAAACTATGAAAATATTCTGTTCCTCTTCAAAATTTCCATTGTTGATCCCTCCATCAATCATTACTGTAACAACTGCAAAATGGTGATATTTCTAAATTTATTATTCTTTCTACATTTATTAGTTGGCATTCTAGTTTAACAAATGGCTTTTCCTCTATTCCTCTTATATATTTCATTCGCTTATTTTATCCAATGGGTTATAATCCATTACTGTCATTATTCATTCTAAACTTATATTGTTCTATATTTGGCTTGGGCTGGCTCCTATGTTCTTTTAACATTTAATACCATAAAAGGTATTATCTCAATCTTACAGACAAGGAAAATGAAGAGTCTTACGCTTTTATAAAGGCAAGTCAAAATTTGTAGTAGAATTGGACAATTTTTTAGCTGGAGAATTAACTAAAAGCTCAGTTATGAAACTTACAGTTGCTTGCAACTATCACTTACAGCAGCCCATAACTATGTCACCATCTAGCTTAAAAAAAAAAACTAAATAGCAGAGTTCCCATTGTGGCTCAACTGGTAATGAACCCAACTAGAATCCACGATGAGGCAGATTCAATCTCTGGCCTTGATCAGTGGTTAAGGATCTGGCGTTGCTGTGGGCTGTGGTGTAGGCGGCAGCTGCAGCTCTGATTCAACCCCTCACCTGGGAACTTCCACATGATGTGGGTGTGGCCATAAAAAAGCAAAAAAAAAAAAATTATAAAAAGGCCCAGACTGTCAAAATTTATCACCCATCACCAGATATGTGGGTTTTACCCAGACCCAAGAATTTTCCAAGATCTAGCAGGGGGTATAGAATGGAAAGAAAAAGCAAAAAGGGGAGTTCCCGTCGTGGCGCAGTGGTTAACAAATCCAACTAGGAACCATGAGGTTGCGGGTTCGATCCCTGCCCTTGCTCAGTGGGTTAACAATCCGGCGTTGCCGTGAGCTGTGGTGTAGGTTGCAGACGCAGCTCGGATCCCACGTTGCTGTGGCTCGTGGGATCGCCGAGTAGGCCGGCGGCTACAGCTCCGATTCGACCCCTAGCTTGGGAACCTCCACATGCCAAGGGAACAGCCCCAGAAATGGCAAAAAAAAAAAAGCAAAAAGAAGGAGTGAAACCAGTATTCAATTGGAACTTTGTAACTCTGGTTCCCGGAAAAATCATAAAATCATTGCCATAAAGAGCATCAGCTGTAGACCTAATAACGAATGACAAGAGTAGAATCCAGACCATGAAGAGTTTTATAAAGTCTGCTAATTTATTTAGAAGGTTAGATGAGTGAGTCTCTAAAAGAGAAAATGCTATTAAATAATAAGCTCAAGTCACAGGCACAAAAAGTAAAAGGTAAAGATGACAAGCACTTGCAAATCTTCACCAACGACAGAAAGTCTAATAATATCATATGTCGATTAATCTTCAACAATAAAGAAAAGAAAAGGCTGTGAACTTAGAAGTCGAACTGCAGGCTGGGCTACAGAGGCTGCATGGGATGGTGGAAAGAGCGTAAGACCAGAATTAGGAGATCCGGGTCCCAAATTTCTAACCTGTACAACTACGAGGTTGGATAACTTTCTCTCCCAAGGGCCTTCCGGCTGCAAAATTCCTTCAGATACAAAACCACAGTTGCTGCTGAGTGTGACTTAGGCGAGGCACGAATCATAAGGAGGTGAGGCATCTAAAGTGCCATCACTGAGGTCAGGCCAACGACTTTAACTTATTTCACTCCATAATGTTACAAATTTGACTTCATTTCTGCACTTCTTCAGGAACAAGAAGAGGGATAAGGAGCAGGTAGTAGGGTTTAAATACTTATTTTTCAGAGCTCCAAAACGCGCCATTTCCATGGTATCCTAAAATTTGAGAGTGACATAGTGGGGTAAACATTATGTCAACTATAAAAATATGCAGGAGGACATGAACTGTTAATATATACAAATGAAAGTCACCTGAGTACGAGGTAAAACTGTAAACAGTATTTGCGTGCAATACTCTCTCAAAAAAAACCACTGCTCTATTTGCTTTTCAGTGAGAATCGCTTCATTCTTCCTCTCTTCCTTGTATCTTCCCTTGCAACCTGCCTGAGTTCTAACAGAGCAGACAAGACGGCTGAACTCTTTCCTTAAATGAACTGTACAGGGCAACTTTTCCCATATGTGACGCCAACATCGAAATGGCTGACTCACCAGAGACAGGATGGGCTCCAGCAACTGACCCTTCCTGGCAAACATTCACCTCTTACTCAATTTGAGGGCTGCCACAGAGCCAGGTACCAGGGACCTGGAACATCCTGACCAATTTCTCTCTCTTAGAACAGTATTCCTTTAAAGTATAGCTCAAATGGAACTTTGGAAATAATAGAAATTGACTGATTAAAAGCCTCCTAAAAAACAACCTTCCCCATTTTCCTGGATGATTCCAGTTCCCTCAAAAGCTGACCAATAATGAAATGGCCACATGGCGTTGGTTACCTCTTGCATGAGTTTCAGTGCTCTGTTACTTTCAGTTTATTTTACTTACTGAGACTCTTCTCAATGCTCAGTATAACTTAAGTCTCTTTTTTCTTTCTACTCTAATGTATCTTTGAAGAAATCAATTTAAGGTAAGAATTTATTAACATTTGGCTTTAATATTATGTAAATTTTGAGGAGTGGACGATCCAATAATCTAGCTGCTTTCCATAAATATTTAAATAAACTAACATTGAACAAATTAGGATATTTGATTTTAGAATTGGCCTTTTAATTCTTTTTTTGTTTTTTATCTTTTTAAGGCTGCACCCACGGCATATGGAGGTTCCCGGGCTAGGGGTCAAATCAGAGCTGTAGCCGCTGGCCTACACCAATGCCAGATCCGAGTTGCATCTGTGACCTACACCACAGCTCACGGCAACGCTGGATCCTTAACCCACTGAGCAAGACCAGGGATCAAGCCGACAACCTCAGGGCTCCTAGTGGGATTCGTTTCCACTGCACTATAACGGGAACTTGGGCCTTTTAATAAAATAAGTAACTTTAAACTCCTATAAATTCAAGATAAAATCTTCCCTACTTAGCAACTCTAGTTCTGGGTATTCATCCAAAAGAATGGAAAGAAGTGTCTTCAGAAATATTTGTACATCCCTCAGAGTTCCTGCCATGGCACCGTGGAAACAAATCCGACTAGTAACCACGAGGTTGGGGGTCCGATCCCTGGCCTCATGCAGTGGGTTAAGGATCTGGCGTTGCTGTGGTGTAGGCCAGCAGCCGTGGCTCCAATTAGACCTCTAGCCTAGGAACCTCCATATGCCGTGGGTACAGCCCTAAAAAGCAAAAAAAAAAAAAAAAAAAAAAGAAGAAGAAGAAGTAGTATTTGTGCATCCTGTTCATAGCAACATTAACCATGACTGCCAAAAGGTGGAAGTAACCCAGTGTCCATCACCAGAAGACTGGATAAATACAACATACTGTATAAATACAATAGAATGTTAATATTATTCAGCCCTAAAAAGAAAGAAAACCCTGAAACATGCAATAATATGAATGAATATTGAGGACATGATGTTAAGTGAACAAGTCAGTCACAAAGGACAAATACGATTCTGTTTGTGTAAGGTAATTAGAACAGTAAATTCGGAGACAGAAAGTAGAATGGTGGTTGCCGGGGTTATGGGAAGAGAGGGAGTTCGGAGTGGTTGTTTAACGGGAATATAGTTTTAGTTTTACAGGAAGAAAGAGTTCTGGAGATCAGCTGCATGACAACATCAATGCACTTATTAATACTAATGAATCGCACACTTTTTCAATTTGTTTTGGCTGTGCCCACAGCATGCAGAAGTTTCTGGGCCTGGGATAGAACCCGCACCACAGCAGTGACAACACCAAATCCTTAACTGCTAGGCCACCAAGGAATTCTGAACCATCCACTTTATTTTTTTTTAATTTATTTTATTTTATTTTTTTGTCTTTTTGCCATTTCTTGGGCTGCTCCAGTGGCATATGGAGGTTCCCAGGCTAGGGGTCTGATCGGAGCTGTAGCTGCCAGCCTATGCCAGAGCCACAGCAACGCGGGATCCGAGCCACGTCTGCAACCTACACCACAGCTCATGGCAACGCCGGATCCTTAACCCACTGAGCAAGGGCAGGGATCGAACCCGCAACCTCATGGTTCCTAGTCGGATTCATTAACCACTGCGCCACAGCGGGAACTCCTGAACCATACACTTTAAATTAAGATGGGGAATTCCCAGGTGGCTCAGCAGGTTAAGGATCCAGAGCTGTCACTGCTATGGTGAGGGTTCGATCCCAGGCCTAGGAACTTCCACATGCATGGGCACCATACCAACCCCGACAAATGGTTAAGATAGTAAATTTTATGTTACGTGTATTTTACCACAATTTTTAAAAAATCCTCTCTATGCTACAAACCTAACTCCTAGGTTGAAAGCCCTTTTAGTTTTGAACTCTCACAGTATCCATCATTTCAACATCACTTGGCAGGGTGAGAAGTCAAATGAGACAAATAGCTCTGAGTACTCGTGCTGCTTAATGAAAGGTGTGTTGTCTGAAATAATTAGCCTTTAAAAAGGAATAGCCTTAACTCTCCTCTGGAATTGGTCAGTGATCTCAGTTTCCCTTAATTAAGTTCTTGACAGCTCAGCGTCCTAACATCTGTCATTGTTTGGGAGACTGACTCCAAGAACATAAATTGCTTCGAGGACTAGGCAACAAATTTATTCTGGTTCATGGGACAGATCTGAACCCATCTGTTTCCTAATCAAAAGCCATATTTGAATAGTTTTGTTCCATCATATTACCACACAAATGGGAGCAACACAATCATATGGTATTTTCCTCCTTTCTATCCATGTAGCACAGATGATTACAGGAAACACAAATCAATTAAAGGGATGAGACCTGAATAGACATGTTTCCAAGGAAGATATACAGATGGCCAACAAGCACATGAAAAAATGCTCAACATCACTGATTATTAGAGAAATGCAAATCAAAACTACCACGAGATACCACATCACACCAGGCAGAATGGCCATCATTAAGAAGTCCACAAATAACAAATGCTGGAGGGGGTGTGGAGAAAAGGGAACCCTCCTGCACTGTTGGTGGGAATGTAAGCTGCCACAGCCACTATGGAGAACAGTATGGAGGTACCTTAGAAGTCTATACATAGAACTGCCATATGACCCAGCAATCCCACTCTTGGGCAGATATCCGGACAAAACTTTCCTTAAAAAAGACACACGCACCCACAAGTTCATTGCAGCTCTATTCACAATAGCCAACCCAAATGTCCATCGACAGATGATTGGAAGATGTGATATATATACACAATGGAATACCACTCAGCCATAAAAAAGAACAAAATAATGCCATTTGCAGCAACATGGATGGAATTAGAGACTCATACTAAATGAAGTAAGTCAGAAAGAGAAAGACAAATACCATATGATATCACTTATATCTGGAATCTAATATACAGCACAAATGATCCTTTCCACAGAAAAGAAAATCATGGACTTGGAGAATAGATTTGCGGTTGCCAAGGGGGAGGGAGAGGGTGTGGGGTGGATTGGGAGCTTGGGGTTAATGGATGCAAACTACTGCCTTTGGAATGGATTAGCAATGAGATCCTGCTGTGTAGCACTGGGAACTATGTCTAGTCACTTATGATGGAGCATGATAAATGTATTGGGGAAATAACAATTAAAAAATAATAATAAATGAATAAAAAATTAAAGGCATGAGAGCATCCTCATAAACAGGGTCTTTGCAGACTGTAGGATCTACGACATTTTCGGTTTTTATCTGTTTATTCTTCAGACCACTGTGCTTTCATTTTCTGTAAGTCACATGCTTTCTTTCTGAATTACAGGGGGAAAATATTCTCATGTTGTAATAACCAACTTACCTTAATCTTTTTTTAAGTTGTAAACTGTCGTGGATGATCCTTTTAACAAACTCCAATTCACCTCCTTCTGCCATGATCTCTGTGATACCTCCTGTATTTACAGAACTAGGTGGGGGTCGTCGCGGATTTCGAGAGTTTACTCCCTGAACAACAACAACAAAAAACCCTGGTGAAAAATCTTTACACCTTATGACCAGGTTTTTCACTGTAATCTACCTCTAAGTAAAAACGCTTAGACCTAATTTCAGTTCCCAAGTATTAGGCTAGGTTTAGGATTTAAAAATCATAGAACCACTGCATTTGAAACAACTTCATTCATGCAAATATTCCTTCCCTGAGTCTTTACCTTCCATCATTGTGATTAAACATTAATATTTTACTTTTTTATGTAGCTAATTCTGTCGCTTCTTCTTCCTTTTTCAAAATGGCTGTACTCATGGCATATGGAAGTTCTTGGGCCCGGGACTGAATCTGAGCCACAGCTGTGACCTACACCACAGCTGCAACAGTATGAGATCCTTTAACTCACTGCGCCAGGCTGGGGCTCAAACCTTCACCTCTGCAGCAATCCAAGCCGCTATAGTCAGATTTTTAACCCAATACGCCACGACAGGAACTCCTGTCACTTCTTTATGTTTTGTCTTGATAGCACACACAGTAAATATTCCACAGAAAGATTAGATAAATATTTACTATCTTTTCTTCTAGTACTTCATGGTTTCACTTTTATTTATTTATTTTTGGGCCACACTTGCAGCATGCAGAAGTTCTTAGACAAGGGACTGAACCATGCCACAGCAGTGACCCAAGCTGCTGCAGTGACGGCGTAGCTGGATCCTTAACCTGCTGATCCACAAGAGAACTGCTATGGTTTCACTTTTAAAATTTAAGTATTTAATCCACTCTTATCTCACACTATAGTTTAAAAAAAAAGAAAAACTTAAATAGATCAAATATTTAAATACAAAAAGTTGAGAGTTCCCGTTGTGGCTCAGTGGTTAACGAACCCAACTAATATCCATGAAGATGTGGGTTTGATCCCTGGCCTCACTCAGTGGGTTAAGGATCTGGCATTGCCGTGAGCTGTGATGCTGGTCACAGATGAGGCTGAGATCCTGCGTTGCTGTGGCTGTGGTGTAGGCTGGCAGCTGCAGCTCTGATTCAAGCCCTAGCCTGGGAACCTCCAGATGCCGTGGGTGCGGCCCTAAAAAAAGACAAAAGACAAAATAAATAAATAAATAAATAAAACAAGCTAGGGAGTTGGTGATGTGGCTCAATGGGTTAAGGACCCAACACTGTCTCTGTGAGGATGCAGGTTCGATCCCTGGCCTTGCTCAGAGGGTTAAGGATCCCACTTGCATTGCTGAAACTGTGGCATAGGGTGGCTCGGATTCAGTGTTGCCATGGCTGTGGCTTAGGACTCACCTGTGGCTCTGATTCGAACCCTAGCCTGGGCACTTCCGTATGCTGCAGGTGTAGTCATAAAAGAAAAAAAACTATGTACGTGTGTGTGGGTGTATGTATATATATGAAGCTGAAACTAAAACTCTTAGAAGAAAACATAGGAATGAGTCTTCATCACCTTGCATTAGGCAATGGCTTCTTAGGTATGACACCAAAAGTATAAGCAACAAAATAAAAAACATTCTGGCAGTTCCTTAACAATTAAACAGAGAGTTACCATATGACCCAGTAATTCTACTCCTAGGTATATACCTAAGAGAAATGAAAACACTTCCACACAAACATAATGCTCACAGCAGCATTGTTGATAATAACCAAAAAGTGAATAAAACCCAAATGTCCATCAACTAATGAAGGGATCAGTAAAATGTGGTATTTCCATAGAATGGAATATTATTTGTCAATGAAAAGAAATGAAGTACTGGGAGTTCCTGATGTGGCTCAGTGGTAACAAACCTGGTATACATGAGGATGTGGGTTCAATCCCTGCCCTCACTCAGTGGGTTAAGGATCAGGCATCCGTGAGCTACGGCAGAGGTCACAGACGCGGCTTGGATCTGGCGTTGCCGTGGCTGTGGTATAGGCTGGCAGCTATAGCTCAGATTAGATCCCTAGCCCAGGAACTTCCATTATGCTGCAGGTGCAGCCCTAAATACCAAAAAACAAAGAAGCAAACAAACAAAAAAACAAAAAAAGCACTGTACATGCTACAATATGGATGAAGCATGAAAACATATCATGCTCAGTGAAAGAAGTCAGCTGCAAAAGACCAGATCCTATACGACTCCATTTTCATGAAATGTCTAAAACAGGCAAATCCACAGAAACAGAAAGTAGACTCACTGTTGCCTAACACTTAGGGGGCTGTAGGGAAACCAAGAGTAACTGCTAAGCCGTGTGGGGTTTTTTTGGGGGGGGAGTGGGTGATGAATATGCTCTAAAATTGATTGTGGTGATGGCTGCACAACTCTGTGACTATACTAAAAATGATTAAATTCTACCCGTTAGGTAGGTGAATTAATGGTATGTAAATTGTATCTCAATAAAGCTTCTATAAAAAGATAGTTAGGGGCGGGATAAATTAGAAGGTTGGAATTAACATATATGACACTACTATATATAAAATAGGTAAGTAACAAGGACCTACTGTAGAGCACAGGGAAATACACTCAACATTCTGTATTAACCTTTATGGGAAAAGAATCTGAAAAAGAATGGGTATATGTATAACTGATTCACTTTACTGTACACCTGAGACTAACACATTTTAAGTCAACTATCCTCCAATAAAGTTTTTTAAAAAAGATATTTAGTTCTGGTGTTAGTTATAGTCTTATTTCTTCATCTGGATGCTGGTTCTATGGGAACATTCACTTTGGAAAATCCAGTTTACATTCATGGCATACATACTTCTAATGTATCTCTTTCTCTCTCAATATATACATATATATGTTGTATCTCAATATTGTTTTAAAAAATATACCATAGGAAGTGGCTATTTTAGTTCTTATACTTTATCTGCATCAGAGACTAAAATTTAGATTTCTTAAATCCTGCTTCACTTCATATTCCAATCTAGAAAGGTTTAGTATTGCTAACAAATTTCCATCCACTTTCCACCTACCAAAAATTTAATCTACCTGGAAATTTTTTTTTGAGTGGGTACACCCTCGGCACATGGAAGTTACTGGGTCAGGGAATAGAACCCGTGCCACAGGTTGCAACCTGTGCCACAGCTATGACAAAGCCAGCTCCTTGACCTGCTGCACTACATGGGAACTTTTTGTAATATATTTGGTTTTTAAGTATGTAAATAAATAGTACTTTAGGGTGTCTGAGTGATACTAAAAACACCTTAATCTCTCAAAGTTTAAAGTATACACAATTCATTTCCTTCTGATTAATATTACTCACTTTCTATTAATTTTTCTCTGGATAAAGAAAAACTTAGGTTTAAATAAATAATTTTGTTTTGTCTTTTAGGGCCGCACCCGTGGCATATGGAGGTTCCAGGCTAGGCGTCCAGTTGGAGCTGTGGCCACTGGCCTACACCCGAGGCACAGCAATGTGGAATCTCAGCCATGTCTGCGTTCTACACCACAGCTCACGGCAACGCCAGATCCTTAACCCACTGAGAGAGGCCAGGGAACGAACCTGCATCCTCATGGATGCTAGTTGGGTTCGTTAACCACTAAGCCTCGACAGGAACCCCTTTTAAAAAAATTATTATTGTTATTGTTATTTTTTTTTGTCTTTTGTCTGTTGTTGTTGTTGTTGTTGCTATTTCTTGGGCCGCTCCCGCGGCATATGGAGGTTCCCAGGCTAGGGGTCTAATGGGAGCTGTAGCCACCGGCCTACGCCAGAGCCACAGCAACGCAGGATCCAAGCCGCGTCTGCAACCTACACCACAGCTCACGGCAACGCCGGATCGTCAACCCACTGAGCAAGGGCAGGGACCGAACCCGCAACCTCATGGTTCCTAGTCGGATTCGTTAACCACTGCGCCACGACGGAACTCCTGTTATTTTGATTTTTAATAGCTTAGTTGTTTTTAGCCAATATATCTTTTTCCATGAGTAAATATATTTTTCATTTTAAGTTGGAAAGACAAAATCAGACATCTTTTTCCTATCAAATGATAGGTGGCAATAAAAGCAGTGACCTCCTCCTTAAGACCAGAAGCCCAATGCAACTGTAACCTAAGTTGGTAGACTCAGAAGAAATTCAAATGTTCAATGGTTTGGGGAACTCTCTCCTTAGCCCGCCCCTCTGCCACAAGTAAACCAGCCTGAGAACAAAAACAACCCAGGGCCAGATCAGAGCCAAAGGGAACCTGAAAAACAGAGCCTCGGCCTTAATATTATGATGAACTCCTTGGTCAAACTATTCCTGAAGTCCATGCTATTGCTAGATTCCTCAGATACATAAACCAATAAAGCTTCTTTGTTGTTACGTCAATCTGAATTGGGTTTTCAGGTGTTTGATACCAGAAGCATCCTGACTGATTGAGCTTCCAAAATAAAAGTTGTTCTTATCCTTGCAAACAAAGGAAACTTAGATAAACATTCAACTACTTTAAAGCAGAAGATATTTTACCTTGGCTTCCAACTGATTGGCAAAAAAGGGAGGGTTGCACATGCAGAAGTCATAGATTATCTCAGATTCTTCTTTAAGTGCATCCATCAGGAGTGTCTTCTGTGGTACCTTTACCACTAGGAGAAAAGAAGTAGAGACTGTTAACTACTGTTAATACTGAAGTCGTTTTCAAATGTGTTCACAAATTCTTTGACACTAGTCCCTTTAAGAGGTGAAGTTTGGGAGTTCCCTATGGCTCAGTGGTTAACAAACCCTACTAGTATCCATGAGGACTCGGGTTTGATCCCTGGCCTCAATCCGTGGGTTAAGGATGTGGCTTTGCCATGAGGTAGTGTAGATCACAGACATGGCTTGGATCCCGAGTTGCTATGGCTGTGGCATAGGCCAGTGGCTGCAGCTCCAACTCAACACCTAGCCTAGGAACCTCCATGTGCTGTGGGTGTCGCCCTAAAGAGCCAAAAAAAAAAAGAGGTGAAGTTTGATTTTCCTATCCTTGAATAAGGCTTCACTCAGTGACTCGCTTTTATTTATTAAAAAGAATATGATGGAAGTGACAGACTATCAGTCCTGAGGTGAGGTCATAAAAAGCAACATGGCATTCTCCTTGCTCCGTCTCTTGAATTATGTGTTCTGGGAGAAGCCAGGTGATATGCTCTAAGAACGCCTAAGGAGCCCTGAGGAGAGGTCCACAGGGCAATGAACTAAAGCTTCCTGCCAGTAGCCATGGTAAGTGAGCCATCTTGGAAGCAAATCTCTATCCCCAATCTTTCAGACTGCAACCTCGTGAAAGACTCTGGACCAAAACCACCCAGCTAGGCCATGGCATATTTTAACCCACAGGAACTATGAGACAATAAATGTTTATTGTTTAAAGCTCAGAGTTCCCGTCGTGGCTCAGTGGTTAACGAATCTGACTAGGAACATGAGGTTACACGTTCGATCCCTGGCCTCGCTCAGTGGGTTAAGAATCTGGTGTTGCCGTGAGCTGTGGTGTAGGTAGCAGACGTGGCTCAGATCCAGCATTGCTGTGGTTCTGGTGTAGGCTGGCGACTACAGCTCTGATTAGACCCCTAGCCTGGGAACCTCCATATGCCAAGGGTGCAGCCCTAGAAAAGACAAAAAGACCAAACCAAACCAAACAAAACAAAAAACACTTGCCCGATTTTGGAGTAATTTGTAATACGGGAATGGATAACTAAAAAACCCTTTAATAATGAATTAGTACCTCCCCTTACAATGATATGTTTAACTTAGTAAGAAAAGGCTAAGGTCTCTTTAACGTCAAAAAAGCCCTTTATATATACAATAAGCACAAAAATAAAAAGTAACTAAGCACTAAGGAGATACGACTATTTGTAGCACAGTTCCATATAGCACTGAAATAAAAGATAGTATACTTTAATCAGTAGCAGGATTTCCTTCTTTTTAAAATCTTGGTGACTAGCTTCTCATTATTAGTGGTAGTTGTGTTCTATAAAGTCACCACCACAATGAATTAGTGACTACTGAACCACTGGCTAACAGAAATACAGGGTTAGGTAACTTTGAGCCTCTGGTCACATTTTCAGCAACTGAGCAATATATATCCTTACGTTACGTATTTCTTTTTAAAGAACCTTATCTAATATACATCACTGATGCATCAACATTGAACTTATGGCCAAAAGTATTACAATGTGTCTGAATGGAACTTACCTGACACATTATTTTCTCTGTAAGGCACATTACAGCCTTCCAGTACTTAGGAACACTCAATAGCACTCAAGCACTATAGTTAGGGCCATTGTAAACAGCAAAATTACCAAGAAAAAGTAAGAAACTTTAAAGAAAAAAAAAGTAGTACTAAACAGACTAGGAAAAGGACACATGTTTACAGCATGAGAGCTGAAACAAGAGAGCAGGACATTGCTTGTTCACTTTCAGCCAGAAACACACATGCTGGGTGACTCAAATTTTTTGCCACTTTGTACATGTCTGTGAATGACAACGAAAGTACCACCAGTATAGATTTGGGGGCTAAAAATAGCCCCAAGTAGGCAAACTTTATCAAGTAAGTAAATTCATAAACACAGAATCCACAAATTATAAGGAGTGACTGTGTCTACTGCTGCTTTTTTTTTTTAGTTAATTCTAACAAAGCCGCGACCCAATTACAATGTACCAGATTTTTAAAAATTATCAAAGTGTGTATGTTAAAGCAAAAGATAATGAGATGTGTTAAAATAGAAACACAGTGAGTTCTTGTGTGGTGCAGCAGAAATGAATCTGACTAGGAACCATGGGGTTTCGGGTTTGATCCCTGGCCTTGCTCAGTGGGTTAAGGATCTGGCATTGCTATGAGCTGTGGTGTAGGTCGCAGACTCGGTTCGGATCACGCGTTGCTGTGGCTCTGGGATAGGCCGGCAGCTGTAGCTCTGATTAGACCCCTAGCCTGGGAATCCCCATATGCCGCATGTACGGCCCTAAAAAGCAAACAAACAAATAAGAAAAGATACACAGGTGAATAAACAAAGCTTGAAAGAGATGTTTATTCTGCAGAGCTAACCTTTTATAAGATCAGATAAGTTATTCTGTTCCACATTCTTCTTTGCATAGTTGAAGCACATGTCATCTACTTCTGTTGCAAGGAAATACCAGCCATTTAAGGTTGTTCCAAGTAAAGGATAGATGCAGGATGCCCCAGTACCTAGTAAAATAAGAATTCAAAACATACTGCACACACTTGAGGGTGAGGTGAGAACAATAAGCAAAACCACCATTCCTCTCTTCTTAGAATTCTTACGGCCTTAACAGCTTAAATCCTAAGCTGGTACTGATCATACACAGAATGTGGCTACCAGCTTCTATAGTCATTTCATGCATCTTAGTCTTACTTCATAATTAGATTTGAATTTCCTAGAATAGAAACTTTGCTGTCCTCTTTGTATGCTGTATGTAAAAGTATGCATAACTGGCTAGCGATTAAGGCATACTTGACTAACTGAAAATTATCAAAGCAATTTAATTTACTTTACAAAAAGTCTTCATTTTATATCTCACAAAATTTGATTTTCTTGAAAGATATCAGTGTCATTTGTTAAAACAGCACAGTAATATCTTAAAATAGATCAATGTATAGATCTCATCCTACAAAGGCAGAAAAAAATACATACAGTATAAAATTGTTATGCTTTTAAGCCACTCAATTCCCCACATATTTATCTGTTGTTACTTGAAGGAAACCAGAAGTAAAAACAAAAAAAACAAAACAAAACAAAAAACAAAAAATAAAACCTCCTAAAAACTAAAGAAAGAGTTTATTTTTTAGATGTGGATACATCTGATCCAGATTCAAAACATCAATTACTGGCTTGCCCCACCAGTTTCAAGGCAGATATTCAGAAGCAGATCCTCCAGGCAAAAATCTACGGCAATTAGGGTTTGGTCCTAGACTTTCATAGAGAAGCTCTAACCACAGACTGGACTATATGCTACCCACAGATAGAACTGCATTTACAACCACTGGCTGATCTTCACCAGCATGATCCTAAAGAGCATATGTGAAGAAGAACAGCCAGTGTTTTTCTCCAAGGCCCAAAGGAGTCAGCCCATTCCAGCCATTCCAGGCCTGCCTTCCACTGACCACATTTTGCTGCCAGTCTAGCCTGCTAGGGATTTGGCAGGAAGAGCTAGAGGCCAGTGACACTCCCAACCCAGAAGAAAGCCAGGCTCATCTCACTGTTTTCTCATTAAGCATTCTGAACAGGCAAGTAAAAGACATGACAACAACTGACGGCCAGAACATTTGAGCTCTTTGACAGTCACAGTGATTGTGACACTTCCTATCATGTTTACCTAACAGCCTCCTGGCCCTGACAGTCCTGGGCATCATCGCCTTGGGGATGTGGGAGGTGGAGAGGGAATTATTTAGGCCCTGCTGGCCATTCTGGCAAGCCAGTCATTCAGAATAAAGAAATTAAGGACATTTTAGCAGCACTTTCAGTTCTGTAGGGGAAAAAAATATATACCACATCCCAGGCCCTCGATTCTCACACAACTGTCTCTCTCTTCTTCATACTTCAATTTCATTTAAAAAAGAAAAAAAAAAAAAGAATACTTTCCCTCAGCTGTCTGAAGATCAGGTGCCACCAGGGTAACACACACAGGTAAAAGACTTGTCCTCCACCAAAAATCAAGTTTCTCAATTCTTAAGATCAAAAGACCTGTATTCTAACATTCGAATCCCCTCAGAAAGCTGAGTGACATTTTTAAGTGGGTAATAATCCTTATAATGATAAATAAAAATGGAAAGTGTATAATCATAGAATTAGAGCAAACTGATGGTGTCTGGGGGAAGAATTTATATAAAACCCTAATTAGAATGAATTGTGATTTTAGCAACATTGCCCCTTGTGAAGAGCTAAAATCCATTAACCTCCTATATCCCCAAGCGCTATTTTAGAAGGTTTGGGGCATAATTAAAATAAATTAGTACCAAATAGGTTCTTTTTTTTTTTTTTTTTGGTCTTTTTGCCATTTTCTTGGGCCGATCCCAAGACATACGGAGGTTCCCAGGCTAGGGGTCAAATCAGAGCTGTAGCCACCAGCCTACACCAGAGCCACAGCAACGCGGGATCCGAGTCACGTCTGCAACCTACACCACAGCTCGTGGCAACGCTGGATCCTTAACCCACTGAGCAAAGCCAGGGATTGAACCCGCAACCTCCTGGTTCCTACTCAGATTCGTTAACCAATGAGCCATGACGGGAACTACCCAAATAGGTTAAGCTTTTTTATAACCCATCGGCCAATCTGCTATCAACATAAAAGAAGAGAAACTTGTATTAAACTCCATCATTACATAGTGCTTAGTTCATATAGGGTGCCGGAATTTTGAATGTTGAAAGATTGATGATTCCATCCATCAACAAGAACGACGATTCTTCCATCAACATTCAACAAATTGGAGTTCCTGCTGTGGTGCAGCAGAAATGAATCCGACTAGTAACCATGAGGTTGCAGGTTCGATCCCTGGCCTTGCTGTGAGCTGTGGTGTAGCGTCTGCGGCTCAGATCTCGAGTTGCTGTGGTGTAGGCCGGCAGCTGTAGCTCCAATTAGACCCCCAGCCTGGAAACCTCCATATGCCACGGGTGCAGCCCTAAAAAGCAAAAAAAATAAAAATAAATAAATAAAAAGGTTAAAGACTGAGCTTTAGGGATTCTTAATATTTAATGGCCAGATGCAGAAAAGTAAGCCTCAAAAGGAGAGAAGAATCACTAGAAACGAAAAAAGAAAAGCAGAAGAGTCTGGTGTCAGGGAAGCCAATGGAGGAGAGTGCATAAAGGAGAAAGGAGAAGTCAGTAGAGGCTGCTGAGGTCAGGTAGGATGAGGATTGAAAATGCAAAATGTCAAAGTTGAACATCTACTACTTAGAAACTGGGCTTCTTATTAACTATGCTATATTTAGAAATAGAGTCCATAGAGTTGTTAATTCAATTCTTCCTTCTTTCTATAAAGGACTAAAATTAAAATATTTTAAACCCTATCAAATGAAAACACTGGCTATGAAAAACATACAATGTGTTTACAATTGCAAAACATTTGCTGGTGTCATTTGCTTCTATTTATCTACCTCTCTCCCAAATGAACCAAACTGCACAGTTTTCTCCACTGTAAAAGTTTACACTGAAGACATCTTTAACTTGGAGTTCCCGTCGTGGCTCAGTGGTTAGCGAATCCGACTAGGAACCATGAGGTTGCGGGTTCGACCCCTGGCCTCGCTCAGTGGGTTAAGGATCTGGCGTTGCTGTGAGCCATGGTGTAGGTCGCAGACGTGACTCGGATCTGGTGTTGCTGAGGCTCTGGCGTAGGACGGTAGCCACAGCTCCAATTGGACCTCTAGCCTGGGAACCTCCATATGCCTCGGGTACGGCTCTAGAAAAGACAAAATAAGACGTCTTTAACTCGAGGCCTTTTTTCTTTCCTTTAATTTTGCATTAAATACTCTCTATGAATAATCGTCTAAGAGATTCCTAAAAATACTCAGGCCCACATGATCTTTTATTAAATGGCCATCACTACAAAATCTCAATAGGGAGACTACTATACTAACATTAAATAATTCAGAGTAAAAATAATGCCCAAGAGACACATACGTCAACATGGTAATTTGAAAAGCTAAGAAAACAAGAGCCTCACTTTCCTTCTGGACTTTTGTCCCCCCTTGTCCCCTATTTGGTGCTGATGATCCCTTCTCAAGAGAAACTGATAACAGAAAAAGCCCAGGTATACCAAATGACAATAATATCTGTAGCCAGCTTCGCTCGTAAAACAAATACCCAGAAGTTTTCAAAGACTATGCAAAGAACTTGCAAAACTTATGAAACTTACGTTTAGCCAAAAAAGAACTTAAAACCACATACCTATGTCAATTCCTCTTCGGAGAGTACTTTTGTCAGAGTCGTGATGACCAATCAGATCTTCTACCCAATGAATATAGTTGAGTCTCAAGGGAACTGTGGGAATTAGTCTCTCCAATGGAATATCAATGGAAAGTCCAAAATCTTCCCTTAGGAGAGTACAAGTCAGAGCTCTGACTGCTTCAGGGTCTTTAAAATTCAGACTGAGGAGTGGAGAAAAAGAGGTAAAACTGATTAGTAAGAACTGCTATGCTGTACAAGCTCTATGGCAGCCATGTAGCACCAAAATCCATCTGAATTTCCTAGAAGAGCACATATAAACAGTTATGTAGAGCATTCAGCACTGTGGCACATACACACGGTTTTAACAGTCACAGTGTATCACAGGCAGTATAAATTTCCAACCTAAAATATTACATTTTCATACATGGAGCACAGAGGACAAGAGAGCTCCATTCCAATTCCTGCCTCATTGTCTCCTTAGTCAGGTGATTTTAGACAAGTTATTTAGCCTCTATGACAGACATTGTTTCCTCAGCTGTAAAACGGGGCTAATAATACCTATGTATACAGCTGCTGTGACATAAAGTGTGAAAAGTGATAGCATAATTCCTACTACATATTAACTTGTACAACTGCTGGTTATTTTTACTGTTATCAATTAACATGATTTGATGGCAGCACTCTTTGAAAATCATACTTAAGAGTGAAAAGAAAGCAGTTATAAATGTTTAATAATGAAAACAGGATAAGAGGCTTAAATGTAACAAATATCAGATATCAAATTGTAAATGTGACTATTTTTAGCAGGTTTCCTAAGTAATAATTTATATGCTATAAATTCACCTGTAAGTACATGATCCAGTGGGTTTTGGTATATTCACAGAGTTGTGCAATCACCACTGTAATCTGGTTGTAGAATACGTCCATTACCCCAAAAGAGAAGCCCCATGTCCATCTGTAAGACAGTCCTCATTCCCACCCTCAGCTCTAGGCAACCACTGATATATTTCTGTCTCTACAGATTTGCCTTTTGTGAACATTTCATACATATGAATCATATTATATGTGGTCTTTGTGTCTGCATTCTTTTTTTTTTGTCTTTTTGTCTTTTTAGGGCCCCACGTGCCACATATGGAGGTTCCCAGGCTAGGGGTCAAATAGGAACTATAGCCAGCAGCCACAGCCACAACCTACACCATCACTCACAGCAATGCTGGATCCTTTAACCCACTGAGGAAGGCCAGGGATTGAACCCACATCCTCATGGATACTAGCTGGGTTCATTACTGCTGAGCCACAATGGGAACTCCTGTGTCTGGATTCTTTCACTTAGCACAATGTTTGTGAGGTCCATCCCTGGTATAACATGCATCAGTACTTCACGCTTTTTTATGGCCAAATTATATACCACCGTATGGATAGCCACACTGTGGTTTATTTATTGCATGAATAACCACATTTGTGGTTTGTTTACCCCTTCACCACTTGATGGACATTTGGACTGTTTCTACTTTTGTCTACTGTGAACAATTCCGCTATAAGTATTCACATACCAGTCTTCACATGCAATGTGTTTTCATTTCTCTTGAGTAGATAATGTAGGAATGTATGAAATATTTATGTTTAACTTTTAAGGAACTTGTGTCAATATAACTATTTTGATGTTAAAATGCTGCTAAACTGAATATCTTAAAAAGAAAATTAACAGACCTTATATTTTATAAATGGGGCAACAACAAGGGAGAGCAAAATGCCAACCAGATGAGACTAAACTACAAAAGGTAAGAAGAGCTTGAAACTGTCTGCTCAGAATTCTGCCCTAAAGTTCTATGTTGAGAGCTGACTCTCCTAAAGCAACTTCTGATCTGATCTATCTTCCTCTCTGTTCCCTTCTTGGTCAACAAATGACCAATCATTTTGAAAAATTCAATGCCCAGATGCCCCAGTGCCAAGATGGAAGAGCACGCTATTCATTTCGTTACCAAGGAAACTTCAGGGAAGTACCATGGACCTAAGCTCTTCCATTACCCATAGCAAAGATGTTCTAGTACGGGAGTTCAGACCTGGACTATCTAATCTTGGTTCTGCAATCAACTAGCCAGGGACTTACAAGTCACTTTCTTTTTATTTTTTCATTTACTTTTGGGAGGTGAAGGGGAAGAAGATAGCTTTATTGCTTTGCCAGGCAAAGAGGACCACAGCAGGCTAATGCCTTAAAGACTGCCCCCCGAAAGTCACGTTAGTTCTTAGGTCTCAGTTTCTTCATCTGTAAAATCAAGGGATTAGATACAATAATTTAAGGGTCCTTCCAGGTCAACTTTCACAGCTCTAAGAATACTAAGAACTGGTAAAATGGTAGACACTTAACTATTGGTAGAGCAAATAACAGAGACACGGGGAATTCCCGTCATGGCACAGCAGAAACGAATCTGACTAGGAACCATGAGGTTGCGGGTTTGATCCCTGGCCTGACTCAGTGGGTTAATGATCCCGCGTTGCAGTGAGCTGTGTGGTATAGGTCAAAGAAGTGGCTTGGATCTAGCGTTGCTGTGGCTGTGGCGTAGGCTGGCGGCTCCAGCTCTGATTAGACCCATAGCCTGGGAACCTCCATATGTTGCGGGTGTGGCCCTAAAAAGCAAAAAAATAAAAACAAAAACAAAAAACAACAAATAGAGACATGGAACAATCCATGGAAACAGTTAATGAAGGCAGAAAGAACAACCAAATAGTAAACATTTTCATTATCTTCCAGTCTGATCCCATAAGAAATTCTTATTCTTCTGCTACCTGATATCGACCATACTCATATAAATTTTGAACACTATAAAATATTGAATACATATTAAGGAATACATAATTGGTGGTTGTTAGATGATATGACCCACTTTTAAAAAAACTGCTTAGAAAATACAACATTAATAGTAAAAAAAATTGTGAAAAGAGTGATGATGGGTGGGATTAGATTTCAGGAATATAGACTTGGTTTTTGTCCATTCAAAAAATCCATTCAAAAATTGCACTCTATACTTGAATACAACTTTTTCTCGGGACTTCTGAGAATGCCTCCAGGCACTAATTTATAGGGAAAAAAATGGAAGAGATTAAGAATGAAACTTTAATATAATCTACAGCAAACAGGACGTCTATAGTGGAATCTCAAAAGATACAATAAAAGCCTGGAAGCAATGACTCCACTGTAATGAGCATACTCAGTATTCCAGATCTTGGTTTCCAAATGCCACTCTTCACCCAAAAGGAATTGGAGTTTCTTGGATATATGACTGTTCCAGGTCTAGAGTAGGAAAAGTACAAGATGAGCCTGGAACTTTCTGTTGTGACAGAAAATATAACAACCTCCAAGAAATGTAAGAAAAAGTCAAAAGGATACTGACCACCTTGAACAGGCTTCCACTGGCCAAATCTGGGACAATCTGAATGAAAAATGCTAGCAAAGGATCACAGTCTAAGGAATAAAAGATGACATGAGTCTATACTTACATAAATGGATAAATAAATGAGATAGAAAGAACAGCTCTTACAGAACAACAATTAACAAATGCAGAAGTGGAGTTCCTGTTGCGGCTCAGTGGTTAACAAACCAGGTAATATCCATGAGGATGCAGATTTGATTCCTGGCCTTGCTCAGTGGGTTAAGGATCTGATGTTGCTGTGAGCTGTGGTTTAGTTCAAAGACGTGGCTCAGATCCCAAGTTGCTGTGGCTCTGGCGTAGGCCAGCAGCTACAGCTCAGACTGGACCCCTAGCCTGGGAACCTCCATATGCCACGGGTTCAGACCTAGAAAAGGCAAAAAGACAAAAAAAAAAAATGTGGCTAGAATCCTTGGCCTTGCTCAGTAGGTTAAGGACCTGCCATTGCACCGAGCTGTGGTGTAGGCTGCAGATGCGGCTCGGATCTGGCATTGCTGTGGCCGTGGCACAGGCTGGTGGCTGAGGCTCTGATTTGACTCCTAGACTGGGAACTTCCATATGCTATGAGTGCAGTCCTAAAAAGAAAAATAAATAAATAAAGAGTGAAGTTTACAGTATGTGAACTGTATCTCAATAAACAAATAAAATGAAAATGAATAAGATGTTAAAAAAAGATGATAAACATTTTTGTTCCTGAATAAAAGAACCAAAGGAGTAGAACAGAGAAATATTTAAAGACAAGATTCAAGTAATTTTCCAAAATCAAAAGACTCACTGTGTCCCTAGAAAAGCCAATATAGAATTAGCGATACCAATACATAGCCTAGAAAAGTTATTAGACTTCAAAGATTAAAAGAAAAAAATCCGGAATCCCCGTCGTGGCGCAGTGGTTAACAAATCTGACTAGGAACCACGAGGTTGCAGGTTCGATCCCTGCCCTTGCTCAGTGGGTTAAGGATCCAGCATTGCTGTGAGCTGTGGTGTAGGTGGCAGACGCGGCTCGGATCCTGCGTTGCTGTGGCTCTGGCTTAGGCTCTGGCTTAGGCTGGCAGCTACAGCTCCGATTCAACCCCTAGCCTGGGAACCTCCATATGCCGCAGGAGAGGCCCAAAGAAATGGCAAAAAGGCAAAAAAAAAAAAGAAAAAGAAAAAAATCCTTTAGACAGCCAGGTAAAAAAATTAAATCACGTGTTGCGGGGAGGTAAGGCAGCAGACTTCCACACGGCACTATTTAATAGCAGAAGATAAAAGAACACTCACTATAAGGCCCTTAGGGGAAAAAAGTGTTACTTAACCATTTTACACTGAGCCAAATTGTACTTCCAGTATAATGACAATAGTTTCGTTTTGGCCGCACTTGCAGCATGTAGAAGTTCTGGGGCCAGGGACCAAACCCACGCTACAGCAGCTACTTGAGCTACAGCAGTGACAACGCTAGAGCCTTAACACACTGAGCCACCAGGGAACTCCTAGGTAACCATTTTTGAGCATACAAGAACTCAAGGAACACAACTCCTATGATTCCTTATGAAAAAATTCCTAAGAAAAAATTCAACCAATCAACAGATAAATGAAGAAACTGGCAAAAGGACTAGCATGAGCACTGAAGCTATTTTTAACCAGAGAACAAAATTAAAACACCTGTGTATTGTGGCTATATAATACAACGTAAGTTTGTAAACCATGACAATGTAGACATAACTAAAATTAAGGAGGGAAAACAGGAAAGGAAGAGGTAGTTAAGTACATAATTTCCACAGCTTTTATACATGGAATCAAAAGATTTCATCTCAAGCTGACACAAATATACATTTAGGAAGGTATATACTAGAAAAAGTAAGAGAAATAATCAAATAAAATCAAGTGGTAAAGGAAAGGGAGGTGAAAACCAGATCGCACAGTGTAAAGGAAAAAAAAAGAATCAAAACAAAGTACAATGTAAAGTTTCTGTTGTGGTGCAGTGGAAATGAATCTGACTAGTATCCATGAGGATGCAGGTTCGATCCGTGGCCTCGATCAGTGGGTTAAGGGATCCAGTGTGGCTATGGCAGAGGCCAGCAGCTGGAGCTCCAATTTGACTCCTAGCCTGGGAACCTCCATAAGCCATGGTGTGGCCCAAAAATACCAAAAAAAAAAAAAAAAAAAATTTCTGAGAAGCAGGAAAAGCATTAAATGACATGAAGAAGCTAATGCACTGCAACAGTCAAAAACACAAAATGCTAGAACAAAGTCAAGAGGACAGAACTTCAAAAGTGACTGATTTTACTTTGAGGTAGGGATGTGTGATCTTTTAAAGACAAGTTTCTATAAAACAGTGAAAGAGGAAGTTTATTACATAAATATATGCTGGCAACAAAAGTCTCATTAAAATACATTAAGCCTATTTAAAGGGATATTAAATCTATTCCTAGACTTCGGAGGTAGATATATATGTTAATTATCATTTGTGGGGGCTGATAAAGGAGAGTTAATAAATAGGCAAGCAACCATGAACACAGTGCTGCTTCACTAAATAGCATAGCAATTGCCTCAATCAATTTTCACATTTAAAAAAAAAAAGGCTAGCACTGTCTTTGTATTTCTTCCTCAATTAAACGCAGTACAAACTCAGTTTCAACAAAATAAACTATACAGCAATAAAAAGGAATTAAAAATATAAAAACTTTATTTTTAATTCTAACAAGAATACTGTACTGTACTCCTCTGAAATCAGTCAAGTGTTTGAAAAAGATGGGCCAACTCCACCTCCTTCAATGACAGCAATGATAGTCAATTTTTACAAATGGAAAGGAGTTCACATCTGAGTACCACACTAAAGCATTCAAATAAGTTCACATTCTTTATTCCATAATGGTAGCCCAATCTATTACTAAGCTTCCCTACTAGACACTCAAAACAAGTATAACCCACTCTGACATTTATGTTCAAAGCCCTAACCTGAAATGTAAAATATAAAAGGAACTTACTAATAACCTAGATACCTTATAAAATAAACAACGAACAGTACTACCTAAGAGCAGTATCTACTGACGGAACTGTTAACGGAACACTTCTGAATGTTATTTTGCAGACATTTTGAATAAAATTGTGAACATTAGGAATTGCATACTCAAATATTTACAAGGTGCTACTCAAAATGCCAGTCCCTGACAAGATATGGTGCTTATGCCAGAATGTACATCAAGGAGTTCCCGTTGTGGCTCAGTGGTTAACGAATCCAACTAGGAACCATGAGGTTGTGGGTTCAATCCCTGGCCTCGCTCAGTGGGTTAAGGATCTGGCATTGCTGTGAGCTGTGGTGTAGGTTGCAGACTCAGCTCAGATCCTGAGGTGCTGTGGCTGTGGTGTTAGACCGGCAGCTGCAGCTCTGATTTGACCCTTAGCCTGGGAACCTCCATATGCCAAGGGTGCGGCCCTAAAAAAAAAAAAAAAAGTGTTTCACTCTTAAGAGTGCCCTTGTGGCATAGCAGGTTAACAATCTGTCGTTGTCACTGCAGCAGCTTGGGTCAATGCTATTAGAGTGAGGTTTCAGTCTCTGGTCTGGGAACTTCCAGATGCTGCAGGCAGGGACCAAAAAAAAAAAAAAAAAGCTTGACTCTCTTTGAGCACTACTTTGCTCAAGTGAGTTATATAGACTAGGTTAGAATTTTTAAGAGGTGATTGTTGGCATTCATTCCTTTATTCAATCAACAGATTTAACATGTCAGCTATGTACCAGGCATTGTGCAAAATGCTAGAGATACTGCAGTAAGCAAATATAGACATAATCTCTCCCTTCATGAAGCTGATAGTCTGGTAGAAGGTAAGTGTTCATTCAAGAATCATTCAAATACATGTAAAATTTTCACTGTGATGAATGCTATAAAAGACAGGTATAAGGTGCTAGGAAACTTATACAATAAGTGGAACTGCCTCAGGCAGGTCACAGAAGGATTCCCTGAGGACTGAAAGAAGAATAAAAGTTAACTAAGGAAAGAACTGAGTGAAGGGAAATATGGCATTCTAGGGTCCTAGATAAAGAGAAGAGCTAGTACAGAGACCGTGACACTGGAGAGAACTTACTGGGCATTCCAGGTAGTGAGACAGCCACTGTTTCTAAAATGCAGAAGGCAAGGTAAGCATGCACTGTTTAAAATGAGGCTGGACGGGAGTTCCCATCGTGGCTCAGTGGTTAAGGAATCCAACTAGGAACCATGAGGTTGCGGGTTCAATCCCTGGCCTTGCTCAGTAGGTTAAGGATTGCGGTAAGCTGTGGTGTAGGTCACAGACGTGGCTTGGATCCCGTGTGGCTGTGACTGTGGTGTAGGCTGGCAGCTGCAGCTTCATTTCAACCCCTAGCCTGGGAACTTCCATATGCCACAGGTGTGGCCCTAAACAAAAAGCAAACAAACAAACAAACAAAAAAAAAGCAAAAAAAAAGCAGCAGCAGCAGCTAGTTGACAGATTAAATATTTAAGGAAAAGAATACTGAACCATGTATGGTTCTTGATCTTGAGATGGGGGAGGTATGGGATCCAAAGTACAGATAGTGTATTTAATCGCACGAGAATATAACAACAACGACAATAATAGGTTGTCAGACAGAACCAAAAGCCGAATCTATGGTATTTTGTTGTATTTTCCACCAACTCAGGCCTACCCACGACTGAGTTTAAGACTTTTTTTTTTTAACTTTAACACCCTCATGGTCAAATAAGCCATGAGATACTAATATCATATAAAAATAAAGATCCTGTAACAGTTTTAAATGAGCATTACTATTAACCCTTTATTAGCCAAAGAACCCAAAATCTTACTGGCAAAGTAAGAAACTACCTTCATCAATCAAGTTGATCTCTTAATTGCAAACTCCTATGCTGGCTAAAGAGCAAAGGACAAAGAAGAAAAATTTAGTCATCTAAACATTTCTTTAAGTATTCCAATTTTTCTAGTAAAGCCCAGTAATGTACCTTAAATTTGGTGAAACTTACAAAAAACAACCCACAAATATGAGTAAAAGTATATATGTACATTATAATCACATTCTTATAAAAGTAAAACAAAAACAATTTTTCTTATACATGAACATGCATAAAAATCAATCTGGAAGGGTCAGAACCACCTCTGGATGTGGAAATGGGTGGGTGGATGAGTAGAGGGTGGAGACTTTCCTTCTCATATTTTTGTATTATCTGAATACATTTTACATATCACTTTCCTAACACAAATAAGTATTTTGTAACTACGTGAAAAATGCCATGTGTCAAGTAGGAGCAAAAAAAAGTCCTTGGTACCTGTATCGAAACTACACCCACAAATATTACTATATATGGATAAGGACAGGGCTTAGAAAGGAACACAAAGTAATGTGACCTCTGGGGTGGAAGAACGGTGACCTTTTTTCTTTTATGTATGCAACATTACTACTGTAAATGTAGGTAAGAAGGATATATTTCTATAATTTTCCCATTAAGGCCTCTATAAACATATAACAAAAAAATTCCTCTCTCAAGGAAAACAGAGCTCTGGTTCCAGATTACTTGTTTTCCATGAAAAGGGGCCAATTCTTTTGGAGACCAAACCAGGATTATTTCCCACGGTGACAGCAATCACCGAAAGATAGTACTGTATCTTGAGCATTAATTACATAGCTTCATGAACAGTCAAGAGAATCAGCATTATAATTAATGTTTTCTTAGTGCCTTCAAATGGAGTTGCTGTTTATGTAAATAATTCTCATTACTTAAAAAAACTTTTAAGTGTATTTACTTTGATGGAACAGAGCATACAATTTATTAATAAGGAACTATATCCTAATCACCCAAAATCATAAGACATCAAGCAGAAGCTAGTCTAATTGAAGAAAATAAACTGAAAAAAATCAATGAAGACTTGATTCTTAAGACTTTGTTAGCAAAACAAGTGTTTATTTTCTTCTAAGAAAATACAGACACTAATCTGAGGGTTGGAAACCTTTTTGTAGGACAAGAGTGAAGTCATCCGACTTCACTAGTTAAATATCTAGGTCACTTTAGTATCTTGGGACATTCAAAATTCCTGAACACAGGCAAGATCTTTCTTCATTCCCATTTCTGAGAGCACAGGGAGGCTCAGGGACTAAAATTAGCTCTCACATGGAAATGAGCAATTTATTCCATCAGTCTTTGTTGTTTGTTTAACACATCCAGCTTGATAAAACAGAATAGTCTATTGTCCACAGGCTCATGTCTGGTTTCCCCTGGATGACTCTTGCTCTGCTACTGATGAATACAGTATTACCATGATAGATGGTGTTTGGAAAGATACATTCCAAAATAAAGTAACAATCATTCTAACACTGTAGAAGCTGAACCTTATGTAACAAAGGCTGAAGCCTTCCAACTTACTCCAAAATTGGTTTCTATTATCAGAGCTTTACTGAGGTGCTAAAAACGGCAGAGTCATAAACTATGAAACAGACCTTCAACTCTGGGTCCTGGTTTAAAAACAAATCAGCTAGGTGTCATCCTCTATTCAAACTCAACCGACAAGGCGCAAGTAAATTGCAGGATGTTCCTAGGGGGCTAGTTACTGTGAAAAGGCACAACTAAAATCTAATTGAAATGGTCAGATATAATTAGAATAAAGCAGTGATGCATATAGGGAAGAAAAAGAGATACCACACTAGCAATCCTTGGCATCTTACCAAGTATACCAGTCTTAATAACAAGAATACCTACTCTTTACTAAGTGTCTACAACGTGTCAGTCACTTTGCATGCATTATTCCTAACCTTTATGACGATCATCCAAAGTGTGTCCTTCTTAAAATTTTTTATTTTATTACAGTACAGTTGATTTACAGTGCTGTGTCAACTTCCGCAGCACAGCAGTGACCCAGTCATGTATACATATATATATATTCTTTTTCTCATACTATCTTCCATCACGTTTTATCTCAAGAGATTGGGTATAGTTCCCTGTGCTGTACAGTAGGACCTCATTGCTTACCCATTCTAAATGTAATAGTTTGCAACCACCAACCCCAAACTCCCTGTCCATCCCACTTCCTCCCCTCCCCCCACCTTTGCAACCACAGGACTGTTCTCTAAGTCTGTGAGTCTGCTTCTGTTTTGTAGCTAGCATGTTCTTTTATCCCTCCTTTTTAGATGGGGAAATTCAGTCTCAATGAAGCTAAAAAAGGAATTCTCTTGTAGTGCAGCAAGTTAAGGATCTGACATCACTGCAGCAGCTTGGGTCACTGCAGTGGCACTGGTTTGATCCCTGGTCCAGGAGACTTTCCTTTGCCTCGGACAAAAAATAAAAACAGAAATAAAATAGAAAGCCACTATAAAGTATGTTCTATTGATGAATACAATCATCAACAACTCTCATCTAAGTAAGCAAGAGGGGGAATAACGTGTAGGAGCAGGCAGGTCTTTTTCACTTAAAAAAAAGTACATTTCTTCTCTTCTACCTCTATCATGGATCCCTTCTAACACAGTGTATCGCCAATTATGGATAGCTTATATTTCTCCCATCTTTAAAGAAATAAGATGATTCTCCTCAAGCTTCCCTCACCTTTCCATTCCTTCACAAATTTTTTCTTTGCAAAAAATTTTAAAATTACCTTGCCTGTCACAAAACAACCACTATGAACAACTAGTTCATAACTTTCAGTCCTTTTTCTTTTCTTTTTATGGCCACACCTGTGGCATATGGAAGTTCCCAGGCTAGGGGTCAAATCAGAGCTGCGACAGATCTGAGCAACATCGGTGACCTATGCCACAGCTTGTGGCAATGCCAGATTCTTAACCCACTGAGTGAGGCCAGGGATTGAACCCACATCCTCATGGAGACTATAATGGGTCCTTAACCCAATGAGTCACAATGAAAATTCCAATCCTTTTCTAAGCACAGCATATCAGCACAGATATTTTGGTTTCAGTTTGAAACAAAATGATCATGTTACACCTGCAACATCCATTCTATAGGCAATGTGGTATTCCACCGCATGGAACTAAACTTCAAGAACCTATATTTTGGAAGTTCTTGCTGTGGCATAGGAGGTTAAGAATCTAGCATTACTCTGTGGTGGCACAGGTTTAATCTCCAGCCAGGCAGAGTGGGTTAAGGATCAGGTGTTGCCATATTTGTGGTGTAAGTCCCAACTGTGGCTCAAATTCAATCCCTGGTCTGGGAATTTCCATATGCTATGGGTGTGGCTGAAAAAGGAAAAAGAAAAAAGAAAAAGAGAACTTATATTTTGGACATTTAAATTACTTTCAATTTTCCTTATTAAAAACAGCCTTGGGATAAACATCCTCAAACACACATTAAGTATGCTTTTTAGCACTTTCAAAGCTATAATTCTACCAGTATTTTATCACTATGCCCACTTGACTACGTTTGTGCCATTGATGATTATTGTATGTTTTATATTTGCTCATTTGGTCCATTTATCTGTCTTTTGTAAATTGCCTGTTTTTATCCTTAACCTTACCTATTGAGGTATTTTTCCTTTCTCTTATTGTCTTCTAAAGAGTTCTTTATATTAGGGGAGATAATTTTTTGCTATATGCTGTAAATATATTTGCTGTGTTGTGATTTTTCACTTTTACTATTTCCTGATATGTAAAAATTTTACTCTCTTATGTAGTTGAATCCATCCATCCTTTTTTTTTTTTTTTATGAATTCTACCCTTGGCGTATACCTAGAAAGACCATTTCTACACCCAAAGTTACAGAGTTCAACTATACTTTTCTCTATTACTTAAAAATATATATATATATATATATAGAAATCATTAAAAATCACCAGGAATTTATTTTGCATAACATATAGGAAAGGGAATGAAATGCACCTTCCCCACAGCTGTTCAAATTGCATTTATTAAAAATAGCTATTGAACAACAACAAAAAACCGCTACTGTTTGCTTCCCCCCTTAACCTGAAATGCCTTTATTCTACATGACAGTCATGGTAGGGTGGTATTTTACTTAGGAGTCAGCTTCCCAGGTAAGCATATAAAGTGATAATACAGTATTGTCAAAATAATACGGCACAATCTCTTTGATCATGCATAACCCTGTGAGAATCACATTATGAGAAACACAGGAGACAAGACTAATTAAGAAAGGAACAGTCACTCTGCCCACTCTATACTCCCTCTGGGTAGAATGCAGGCTGGAATCACCCTATTCAACTTGCACATGCTGTTTAGACTTGAATGCCACTTTGCCAGACAACTAATGGCCCATTCTTGTGGCAATACTACATCAATTTTTAAAAATTATTTTATTTTATTTGCTTTTTAGGGCTGCACTAGCGACCTACGGAGGTTCCCAGGCTAAGGGTTGAATTGGAGCTGTAACTGCTGGCCTACAACACAGCCACAGCAACGTGGGATGCAAGCTGCATCTTCAACCTACACCACAGCTCACCGAAACGCCAGATTCTTAACCCACTGAGCAAGGCCAGGGATCGAACCTGCGTCCTCATGGATGCTAATCAGATCTGTTAACTGTTGAGCCACAACACAAACTCCTACACTAATTTTTAATTACTCTAACTTCACAATGTGTTTTTATTTATGTATGTATGTATTTATTTTTGTCTTTTTTACGGCCACATCCGGGGTGTACAGAAGTTTCCAGGCTAGGGGTCAAATCAGAGCTCTAGCTGCTGGCCTATGCTACAGCCACAACAAGCAACCCAGGATCACTGTGTCTGCGATCTACACCATAGCTCATGGCAACACTGGATCCTTAACCTACAGAGGGAGGCCAGGGATTGAACCCACATCCTCATAGATACTAGTTGGATTTGTTACCACTGAGCCACAAATGGGAACTCCTACAATTCTTTTTTTTTTTTGTCTTTTTTTTTTGTTGTTGTTGTTGTTGCTATTTCTTGGGCCGCTCCTGCGGCATATGGAGGTTCCCAGGCTAGGGGTTGAATCAGAGCTGTAGCCACCGGCCTACGCCAGAGCCACAGCAACGCAGGATCCGAGCCGCGCCTGCAACCTACACCACAGCTCACGGCAACGCCGGATCGTTAACCCACTGAGCAAGGGCAGGGACCGAACCCGCAACCTCATGGTTCCTAGTCGGATTCCTTAACCACTGTGCCACGACGGGAACTCCCAATTCTTAATAAATAAGGGAAACAGCAGATTGAACCAGACAGAGTTCCAACTCTGTCACTTCTTAGTGCCACAAGCCTGTGAAGGCTATTTAAAAAGAATGTGCATTCATATTCATAGATTAAAAAGTACAAAATATATCATTAAATCAAACTCACTGACTATATTATTTAAGCTATTTATCAGCAGTTCTTAACCTTTTCGACCCTTTTAAAAGCAAAAGCAAGTTTCTAAATTATAGGTTAAAGCTTTAAACTTTAGAAAGAAAAAGAGCATACACGAAGTGTTTTGTTTTTTTTTTCTTTTTGGTCTTTTTACCTTTTCTAGGGCCGTTCCCACAGCACATGGAGTTCCCAGGCTAGGGGTCTAATCAGAGCTGTAGCCACCAGTCTACACCAGAGCCACAGTGACACAGGATCCAAGCTGTGTTTGTGACCTACACCACAGCTCACGGCAACGCTGGATTCTTAACCCACTGAGCAAGGCCAGAGATCAAACCCGAAACCTCATGGCTCCTAGTCGGAGTCATTAACCACTGCACCATGACGGGAACTCCAACGAAGAGCATTTTTATGTAATTGTATTCCAAGCATTCATGGATCCTCTGGAAGTCCCTAAGGCCATTGTTCTGTTTATTTCTGTCTACTTGGTTGGAAACAAAGAACAATGTCCCTGAATTATAGCAAACAATTTTTAAAAGATATTTCTTATGTTTTTCAAAATTCTGTCTTTTTAAAAAATCTTCATTGAAACATTTATCAATATAAACTAGTCTTTTTCTAACTTGAGGCTTTTTTTTTGCCTTCTATTTTACTTTTTTTGGGTCTTTTTGTATTTTTAGGGCTGCACCCACGGCATATGGAGGTTCCCAGGCCAGAGGTCTAATCGGAGCTGTAGCTACCGGTCTATACCACAGCCACAGCAACGCCAGATCTGAGCCACGTCTGTGACCTACACCAGAGCTCACGGCAACGGAGGATCTTTAACCCGCTGAGTGAGGCCAGGAATCGAACCCGCAACCTCATGGTTTCCACTGGGCCACAATGGGAACTCCTGTTTTTCTTCTTTTTAATTAGGAGGGAACTGTTATTTGTCTAGTATATTTTTGCCCATCCTTTTCTCTCTTTTTTTTTTTTTTGATCATTTTTGGCACCCTGCAGCAAATGGAGCTTCTGGGCCAGGGATCAGATGGGAGCCACGGTCGAGACCTAAGCCACAGCTTAAGCAACGCCAGATCCCTAACCCACTGTGCCAGGCCAGGGATCAAACCCGTGCTCCCAAGATACCACTGGTCCCACTGTGCCACTGCGGGAGCTCCCCTTTATTTTTGTATTTATCTGCAGTTTTGTTTTAGGATGCCATCTATAAATGGCATTAGTTAGATTTTATAGAAGAATTATTGTCATGCAGTCAACAAATACTTATTGAATGTCTATTTCTTGTCAGATACCCTTAAGCCATTAAGGTATGTTGTGATAACGGATTTCTTTGGTCTACTGAGTGATTTTTTAAAAAATATAAATCTTAGGCCATCTTAAAAATCCTAACCATCTTAAAAATCTTCCTCTGGTTCCTCAAAGTCTGGACAATCAAGTCCATCCTAATTTGCATGCTATGAAAGGCTCTTTGTGACCTGTTCTTTGATTTCCTTTCAGTCTCATCTCCTAGTATTCCCTAAACTGTTATCCTAGATCCATTTCAGCCCCATCTACATGCAGATCTGCAGACTCACCAGGCCTTTCACAAAGTTCTGTTCTCTATACTTGGAACTCCTTCCCCCCCCCTTTTATTCGTCATTCAGTATTCAGTTCAAAGACCCAAGGCCCTCACCTAACATTGCTTCCAAATCACCACTGTGTCCTTCTCTCCAGACTTCCTTTTTTATTTTTTCTGGGGGGAGGGGGGTGGGTGGGTGGGAGTACACTTGCAACATGCATACGTTCCTGGGCCAGAGATCAAACCCATGCCACAGCACTGACAACACTGGATCCTCAACCCACTGAGCCACCAGGGAACTCCTGAGACTTCCAATATTACCTCCCCAAAACCAGCTCATTCCTCCTTATTCCTTACTTCAGTAAATGGCAGCAACGCCTACTCTCTGGCTAAGTTATTATCCCAAGTATCACTATGTGACTCATACTTCATTTCTACTATGTCCTGCAAATTCATCCAGGGATCACTACCCCTCCTGCCTCTATCTAGTCAGGCCACCAATATGCCTAATCTGGATTAGTGAAACCATTTCCTACTTACTCATCTATATTTCCAGCCTTAATTCCTCCTGCAATTCATCTTCTACAATGCTCCTAGAATCCGTCTAAACACAACTCTGTATTTGTTACTCCTCTGCTTTAAAACTTCTGGGGACAAGAATGGGTAACTCTGTAGACACGAGAACTCTCTGAACACGTCCTTAAGATAGATTCCGGAGTTCCCGTCGTGGCGCAGTGGTTAACGAATCCGACTAGGAACCATGAGGTTGCGGGTTCAGTCCCTGCCCTTGCTCAGTGGGTTAACGATCCGGCATTGCCGTGAGCTGTGGTGTAGGTTGCAGACGCGGCTCGGATCCTGCGTTGCTGTGGCTCTGGCATAGGCTGGCGGCCACAGCTCCGATTGGACCCCTAGCCTGGGAACCTCCATATGCCGCAGGAGCGGCCCAAGAAATAGCAAAAAAAAAAAAAAAAAAAGATAGATTCCAAACTCCTTTCAGGGCCTTACAAAGTACTGCAAGCATCATCCTCCCCAGCCTCATCTCCTGTCACCTGTCCACCACATCCCAGGCACGCTCAACTTCTCCAGTTGGGCTCTTTGCACACACTACTCCCTCTGCCAGTAACACTCTTCTTTTTACTTGGTTGACTCAGACTTACTCTTCAGAATACAATTAAGACATGATTTCTGCTTCAAATCATCCTCTAAATCCCAAAGGTGGGGTCAGGTCTCCCTCCTGTGTGATTCTACTGTATACTCCACAGGTTCTACCACACTGAAAGACCACCTGCTTATTCAGTTGTCCACTTGTGGGGAACAGTGTGTTAACTCTGAATATGGCAATGACTAAGTCTTTCTTGTTTATTATGGCGTTCCTAGAACTTAGCACAAAATGGTTAGTCAACATATATTTGTTAAATAATTAAGTCCAAAAATAAATATAAAGAGGAAACAAGAGTCAAACAGTACCTGCTTTAAAGCTACCAGGATAAATAAGCATCCACATACATAAGTATGAAATAAAGATTTAAGAACAATGGTAGGGATGATCTAAACAAAGAGAAATACCAATTCAGTATCTCTGGGGTCATCGCCAAAGTAAGGTGACAAAGATGAATCTTTAGAGTATGCAAAGAAAATTAGAACTCTTACTTAAATATGTGTGTGTGTGTGTGTGTGTGTGTATATATATATATATATATAGAGAGAGAGAGAGGAGAGAGAGAGAGAGAGAGGAGAGAGAGAGAGGGAGGGAGGGAGAGAGAAAGACACGGAGTTCTCTTGAGGCTTCGTGGGTTAAGGATCGGTGTTGTCTCTGCAGTGGCTCAGGTCTCTGCTGTGGCACAGGTTTGATCCCTGGTGGTCACGGAATGCAAAAGTGCCCACACCAGGGATCGAACCCGTGCCACAGCAGTGACATGTGTCAGATCCTTAACCTGCTGAGCAGCAGGGAACTCCTAAATATCCTTTTAATTTCTAGTTTGAAGTATGTTTTCTAATGTGCTTAATATAATAACATGGTAATACAAGCATTTATATGTGGAGCTGTGCTCAACTTTTTACTGAATGGAATAAACAATAAAGCTTGGAAATCACACTTCCAGGGCATTTATCTCTTTGAGAATCTGGTGAAAACCAAGGATTATCTTTCAGAGGAAAAAAAAAAGATTGAAATAAATAAGTTTTATATGATTTCTAAAGATATCTTGGCTCCCAGGTTAAGCCCCTAGGGCCTCCATTTCTACAAGAAGTCTGCAGGAAGAAGGATGAGGTCAGCAAAATGCCTCAATCCTATGGCCCTATTATTACTGATCTTTCCACTTCTCCGCAAATCCTGTTCTCTCCTCCCCACAGGTGACTCACCACATTTTCTCCAGGCTTAAAACTTGTAATTCCCCCTGTAACTTGCACAGAGTTTAGGAATGCAGTCAAAGATTTCCTTCTCAAGGGTAAAACACAAATATCAGTTATTCTCATACCATTATCATAATCTCTGCCACTACCTGAAGCACTCAAACTATTTCATACCATTTTCTTTTCTTTTCTCATGGGGGGTCGGGAGGGCACACCCATGGCATGTGGAAGTTTCCAGGTCAGGGATCAAATGGGAGCTGGAGCTGTGACCTACGCCACAGCTGCAGCAACACCAGATCCTCAACCCACTGCTCTGGGCTGGGGATCAAACCTGCACCTCTACAGAGACAAGGTGGATCATTAACCCACTGAGCCACAGCACTAACTCCTAAAACAAAGACTTTAGACTCTCACTAGTCACCAAGTTTTAGAGCACAATCCTAAGGTTTCTGCAGTTACTCTGAGATCTCTATTGGGTAAGCAATAATTTGGACATTAAGAGGGTCTTTCTTTCTTTCACTCAGAAGGAAACAAAAGCATTTGGTCCAATCTCATTCTACAGATTAAAAAGCCAAAACCCAGGGAGATTTAAGTGATTTATCCAAGGTCAGATGAGAAGTTTAAGGAAATGTCTAGAATTAGTATTAAGGTCTATATCAATTCAGGACGACTCTAACTACACTGTGTCCATTCAGATTACACTAGAACAATACTGTATCAACAACTCTTCATCTGTTACCTACCTCACTCTTCCATTCAGATTTATCTGAACATGCTGCTTAAAATCTGGATATTTGGATGCCAGATATGCAAAGTCAGGAGGTTTGTCCTTGTATCTATTTCTTGCATGCATTGATTTACTCAGAGCCATCTTTAAAAAGAAAAAAAGGGGGGGGGGGGACATTGGCATATTTAGTTAAAAAAAAATCAACAGTTAAAACTATGGTTGCCAAAACAAGTTACAGCCAATACATTTTTGCCAACCAAGTGATAAAGAAGTTATATTTTTTAAGTGTACAAAACAAATAAGCACATGAAAAGATGCTCAAAATCATTAGTCATTAGGAAAACGCAAATCAAACGCACAATATCACTTCACTTCGTACCTGTTAGACTACTATTAAAAAAGAAAAGAAAAAAGAAAATAGCAAGTGTTGGTGAGGATGTCAAGAAACTGGAGTGCTCAGGCATTGCACGTAGGAATGAAGATGGTATAACTGCTGTGGAAAACTTTAGCGGTGCTTTAAAAAGTTAAACATTACCATGCAATCCTGCAATTCCACTCCTAGGTACGCATTCAAAAGAACTGAAAGCAGAGATTCAAACAGATACTTGCAGTGTTCACAGCAGCATTACTCAACATCAAAAGGCAAAGCAACCCTAAGTGTCCATAAGCAGATAAATAAACAAAATGTGGGATAAACATACAACGGATTATTATTCAGTCCTAAAAAGGAATGAAATTCTGACACATGCTACAACACGTATGAACCTTAAAAACATTTTGCTAAGAGAAATAATCCACACACAAAAGGAAAGATACTTTATTATTCCAATTATATGAGGTGCCAACAATAGGCAAATTCATACAGAGAGTAAAACAGAGGTTATCAGGGTTTGAGAGAAGGGTGGAATGATGAACTATTATTTTTTTTATTTAATTTTTATTTTTAGGGCTGCACCTGTGGCATATGTAAGTTCCCAGGCTAGGAGTCAAATTGGAGCTGCAGCTGCAACTACCCACAGCCACAACAACGCAGGATCCGAACTTCATCTGAGACCTACACTGCAGCTGGCGGCAATACCAAATCCTTAAGGTACTGAGCAATCCCTGAGCAAGGCCAAGGATCAAACTCACATCCTCATGGATACTAATCCATTTTTAACCAGCTGAGCCACAACAGGAACTCCCGTAATGAACTATTTCTAATTACATGTTTTCTGTTTAGGATGATGATAAACTTCTAGAAATGGACTGGAGTAATGACTACACAACACTGTGAATATTCTGAAAGCCACTAAATGGTACACTTGAAAGTGGTTAAAATGCTAAATTTTATGTCACGTGTATTTTAACAGAACTTTTTACTTATTTTTACTTTTTAAAAAGTGTATATTTGATTTAAAATGTCATATTAGCTTTAGGTTTACAGCAAAATGAATCAGTATATATATGTGCATCTATTCTTTTTTTCCCACATACATTATTACAGAACATTGAGTAGACCTGCCTGTGCTATGCAGTAGATCCCTGTTAGTTATCTTTCTTTTATATAGAAGTGTGCATTTGGCAACCCCATCCTCCCAATTTTAACTCTCCCTGCCTCAATTTCCCCTTTGGCAACCCTAAATTTGACTTCAAAATGTTTGAGTCTATTTCTGTCCTACAAACAAGTTCTTTTGTATCATTTTTTTAATTAGATTCCACATGTAAGTGATATCATATGAAATTTGTCTTTCTCTGCCTGTCTTACTATTAAATAATTTCTAGGTCCATCCATGTTGGTGCAGATGGCACTATTTCCTTCTTTTTGTGGCTGAATAATATTCCATTCTATATATGCACCACATCCCTTTTATCCAATCCTCTGTTGATGGACATTTTAGTTGTTTCCATGGCTTGGCTATTGTAAATAGTGCTGCAATGAACATTGGGGTATGTGTATATTTTCAAGTTATGCTTTTCTCTGGATATATGTCCAGAGTGGGATTGCTGGGCCAATTGGTAGTTCTATATTTAGTTTTCTGAGGAACCTCCATACTGTTCTCCGTAGTGGTTATACCAATTTACATTCCCACCAACAGTGGGAATTGTGTAGAAAGGCACAATTCTTTAATATGTATACAACATATGATGAATCTTTTTTTTTTAAACCAAGGAAGAATTGGAAATTATTCCTTTAAAGGCATCAAAGTGGCAGAAGGCAGTATAATCTACAGCCCAGAATATTACAGTCAGAGGTTAGCTTTTACAGTGGTTTTGCATGGATTAACTATTTGCTAGTATACCATAAAGTCACTCAAGTTTCAAAATACCATCTTTTACTTCAACTTCTTTTATAAATTTCAGCCTTATCATTTCTAGGCAGCTAAAACCAAATGAAAAGAAACACAGTAACTGTTTTCTTCAAGCATACACAGAAGAGAAGTTCCCGTTGTGGCGCAGTGGTTAACGAATCCGACTAGGAACCATGAGGTTGCGGGTTCGGTCCCTGCCCTTGCTCAGTGGGTTAAGGATCCGGCGTTGCCGTGAGCTGTGGTGTAGGTGGCAGACGCGGCTCAGATCCCACGTTGCTGTGGCTACAGATCCGATTCGATCCCTAACCTGGGAACCTCCATATGCCGTGGGAGCGGCCCAAAGAAATAGCAAAAAGACCAAAAAAAAAAAAAATACACAGAGGAAAAAAGTTAAAGCATTTACAGCAAAAAATAAAAACCAGAAGAAAAGCCACTGCAGGGGATGAATAAATCTCTAAGCAGCTGGTAATTAAAAAAATATCTTAGTGTTATCTCTGGATGGCAGGTGATTTTTCTTTTCTTTATATCATTCTGCATTTTCCACTTTTTTCATAATGCACATTCATCTAAATGGTACCATGTAAGTCAAAATCCTAAGAGTCACCTGATAGTTCTCTATCTCGCTTATACTCCAAGAAATCAATAGCCATGCAGATTTTATTTGCTAGATACCTCTCAAATCCATCTATTTTTCCCTATGTCCACCAAGAGCAGCCCAGTACAAGTTGCCTAAGACTGCTACAACAGTCTCTTAATTGGTCTCCCTGAATCCACAGGTATTCTCTCCATTCCTTTTTCCAACTTGCTGAGGTCATTTCTTTTCTTTCTTTCTTTCTCTCCGTCCTTCCTTCTCTCTCTTTTTCTTTCTTTGCTTCTTAGGGCCACATTCTGGGTATATGGAAGTTCAAATCAGAGCTGCAGCTGCCAACCTAAACCACAGCCACAGTAACACCAGATCCAAGCCATGTCTGTGACCTACACCACAGCTCACGGCAATGACAGGTCGTTAACCCACTAAGCAGGGCCAGGGATTGAACCCTCATCCTCATGGATAACAGTCAGGTTCATTACCACTGAGCCACAAAGGGAACTCCTCAGGGGTCATTTCTAAACACAGAACTGTGTCCTCCTCCCATGCCCACTTGCTCAAAACTTTACTCATAAGAGAGGAAAAAAAAACAAAACATTTCTTCAGCATACATTTAAGACCCAGCCTGGTGTGGCCTTACCTGTTTAAGTCACACCCCTTGCCTTCTTTCCCCTCCTCTCTGGCAATAGGGTCTTTACACAGGAAAGGTCTTTATTCCTTTTGCCTACATTGTTCTCTCCTCCCCCTCTTCACTTGATGAATTTCTACTCATCTTTACTACTTCACTTCAAGCATCTCTTCAGGAAGGTCTTTCCTTCCCTCATCTCTCCACTTCAGCCATATCCTCTATTATCAAGTCTCTAAGCGGTAAGCATCTTTCCTTTGCAGGCCTTGTTAGAGATGTTACTTTACATAGTAATAGATCTGTTAACACTCTATTTCAGTTCTATTTCATTCTGTTTCAGAAGGTTTTTGACAGTGTTCTACATTGGAAACTTAACAATCATTTTCAAAAAAGAAACGTCTTCATTGTCATCATCCCAGATGTTCCAAAGCATGCCCACATGTCCAAAATTAAATAATTTCTACCCACCCCAAACTTGTCCTCTTCTAATCCTTATTTTGCTGAATGACATCACTATCTTCCTTGTGACACACAAGCAAAAATCTTTAGCAGCTTTTTCACCCTACCTCCCCATTCCAAACACACCATGTCCTGAATATTCTCTACCTTCCAACTATTTCTTGACCCTATTCATTTGTCACCCTTCACAACTCCATGTCTCTAGACCAGGGATAATCATCATCTTTTTCTTGGATGACTATAAGTGCCTCTAACTGATGTCTCTGTAACCATTCTTGCCACAGTAATTCACTTCATCTAGGCAACAACCCCCGCCCCCCCAACCCCATCCCAATGCAAATCTGAACATCCCTTGGTAAATCCCTTCAGGATGATAAATTCCAAAATAATTAACAAGGCACAGAGAATCTATTCCTCTGACCTCATTCATTGCCACTTTCTCCTCTGTTCACTGTCCTACATACATACACTCTGAACATGTGGCCAAATTACAGTTAGGAGAGATTCATTTCCTTTATTACTCAACCCTTCTGGTCAGAAGAGAAGCAGAAGAAGTCAATAAAGTTACTTCTTTGCTAACTAGCTCCCAATACAGGCAATGGGTTTTAGCTAAATCTATCCCATTCCTCAGAGTTTAGGTGAGTGTCCGCTCTTACCTGGCATCAGCATGGTCATTCCCCACTTCTAACTTAATCTACTCTTCCTGGTTCATTCTGCTGTAGCCACAGTGGCCTCCTTGTTGTTTCTCTATCAAGTCTGGCACACTCCCGCCTCAGGGCTTTCGTATTTGCTGTTTGGTCTGCACGGACTGCTCTTCCTCCAGAAATACAATCATACAAGGTACCCTCACCTTGTCTTTGATCAAATGTCACCTTTTCACTGACGCCTTTCCTGAGTACCCCCATTTAAATGAGCAACAAGTGAACGCATTCTTTGTCTCAGTAGCTTCAGTCTTCTATACAGAACTTACCCATTTGACATTCCTTACGTTCTACTTATTTTATCTGCCCTGCGAGTAAACTTCATGAGGGAAAATATTTTGTCTATCTTATTCACTGCAATGTCCCAGCGCCTAAAGTAGGGCCTGGAGAGCAGGCACACAATAAGTGTTTGCTGACTGGAAGCACGAAGAACTCTTTACACCGTTCAGGTCACTGAAACAGCACTCTCATTTTTGATAAGCAGTCCCCATCTTGAGTTTCCAAAAGACTCAGCCCTAGGGCTGAGCTTTTTCTTTTGGGTTACCCGTGTCAGTCCGGAAAGTCAAACTTAGTAGAACTTCATTGAAGCTAGCTCTTCGACTTTCTTTCATCTTTCCCATCTCCAAAGTTGTTTCCTTGGTTTCTCCTAACCCTTAACAATCCTCTTCAACTACCACTTGTTTTAATACATAACCCTGTAAAAGAATCTAAATTCCGCTTTCAAAACTTGGCCAAGACCTTCTGCAAAGATCCCTACCACATGAATCCTAATCTCCTTTTTCTCTCGTCTCCTTTCCCTCATAAATCCGACTTTCCCATTAGTTCCGCCCCTGTCAGTTCTCCAACTCTTCCACTCCTTCCACGCCTTCATTTTACCCAGACTGCCTTCCCGCCTCAGTTTCGAATCTCTCTAAGCCTCCTCAGACGAAGGGGGTCTTTTCTACTTCAAAGCTAGTCGCCATTCTATTTGCCAACTCCTCCCATCCACCCCACCACACACCTACCCCACCACACACACCCACGTGTGCACGCACACACACAAACCATCCCGTCTCTCCCTGGACCCCCGAAACAGGACCTCATAGGCCCAGAACGCGAGAATGAGAAACGTGGGTGATCCACAGGCTAAATGAATTCGCAACCCGCGCGAGGCACATTAAGTCACTCACCTCTGATGTCAAAGCTCCTGCCAGACGACTAGTTTGGTGTGGGACTCTACAAACCCAGACTCTTAAGCCACGCGCAGCACGAAGATCCTAGAAACGCAGATGTTACGCTCCCAGCGCGCCGCCATCTTGGGCCTCCATCCAGCTTCATGATTGGATGAGCCATTCTCGCGCGACCTGTAGCAGATGCTGAAGAAAGAAGAAACTGTCGCGAGAGTTGGTGGCTCATTCTATCAGAAGAAGGGGGCGTGGCATCAAGCGGAGTCCTTCGGGTAAGGACACCTGAGCTTAAATATCTAGGGGCCTTGTTTTCTAAAAAAGATTTAAAAAATATATGAGCCTTCTGGGCCCCACGCCAGACTTACTAAATCACTTCTCTGGGGTTGGGCAGGGAATGTAAGGATGGCTGCGCGGGGGTGAGAGGGTGCTTTTGGTCTAGACGGGGGCAATTACCGTTTGTTCTGCAACAGGTCTCTCTCCTTGGGCGATGTCTCGTTCAATCATCACAGATAAACCTGTGAGATAGGATAATCTTATTTACAGAGGAAGAACCGGGGAGCAGAAAAATGAAGTTATTTGTTCAAGATCCTATATCCAGATGACATCAAATCCACAATCTTTGTATTCCTCGCCTACCTCTTGAGCTGGAAGCTCTGTTAAATACTTTTTTCTTTTCAACGCGTTTATACTAGTTTTTACGTTCTGCTAAGTAGAGTGAGCATTACCTCCCCAATTTACAATTGAGATAAAAAGGTAAATGACTTTCACAAGGCATACAGCTAGTAACAAAACAAGGGCTAAAGTCTGAATCTCTGAACCCCTACCTACTACTTCTTTCCAATAAAAAGCTTGCCTAGATCCTAGTAATTAATGTGAAAGCATCAGGCAAACACTGCCATACAATTGAGAGGTTAGGGCTAGAGAATTCAGCTTTAGGAAGAACTGAGTGTGCCCATTGTCACCCGAAGAGAAGTGAGGAAGGATTTTAATTGTCTGTTCTGTAGCAACCTCCCCCCCACTCCCAAATGTGTAGGTTAAAACAACCACCATATTATTTGCTCACTGTGAAGTCTGGGCTGTAATTAGCTTGGCCATTTTTCTTCTGGCCTTGCTGTAGGTGGTAGCATCAGAGATGGGCTGGTTCGGTGGGAATGAATGGGCCTCTCTTCCTGGAGTCTCAAATTCTCTCTTTCCATGTGACCTTTCTACATAATCTCTCCAGCAGAGTAACCAGATTTCTTACATGTTGGCTCAGGACTCCCCAAAAGGCAAACTTGGAAGCTGCTAGAACTTAAGGCTTTGCCTCAGGGCTGGTGCTTTCATCCTATTCTGTTAGTTAAAGCAAGTCAAAGGGCCAGCCTAGATTCATGAGTAGGGAACTATGCCAGGGTACCTTCTAGAAGGCATGGTTCACTAGATCAGCAATGTAACAGATGTTACAGAAAGTTTTATGTTGTATTTTATTTTTGCTTTTTAGGACCATACTCATGGCATATGGAGGTTCCCAGGCTACGGGTCCAATCCAAGCTATAGCTGCCAGCCTATGCCAGCACCACAGCAACTTGGGATCCGAGCCACATCTGTGACCTATACCACAGCTCATGGCTGGATCCTTAACCCTCTGAGCGAGGCCAGGGATTGAACCCGCAACCTCATGGTTCATAGTTGGATTCGTTTCTGCTGCACCACGATGGGAACTCCAGAAAGTTTTATGCTTTAATTGGTAATGACTTTTTATAGTATTTAGGGCTTCCTTCTGGAGAGATGAAAAAGAGAAAACGGGCTTGGAGTTATGGCTAGTAGGGTTGAAAGTGGATTGTATGTAAGTTGCTCGTAAATTTCTCTATTAGGTCAAAACTGAGCTCCCAACTCCTCTGGGTCAAACAGAAAGACTGTAGTTCTGTAGCCAGGGAATTTGGGCTTTAATCTTGCTCCTACTACTTACTAACCCTTTGATTATGGGCAATTTACTTAAACTATTCAAGCCTTGGTTTGTTCAATATTGCAAAATAGGATAGAAATCTCATAGAATTGTTGTGAGAAGTAAATTGCATAATGGATATAAAACACTTGGCATAGTTTCTGGCACATAGCAAGTTATTATTATTATTCCTCATGACATCTCTGGTCAGTTTCCATTTTTAGAAAATTATTTCAAAAAATAAAATTACTGCATTATAGAAAATTTGTAAGAAATTGAAATAATGAAAAAAGAAAAAAAAGAAATTGAAATAATATAAGAAAGTATGAAAAAAAAGCAAAAATTATCTAAACTCACCCCTGGGAGTTCCCGTCGTGGCGCAGTGGTTAACGAATCCGACTAGGAACCATGAGGTTGCGGGTTCAGTCCCTGCCCTTGCTCAGTGGGTTAACGATCCGGAGTTGCCATGAGCTGTGCTGTAGGTTGCAGACGCGGCTCAGATCCCGCATTGCTGTGGCTCTGACGTGGGCTGGCAGCTACAGCTCCGATTAGACCCCTAGCCTGGGAACTTCCATATGCCGCGGGATCGGCCCAAAGAAATAGCAAAAAGACAAAAAAAAAAAAAAAGCATACACAGAAGAAAAAAGTTAAAACGGCCCAAAGAAATACCAAAAAAAAGAAGACAAAAAAAAAACCTCTCACCCCTCTAGAGTCAATCATCATCAAGTTTTGATAAACTTATTTCTAGACATCTATATATTCATGAGGATATATAACTAAATAATTTTTATAGTAATCGTATTTTATATACTATATTATATATAGATATATGGTATATAATCTTGGAGGTTCTCCTACTTCAGTTAATATAGTTGTGTACTATCCTTTGTAATGAGTGCATAGTATTCCATTGCATAGATGTGCCACAAATTTTTAAAACTAATTTCTCCCTGCATGGACATATGTTGGCCTCCTCCTAAAACTGTGGTATAATGATAAATACATTGGCTTAGAAATTTTTTTTAGGTAAAATGGAAATTGTCTAGAGACTTTACAAACTAGATTATTAACAAGTTCCCATTGTGGTTCAGAAGTAACAAACCCTACTAGTATCCATGAGAATTCGGGTTTGATCCCTGGCCTTGCTCAGTGGGTTAAGGATCCAGTGTCGCCATGAGCTGTGATGTAGGTTGCAGACACAGCTCAGATCTCACATTGCTGTGGCTGTGGCATAGGCTGGCAGCTGCAGCTCCAATTCAACCCCTAACCTGGGAACTTCCATGTACCACAAGTGCAGCCCCAAAAAGCAAAAATGAAACAAACAAACAAACTAGAGTATTAAGGTATTCAATATCTTCCTCTTAGGACTTTTCTCTCTGTTGTACCATCAGATCCTCAAGGATTCAATCTGGTAGGAAAAGTCTGTCCAGCTTCCACACTCAGCAGGGACAGTATAGGTGTCCAGTTATTCAGTTACAACCTTTGTTTCTTGCTGCTTCTTTGTAAATGAAAATCAATACTGCACATTCAGCAGGTAATGCTAATTCTGAAATGTTGCATAGCTAGTACCAGAGCTGCTTTCAGCATCAGTCACCTATTGTGTTGATTTCAACTCTTAAGGGCTTGGACTCCCACTTTACTAAAGTTAATTATTTCAAAGACCATGTTGCTCTTCCCTGCCCCGCCAGCCAGTCAACATCCACAGGCCTCTCTAACTTCATGTCTCAGGAATTGCATATCAGTTCCTTCTAGTCCAGAAGATCCTGGCCTCTTTATGTAAATTTATCCGGCTCCTGCTTAAGGACCAATATATCAGAGATCTAATGGGTACCTTAATTAAGTCACAGAAGCTACACTCTAATTGTAGCATGATGACTGTTTCTCTGCCTACATTTATATACCTGAGAGCTACCAGTGATGTTTACACATCAGACACCATATTTTTCATTATTATAAATAATGCTGAATTCTTTCAAGAACGCGAAGAGTAAATTTCAAAATTTAAAAGCTGATGGAAGAACTGGATCTGAACGTACATCTGATTATTTTTCCTCCTGTTCCAAGACCCGCAAAACAAAAGACATTAATTTAAAAAATAAAAAAATGGGAGTTCCCACTGTGGCTCGGGAGTTTACAGTCTAGCTTGTCTGTGTGGCAGTGTGGGTTTAATTCCCAGCCTGGTGCAGTGGGTTAAGGATGTGGTGTTGCCGCAGCTGTTGCATAGGTTGCAAAAGCAGCTCAGCTTCAAGCCCTGGCCCAGGAACTTCCATGTGCCACAGATGTGTCTGACAAAGCAATATAAATAAATAAATAAAAATAAAAATTTTAAAAATTCCAAATAGGACAGAAAACCCAGAAATAGTGCCATTGACAGACTAGAAAAGTTGAATATATTCTGAAAAAATAGAAAATAAATAGGAATAACAACTAAAATGCCAAAAGGTTTTCACATGGAAATGCAGATGATTTTGAAATTTCTCTGAAACACAAAATGTGCAAGAATAGCTAGTAATAATGTTTTCTCCTTGGAAGAAAGTTAAAATTACACTATGTGTAAAATAAATCCATTTCAAATGATATAATAATTATTAAAAACGTAAAATCAGCTATAGAACGGTTAGAAGAATACAGGAGAATGCTTTTGTAAGCTTAGGGACGGCCTTAGAAAGACAAAACTCAAAACCGTAAGGGAAATGATTGCTAAATTTGATTGTAAAAATTTTTAAACTTCAATATAATAAAAGATGCTAGCAGTTCTCGCTGTGGCGCAACGGGATTGGCAGTGTCTTGCACTGCATTGCAGTTTCTATCTCTGGCCCGACACAATGGGTTAAGGATCCAGTGTTGCTTTAGCTGCAGCTTAGGTCGTGACTGCGGCTCAGATCTGATCCCTGCCCTGGGAACTCCATATGCCAGGGGGTGGCCAAAAAAAAAAAAAAAAAAAGAAAGGTTCAATAATACACAACAAACAGGGAGAAACTATTTGCAATGAATATAGGAAAGTATTAAAATCCAGGGTATATTCTCAAACAATGACAAATCATTAAGAAAGTAATCCATTGTTAAAATGAGCAATGGAGGAGTTCCCCAGTGGCTCAGTGGGTTCAGGATCCAGCATTAGGTACTGCTGTAGCTCTGGTTACTGCTAAGACATGGGTTCCATCCATGGCCTGAGAACTCCTGCATGCCACTGAATAGCAAAAAAAAAAAAAAAAAAAAGCAGTAAATATGAAGGAAATTCATGCATGAACATATAATGATCAATGAACATATACGAAAAAATGCTCAAATGCATTCAAAACCATCCAAAGGTACAGTAAAATAATATATCATTTTAATACATCAGATTAATAAAAATATTAATAATATCCAATAATGGCAAAGGTTAGTGTGTTGGTTAGCTTTTGCTGTACAGCAAACCACCCTAAAACTTAGTGGTTTTAAACAACAGGCATTAATTATTACAGTTCTATGCATCAGCTGGACAGTTATTCTGGTCTGGACTGGTTGAGCTGATGTCTGCTGTTTGCTGGAGGTTATGCTGAGACCTGGATGGTCTAGCATGACCTGACTCATGCGCCTCGCAGTTGGCAGACTGGTTGTTTTTGGGTAAGGGTCAACAAAGAACTGCAGGTGGTTCAAATCTGGTCCCACCTACTTATTTATATATTGTTTTTTGGCTGCTTTAGAAATACAACAGCAGAGTTGATTATCTGCAAGAGAGACCACAAATCTGAAAATGCACACTAGGAGTTCTCTGGTGGCTCAGCAAGTTAAGGCTCTGGTGTTGTCACTGCTTTGGCTCTGCTTACTGCTCTGGCCATGTGTTCCATCCATAACCTAGGGACTTGCAGCCAATAATAATAATAATAATAATGATAATAATAATATATGGACCTTTACAGAGAAAGTTTGCCAACCCTGGGTCTAGGGAACCTAATTTGGCATATTTATCTCTACTTCACATTGTTTTTCACCCTCCAGTAGGATAGACTGGGTTTATTCACATGGCAGCAACATTAAAAGAGTCTGAAAAAGTAAGCTACAATAGCTCTTAAGGCCTAGGGCAAATTCGAGGAGTGGGGAAATAGACTTCACCTCTGGGTGAGAGGAACAGCAAAACAAATTGCCTTTTTGCAAGGTTGTTTGGCAGTGTATATTAAAATCCCAAATGTACAATCTTAGAATATTTGTGAGGAGTTCCCTTGTGGCTCAGTGAGTTAAGGATCTGGCATTGTCACTGCCGCAGCTCAAATCACTGCTGTGTCCCTGATCCAGGAACTTCCACATGCCAGACATGCAGCCAACAACAAACAACAAAACAGAAGAAGAAAGAGAGAAAGGAGGGAAGGGCGGAAAGAAGGAAGGGACAAAGGAAGGAAGGAAGGAAGGAAAAGAATGTGAAAGGAAGACGCTGATAACAGTGATTGCTTCTGGAGTGAAGAACTGATGCTTGGGAGATAGGAGTAGGAAGGAGGCTTGTTTTCAATATGATTGATTTTGTAACTTTTGAATCTTGTACCAAGGGTATATTGAAATATAAATAAATGTGTACATATGCTTCTAACCAGCAATTCCATTTTTAAGTTATGTTCCAGAGAAATACATATTTACAGTGAGGTCGAGAGCTGTATAAAGATGTTCATTATTACATTGTTTATAAAATAGAAAAAAATTGGAACAATGTAAATGCCACTCAGTAGAGAAATGAATAGTTTTATGGTACAAGTGTATTAAGAAATGCTATGTAGCTGTTAAAAATAAATAAATCTCAGAGTTCCCGCCATGGCACTGTGGGCTAAGAACCGGACTGCAGCAGCTCAGGTTGCTGCAGAGGTGTGGGTTCAATCACCAGGCTGAGAACTTCCAAATGCTGTGGGTGTGGACATTAAATAAAAAAATCTACTGACGTGGAAAATATCCAAGATACCGAATAAGGTAAAAGGAAGTTGAGAAGAAGTAGTTTTGGTTTGAATCCCTATGTAAAGTAAAAACAAAACACATATTTCAATATATAAACATATAAATGGAACCATAGGAAGAGATCTGAAGGGAAAACCCTAAACTGATAATAGTGCTTTCCCTGGGGAAACTGAATTGGAATGTTAGAGGTGGGCATGAGTTTTTAATTTTTTCTGCATTAAGTGTTTTACGATGATAATGAATTTGTATATATTTGTATAATTTAAAAACAGATTTTAATAAAGATAAAATGGGGAGTTCCCTTTGTGGCTAGCTGTAACAAACCCAACTAGTATCCATGAGTATGCGGGTTTGATCCCTGGCCTTTCTCAGTGGGTTAAGGATCCGGCATTGCCGTAAGCTGTAGTGTAGTTCGCAGACACAGCTCAGATCCTATGTTGCTGTGGCTGTGGTGTAGGCTGGAAGCTGCAGCTCCGATTCAACCCATAGCCTAGGAACTTGCATGTGCCGTAAGTGCAGCCCTAAAAAAAATAAAATGGAAAGAAGACAAAGTCACGTTTGTCGAAAAATCACCTTCTGAAAACTCATGCAAGAAAAGACAGTTTGGAGGAGAAGTAAAGTTGGTTAATATGATATAAAAGAGATTTAGAAGTTATATCTGGAAGCTCCACCTCTGTTTAGCAGGTGTTCCAGAAGGTAAGAACAGAAAAAATAAAAGAGTAATAGAAGAAAATGTCATAAAGCTGAGAAAAATACAAGCCTTCAAATTGAAAGAGTTTACTGTGTACCCAAATGAATGAATTTTAAGAGGTCACACCACAGAGTTCCTGCTGTGGCACAGTAGGTTAAGAATCCAACTGCAGCAGCTCGGGCTGCAAATATAGCCTCTTTGATTATGTTTAAGCATAAGTATTTTATTTTGATGCTATTGTAAATGGAGTTGTTTTCTAAATTTCTTTTTTGGATTATTCATTGGTTTTGTTTGTTTGTTTGTTTGTTTTAAGGACCGTTCCTTGTTAGTGAGCTTTGTTGTTTTTCTTTTTAGGGCCACACCCACGGCATCTGGAGGTTCCCAAGTTAGGGATGGAATCGGAGCTGTAGATGCCAGCCTACACCAGAGCCACAGCAATGCCAGATCTGAACCGAATCTTCAACCTACACCACAGCTCACAGCAATGCCAGATCCTTAACCCACTGAGCGAGGTCAGGGATTGAACCAGTGTCCTCATGGATGCTAGTCAGATTCGTTTCCACTGAGCCGTGATGCGAACTCCATTAATGTGTATTTTTGCAACTGATTTTTGGAATTCCCATTGTGGTTCCCATTATGGTTCAATCCCTGGCCTCGTTCAGAGGGTTAAGGATCCATTATTGCTGCAAGCTCCGGCAAGGTCGAAGATGCGGCTCAGATCCTGTATTGCTGTGGTTGTGGTGTAGGCCGGTAGCTGCAGCTCTGATTGGACCCCTAGCTTGAGAACTTCCATAAGCCGCAGGTGTGCCCCTAAAAAAAGAAATACAACTGATTTTTAAAATTTAATTATTTTTATATTGGAGTATAGTTGATTTACAATGTTGTGTTAGTTTCAGGTGTACAGCAAAATAAATCCATCCATTGTTTTTCAGATTCTTTTCCCATATGGGTTATTACAGAATATTGAGGACAGTTCCCTGATCTATACAGTAAGTCCTTGTTGATTATCTATTTTATATAGAGTAGTGTGTATATGTTAATCCCCAACTCCTAATTTATCCCCCCCCAACACATTTCCCATTTTGGTAACCATAAGTTTGTTTTCAAAGTCTGTGAGTCTGTTTATGTTTTGTAAATAAGTTCATTTGTATCTTTTTTTTTTTAGATTCCACATATAAGTAATATCATATGGTATTTGTCTTCCTCTAACTCACTTCACTCAGTATTATAATCTCTAGGTCCGTCCATGTTGCTGCAAATGGCATTATTTTGTTATTTTTTATGGCTAAGTAGTATTCCATTGTATATATGCACCATATCTTCTTTATCCATTCCTCTGTTGATGGACATTTAGGTTGCTTCCATGTCTTGACTATTGTAAACAGTGCTGCAATGAAAAATGCAACTGATTTTTGTGGGATAATTTTGAATTCTGTAACTTTGCAAAATTTTTTAGTTCTAACAGTTTTTTAGTTTTCATTTTTATGTTTGGCTGCACCCAAGGCATGAGGAAGTTCCTAGGCCAGGGATCAAATCTATGCCACAGCAGTGACCCTAGCCATGGCAGTCACAACACTAGATCCTTAACCCAATGAGCCACATAGGAACTCCAGTTTTTCTTGTCTAATTATTCTGGCCAGGACTTCCAGTACTAAGAAGTGGCAAAAGCAGAGTTCCCATCGTGGCTCAGTGGTTAACGAATCCATCTAGGAACCATGACTTTGCGGGTTCAATCCCTGGCTTTGCTCAGTGGGTTGGGAATCCGAGTTGCTGTGAGCTGTGGTGTAGGTTGCAGAGGCAGCTTGGATCCCCAGTTGCTGTGGCTCTGGTGTAGGCTGGTCACTACAGCTCTGATTAGACCCCTAGCCTGGGAACCTCCACATGCCACAGGAGCGGCCCTAGAAAAGACAAAAAGACAAAAAAAAAATGCTGCTGAATTCAGTTTGTTAGTTTTTTTTTTTTTTTGGTCATGCCTGTGGAAGTTCCCAGGCCAGGGACTGAACCTCAGCCGCAGCTGGAACCAGAGCCACAGCAGTGACAATGCTGGATCCTTAACCAGGAGCCACCAGGGAACTCCATTTTGCTAGTATTTTGTTGAAGAATTTTAAATCAATGTTCATAAGAGAGCTATAATTTCTTTTACTGTAATGTCTTTGGTTTTGGTATTAGGGTAATACTGACCTCATAGAATGAATTTGAAAATAGTCCCTCCCTATTTGGAAGAGTTTGAAATGTATTTTTTTTTTGGCGGCACACACAGCATGTGGAAGTTCCCAGGCCAGGAACTGAACCTGCACCACAGCAGGAACCCAAGTCGCTGTAGGGACAACCCTGGATCATTAACCCGCTGCATCACAAGGGAAATCCCAGTTTTTTGGAAGAGTTTGAAGAGGATTGGTATTAATTCTTCATGATTGCTATTATTATTAATCTATCTGGAATCTAGTGCGGTATGGATCTTTTGCAAATGGCTAGCTGGATGTTTGAATACCATAAAAAAATTTTGTGTGTGGTTAAAAACATTTAGCATAAAATTTACCATCTTAACAATTTTAAGTGTGCAGTTGAGTAACGTTAACATTGAGTATTGTTGTGAAACAGACCTCTGTAACTTTTCTTTTTTTTTTTTTGTCTTTTTGCTATTTCTTTGGGCCGCTCCCACGGCATATGGAGGTTCCCAGGCTAGGGGTCCAATCGGAGCTGTAGCCACCGGCCGACGCCAGAGCCACAGCAACGCGGGATCCGAGCCACGTCTGCAACCTACACCACAGCTCACGGCAACGCCGGATCGTTAACCCACTGAACCCACTGAACAAGGGCAGGGACCAAACCCGCAACCTCATGGTTCCTAGTCGGATTCGTTAACCACTGCGCCACGACGGGAACTCCAACTTTTCAAGCTGTAAAACAAAAACCCTATATCCATTAAGCAGCAATTCTCCTTTCCCCCTCCTCTAGGCTCTGGTAACCACCATCTACTTTCTGTTTCTATGAATTTGACTATTTAAAATAGCTTATATAGGAGTTCCCTCTGTGGTACAGTGGGTTAAGGATCTGGTTTTTGGCCACAGCTGTGGCTTAGGACATAGCTGCTGCTCATATTTAATCCTTGGCCTAGGAGAAAAAACTTTTATAATTGGAGTCATACCCCATATCTTTTTGTGACTCAAATTCATTTACAATATGTCATTTGAATACAGTTTTGTTACTTTATCATTATTATTATTTTTTTTTTTTGGCCATACCCACAGCATGTGGAAATTCCTGGGCCGGGGATTGAACCCATACTATGGTTCAGGTCACAACTGCACTTTCAACCTGCACCACAGCTGCAGCAACACCAGATCCTTAACCTGCTGCACCTCAAGGGAACTTCACATTTGATATACAGTTTTTAGCTCATTGATTTTAATTGTCCTCTTGGACAATTTGTAGTTCCCACATATGCTTGGGCTAATTTCTAGACTTGTCTCATTGATCCGTCTGCCTATTTCTACGCATGTACACATTTGTCTTCATTATTGTAGCTTTCTGTTGCCTGCTGTTCTCACATGTTTATGCTTCCAAATAAACTCCAGAAGTATTTTATTAAGTGTTCTACAAAAATCCTTTTGGGATTTTTTTTATTGTTATTGCATTAAATAAATCAATTTTGAGAGGATTGGCATCACTACAAGATTGACTCTTCCGTTTACATTTAATAAGACTTCACTCTAGCACACAAGAAATTCACAAGAGTCCCACTTCTCTTTTCCTCCCATCTTTACCCACCCTCCCACTGAACGGGCTAGGACCTGGTCCCTGAACACACTATACGTTCTTCTGTCCCTCTTCTTTGCTCAGGCTGGTGTTTCTTCCTGAAATGTCCTTCTCTCCTTCCCACAATTTCTGCTGGTCTATATCCTACGTGTATTTTCTATCCCATCGCAAATTGCCTCTTTACCCTGATTCCTCCAGCCAGATGTGACTTCTCCCTCCTTTTAAACTCCATAGCACTTGGTTTGCCACTTTATTAAGTATTTGCCTCAATTTGTCCGGTTATAGCTCTGTCTGTGCTTTTCTTATTGGTCCATAATTAACAATTTTGTGTTAGAGCCACAGGTCTCAACTAGAAGCGCACATCAGAATCCAGGGAAAGCTTTTTTTTTTTTTTTTGCTTTTTAGTGCTGCACTCACATACGGAAGTTCCTAGGCTAGGGGTTGAATCAGAGCAAGGGCTGCTGCCCTACACCACAACCACAGTAACACAGGATCTGAGCTGTGTCTTCGACCTACATCACAGCTCACGGCAACGCCAGATCCTTAACCCACTGAGCCAGGCCAGGGATTGAATCCGCATCCTCATGGATACTAGTTGGATTCATTTCTGCTGTGCCACAGTGGGAAATCCCAGGGAAAGCTTTTTTTTAAATCCACATGTTTTGGTCTCACTCTAGGAAATTCTGACCTCAGGTAGGACTCTGACATGGGTATGTTGCATGCGTATTCTTTTTTTTTTTTTTGCCATACCCACAGTATGGGGATGTTCCCTGTGCCAGGGATCGAACCTGTGCCACAGCAGTGACAATGCTGGACCCTTAACCCACTGTACCATAAGGGAACTTCCTTGCATAGGTATTCCTAAAAATCTCCACAGGTATCCTGTGAGCCTATGGTTGAGAATCACTGTTTTCAGGTAAACCTCGTAAACTCCTAAATATCTTATATGTATGTATATACTGCAAATGTCTTGAGTGTGGGCTCCCTGAGTAGAAAACCTATCCCGTCGTGGCGCAGTGGTTAACGAATCCGACTGGGAACCATGAGGTTGTGGTTTCGATCCCTGGCCTCACTCAGTGGGTTAACGATCTGGCGTTCCCGTGAGCTATGGTGTAGGTTGCCTACGCGGCTGGGATCCCACGTTGCTCTATGGCTCTGGCGTAGGCCGGTGGCTACAGCTCCGATTCAACCCCTAGCCTGGGAACCTCCATATGCCGCAGGAGCGGCCCTAGAAAAGGCAAAAAGACAAAAAGACAAAAAAAAAAAAAGAAAACCTATGTCTCATTCATTGGCCTGCTCTCTTCTCCACGTACACCTGCATTGAATCAAACTTGGACTAGTATCAAATGACAACATTGCTTTCCGTATTTCAATACCTTTACCAACACTCTACCTGCTAAGGACCATAATCATCAGCCCAGGACCCTCGCTTTGCACCCTACAGCCCTGAATACTGCAGTGGGCAAAAGGAAAAGCAGGAGAAATGCCTCTGTAGCTGCAAGCCTAGCGCAGGAGCTGCAGGAAGGCTGGCCTCAGAAAGCAGGCATGCCTGGGCTCTGCATAATATCTAGCTGGGTTACTCCTCTGAACCTCAGTTTCCTCACCTGTAAAATGAGAACAAGAGCATTAGCCGCATCTCCTTCCCAAGGACAGGGTGAGGCTGGGAAGAGGGAAGAGCAGTGAGTGTCCTCTGACATTGTGCACCCAGACACATGTGTAAGGGACTGTGATGGCTGACTGTTAGTACTTCCGAGTCAGGGCTGCCCCACAGCATCCCACCTCTGCTTCTAGAATCCCAGGGGTGTGCTCTGGGTCCCAAGAAAGGCAGTTCAATCATACAATCATTCATTGTGTATTCAACCACCATCCACTGAGAGGCTACCATGTGCCAGGCACTGGAACTATGGAGATAAAAACCCAGCCCTACTCTCAGGACCAGAGGTCTCTGCTGGAGCCCAGGGGTGGGACCCAGTTGGGATCCTGTGTCCACTGTTTAAGACGAAATAAAAGCAGCTTTGAAAACAATCTCAGACTAGTGGAGGAGATAAGTGAGTAACCCGAGCCCTGTGAACAGGGAGGGTTAGCGTGGAGCCCAGAGTATGGGCTATACAGGAAGGGGGCACAGCACTGTCAAGGGCGATTTCTTGAGACGGGGGTGGGAGGCCAGGCGGATTCCGACGGCCCTTGGGTTCGCGAGATCCCCTATCCCACTTCCGCGTTCCTTCAGGTCCCCGCTTCCTCTGACCCCCCAGGTTCCGGCACACTTCGCTCGCGCGCCCCCCCACCCCGTGCCCTCGCATCTCCCGATTCTCGGCTCCTGGTCCTTTCGGTCCCCGCGTCCCCAAGGGCCCTTCAGCACGGGCCTTCCCCGCTAGTTCTCCCGGGCCTCCGCCCACCCCCGCCGCGGGGCGGGTGCCAAGGCGGCCGAGGCCGCAGGAGCGGGCAGAGCGGTCGGCGCGGTCCTCGGACCGCTGCCCCCGCGTCTCCGCCCCACGCCTGCCTCCTCCCTGCGGCTGGGGGGAGGGGCGGCCGGCCACCCGAGTTCCCAGGATCTGCAGGGCATCGGCGCAGGGAGGTGTCGGCTGAATGGGAAGGGTTACCAGCTCACACGCGCAAGGGTTTTAGAACCTGCCACCGAGTGGGCGTTCCGTAAAGATGAGCTAATATTGCTTTTCCCTGAAATCCTCTTCTGCCTTCTCAGCTTCGTTAGGTTAATTCATCCCCTCACTCGGGGAGCTGGAGGGGCATTCCCAAACGTCCTGGTTCAGGGGGTTCTCCAATATTAATATTAAACAGCTGATCTAAGTTTTATTATGGGCCAGGTCCTGTCCCTGGCGCTTCAGAGACATTCTCTCTTCTAATCTTCACCACCGCCAGGTAAAATAGGGACTGTTATTGCCCCCTATCAGTGATGAGGAAACAAAGATTAAGAATTCTGCGGAAGGTCTTGCACACCTATGTCCTGCTGGGCCTGCCTTCGCAAGTGTCCTGGATTGATCTCCAGTTTCTAGAATCTGTGGCTTCCGCTTTTTTTTTTTTTTTTTAATTAAAGTGTAGTTGATTTACCATATTGGCTTAGTTTCAGGTGTATAGCAAAGTGATTTGATTTCATTTTATTCAGATTATTTTCCATTATAGGTTATTACAAGATAGTGAATATAGTTCCCTGTGTTATACAATACATCCTTGTTACTAATCTGTTTTTATATAGTGTGTATCTGTTAATCTCATTGTGCTAATTTATCCCTAATTTATCCTTCCTTCCTCCCTTTCCTCTTTGGTAACCACCAGTTTGCTTTCAAAGTCTGTGAGTCTGTTTCTGTTTTGAAAAGAGATTCATTTATCTAAAAAGATTCATACTTTTTAGATTCCACATGTAATATTTGTCTTTCTCCATCTGACTTAATTCACTTAGTGTGATATTCTCTAGGTCCATCCATGATGCTGCAAATGGCAGTTTTTGTGGCTGAGTCATATTTCACATCTTTATCCATTCATTTATTGATGGACATTTAGGTTGCTTCTGGGTCTTGGTTACTGTAAGTAGTGCTGCTGTGAATATTGGGGTACATGCTTCTCTTCAAATTAGTGTTTTTTTACAAAGAGGCCGACAACTTTATTTTTTATATTTATTTATTTACTGATTTATTTTTTGTCTTTTTGTCTTTATAGGGCCGCACCCGTGGCTTATGGAGGTTCCCAGGCTAGGAGTCTAATCGGCGCTGTTGGTGCCGGCCTACGCCACAGCCACAGCAACATCAGATCCGAGCCGCATCTGTGACCTACACCACAGCTCACGGCAATGCTGGATCCTTAACCCAGTGAGCAAGGCCAGGGATTGAACCCGCAACCTCATGGTTCCCAGTCGGATTCATTTCCGCTACGCCACAAAGGGAACTCCTCAAATTAGCGTTTTTATCTTTTCCGGATATTTGCATGGCTTCCTCTTTAATGTTGCACGTCCTCAATTTGCTAAAATACATCCTTCAGGAGTATTCAAAGATTGAGTGTGCGTAGGAAATTAAATAATGGAGCACTTGTGTGGAGTTCATCTCCGTTGTACCGTCACACATGCTAGGCTGTTTAGGATAGATATACAGATCATTTTTCCTTATTATTTTACAAGCAAAGTTTCATGGTCTCTAATATCCGGGACCTCTGGTAGGAGCCCAAATGTCACTCTTGTTTCTTGATGCTTTATCTTTGACTTGTTTTTTCCTTTTATCTTTTACTTTTCTTTCTTTCTTCTTCTTCTTCTTTTTTTTTTTTTGTCTTTTGTCCTTTTAATGCCACACCGGTGGCATATGGAGGTTATATGGAGGTTCCCAGGCTAGGTTTTGAATCCAAGCTGTAGTTGCCGGCCTACGCCAGAGCCACAGCAACGCCAGATCCTTAACCCACTGAGCAAGGCCAAGAATCAGATCCACAACCTCATGGTTCCTAGTTGGATTTGTTTTCTGTGTGCCATGATGGGAACTCCTTTGCCTTTTATCTCTTTTGAAGTCCTTAGGATCATCTCTTTGTTCTTGGTGTTCTGAATTATGGTGCCAAATATCTTCATCATTGCTTTTGTTTGTCATGCTAGCCCTTTGGTGATCTCTTTCAATCTGGAAGACTTAAGGCCCTTCAGATCTGGGAAAATTTTCCTGCGGTATTTCCTTCGATAATTTAAAGTCATTTTGTAATCAAGGCCGGTAGAATAATCTAAACCAGCTCCTTTATAAGTATTCAGCAAACACTTCCGGATGTTTCTGTGTTTTGTGTTTTATTGCTTTTTCGGATCCTAAAGATAATGCTCACTTATATGGAAAGTAAAACTGGACACTGTATTTAACACACTTTTTAAAGATTCCCTGAAAGTGTGGGAGTTCCTTCATGGCTCAGTGGTAACAAACCCGACTAGCATCCATAAGGACACAGGTCTGATCCCTGGCCTCACTCAGTAGGTTAAGGATCTGGTGTTGCTGTGAGCTGAGCTGTGGTGTAGGTCACAGATGTGGCCTGGATCTGGCATTGATGTGGCTGTGGCATAGACTGGGGGCTGCAGCTCAGATTCAATTTCTAGCCTGGGAACTTCCATGTGCTGCAGGTGCAGCCCTGAAAAGAACAACAAAAACAACAACAACAAAAATCCATGAAAGTAGAGATGCAACAGTGAAGACATAAATTCACTTTTAATGGTTGTATATCATTCCATTGGAAAGATACACCATAATGGATTTGACCAGGCCTCTACCAGCAGGCAGCCATTTTTAGTTTCTCTTTATGATAAACGATGGTGGGGTGTACATCTGGTACACACACATGCTGCAAGTTAAGTGGTCTTATCCCTTCTACTGTTACAGTGGAAGTAGGGATTCATCTCATTCTTTCTGGAGGAGCTGTTGGCAGAGTGTCTTGCCTGGAGATGACCTTGGCTTGACCTCCCTGATGGCAGTGCTTAGAGCAGCAGCAGCTCTCAAACTTCAAGGTGCATGTGGATCACCTGGGGAACTTGTTAAACAACAGGTTCCTGAGCTGCACACCAGAGAGTCTGGTTCCCTGTGAGGATGGGTCTGAGAATCTGCATCTTTAACAAGCACCTCAGTTGATTTTGTTGTAAAGAGCTGTTGGACCACACTTAGAGAAATGCTGACTTAGAGAGTGGAGGAGGAAATGGAGGGAAGTAAATAGTGCTTACCTGAGAAACAGGAGAGGTTGTGAGGGACAGATAGGGAAGGAAGTTAATTAGGCACCTTCAGTCACTGCAGGGGACCAAGCTATAGTGTACTTTGGGTTAGGACAGAACTAACAAATCTACTTGCTAACCTTTCCAAAAAGATCCAATGATTCTGATGGTCATATACACAGACCTCAAGACCCTTAGTCTGGAGTTCCCATCGTGGCGCAGCAGAAACGAATCCGACTAGGAACCATGAGGTTGTGGGTTCGATCCCTGGCCTCGTTCAGTGGGTTAAGGATCTGGCATTGCCGTGAGCTGTGGTGTAGATCACGGACGTGGCTCGAATCCTGTATTGCTGTGGCTCTGGCATAGGCCGGTGGCTACGGCTCCGATTATACCCCTAGCCTGGGAGTCACCATATGCCGAGGGAGCGGCCCTAGAAAAGGCAAAACAACAACAACAAAAAGACCCTTAGTCTATCCCTAAACTGGAATTTCCTCCCTTGTGCTCAATGTTATTCAGTTAGGGATACAGGGATACACAGAAACATCTTAGCACATTCAATGGGGCATTAAAAAGACTGGAGGCCTGGGCTGGAAAATGTAGGAACTTCTCCTGGGTCACCAGCAGAGATAACTGAGATTAGGGATGCTACTGGAAAGTGAGAGAACACCCACAAGTCTTGATGAGGATGTAGCACAGCAAGAGCTCTAATGAGTACAATGTAAATTGGTCCAACCACTTGGAAAAACAATTTGACCCAATAATTCCACTCCAGGGTATATACTCCAGAGAAAGTCATATACTGGGGCTCTAGGAAACATCAAGATGTTCTTAGCAGCATTTTCAAAACAAAAAAACTGGAAAGAATCCAAATACTCTTGGATTAAAAAAATGGATAAATTAATTGTGGTATATTTACCCAGTGGAACACCATGCATACTACAAATGAATGAACTGTGCACACATCAGCATGAGTGAATCTTAGAAACATAGTGAAAAAAGTAATCATAGAAAAAATATGTTCTTTTTTTTTTTTTCTTTTTTCATTTTGCCTTTTCTAGGGCCGCTTCTGCGGCATATGGAGGTTCCCAGGCTAGGGGTCCAATTGGAGCTGTAGCTGCTGGCCTATGCCAGAGCCACAGCAACACGGATCCAAGCTGTGTCTTCGACCTACACCACAGCTCACGGCAACGCCAGATCCTTAAGCCACTGAGCAAGGCCAGGGATCGAACCCTCAACCCCATGGTTCCTAGTTGGATTCGTTAACCTACTGCATCACTATGGGAACTCCTTGAAATTCTTTTAAATTGAAAAACAAGCAAAACTAAACAGTTCATTTTTGGGGGATTTATGTGTGGGAAAATATAAAGAAAAGCAAAAGATTGTGGGACAAATTCAGAATAGTGTTCACCTCTGGGTAAGGTAGAAAATGCATTGGTAGCATTTGAGTGGTTTTTTTTTTTTTTTTTTGGTCTTTTTAGGGCCACACCCACAGCATACGGAGGTTCCCAGGCTAGGGGTCGAATCAGAGCTGTAGCCCTTGGCCTACACCACAGCCACAGCAATGCAGGATCTGAGCTGCATCTGCAGCCTATACCACAGCTCAGAGCAACTCAGGATCCTTAACCCACTGAGCAAGGCCAGGGATCTAACCTGTGTCCTCATGGATGCTGGTCAGATTCGTTTCCGATGAGCCAGGAAGGAACTCAGGTAGTATTCAAGTTCTTAAATTAGGTGGTGAGTTCACAGATATTTGTCTTATTATTATGCACATGACTACATTTACATATTCTTTGGGCTCTATCAAATATTTCAAAATTTAAAAAATTAAGAGAAAAGAAAGATGAAATCCCCTAGCCACTCCTGGGTTGTCTCGAGGCTATTTAATCCTGGATACCCCATCTTTCCTCTAGCAGGTACTGTAGACCAGGAAGTAAGATGTCAGGCCTGGAGTTCCCGTCGTGCCACAGTGGTTAACGAATCTGACTAGGAACCATGAGGTTGCAGGTTTGATCCCTGCCCTTGCTCAGTGGGTTAACGATCCGGCGTTGCCGTGAGCTGTGGTGTAGGTTGCAGACGCGGCTCGGATCCCGTGTTGCTGTGGCTCTGGCGTAGGCCAGTGGCTACAGCTCCGATTCGACCCCTAGCCTGGGAACCTCCATGCTGCGGGAGCAGCCCAAGAAATAGCAAAAAGACCCCCCCAAAAAAAAAGTCAGGCCTAAAAGACCAAGGGAAGCTTGTAAAAATCTACCTCCATCTCACCATTCAGAGACTGGGGCAAGCCCCTGTTCTGCCCCTTCCCCGTTTGTTTCTCATAGCCTGTACCCGTCATTAAGTAATGGCTTCTTTTAGACCCAGCCAAGCTGATCACATATTTAACTAATGGCATTTTCCTCTGCTGACAGCAGGACAACATGTGGGACATTGCTTTCTGAATAAGCAAACCATCCTAGCACCTACTTTTTTTTTTTTTTTGTTAATCCTAATGCATCCCTAGCACCCGCTGTATTCTGTCTGCCAGGGTCTCCAGGGTTCCTTTCACCAGCCTGGTGAGGACCTTCTTATGCTCCCTTCCTCACGCTCTGTGAGCTCAGCAGCAGGCCTGGAGCTCTCCTGAGCCTTCACTATCCACCATGTTTCCTAATTCAGAGACCACCCGACCTTTGGAAGAGAGCAGAGCTCCTGAGGTGAGCTTTTGCCTTGACCGATGCAGTTGAATGGGTTAGGATTCAAAATAGGTGAGTTTCTCCTACCTGACTGTATAGCTTAGGGAAGGCCCCTTGTCTTCACTGATCCTATTGGCCTGCCTGTGAGATAAAGTGTTGTCTTTTGGGATGTTGATAATGTGTAAGGACCATTAAAAGATGGAAAGTTTGTTAAAGTTCATCTAGTTTCACTCACATGTCTTTTTTCTGTTTGTTTGTTTTGTTTTGTTTTTTGTCCTTTTAGGGCCGCACCCACGGCATACGGTGGTTCCCAGGCTAGGGGTCCAATCCGAGCTGCAGCTGCCAGCCTGCGCCACAGCCACAGCCATGCCAGGTCCGAGCCTCAACTGTGACTTACACCACAGCTCAGGGCAATGCCGGATCCTTAACCCACTGAGTGAGGCCAGAGATCGAACCCTCAACCTCATGGTTCCTAGTCAGATTCATTTCCTCTGCTCCATGATGGGAACTCCTCACTTGTCTTAAAGATAGAAAAACTAAGGTGAGGATAGCAGGGGATCAAGGGGGAAAGAGACTTGGATGGACCAAATATTGAGCAGATAGGGGGCTGGAACCCAGTCCCCTGTCTCTCTACCACCTTGCGTCCCTGATGTTTGCTGAGGCACAGGGATGTGGGAGGAGGAACCTGCAGCCACTCAGCCCTGCCCTAGCTCCTTCCAAGGCCAAGAGAGTCAACCTTAAAAGTTGTGGCTGTTCAAACTGCTGACACTATCTGGGGGTGGGAAGAGCCTGCCTCACCTGTCAGCTGGTCCATTGCACAATCTGGCAAGCTGGGGCCTGAGACTCTTCTTCCCACACTGGGCTCAGCTGTAGAAAGGAAGGTCAGGATGGAGGGAATAACAAAGATGTTGGATACTACCCCCACCTTGCCCTTACATCCTGTGCTTTGGGTGCACTGGAGGTAGGAGAGGCCCAAGGAGAGGAGACAGGGATGGGAAAGCAAGATTTCTACAGCAGCTAAAGGGGGCAGGGCTAGTCCTCCTCCTCACCCCTAAAGGGAGCTTCTATTCTGGGGGAGGGAACTTGTGGACAAGGTAGAAAGGAAGAGGAACAAGCTCCCTTTTATTATTTTATTTTATTTATTTTATTTATTTATTTTTTTCCTGCTGCACCCTCAGCACATGGAAGGGATGGAATCTGAGCCGTTGCTGTGACCTAGACCACAGCTGTGGCAACACCAGATCTTTTAACCCACTGTACTGGGCCCAGGATCAAACCCGTGCCACCACAGAGACAACACTGGATCTGTCTCACCTCCTCCCCTTTTTCCATTTCAAGGGAAAATTCTCAACTTATGCACCGAAAGCAAGACCAAACCAAAAACTGTGGCGCATAAGTTGAGAATTTTCCCTTGAAAAGGAAAAAGGGGAGGAGGTGAGACAGAGAGCAGGGTTAGTCTGAGGCTGCCAGGGTAGACTCTAATAGGGGCAGCGGAGACTGGACGCAGTGCAAAGATGTCTGGGGTCCCAGTTCAGTTCCCTGACCTGTGAGGCAGCAAGTAGAGAGACCAGGACATGCACAGGCTCTCCCAGCTCTGGCACCATGCAGACTGCCGTACTTCAGCCCCTGTCTGAATCATAACCACTCTTCAGGGATTACATCTGAGACCCCTGAGCAATCCAATTAGAGGTGGTCCTTTCTTTCTTTCTTTTAAAAATTATTCGGAGTTCCCAGCATGGTGTAGTGGTTAATGAACCTGATTAGGAACCATGAGGTTGCAGGTTCGATCCCCGGCCTTGCTCAGTGGGTTAAGGAGCTGGCGTTGCCATGAGCTATGGTGTGGGTTGCAGACGCAGCTCAGATCCCGCGTTGCTGTGGCTGTGGTGTAGGCCGGTGGCTACAGCTTCAATTGGAGGTTCCCTAGCCTGGGAACCTCCATATGCCGCAGGAACGGCCCTAGTAAAGGCAAAAAGACCAAAAAAAAAAAATAAATAATAAAAATTATTCAACTGTTATGTATGAGACCACATGACTATAACTCTAAGGGGAGTTCTTTATTCTTTTAACGTTACAATATACACAGCAAGTACAGGCTAGATCTTACAATCTGAACGTAAGTATTTAACCTTTTCCATGCCATTTGTGTTTACAATGCTCAGAAGTCATGTAATTGAAGCCATGCCTTATCAGTCACTAGCAAAATCCTTTATAGCTGCCACAAACTTCAACTCCCAAACTCAGTTGTACAAGAAATAGATCTTGATTTTTTTTTGCGGGGGGGGGGGGGGGGGGTAGGGGCTCCCATTCCCTTGGGTTATGTTTGGGGAAGGCTTTTGTTGGGGGTCCCATTAGGCCTTCTGGCATGGGTCCCCACAGGTCAGAGTGGCTCTGTCAACTGTTTTCATTCCAACCTCACCGCATGGGACTCTACCCCTGGATGCAGTAAGCAGCCGTGCCCTCCCTGAGGATCCAGCCCTTGTGCTCTCAGTCTTACACCCCTCCCTGCTCTTTCCTTCTTCCCTTCCACCAGCTTGAGGGAATACTGATGAATGATTATTAAAAATATTTTTAAAACAGTCTTATGATAGAGCAATGTATTTTTTAAAGAACATTAAATACTAAAATCTAGTGGTGGATTTAATAACTTCATACTTTTGAGGTAGTGATATATGTAAACAATATTTCAATGTATAGTAGTAGTCATAATAGGATACGAAAATAGTCAATTTCTGCTCGTGATAAAGGCACAGGTACTGTTGGTTTGTTTTTTTGTTTGGGGTTTTTTTTTTGGCTTTTTAAGGCCACACTTGAGGCATATAGAGGTTGCCAGGCTAGGTGTCTAATTGGAGCTACAGCTGCCGGCCTAGCAACAGCCACAGCCCTGCCAGTGTCTGTGATCTACACCACAGCTCACGGCAATACCAGATCCTTAACCCACTGAGCAAGGCCAGGGATCAAACCTGCAACCTCCTGGTTCCTACTTGGATTGGTTTCTGCTGCGCCACAACGGGAATTCCAGCACAGGTACTGTTAATACAACAGCAGTTCATTGCTTACACTCAAAATTGAAGGAAATGCTATTTTTCAGATACAAGTTAGTAAAAATAAAAACTTTTTTTTTCTTTCGCATCCAAGCTCAAGGATCCCAGGTAATAAGAAACCCTGATCAGAAGAAATTCGTCTCTTCTCAAAGCTTATTTCTTCAGTAGGAGCCACAAGCTCTCCCTGAGACTGGTAGCCCAAGGTCTGTTATCTGCTTGAGAAAAGGGGGAGAGAGTCCATGCACAGTTTAATATCTCAATAAAAATTTTTCTGTCTTACTTTCTTTGGGGTTTATTCACTCCTGGTTTACACTCAATCCTAACATGCCTGATAGTCTCTTTTCTTAACTCACAGAAAAATAGAAGGAGCACGTTTGAAAAAGGGAAACGCAGCTGCTAAGAGAACACATTTTGTAATAACTGAGGTGACTGCAAACAGCCTGAAATGGAGGGAGATTTTTTTCTTTTGTCTTTTTAGGGCTGCACCCAAGGCATATGGAGGTTTCCAGGGTAAGGGTCAAACCGGAACTTTAGCTGCCAGCTTACACCACAGCCACAGCAATGGGAGATCTGAGCCGAGTCTGCGACCTACACCATAGCTCAAGGCAATGTCAGATCCTTAACCCACTGAGTAAGGCCAGGGATCGAACCTGCATCCTCATGGAGGCTAGTCAGATTCATTTCTGCTGAGCCACGATGAGAACTTAAACATTTTTTTTTCTTTTTTTAAAGGCAGGCAAGGAGTTCCTGTCGTGGTGCAGTGGGAATGACTCTGACTGGGAACCATGAGATTGTTGGTTCCATCCCTGGCCTTGCTCAGTGGGTTAAAGGATCCGGCGTTGCCATGAGCTGTGGTGTAAGTTGCAGATGCGGCTCGGATCTGGCGTTGCTGTGGTTCTGGCGTAGGTTGGCAGCTGTAGCTTCGATTAGACTCCTAGCATGGGAACCTGCATATGCCGCAGCTGCGGCCCTAAAAAGAAAAAAAAAAAGAAGGCAAGCAAGGAGGTTCCCATTGTGGCTCAGCAGGTTAGCAATCCAGTGTAGTCTCCGTGGAATGTGGGTTTAATCCCTGGCCTTGCTCCGTGAGAATGTTGGTTTAATCCCTGGCCTTGCTCAGTGGTTAAGGATCCAGCAGTTGCCCATAAACTGCTGCATAGGCCAACCACTGCAGCTCCGATTTGACCTTTAGCCCTGGAACTTACATGTGCCGCAGAAGCAGCCATAAAAAGAAACAAAAGGTGAATGAGAATTCAAAAATCACAGCTTAGAAAGATTTAATTGGAAAAAAAAGATTTAATTGGTATAGAAGCAAATAACTATATGGATTTTAATTTCCCTGATTGCTTCTCTGAGATTACATATCTCCTATTCATCACTATGAATTTAATTCTTACATAGTTTTTTTTTTTTTTTTTTCTCTCAGATGCACTTGAGGCATATGAAAGTTCCTGGGCTACAATTTGAATCAGAGCTGCAGCTGCAGGCCTACACCATAACCATAGCAAAGGCCAGATCTAAGCCACATCTGCAACCTACACTGCAGTTGGCAAGGCCAGATCCTTAACCCACTGAGCAAGGCCAGGGATAGAATCTGCATCTTCACAGATACTAGTTGGATTCTTTTTTTTTTTTTTTTTTTTTTTGTCTTTTGACTTTTTAGGGCCACATCGAAGGCACATGGAGGTTCCCAGGCTAGGAGTGGAATCAGAGGTATAGCTGCAGCCACAGCCACAGCCACGGCAATGCAGGATCCTAGCCACATTTGCGACCTGCACCACAGCTCACAGCAATGCCAGATCTTTAACCCACTGAGCGAGGTCAGGGATTAAACCTGTGTCCTCATGGATGCTAGTCGGGTTCGTTAACCACGAAGCCACGACAGGAACTCCCCTAGTTGGATTCTTAACTCACTGAGCCACAATGGGAACTCCTATACTTATCTTAATTTCTTCTTTCATTGTCTTTGGGTTTAATCTGTCTCTTTGACCTATAAATTATACAGAAATGTATCAAAAATATTCCAAGTATACAGAGATTTTCTAGTTAAACTTTCTGTTGTTCATTTTTTGTTTAATTGCATGGTGGTAGGTGAAAATACTCTGTGATTTAAATACTTTAAAATTTGTTAAGACTCACAAATATTGTCACTATACTCAATTTTGGTAAATGTTTCTGCTTAATATATGCTAACGTGTATTTGGCAATTGTTGAATGTTCTATGTATGTTAAGTTAATCAAGTTTATTGGTTGTTGAAATCTTTTATATATTTACTACTTTGGTTTGCTCTTTCTTTGATTTTGCTTTTTTAGGGCTGCACCCTGCGGGATATGGAGGTTCCCAGGCTAGGGGTCTACTCAGAGCTGCAGCTGCCGGCCTACACCACAGCCACAGCAACTCATGGGATTCAAGCGGCATCTGTGACCTACACCACAGCCCATGGCAATGCCAGATCCTTAACCCACTGAGCCAGGCCAGGGATCGAACCCACAACCTCATGGCTCCTAGTTGGATTCATTTCCTCTGCGCCACCACGTAACTCCAGTTTGCTTGTTCTTTAGTTACTAAGAGAGGGGTATTAAGACCTTCTGTTATGAATGTGAATTTGGCTACTTTCAATTTCATTATTATTTGCTTGCTCAATTTTGAGACTGTGTTACTGAAAACATAGAAATTTAGAATTGTTACTTTATCCAGATTGTTGAATATTTTATTATTATAAAATGTCCTTATTTATCTCTAGTGATACTTTTTGTTTTAAAGTCTACTTTGTATGATATTAAGATAGCTACACCAGGTTTTTTGTTGTCATTGTTAGCATATGCGTGGTGAAGCCCTCTTCCTTTTTATAGGAAAATCAGTGCATCCTCACTAAAACTTTACTGGTTTTGGTTTGATTATTGTTTATTTATTTATTTATTTATTTGTCTTTTGTCTTTTTTGTTGTTGTTGTTGTTGTTGCTATTTCTTGGGCCGCTCCCTCGGCATATGGAGGTTCCCAGGCTAGGGGTTGAATCGGAGCTGTAGCCACCGGCCTATGCCAGAGCCACAGCAACGCAGGATCCGAGCCGCGTCTGCAACCTACACCACAGCTCACGGCAACGCCGGATCCTTAACCCACTGAGCAAGGGCAGGGACCGAACCCGCAACCTCATGGTTCCTAGTCGGATTCGTTAACCACTGCGCCACGACGGGAACTCCTGATTATTGTTTATTGTTTTATTTCATTCTAATGAAAGTGAGATCCTATATCCTTGAGGGTTTTTTTTTCTTTTCTTTCTTTTTTTGGGGAATGGGGGAGCCATGCCTGCAGCATGCATAAGTTCCATGGCCAGGGACTGAACCCATGACACAGCAGTGACTTGAACCACTGGAGTGGCAACACAGGATCCTTAACCGGCTGAGCCACTTGGGAATTCCTCTCCTTGTGGTTTTGATTTTCATTTCTCTAATGATTATGATGTTGAGCATATTTTCATGAGCTTGTTAGTCATTTGTATACTTTATTTGGAAAAAGGTCTATTCAAATCCTTTGCCCATTTTTAAAACTGGATTGTGTGGGGTTCTTTTTTTTTAATTTATTTTTTCTTTAAATGGTTTTTATTTTTTCCATTATAGTTGGTTTACAGTGTTCTCTCAGTTTTCTACTGTACTTGTGTGGGGTTCTTTTTGTTGTTGAGCGCAAGGTGTATCTTTTTGGATTACTTTACATCCATCCTCTCTGCATCCTTAAGGTGTGCCTAGTTTAAGAAGCATGTGCTTTCTTTTTTTTAATTATTATTTTATTTGATTTCTTTTTGGCTTTTTTTTTTTTAGGGTAGCATCCACGGCATATGGAGGTTCCCAGGCTAGGGGTCAAATCAGAGCTACAGCTGCTGGCCTGCGCCACAGCCACAGCAACGTGGGATCCGAGCTGCATCTGTGACCTACACCACAGTTTACTGCAACTGCAACGAGGGATTCTTAACCCGCTGAGCGAGGCCAGGGATCAAACCCGAAACCTCACGGTTCCTAGTCAGATTGTTTCAGCTGTACCACAACGGGAACTCCCGAATATGCTTTCTTTTTAATCCAGTTTGAAAATCTTTTTCTTTTAATTGAAGTATTTAGTCTAATTGTAATTACTGATTGTTATCTGCTGCTTCACAGCAAATTAACGCAACACTTAACAGCTTCAAGAACAATAAACACTCATTGTCTCACACAGTTTTTGTAGGTCAGAAATGTGAGAGGAGCTGAGCTGGATGGTCCTGTTAAAAGGAGGTCTCAGGGATATTTCATGACATTGAAAGTTCAAAGAATATAATGCGAGAAGCTGATCCGAACTTAGAAAGGGGTGTCGCAATTGGCCAAGTCATAGAAAAAGTGCTTGTTCTATATCATAAAATATGTGGGAAGGCAAGCACTGATAACTGTTAGGAGGAAATAAAACATTTTACTTTTCAATGTTTCTAATGTTTTAAATAACGGTATACTAAATGAATGTTATACTTTTCTTTTTCATTTTCCTAAACACTTGTAAGGGACAGAAGAGAGTTTTTAATGTTTTGACCAAACTCTTTAAAGGTCACAGAACTATCATCCTTTTTCTCATTGATTTTTTTTTTCCCCTCATTGATCATTAAGATTGCTATGCGTGGTTTCAGCTTGCACAGTCATTTTTATGGTCCTGCATTACCATGCAAAGCAAAGACTGCCTGTATTTATTTATTGTAGGGATTTGGCCTTACATAATCGTGGGAGCTGGTTAAGCAGTTTCTGGAAGGCTTTTGTCTTCATGTCCGATGCTGGAGCTTGAAGTCCACAGGGCAGGCAGTGGGGAAGGGAAAATGGCTCTCAAGTGGAGGAGGGCAGGAATAAGGAACCTACAAACACGAGCTGATGCCCACAAGGACCACTGAAGCCCACGTTGGCTCTTGTTGCCACAAATGTTGATGGCGTGGGCATTCTGCAGAAGCCAGGGCTCTCTGTACAGACCTAACAGCCACACCTGCCTTAGGAGTTAGAGAGGCTGAAGGAAGATTCAGGGGAAGGTGAAGCAGATACATGCATGGCTGCTGCCTCATGCCAGTACGGTGAGGCAGCAGGTAACCTGCAACATGGCTAACCTCAAGTGGCTGCTGCTCCACCTGCGCCCTCCAAACCTCCCACAAGAGTCTCCTTGTGGCCCATGCTGACTGCAAACTATGTAAGGGGAATTCTGAGACATGTAATTCAGTCCAGCCAAGCTGATCAATCAAGATACAGCACATTAACTCTAGACCTTAATGGTTATGGACACAGGCCCGAGAATTAGACTTTCCAGATTGGAATCACAGCTCCTTTCTTTCAAGCTGTATGTCCAAGAGTTAAGTTACTTAGTCTTTCTATGCCTAGTTTCCTTGTCAATAAAATGAAGATATAGGAATTCGCTTGAGGTGCAGTGGGTTAAGTATCTGGCATTGTCTCTGTAGCGGCTTGGGTTGCTGCTAAGGCGTGGGTTCAATCCCTGGCCCGGGAATTTCTGCATGCAGCGGGTGTGACAAAAAAAGTAAATAAAATAAAATAAAACAAAGATATAGTAGTAACGCTTAAAAACTTTGCGTGAGTAGTTCCCATTGTGGATCAGTGGTAATGACCAGAGTAGTATCCATGAGGACTCAAGTTCGATCCCTGGCCTCGATCAGTGGGTTAAGGATCCAGTGTTACTGTGAGCTGTGGTGTAGGTCGAAGAGGTGGCTTGGATCCCACGTTGCTGTGGCTGTGGCTGGCAGCAGCTCCGATTCGACAACCCCTAGCGTGGGAACTCCCATATGCGGGAACAGACCTAAAAGACAAAAAAATAAAAATAAAAAAAAATAATAAAAATTGTGTGAGGTTTAAATGAGATAATATAGAGAAGCTCTTGTTTTTTTTCTTTTTTCTTTTTTTGTCTTTTTGTCCTTTTTAGGGCCACACCGCGGCATTTGGAGGTTCCCAGGCTAGGGGTCGAATCGGAGCTGTAGCCGCCGGCCTACACCAGAGCCACAGCAACGCCAGATCCAAGTCGAGTCTGCAACCTACGCCACAGCTCACAGCAACACCGGATCCTTAACCCACTGAGTGAGGCCAGGGATGGAACCCGAAACCTCATGGTTCCTAGTCAGATTCATTTCCTCTGCGCCTCAATGGAACTCCTAAATATTATTGATTAGATTTGTCCTCAGATTCATTTCCTCTGCGCCACAATGGAACTCCTAAATATTATTGATTAGATTTGTCCTACGGGAAATAGCAGTTATTACTTGGTGTGTGATCTTGGGCAAATCATTTCATTTTTTGGATGTTCAGGTTTTTTTTTTTTTTTTTTCATTAGTAAAGTGGGGATAACTTCCTTGGCCTATTTTAGAGGCTTCTATTGACGACCAAATGCAATAACCCATCTTAAGGTCTTACTCAAATGTGGACAGGGAGTTCCCATCATGGCTCAGTGGTTAGCAAGCCTGACTAGTATCCATGAGAATGCAGGTTCGATCCCTGGCCTCTCTCATTGGGTTAAGGATCTGGTGTTGCCATGAGCTGTGGTGTGGGTTGCAGACACAGCTCAGATCCGGCATTGCTGTGGCTGTGGTGTAGGCCAGCACCTGCAGCTCCAATTTGACTCCTAGTCTGGGAACCTCCATATGCTGTGAGTGCAGCCCTAAAAAAGACCAAAAAAAAAAAAAGTAAAACTTTAAAGAATAAAATGGTTGTCAAACTTTAGCAGGCATCAGAATCCCCTGGAGGGCTTGTTTGCATATACCTTACTGGGCCCCACTCCCAGAAATGTGATTCAGTAGGTCTGGAGTAGGGCCAGAGAAGTTGCATTTCTAATAATCAGTGCTGAGACTGTTGATCTGAGGATCGCAATTTGAGAACCACTGACATAAAATTTAAACTATACGAGTTTCCCTGTATTTCTCATGAACACAGACTCCCATTCATCATGACCCGTCATTTCTTGGCTCCTTCTGGCCATGACATCACCCAGCATTTACTTCCCAGGCAAGAAGGAGACGACGCATGACCAACTCAGTCACTCAGTAGAACAGTTAAACAGGGCCTGAAAAATCCTTTTTATCTTCCTCCTCCTTTTCCCTCTTTAAAGCTCTAGCCCACGGAGCAAGCCAGGCTTAAGATAATACACACACATATGTATTTAAATACATGAATTTTATTATAAAGAAAAAGGGGCTGGAGTTTGTGTTGTGGCTCAGCGGGTGAAAAACCCGACATGGTGTCCGTGAAGATCCCTGTCCTTGCTCAGTGGGTTAAGGATCGGGCATTGCTGCAAGCTGCAGTGTAGGTTGCAGATGTGGCTTGGATCTGGGTGTTGCTGTAGCTGTGCTATGGGCTGGCAGCTGCAGCTCCTCTTGGACCCCTATATGCCAGGGAACTTCCATATGCCACAGGTGAGGACTTAAAAAGAAAAAAGACAAAAAGAAAGGGGTTGAGGGAGGAGAATTAAGAAAAAGTAGAAAGAAGAAAAAAATGACCCACAGCTTTCCAATCCAAAGACCACCGCTTAATGTTTTATGTATGTGCCTTTACTTCTCAAATTTGATTTCAACTCTGTGATGAGGTTTCTCTTTCAAACAACTGTTTTAATCAAAAGGGACATACATTTTTTTATGTCCTGCTTTTTCCCTTCATATTATATCATAAACATTTTTACATTATTGCACGGTATTTGTCAACATTAAATATGCTTGCATAACACTGCAACTCTTCCCCTTTTCCTGGATACTCCATGTTTTGCAGCTTTTCACTCTTGTAAAAGAAGCTTCAAATCTCCTCGTCGCATGACCTCAAATGCAGAAAAATATGACTTCTCTTATTTCCTGTAACTGAATTAAATTTCTTTCTTAAACCCCTTGTCTCTAGAGCAAAAAACCATAACCAATAATCATAATCACTTCTAGGTGAACTCAGTCACAATCAGAATCTTTCTACTCTTTCTAGCTCTTCATCTCTCTGTTGCTGCGGGAATGATGCAAATGTCACCAAGTAGCAAATGGAGAAACGACAACCTCTCTTCTCCTTCTTTTTTTTTTCTTTTGATATGGCTGCATTTTCACCACATGGACGTTCCCGGTCCAGGGACTGAATCTGAGCCACAGTTGTGACCTACGTCACCACTGCAGCAATGCCAGATCCTTAACCCACTGCCCGGGGTTGGGGATTGAACCCACACTGCCTCAGAGACAATGCTGATCATTGTCCCACTGTGCCAGGGACTCCCAAGACAACCTCTTCTTGATCTTCATCGGCTTTGTTCCGTGGTGGCCTCCTATTCCAGTATAGCAGGTGAGCCTTCCCTGCCTGGCTCATAGAAAGGGAGCAGTGGTGATGGCGTGTCAGTGGGAGTTGGGACAGCCCCCCCCCCCATCCTGACAATCTGCTGCTGTGTAGCCACATCATGTCTTTCCGTGTGGCTCCTCCTAACCCAGCCAGGAGCACCCCCCTCCCTCCTCACCCGCACCCCCGCCGCCCCATCTCTCATCAGGAGTAGGGTGTAGGAGCTGGGAGAATCTATTCTGGTCTCAAGCCTGGACATGCAAAGCTGTCATTTCTACTCCTTAGTATCTGCACCATAGTGGTGGGAGATTTGCCTATAAGGCTTGTTTGTTGCCTCCCTCGGCCTTGCCTAGGAATCAATAAATGGGGTTGAACTTTAGGTGGGGCCAGGAGCACAGTTCTGCTGTTTTGTTTCTTTTTCAAACTCTCCACCTATCTTCTCTGTCTAATAAAGTTAAATTTTCTCTGGTGTGGAGGTGGGGAAGGTTGTTTTTGACTATAGTTTTGACATGTCTCTTCCTACATCTTTCAGTCTTACACTTAAGTTAAAAAGCTGACATTTTGTTGACTCACTCTTTCTTTTTCTTTCTTTCTTTTCTTTTCTTTCTTTCCTTCTTTATCTCCCTCTCTCTTTCTTTGTCTTTTTAGGGCTGCACCAGCAACCTATGGAGATTCCCAGGCTAGGGGTCAAATCAGAGCTGTAGCCACTGGCCTATGCCACAGCCACAGCAATGCCAGATCTGAGCCATGTCTGTGACCTACACCACAGCTCACACCAATGCCAGATCCTTAACCCACTGAGCAAGGGATTGAACCTGCATCCTCATGGACACTAGTCAGATTTGTTTCCTCTGAGCCACAACAGGAACTCCCTGACTCTTCTTTCCATGTGGCCTCAAGTCTTACAACTCCAGAGGGATGGTGGTCTTGGACTAAAAGGGATTTCGAGAAAGGGAAAGAACACACCAGTTATCATCTCAAATTATCTTGCCTCATTGTAATGCTACAAAAATACTTGGGCACATGTCACTGGGGACCTTTGGTGGACAGGGTGTGGCAGGTGTGTATGAGCCAAGGCCTGATGTCATCAAGGAAGACGAGAGGAGGTTTTGGGGCTGAGGGTAGAGTGGTGTAAACAGGTGGTCCTCCCTTGGAACAATGGTGGCACCGTCCAAGCCACAGGAGTAATGGGCTGCCCTTCCTCCCTCAGTGAGCAAAGATGGGAGGCATTCCCATTGTGGCTCCACAGGTTAAGAACCCGACATTGTCTCTATAAGAATTTGGGTCTGATCCCTGGCTTCGCTCAGTGGGTTAAGAATCCATTGTTGCGGAGTTCCTGTCATGGCGCAGAGGTTAACGAATCTGACTAGGGACCATGAGGTTGCGGGTTCGATCCCTGGTCTTGCTCAGTGGGTTAAGGATCCGGCGTTGCCCTGAGCTGTGGTGTAGGTTGCAGACGCAGCTCTGATCCCGTGTGCTGTGGTGTAGGCCGGTGGCTACAGCTCCGATTGGACCCCTAGCCTGGGAACCTCCATGTGCTGCGGGAGCAGCCCAAGAAATGGCAAAAAGACAAAACAAAACAAAACAAAAATCCATTGTTGCCACAAGCTGTGGAATTAGGTTGCACATGTGGCTCAGATCCTGCATTGCTGTGGCTGTTGCGTGAGCCAGCAGCTGCAGCTCCAATTTGACCCCTAGCCTTCCATATGCCCAGGGGTCAGCCATAAAAAGAAAAAAAAAAAAAAACATGGGGAAAAGTCTTTAACATATTTAAGGTTACCCTTTCCAGTCCACAGGGACAGTGACGATGCTCCAAAGCGACTGGTTTACTCAGACGGTCCCTGCTCCTACCCCGATCTGTCATTCAGATATCTATCTATCTACCTAAACCCTTTACGTGTATGTGATTTAGATCTTTTCTTTTACGGCAGATGGAGGTTCCCAGGTTAGGGCTCGAATCAAAGTTACAGCTGCCAGGCTACCCCACAGCAACACCAGATCTGCACCACGTCTGCTGCCTATACCACAGCTCCCGGCAACGCCAGATCCCTAACCCACTGAGCGAGGCCAGGGATCGAACCTGAAACCTCATGGTTCGTAGTGGGATTTGTTTCTGCTGCGCCACAACAGGAACTCCTAGATATTTTCGCTAAACATTTTTCCCAGAAGTGGAATTACTGGGTCAAAGGATAAAACTTGTGTAATTCTGATGTTAAAGTAGCCATGGTCTTAATACGATAAAGTGCCAACGCTGTTAACTCAAAGGTGATCAAGTATCAGGACCCTGGGGGTAGAGAATAAATTGGCATGCTCTTTCGCAGGGAAATTTGACAACATGTCAATACATACAGCACACGTCGACCTAGTGCCTCCACTTTGGGGCATTTATCTGAAAGAAATAATTGGACAGATATGCAAGGATGTATGTGCCAGGATGTTCAAAGAAGCATGTGTTTAATAGTCAAAAAGAGACATGATTTAAATATCTAATGATAAAAGGTTGTTAAAAAATAGTACATGTGTATGATCAAACATCATGCAGTCATTAAAAATGATGACAAGAATCAGTATTGACTGAGAAGAAAAAATATGCATGATACAGTGCCTAGTGAAAAAATTCAGATGAGAAAAAAGCTTATACATAGTATTGGCCCTTAAAAAATTTTTTCTTTTTTTGGTCTTTTTGTCTTTTGAGGGCCGCACCCGCAGATTAAGGAGGTTCCTGGGCTAGGGGTCTAGTTGGAGTTGTAGCCGCCAGCCTACACCACAACAGGACACTCCAGCCCTTTAAAAATTATACTGTGGGAGTTCCCGTTGTGACTCAGTGGTTAATGAATCCGACTAGGAACCATGAGGTTGCAGGTTCCATCCCTGGCCTGGCTCAGTGGGTTAAGGATCCAGTGTTGCGGTGAGCTGTGGTGTAGGTAGCAGATGTGGCTCGGATCTGACGTGGTTGTGGCTGTGGTGTAGGCCAGCAGCTACAGCTCCAATTAGACCCCTAGCTTGGGAACCTCCGTATGCCATGCTGGTGCGGCCCTAAAAAGGACAAAAAGACAAAAAAAAATTACATTGTGTACATACATGTAAAATAAAAGACCAAAAGGAAATACACCAGCATATTAGTAGTGGTAATCACTAGCTGGTAGAATTATCCTCTTTTTCAGGTTATTTGGTTATTCTTTTCCATATATATATATATATTTTTTGGTCTTTTTGCTATTTCTTGGGCCGCTCCCACGGCATATGGAGGTTCCCAGGCTAGGGGTCCAATCGGAGCTGTAGCCACCGGCCTACACCAGAGCCACAGCAACGTGGGATCCGAGCTGCGTCTGCAACCCACACCACAGCTCACGGCAAAGCCAGATCGTTAACCCACTGAGCAAGGGCAGGGACCGAACCCGCAACCTCATGGTTCCTAGTCGGATTTGTTAACCACTGCGCCACGACGGGAACTCCTCTTTTCCATATTTTTTACTTTAAATTTCATTACTTTTAAAATTAAGAGAGGAAGTTCCCTAATGGTTGGGACTCGGTATTTTTACTGCTGTGGCCCAGGTTCTGTCCCTAGTCTGAGAACTGAGATCCCGCATGGCGCTGCATGCCAAGGCTAAATCAATCAATCAATAAATGAATGAATAAATAAAAGAACCCTGGGGAAACAAACAATGGTAGGTAGCATATGTAATGAGGCTTCTTGAAATGTTATTTTATACATTTTAATCTGTTATTTACATAAAGATCTACCTGCATTGTAATAGACCTCTTGCACTTCATATTTCTTTTCACTTCACTCAGCTCAAGCCCTGCTCTTCCTCTGTAGCTAAGTCCAGAATTCCCCACCCTTGTTCTTTCTCCCTCATTGCCTCTCCTTCCTCCTACAAGCGCCCATTCTCTTCTCACCAGGCTTCCTTCCTCCATGTTCTTTGTTCTGCGATTCCTTGCTCAGGTGGCTCAGCTTGGAAAATCACCAAGGACAGTTGCCCTTTACTGACCTTCACTGCAGCCAGCCTCAGAGGTCACAAGTCCCCTTTGGTGTGGGGCCTGACATAGACGAGGGTGCCAGCCAAAGTGGCACTTCTGGGACACCTAATGGATCAACCAAAGTTCACTGCCAAGTAGTCATGTGGGCTGGGTCATTAATGGGCCCTGATAAGCAGCTGGGGAAGTCTAGTCTTCAACCCTTGGACTCTAGCCATGGGAGGACTCAGCAGAACTCAAGGTCCTGCTCGTTTAGCTGGCTTTGGAACTCAGATGTGCCTGATCTGCTCTTAAATCTGGACATTAGAAGTCCAGGCAGGGACAAACCACAGGGAAGACTCCCTTGAATGCAGAAGGCCATCAAACCTCTCAGGTGCAGCCCCTTCCTGCGCTGAGAGATTCACTCTCCCTTCTGATTTATTCCCAGTGAAACATTAGGGATAAATGCTGATTGATACCTTCTTGGTGACTTTGGATGGTGGTCTCATATAAGACCTCAGAACTGGAAAGGCCATTAGACATCATCTGCTCCAAGCCTCTCCCTCTATAGAACAGAGAAGCCCAGTGACTTGCCAAGTGATAGCAATTTTATGATGCAGCACAAATAGAAAAGTCCAGGTCTCCTGACTCCTAACTCAGAGCTCTTGCTTTACTGTATTACTGTTTGTCATC